>NC_053046.1:40160792-40775215 GCF_003473485.1 Medicago truncatula
TTTTTATTATTTGGTTTAAATACATTCTAGACCCTATAAATTTTTTTTTTTTTTTGCTTTTGTAAATCTTAAAATTTAATTTTAGTCCTTTAATATGAGCGAGAAAGATAAATATTACATGGACCAATTTCAATATTAAATAAATTTTGAATGATTAAAAAAACAACCATGACAAATAAGATTTTTTTTTTTTTTTGTCAAGTAGTCTGATTGTTAGAATTCACCTTTTTCAAAGTGAATAAGTCGGGTGTTCAGGATTTCGAGTTCGAACCCGGTCCGTACGTATAAGAAAAATAGTATATTTACTATGACTAAAACCAAAAAGAAAATTATGGAACATTAACTTTTATTATGCAGTTTAAATTGACAAATTAGTGATTTAGTATGCAACCTGTGTAACTTTCATTTGCGACATATTTTTTATTTATTTATTTGACAAAAAGCCACATAAAATAAGTAAATAGGCAATTATCCCCCTGAAATTGTAAGTTTCATCAATTACCCCTCTGAAATTAAGAAAACTTCAATTACCCCCCTGAAATTGCATGACGTTAATCAATTTGCCCCCTCCGTCAAAATTTTTTGTTAGTCAACATGACATTTTGCAAATACCCCCTGAAGTTTTGCACTTATGTGCAAAATGCCCCTTGAACTTGAAATTTTTTATTTTTTTCTTGTATTTGACTCAAAAGATATTAAACACAAACAATTAACATTTAGCTTTATGTTGGGTCAATTCTTATCACATTATTCTGCACCATAATCGAAATTTATTTGTTTAATCTATTTATTTGTTGTTTTCTTTCTTTTTTGATAGCAATTCTTGTTAATTTTTGAACTACTCATTAACCATTTTTGTTGTATGGTATGATGAGTAGATGTTTACTATTGATCTCAAATGCTCCAAAAACGTAATCTATATCTATATGCATAAAAGGAACACAAAAACCCTATCCAATCCAAACAATGTTCATGAGCTTCATGAATGGAAATTGTAAACAAATACAAACGGAAATAAACAAATGGACAGAGGAGAATGACACCATAATCAACTTGTAAAGGAAGGTCAATAAGTCAAAGGTGAAATCACAATGATGATACACATGACATTGATAAAATTCAATAATTCTATTCCAAGAACTTAAGAGGAGACATAAAGCTAATTGTTAATTGTTTGTCTTTAATATCATTTGAGTCAAGGACAGGAAAAAATATATAAATTTTAAAGTTCGGGGGGCATTTTGCACATAAGTGCAAAACTTCAAGGGGGGTATTTGCAAAACGTTATGTTAACTAACAGAAAAACTTTACGGAGGGGGTAAATTGATTAACGTTGTGCAATTTCAGGGGGTAATTGAAGTTTTGTTAATTTTAGGGGGGTAATTGACGAAACTTACAATTTCAGGGGGTAATTGCATATTTACTCCACATGCAGACACAGAGTGAAAATAGATTCTTGCTAGTAAATTGTGAGCCGCGGCACCATTTACTTGCAAAAAATCTACTTGCATTCTATGGTAGTGTCATTTGTTGTTCAATCTTATTACTCCCTCCGTCCCGTAATAACTGAGCCAATTTTAAAAAAAAATATTGTCCCAAAATAATTGATCCATTTCACTTTTCAATACAATATCAATTACTCCCTCCAGTCCTTATTATAAGAAAAAGTTGACTTTTTAGATTCATAGAATAATTAATATATCTTATTGTAAATATAGACTAGATACATCACTTACACAATGAACCAAAAAAATTAATTGTTTCTTATAATAAGGATCGGAGGGAGTACTTTTTTACAATCATAACTCTAATTAATACTACTATCACAACTCTCAATTTAATATATTCTACTTTGCATTTATGATAAAGAGGAATGTACCAATAGTTAATAAGGGCACTCAAAACCATTTTTCTATCTCTTTCCCTTGTACACTTTTTCTTAATAAGTGTGAAATGAGTAAATGGCTCAGTTAAAATGGGACGGAGGGAGTATTTCTTTCGGTCTTTGAATTGTCTCACTTTGTTGTCTCGTTCTATTTTTGGTCAATTTTCTTTCATTCGGTGAGTATGTCACCCAATTCAATTATCACCACTAGAAGGGAAGATAATTCCTAATGGGTTTACTGCCCAACCTTAAGACCCTAGTCAAAGAGGTCGTGGTTTGGTCTGCACTTATGTCGTTCATGTTGACGGACGTAGCTTGTTTGTAGTAGTAGTTACTGTTAATGTTCCTAGAGGAAGGCGAATTTTGCCATGGGTTTTGCAACAACTTGTTGGGGGTTTTTGTTGGGAAGCAACATGATAATCTAGACAAACAAATCTGGACGGTCAACAAGGAGTAGTTAGGGTGAGCAGTAGACGACAAATTCATCTGGAGGGATTAAGATTGCTCTAGTAATATTCATGAAACTTAAACTCTGACCTTTTCTAAGTCTAGTGTGCGCAAGGATCCATTGATGTTGTAGAGAGGTTATGAAGGGCATTAGGATGCTTAAATATAAAGACGTGGGAGTTGATTTCATTTTAGTTGGAAGGTGTGGTATATGGTTGTTTAGTAACGAAACTTGTTCGTTATTAAGTTCTATAAAAATTTATCATTCTTGTATGACATACCAGAAGGGAAAGGACATTTTCTAATGGCGTTACTGAGTTAATTGTGCCTGTTGTATTGCAGGAAGTGTTTGAACCAAATGTCAAGTGTCTGCCTGTTGACATGAAATTAACATTTCAAGAAAGCGAGGTATAGTACTCACCCAGTTGGCACACACTAAGTTACTGTACAACTGGTTATCTTATTGATTTGTATTTCCATGAATGCAGTTAGAAAATGGTGATATTATATGCTTTCAGAAAGATTCATCTATGGATATTGTGAAACAAATCTGCTTTCCTGATGTGAGTTTATACTTGGAATATGTGCACAAACGTTATCCTTATGTGGCTTCATCCTTCGAATATATATGTGCACAATCACCAGGTATTTTCTGTTTGTGGTTTAGTTAAAAACAATTTGTTTCGTCAAATGTGATACAAAAATGAATGTTTAGTTAAAAGCTACCCATTGATTCTTATCATGTTTCTAGGCGTATCTTGATCTGAATGTTTTTTCCTTGTTCAGGTTCCTTTTTGTCACCCAGGCATAGAATTTGAAGATGAAGATTCATCGGAAGAGGAATCTGAATCTGAAGATTCATCGGAAGAGCAAAACGAAAACATAACAGCTGAGACCTCGCATGATGAAGGTACCAGCAAAGCCAATGCTTCATCAAAGACTTGAAAGAAGTTGATGCTATGATAGATGAGGATGTCATTGCTTCTATCAACAGAGTTTTATCAGAAGGGATTACCATTTCCGTAAAATCTCAGCATTCTGTCCAAGAACAAGAAGTCTCAAAACTGTATCCCAACCTCCCTGAGAAACTTCTTCAGGAATTGTGGGATATTGTCTTTGAATGAGACTTGGTTGAAAAATTATTTGAAGGTCTCTTTACTAAAGACAACTTCAATGCAGTCAAGGAAAAATTTGACGCTAATGCTGACTTGTTTTCCTCTAACCAACTAGAACAAGTCAGTGTCTTTGTTGACCTTGTCAACAACATTGTGAGAATGTCAGAGAAATGCAAAATTTTGACAAAGGAGCTAGACTCAGCCAAGAAGAGCACCCGTCAAGATAATAAAGCATTGAAAGAAACAAGACAAAAAATATTGATCTCAAGGACTTTCTTCACAAACCATCAAAACCAACTCAACTTTCTTGATGCTCAGATTGCTGATCTTAATAATGCCAAGCTTGAAAAACTACAAGTTGAGAGGGCCAAAGTTACTGAGGGTCAAGATAAAGAGAAAGATAAGATCGCATCTTTAAACAAAGAAGTTAAATCAATTTTCCATCGCCTCGCTGATGATCAAATCAAATTGAAAAGTGTTGAAGATCAACTTCGGGAAGTTGTAATTGAATTGGAAGGTCATATGAAGCTCTATCGAATCTTCCAGGCAGTTCCTCCATTTTGATATTGCTTTGCCTTTTTCGCCACAACATTTTACTTCGACGCCAATTTAGCCTTCTAGCTTTCAATTTTAATATTATGAATACTTGGCACCAATTTTCAATGAAAAAGGGTTGGAGGTACATCACTTTGCTTTCATTCATGATGATGTTAATATGTGTACGAGGTAGTTAAAATGTTAGTTAATATTATGAGACAATTTCATCATCGGTAAAGTAGGAAAGTTGTCACAAACAAAATGGGAGTTTCACGCTAAAACCAAATATTGGCTTAATACCCAGACCCCGGTTCCTTTGCAATTATATATTTGAATTCGTCTTTTGCGTTTATTGCCAGAATATTTGACTTGACTAGTTGTTATAGTATACAGTATACACAAAGTCCACCCATTTCCATGCAGATTATAGCCTTGGAAAAATAAGATGAAATACACAATTAACATAGTTTATAATTCTTGTAAAAAAAATAGTTTAATTTTTTTTTATAAAGGCACAAGAAAACAATAAAATTCATGGGAGGCAGGGACGGACCCACGTCAAACACATTGAGGGCCGAGGCCCTCACTACTTCTTCAACATTTTTTTTTACCTATATATACCGCTCGGTTGATGAATAAATTGATGTATGATAAAAGGCTTACATTTAATAAACTGAAATAAAATTATTGAAAAATCTCATAAAAATTGATAAGGTGTTGTCATTTTATAACATAAGGGACTAAATCGAGATGAAAAAAAGATGAAGGACGAAAGTGTTACCTAAAATTAAATTAAGAGATGAACTATGTAATTTTACAATAAACTAAAAACCAAATAGTGTATATCTCGATTCCCAAATTGCAAACCCCATTCCACCAGAAAACATGACAACTGCAACTAATGAATTAGTTTTCTTTATTACGAGTATTTACGAAAATTGGATGGAAAATTACATGGAAGATGAATGGTTAAATAATTACTTCATCCGTTTCAAAATGAATGTCGTTTTAGCCAATTGCACACAAATTAAGGAATGAAATGAAATAATCTTAAGACGTAACACTTTTATTAAACTGCCCAAGAAAAAGACAAACTTAAAGTTGCATTGAAAATTGTGCGAGAGAAAAGTTTGAGTATTTATTGAGGGTAAAGTTGGGAGAAAAAAATTAAAGTTGTATTGGAAATATAAAGTGACATTCATTTTAAAACAATTTTTTTTAGCTAAAGTGACACTCATTATGAAACGGAAGGAATATTTACTTATATTTACGTGGCCTACACTACTTAAAATTTCTGGGCCCGTCACTGATGGGAGGGTCTGAACCCTAGGGGTTAGGCCAAAAGCCCAAAACCCAGCAAAACCAACAAACAACATAACAAATATGAGAAAACAACTAATGACTAATAAGTTTCCACGCCAACTAGCTAAAACAGAAACAAATGCTGAGACAACAGATTCAGCAGCCACCCTTCTTTGAACGGATAGTTGGGTTAACCATGTGCTTTGTTTTCTACTGCTTATTGTTTTTGTTTCTATATGTAGGGTTTGGGGTTCGAACCCCCCACACCACAAAAAAAAATGTTGAATTGAAAGCGGTACTAGCAAAGCAATACAACACCAGATATTCCGTATCCTCACCAACCCCGTAACCATCATCAGGTTCATCATCAACCTCGTCACCCCAAAACTTCTGGAGGATAGAGACACTCTTAAGAGCAACTTCAGTACAGGGTTAGAGATTGACTCTAAAACTATGCACATAGACTTTTTGTCACTGGTTAGAGTAGAATGAGAGTTTGTTAATGTCATGGTCATAAGACTTTGCACATTTGTCAGATTGTTATTACTAAGCAAGCTGCCCCTATGAACCATGGTATCTGAAAGATAATTAGCAACTGTCGTCTCACTGCATATGTTCACCTATAAAATGTATGTTAAAAAATAGTTTTAGTTTTTTGGAGTGGATTGATTTGGTTGATTTTACTCACCACTTACTACTAAAATAACAAAAATAAGACCTAAAAGAAGGTAAGGGTGCAATAAAAAATTCTTAACAAGATATTATGAGTGGCCCATCATAAAAATAAATAGGGTTAATTAAGTTTTTGGTCCCTATAAATATCTACAGTTTTGTTTTTAGTCCCTGTAAAAATAAATCACATTTTTTAATCCCTAAAAAATTTTCCGTTAGTGTTTTTAGTCCCTGTGAAATTAAAATTTGTTTAATTATGCTTAAAATTTTAAATTTTTTTAATGATTTTTTACATACTTGTTTAAAACATTATAAAAGGCTCCGCCACAATAAATTAGCTCAAAAATTTATTTTTAGGTCCAAATTTTCGTTAGTTTCATCTTGAATTTTTGGCATTTTAAAAAAATTATATTTAATTCATTACATGCTAAAAAATTCTAATTTTTTATAAAAAAGATTATTATAATATTCTTAACATGTCTGTTAAAAAAACATTTAAAAATATAAAAGATTAAGTATAATTAAACAAATTTCAATTTAATAGGGACCAACACATACTTTTAGTCCTTGTAAAATTAAAATTTGCTTAATTGTGCTTAAACTTTTAAATTTGTAACATATTTTTCACATACTTACTTAGAATATTATACAAAGTTCCTCCACAAAAAAGTAACTTAAAATTTATTATTAGGTCCAAATTTCATTAATATAATTTTGAAAATTTGGCTTTTAGGAAAATTTATATTTAATTCATTATTACATGTTAAAAAATTAATTTTTTTAATAAAAGAGTATCTTACGATGTTATGAACATGTATGTAAAAAATCTTTTAAAAATTTAGAAGTTTAAACATAATTAAACAAATTTTAATTTAACAGGGACTAAAAACACTAACAGAAAATTTTTTAAGGACTAAAAAGTGTGATTTATTTTTATAGGGACTAAAAATAAAACTGCAGATATTTATAGGTACCAAAAACTTAATTAACCCAAATAAATAAATAGAGATTTAATTTTCCCACCCTGTTGCCTTCTCACGCGCCCTGCAAAAATTCCAAAAATACCTTGATCCGGATTACGTTTTCCGAACCAGATTGTTAGTGTTTCCAGAAAGTAAAATCTGAACGCATACAATATGAAATTTTGTGTCTTTCTTTGATGTCAAGAGTCTCTGTTGACCGTTATATGACCCCCTGCATAAGCTGCAATGCAATTGCAGGATCGTATGAGCGGTCAACAACGACCATGACACGACAAACACTCCTAAAAGCTACCTAAAAAACTAAAAATTATTGAAGAAAATGTAAGAAAAGAGGTGAAGAAGAATGAAGGAAAATGTTTAAGATCCAAGCCTTTTTATAGTCTTAATTAAGTCTTCAAATTAAACGTGTTCCACGTTCAAAACCGTCAAAAATTGCATTCAAACTCCACTAACCGGCCTAACCTTTGGTGAAACGTCACCGGCCGAAATGTGTTTCAGGATTTTATAATCCGGAATGCATCAGACCCTTTATCTGGATCGTTTTCGTTGCAAATATCCTGAAAAAAATAGAACAAAGGTTAATAACATAAATAGAAGCAACATAAGACAAATAAACAACATAAGACAAATAAACAGTTAAAAAAACGATAATAACAGAATTTCTAACACTATTTAATAACAGAGCCCTAACACCTAGTATGGATGTATGGGAAAAAACCCTTACCTCAAAAACTTTCATTCCTAATCCACAACTCTAGCCCCCAAACTTGCAGCTACGATACCCACACGATTTCTCCCGCTCTGAGCATTATTTTGAAGATAGAACCTTTGAAATCAAGGAGGACCAAGTGGTGAAATCGTGGAGTTATTACTCCCAAGAGATACTCACAAAGGAAAGGAGCACAAGCTTGGTTCTACATGAATTTGAAGGAGAATAAGACTTGATGATTTATTTTAAATGAGCAAGGTGGATCATTGCAAGGATTTTTGAGGAAACCGTCAAGGTAACAGTGCAGTTACTAGGTTTCCAATAAGAAAGACTTGGGATAAAAAAAAAGGAGTTGGGCGTGTAATGCTATTGGGATATTTTCAATCTGACATGGGAAGCTCTTGGAACGTTTTCCTATTTCCTTGGTCTGATCTGGTTTAATTAATATTAGATAGGTGTGGCTTGATTTTAGGATACAATAACTATTTTATTTACTCTACAAATCAAGGCAACAAGGTGGCTTGTAGAGAACAAATTCTGCAACATATTTTATCAATTGTTTCTCTCAAACGAGACCGCTAAATCCGAAAAATTAGGAGGTCATTTGCAACATATTTAATTGGGCAACTAGGCAAGCAAATATAACGTGTTTATTATATGGATGACCATGTCAACATAAGGACTAATTAATTCTTTAAAAAAAACATCAAAACTAATTAATATGATTCAAAAGCAAATCACAATTAAAAATACCACAACATAGAACTAGAATAAAAAGAAATAATGTAAGATATAATTATCATCTTTTTGTCACACCAAAATTGATTAATAAAATTTTAAAATTCAAGTTCTAATTGATTAATTAACCAAAGTAGAAATGCTTCTTTCGGCATTTCTGATTTCATGCAAGCCAACTCTCGATCCGCCTCTGAAAATCAGCTTCGATCTCATAATGCGCGCCCTCATAAACCTCCCAATCGAACCAAATGGAAAAAACCAGAAGAGGATTTCCTGAAAGCAAACTGCGACGCAAATCTTCAAGTTAAAGGATGGTGGGGATTAGGGTCCATTATTCGGAATGAAAATGGTCTTGTGATGGCCTCGGCAGCTTGGAAAATCAAGGGCACAGAAGAGGTGATTTTAGCAGAAGCTTTTAGTCTGCTATCAACAGTTCGTTTAGCCATAGACTGTGGATTCAGACAAATGATATTTGAAGGAGACAACGAAAAGGTTTTTCGGACTTTGAAGGATAATAAGATTGAAGATAGATCTTATCTTGGTAGTATTATAAAAGAAATCCAAAGGCTCCAATTTAGCTTTGACAAGTGTCAATTCAATTTTATCCCTGGAGAGTGTAATACTACAGCCCATAGTATGGCCCAAGTTGCCCACTCTAACCCAAATAGCATATGGATAGAGGAGGTGCCAACACAAATTTCTGCTGTATACTTTAAAGATCTCTTAAATTAATATATTCCTTCTTTTATTAAAAAAAATAAAAAAATTAACCAAAGTAGAAAATGTTAAGATTTTCTTAAATATTTTACGTATAAAATAAGGACCGGTGCTAGTCACACAAAAAAAAAAACAAATTACACCCACAAAAAACTAATCTCTTCGCTAAATATTACTGCATATGTTTAAAAAATCCATTAAGTCTTTCAATTTCTACACTTGATCGAATGCACGGAATGGTTTCAACTCAAAATGAAAAATATAGACATTACTTAAAGTTGGTTGGAAGCTTATTCCTTGGTCTGCACTTAATCCTTCATTCACTCCACACCAAAACTGAACCAACTTATATTTTTTTTGCGGGCTGCCCTTAGCCCGAGTGGGCCAGCCCAAATGGATTGCGGGCTTTTTCGGGCCGGGCTAAAAAGCCCTAGAAAAATTCGGGCTGAAATTTTTGAGCCCAAGCCCTAAGTTTTACTCAGGCTAACGGTCCGGCCCATTCGGGCTAGCCCGTTTTGACAGCTCTAACTGGCATCATCATCCATCAGGGTGGATGAAGCGTCAAAATCCACGAATAAATCCGGAATCAATATTCTGGAATTGGTTCGGATTATATAATTCGTACCGGGGTAAAAATGGAAAAAATAGGGCGCGCGAGGAAAGACATAGGAGTGGAAAAGTAAATCTCAAAAAATAAATAAAGAGTAAGATGGGCCAAACCCGCGATTAGAACTGAGAATTTTGGCCCTAAACCATAAATAAATAAATAGATAGAATAAAAAGTGAGTTTCGGCAATTGCTGCAATTGCAAAGAAATTAGGTCAAAAAGTGGAGAAGATGGAGCAAGGGTGGCGTTCTGTTGTGAAAGTTCGTCAACAACATGTTTCTCAACTTCGTACTGTCTTTCATTTGGAGCAGATCAGCGTTATGACCAATCTTGGTATCCTTGATGATGTTGAGAAAATCATATACGACGTTGATCAAGGTTTTTCTTTCTGTTTCAATATAATATCTTGTGCTTGGTATTTTGCGACACTTATAGGGGACATAGTTCCTGTCAAGTCTAATTGGGCTATGATTATTCCTAGAACTGAAAGATACCTTTTTTCTGTTGAAATCGTCCCCATTTGCTGCGGGGATTTGATCTTTCTGCCTCCTAATGTTGTTGCTTCTTTGGGTCCAAATATTGGTCCTATTGTCATATGCACTAGGGTTGCCAAAACATTTACTTTGCTTGATCCATTTACCTTGACCCACTGTTTCTTAGATGCTCATCAGTACTGGAAAGCACCATTCACACATTCATTCAATAGGACTCAGTTAGTCGAATATGTTGTTCTCGATATTGTCCTCCTCCAGGACAACCAACAGGACAACCAAGATGAAGAAGAAGAGGTGGTGGAGGAGAACAGGGAGAAGAAGTATGCTGCTGCTGCTGCTGCCGCCAAAAAATATCGTTTAGCTGATGCTGTGGTTGCTCGTGTGAAAGATACTGGAAATAATGACACAACTTTTCAAATCAGGACTCATCTCGGTCGTATCTTAAAACCCGGTGACCATGCTCTTGGTTATGACCTGTCTGGAGGAGAAGGAGGAGCTGACACCAACACCAATAACAACCTTCCTGCTGCCATTTTGATCAGCAAGATTAGTTATGCCGAAGTGAATGGTAGAGTTGTTGCTGTCAAGGATAAGTGGGAATCTGATTATCAACTCTTCTTCAATGATCTACAACAAGACCCTCAACTACTCTTCAAGATAACAGCAGCCTACCGAAATCCAAACAACCACTACACATATGACGGGCCCTTCGTAGACCCCCCTACCAGACCTTTTGATCCATTGGAGGACTTGCTTGACGGATGATCTAGTCACTAGCTTAAACAAAAATCACTTTTGTTGATGTTTTGTTTGTTCCAATAACAACAACAATCAAGGAAGCTGCTCTTCATTTATTAGGTTCTTTCTATTTGCAATTTCTGTTTCATGTTTATGTTTATTCAAATGACAAGAACAAGTGCTTTTCACTTAGGTTGCTGCAGTTTGCAATTTCTGTTTGATATTTATGTTTATTCCGATTACAAGAACAAGTTATGTGTGTTGATCTTGCTTCCCAAACCATGCCTGTGGATCTGTTATATGGATTCATTCCTGTGCTGGGTTTAAATATTTTGTGGATCTGTTATATTGTTTGTTATAAATATGTAAATAAATAGTTCACTCTATTTGTTCTTGAGTTCTGATTAATCTACTAGTTCCTGGCTACGAAGAATCTCTTTAAAAGATAAGCAACTTGTTTTTCTTGTGATACATTTGTCCATCAATTATGAGAATGCTGATTGCAATTATATGACATTATGAGGTGTTCAGTTATATCAATATCATTATAGGCTATTGAAGTTGTTACAACTTACAACATGAGCTTGAACATTATTGTCTTAAACCCCTTCATTATGCAGTTAACCCCTTCATTAGCTTCACCATGCTTCTGTACAAGTCTGTTATGCAGAAAACTCTTCCCTAGGCAGCATGGCACCAATGTGATCGTATATCTCATTTTTGTTTTACAACTTGCAAAGGCTGCAATAACTGATGATTTTTACTATGAAATATGCAAACTCTTGATTATGAAATATCCAATACTGGTTTTTGACCTTCATTATGCGGTTAACACTTATTTGACCTTCATTATGTCCTAAAAAGTTTTTTTTTTTTTTTTTTTCCGGTTTCTTAGAGACTTCTTATTGGCTAATTAAGTTTTTCATTTGTACTACCTATTTTATGATATTTTATTGGCTAATTAAGTATTTGATTTTCACATGTTGTATGACTTCAACTTATTTTTTACATAAGGTTTATTTAAATTATTTACCTAAAAATTCCATAATATGAAATTGTAGTGGTTTTGTATGAGATCATGATCATGGTGTTCGACAACTATATAACACTCATACGAGCCGTGTCGGACAAACTCAGACAAATATCTAGAACAATATTTTTTCCGTCTCTTGCTTTCGCACACTATAGATACATATGTTTCGATAAATGTTGATCAATTAGGGGTTATAGACATTATTTGATTATATCATTTTTAAATCTTTTGATAGTAGATGAATAAATAAAAGTCAAATACTATGATATCTTGTTGTAGAACTTTTTCTAATGACATAAATTGCTCAAGTTAGATGTTGATATATGTATTTTAATTTTAGACCGTCTTTGAAAAAATTAAAATATATGTAACGTTGTCAGTGTCCTATATTTTTTACATTAGCGATGTCGACGTATCCATGTCGGAGTCCATACTTCATAGCTATTTAATTCAAATACTTTTAGTACATATTAAATTTACGCGCTATCTTGAAGAGTCACTTTTTCTTTTTGCAAAATTGGAGTCATCTTTTAGTCCATATAATGTAGTTTATTTTTATTCACAGATTTTCACAACGGGAGGGTATAGTTCACAACTTAGACTGTTTTCTTTGTGCAATTTGGAGGTCTAACAACACCTCAGATTTTGGTTTGCTCTATAATACAAGAACGTATTCAATTATATATGATAGATGTTCAAGGTTCCACACACAACCACACCTCAGATTTTGTTAACTACTTTTTTTACTTTTTTTTTTCTTTTCAAAATCACTACTATTTGAGATTTTGTATATTAAGGTTGTTTTTTTGGATTTGGCTAGTTTTGAGGTATTTTATTCAACTTAAAATTCCCCAAATCAACCCCATTATATGAAGCGTACGATATTGACCGGACAACCACAAATATGCCCATTAATTAGATGTTACAAAATTGAAAGGAAATAATTAAGATTGCATTGAAAACTTAAAATGACATTCATTTTGAAGTTTTTTTCTTCTAAAATGACACTCATATAAACATTAGTTTAAATATTTAAAATATACATTAGTTTAATTTTCAAAAGCAATTAATAATTAAATATTTTAATATAAAATATGTAAAATGGTGAAATTATTATTAAAAACTACTACAATAATAATCATTTTATAATGATTATATATGTGACTTAAACTTCATTTCTTAAAGTTATAATGTCAAACTCTTATTATTGAGTTAGCCCCTTATAAACAAAAAAAAAAAAGTGAGTCAATATATAGTCCAATTAACATACAATCAATTAGCATATTCAATGCATTTGGTTCAAGATCTAGTGTGCCTGCTACTAAATTAATATACATCATAAATTATTAGATGCTCACAATGAAAAAGGAGCTTAGGGTTAGCCATTTTATTTCCACCAAGGAAAAATGAAAGGGCAATTTGGGTCCTCTCCAATTATTTAATTTTTTGATTTAAACTAATTGTTTATCAATGTCAAAAACACATCAAATCATTTTTTTTAAACTAAATCAATCCATCAAAATTGACACCGGAGAGAATCGAACATGAGATCTTGAGAGAAACACACTTCATAGATATCAAAGAAAATTAAATAAATGAAATTAAGAAATATGATAAAGACGCGGAAACTTGTAATAACATATTTTTATTTAAGAAGTATAACAACGAGAAATATCAGGAGCATTTTATTTAAACATTAATGATTTTTTTTAAACAATTATAGGAAAACTCCTAAGAAGTATGAGTGAAGTGGTTCCATTGCACCACATTCACATAGGGAGGGGGAGGATAAAGGACTACGCCACCATATAAAACTTGGTTTTCTTCATAAGAGTGGCGCTAATCATAACAACACTTGAAGTCATGACCTTCCCTACAACAATTCCACCATACACTTGACCATGACTACCAGAGAGGAAAATGCTAAAAGAAGAACATGCAGGGTTGGCAATGACTTCAGAAGGAACATTATCAACATTGGGATTGACATAAGTGCCAGAGAGAGACGTCATTTGGACAGGTCCTTCAATAGTGAGTGGTGGGGTATGAGATAACGAGCTGTGAATGGTGATGTCAGAGACAATACCAAAACCTCTCAGCACTGTGATGTCAGCTTCATGACGCCAAGCCATCTTGATGATGGACTCCAAAACATCATACCCAGCAGGGATTTCAATAAATATTTGTTTCATTAATGTTTGAGGCTCTACCATAACCACCGCAGGTGTCTTGGGCTTGTTTTTGGAGCCCTTTGGTCTGCCACGAGATCTCTTAGAGGAGGGTGCTCTTGGTGGTGATGTTGGCATAACCAACTGTTCATTGTTATTGTTTGTTGTTGTAGTGTTGGGGAGAGAGGTTGAGTGCCCTATTATTTCTCCCACTATGGCAGAGGAACTGCCTGAGGGTGCATAAAATCTCTCAGATTTGTTCTCTAAGAATTCTAAATTCTTAGAGTTTGAGGATTGAGAAAAGGGTGCAAATTCTTTCTCTGCCATTGTTGGAAAATATAATGATTGAGGAAGAGAGCAACATTGTGAGAGTATTTATAGAGGTAGTATAAACCGCTTGAGATGTGGACTACACCCATAGAATCCAATTCTCCACTCTATTTTTTTTTTATTCTTTATTTTTTATGATATTCATTCTAGATAGTCATTATGACAATATTATTTACTCTCTTAGTCTTTTGTCATTAATTGTCCAAAGAATTGCTTTGAATTTAAAAAATATGTTAGTGATGGTATAAATAAGTTTATGTCATTTTAGTTTGCATATAGATTTTCAAGCTTTAAATAAATGATTTTATTTTGCTGTCAGTATTCAAATTGATGGCTATTCGCCCATCTTTGCATATGAATCTGAAGTTTGAAAATTCATTACCAAATGGACCAAAATGAAGTAAAAAAAAATAAAAATAAAGGACATAATTGTTACTTGAAATTAAGTTGATGGACAAGAAGTAATTATACCTACAAATAAGTATTGCATTGTAATTAGTATCACTTTTCAATTCAATTAACGATACTTCACCAAAAAAAAATCAATTAACGATATGCCCTTTCGAAGGAAAAACACTATGCGCAGAACCGTGTGGGGCACACTAGATAGGTTATCCCCTCCCAAGTGAATTTTCTCCATGCACAAGATTTAGAAACTGAAACTTTGACCATTCGTTTAAGAGATTTAAATCCTTTACCACTTAGACCAATTCGTTAATGGTCAAGAATCTTATTTTTATCGTCATATCAATGATTAAAATAGTGTTTAAAATATGTAAATATAACATAATTAATGAAATTGTTGAAACTTCAATAAAAAATAGTCAATTTTTGTTAATAGAATCTAGTTGAAAACTATGTAGCACGAACACAAACATTGATCTTCGATACGGACATCGACACATCGACACTGATAATAATTTTTAAAAATGAAATAATTGAGTGTAACCATATGTTCCATGTCATGTCAGTGTTGGATATCAGTGGCTGTCCGACATCAAAACAAACCTAATTCGAAGAATGTTGTGTTTCATAAGTTGAAAATGATAGCGAGGCTATAAAATTAGGAAATAAATTTTCCATTTAATTTTTTAAAGTTAATCTCCAAAATAAAAGTTAAAGTCAACTTATTTTGATTTCTTGTGGTTATATTCCAAATAACTCAATACCCATAAAATAATTAAACAGAAATTTTAAATAAATAATTATATTTCTTTGTAAGCTAAAAAATTATCAAGATAAAAAAAAAAAAAACTATTTAAATAAACAATTATGTTTGACCTTCGAATACGGTCAAAGAAAATGCATACTTTTATTTGATTATATATTTTTTAGAAAATTCAGTTTCATTCCATTCATTCCCTAATCTCTATCTTCTTTGCATTCAACTAAAAAATTTACATTTAAAGAAATAATAAAAATAATAAAAATATTTTAAATTAAATAAAATGATAAAAAAAAAAAAAAAAATCCTTACAAAAATATATTCGAGATGGTCAACAGCAGATTGAGAAACAGTGATATATTATAAATGTTAGTATATGTTTTTAAGGAGCTAGGATAAGTTTTTTGCTCAAAAAAAAATTTTAAAAAAAAAAAAAAAAAAAGATAAGTTTACAAAAATATTTATCAACGTAAAATAAATAATTAACTAAGTAATTTGGCACAAGTGGTTAATGATGAGTTAACCCTTAAGATGAATCATTCAGAAAACTCGGATTTAATTCATGGTGAAAATAATTTTTGGTTAGATTCTATTTACTTCCCGGCGAAATTCCGGATTTCTAGTGGCCTTTTTCCCCTGAGAATCATAGGGTTAACCAAAAAAATCAATAGGTTTATAATATTAAAAAAGGACTAATTATAATATGGCTCTCACAAATAAATTATAACTTTGCCACTAAAAAAACTCAAAACCGTAAAAGAGTACACTAAGTAATTTCAGTTAAGCTCATGTGGCTCATAAATCTTAGTCAAAAACAAATCGTTTAAAGAAATCTTTTGTCAAAAAATAAAAAATCGTTTAAATAAACCTGGTGGGAGGGTTACAAAACAAATTGTTCGAAGGAACAGGTTCATATTTTTTTTACTTAACTAGCTAACTAGTCCCGTGAACATAGCTGAATTGGACATACATTATTTATATATGCAAGGTTTGAACCCAGAACATATAACTTATTCACTTTAAAAAAAGGTGAATATTAACTACTAGACTTCTTGACAAAAAATAAAATAAATAATGTGGCACTCTTTAATTTACATCTTAATTTCTAACATTAACTTTATTTGAATAATTGAATGTCTAATGGATGATATTAAACTTCTCATCAATTTACTCCAATCTATTTTCCGAAAATAAAAAAAGAGCACGGCTAAATAATGCGAAGGAATGGCATAAGAAATTTCAGGAATGTGATAGCTTCCCGTTTTTATTAAAAAGGAGTTTTTCTTTTTTTTTTAGGGATAAAAAGGGGTTTTTCTATCGTATATAAATTTATACATGTTAATAAGTTTAAAATATATACTGGAAAAAATTTAAAATAAGAAGTTTGTATTGAAATTTGTATATTTTATAGTAAATATATAACTTTTAATAAATAATTGTTATATTTCAATTAAAAAATTGCTATTTTTAATTGTTTTTTAAGGATACTTTTAATTGTTCTAACAGGTGTAATATTACACATGTTAGACGATTTTTTTTACCAAAACATAGCCTCTCCTAGTTTTGATTTTTCAAATAAACAATGTCATCTGCTCATTTTATTTTATTTTTCAAATAAAGAAAATTTTGTTTTGTGCGGTATTTCTTTGATACATATTTTCACTGTCCTTCCACAAAGTTTAGGCATTTGTCTCTATGGCCACATGGTGGAAAACAATAAGATTAACCCCCTTTGTCAAAAAAAAAATATAAAAGATTAACCCCTTGCCTAATATAATGAGACCGACGACCTTCTGGTGAGACTCTTTTTAGTCTTCATCTATCACTTTGTCTGACTTCATGTCCCCCTTTTCTACATGAACATACATATCCTTGTTGTAATCATTGTACCAGTGTTCTCCCTCCGTTTAATATACATAATAATCTCGAGTTTCAACTAGAGCTCTGATACCACTTGTTGGGCTTGACGATCTTAATGCTAGTGTAAATTAAAATTCCAAAACCCAAACAAAATTGGATCTTGCAGTGCAGCGGTAATGATAAAAAGGAACTTTAATATTTGATGTGGAAAACCCTATGGTACCTAGTAGATGGATAATGATCTCTATTTGATGTTATGAGTTGTGATGTAGGGATTGCTCTCCATCCTATCCTTTTTCGTCATCACCATCTTCAATTGTTGGCTCACCATCAACCCTAGGGTTTTAATCAAGATCTCCCCCTTCTTTGGCAACTCTTATAGGAGGAGTGGTTAGTGTAAGGTCAACCTTACCACCGTGCTTAGGTGTTTCAGGAATAGTAAATTTGTCATAGTTTCTTGCTCATGAAACAATACGTCTTTACTTCTAATGATTCTTCTCTTATTTTGGATCCCATAACGTGCAGCCAAATTCCTCATCTCCATACCCCACAAATATACAAGGAATGGCTTTATCATCAAGTTTTTTCTACGCTCCTTACTTACATGAGCCAAGGCTTTGCATCAAAACACCTTCAAATGAAAATAACTTATATCATGTCCAACACATACTTTTTCAGGAATGTCAAAGTCCAAAGGAACATATGTAGATCAATTAATTAGGTAGTATGTGGTTTAAACAACTTCATTTCAAAATGGCTTAGGCAACTTAGCCATTTTCAGCATACATCTAATTTTCTCTATAATGGTTTTGTTGATTCTTTCTGTTACACCATTTTGTTATGGGGTGTTAGATAACGTCTTCTCATGTCTGGTGCCCTGCTTAAAATAATATTTTTTAAATTCATGGGATGTTCACCCCCATTATCCGAACAAATACACTTCAAAGGTTTACTAGTCGCTCTCTCCACCATCATATGAAATATTTTGAAGTCCTAAAACATCTCGCCTTGATTTTATGGAAGTACAACCGCACCATTGTGGAAGCATCATCAATAAACATCACAAAATATTTGCTACCACCAAGAGTATCCACTTCCATTGGTCTACACACATTATAATACATCATATCTGATATATTATCTTTAAGCTTTGATGTTTTACAAAACGATACTTTATGTTTCTCGCCAAACAAAAAATAATCACAAGGATTCAATTTATTACCTTTGTCAGGTAGGATGAAAGACTTCCTTGAAAAAAATTTGTAATCCTTTTTCACATAGATGAGCCAGCCTTTTA
The DNA here is from genome assembly GCF_003473485.1 of Medicago truncatula. Taxonomy (NCBI): domain Eukaryota; kingdom Viridiplantae; phylum Streptophyta; class Magnoliopsida; order Fabales; family Fabaceae; genus Medicago; species Medicago truncatula. The sequence continues at coordinate 40,179,590 of NC_053046.1, forward strand.
TGCCGAAAATTTGGAAAAGCATCATTCTCGACCGCATTCAAGCCGTCTTTGATCAGCTTGACTTGAGTTTTATACAACGTCGAATACACGACGCCTTTAGCAACCATATAAAAAGATCCTTTGATAAGTTTCCATTTTCCATCACCAAAATTGTTTTGAAATTTAGCTAAATCAAGAGCATGGGTAGTGTGAAAATGATATTGGTTTAAACACACACATCACCAATTCCAACAATATTTGTAATGCTACTATTTCCCATATTTACTTTGTCAAAGTCTCCTGCTTTGTACATCGTAAAGAATTCTTTTGTTGGAAGTGACATGATTAGAAGATGTTGAGTCAATTATCCATTCAACAAATGAAACTGCAATATGGCATTCTTCTTCTTCAACATAAAGCAACGCCACTTCCCCATTAAGTGTTGGGGGTTGTGGTATTTTCATCTTCCTTAGGTATTTGGTTCCTATTGTCCTTATTTTATTTTTTCTTCCAAGATTTACAATTTCTTTGGATGTGATCTTCTCCGCCGCAGTGATAACACTTGAACATTCTTTAAAGTTGAGACTGTGATAAATCATTGGATTTATTGGATCACTCTCTGCTCTTACTTATACCTCTATTTTCCATTAGAAGGGCTTTAGAGACACTTGATCCTATGTCTTCTCTTCTTGCTTCTTCATTAAACATGTTTTCTTTCATTTGTGACAAAGTCAGTTCTTCATCGAGAGTATAGTTGCTTAATGACACCACCAAAGTTTCCCAACTTTTCGTAAAAGAACTCAAAAGTAGCAATGCTTGTAATTTGTCATCCAACACCAACTACAAGACAACCAATTGGTTTACCAAGTCTTGAAAGTCAATCAAGTGTTTAACAACTGATCTTTCCCCCCAATACTTTACAATCACCAACTTTCTAATATCAACAATTTTGTGTTGTGGAGTCTTTCTTTGATAAATCTTTTCAATGTTCATCCACAAAGTTTGGACATTCACATATGTGTCCACCAACTGCCTAACCAGACTGACAACCTTCTTATGAGACTTTTTTCAGTTTTTATCAGTCACTTTGTCTAGTTCATGCCTCCCTTTTCTACAGGGTCATACATATCCATGTTATAAATTATATCCTTCATTTTCGACTTTTAACTGAAGTAGTTTGTAGAAGTGAGTTAAGTTATCATACTAGTGTTCTCCTCTATTTAATTTCTCAAGCTTCAACTGGAGCTCTAATACTACTTGTTGGGTTCGAAGGGCTTAATGCGGGTGTAAATTAAAATTCCAGAATCCAAAAGAAATTAAATCTTGAAGTGCATCGACAATGATAAAAAAGAACAGCAATATTTTACGTCGAAAACCCTCTAATATCGAACGAAAAACTACGGGACAAACTCCAAAAAATAATCCATTATATTAAAGAATAGGCTTAAAGAGTTTTATTACCCATGTAAGTTCGCGTATTTTTTATTTTCGTCCCTTTATCTTTTTTGGTTGCAAAACTAACCCCGTAAGTTCTAGATGTTTTGCTTTTGGTCCCTACTGTCATCATCCGTTACAAAAACACATATGTGGCAAACAAAGGATAACGTGCCCACTACTGATTTGGCAAACTGGATGATGAGTGACACAGTGAGAGGAACCAAAACCAAAAAAACAAGAAGACAAAATTCAAAATTTAAAAACCTTGGTTCTTCCATCTTTTTCCTGTTTTTCTTCCTCCATTTTCATCTTAGTCGCACACATTCACCATTTCTTCTACCTATATCCTCGATTTCTGCTAAAAAAATCACATATAGATCATAAAATTGTCAAATTCCGATGATTTTTTGGTACAAAGATTAAAAATTCCCGTAATTACCATAAAAGTGGAATTTCAGTTCTCTTCCCATGAGTCAAAATGTTTCTGCTTAAAGTTTTTTTTATCAAATATCAAAATATTAAAACTACTCCCAACATTATATGCAAAAATTACATTAATCCAAAAAGCATCCTTTAATCAATGCCTTTGTTACAATTACTACATTACAGAAAAATCCACATACTGAAGAAGCTTTTTTTGTTGGGTACACATAGTCACAAAGTTAAAAAGATAAAGACATTTCTATAGAAACAAAAGCACATGATGCTATCATAAGTTAAACTCTCATAAGCTCATTTCTTGATATTTTTTCAGCATTCAAATTGTTATTGCAGCTACATTGTGATCCTTGATATTGTGAAAAAATGTGACCGATGCAACCACAATTACACCCGCTAAGTGGTTGCAGAACCTTATAAATCCTTTACATTTTGTCCGCAGCTATAGTTGCATACCGCAATTTAAAATTTATGATTAGAAAAACGCTCTACTACCATAAAACACACGCGAACCATCCTTTTTCTTATTGTCAATTTCTAACTTCTTGTTCTCATGATTTGAAATCACATCACCGCTATGATCTTGTCTTTCGGGTTTGTCAACGTCCATAGGAAGCTTCATTTTCGCCAAGGACTCGGTAAACTGTTGCATGCTCCTCATATACATATCCACTATTTGCTTCTGCATAGCACATTCCTCAGCTTCAAGATTAATATTCCCTAATGGAGAATTAAAAACTTGTCCAAACTTTGTTACTTCTATGCTCCTTTCCTTCTTGCATTCCTTGTCTTTGTTTGCGAATTTTTCTTCTTTCTCATCATCTTTTGATTCACCTTCTTTCTTTGAAGTTGGTGTATCGGGACAAAGAGTAACAAACTTGGTTGAATCACATCCTAGATGATTCTTTTTCTCAAACGAGTCTGCAGAGTTTCTATCGTCGCTTAAGCTTGTGATAGTAGAGCTTACCAAACCGGAATTGTGAAGGCTTTCATTGGGAGAGATCGAATCCACCTGATTCTCATCTGGCGAACTCATAGTCATCATTTCATAATCATCAAATTGATGAGAAGCACCAAGATGGAGAAATGGTAGCAACTTTCTTGAATTGTTGTTACTTGAGGCACAAGCAAGATTGAAGTATTGAGAAACCATTTGTTGATTCTCCTTAACAACACTTATGTCAGGAAATTCAATTCTTGAATACTCAATTGGATCCAACATAACTTCAGATATCTTTCTATCAAGCAAAATAACTTCCGACGATATCGACGAACTATTTGTTGATTCTGATACCAAAGATGTGTCTAAAGATAATGTTAATTGAACAGTTCCAGCTGGAGAATGAAAAAGATCAGTTGAAGAAAGGCTATAGTCTTGAGTTACTTTTCCTTTTCCAACAATTTGTGAAATTGGAACCAAAGCAAACCCTAAAAGTTGATCCTCCATGTGAATTCTTGCTCTACTAAACATCCAAATTTCACATTTCATAACAGCATCTATTTGAGTTATCTTCATCCTCAAGTTTTCATTGAATGTTGGATTTTTTCCACCTCCATTGATTATTCTTGTAGAAAGAGTTTCATCAGGGTTGTAAGTAAGGGAGAATTTAGCATATACATCTTGATTATCATAGATGCAAATGTTATGAATGTTTCTAGCATGATGAACATAGACATCAAGAAGACCTGTGAACTCTGCTTCATCTTCATCATCTAATTGGGTAGCTCTATTCAAATTTGGATTGTACCTAAAGTTGTTGTTTTGATGACTCTGATTGAATGAATCCATTCTAATCAATGTTTTTGCCTTGAATGTCTGTTCATCAATGTTGAACCATTAAATTATCCAATTCCTGCACCCTTTGGGACACATAAATGACAAAATAAAAAAATAGAAACTTAATTATAGAAAAAATGTACTCAAAATTGTAAGGGTCGAGCATATTAGTCATTTAAATTGCTATTTTGAGGGACTAATTTAAGCGACCCTTACAATTTCAAGGACAAAAATGATGGTTTACTCATAAAAAAGCTACAAATCAATGGAAAGAGAGAAAATATGTAAAGGACTAAAGAACATGAAAAGAGTATTCTCACCTAGTAGAATGAATGATAACATGATGTTCGATCAATCCATTATGTATACTACTAGATTAACATGTAGGTTGAAGACATTTGTTTGATCAATCCATGAATTGAGGAACAAGCAATGTGTGTGTGAGAGTGAGAGTGAGAGAGAGAGAGGTATAAGGAGAAACTTGGAGTTGAAATAAGTGGCTTGCTTTATGGAGAACAAAGGAGCTTGAGGCAGTAGGTAAAAAATAAAGAATGGAGCATGAAAATGAATAGAGAAAGAGCATGATGATGTACATGTTTGTTTGGGTGCCACTTTTCTTTTGGTTGCTACTCTTTCATTGAGTAAATCATAATTTTGGTTACAAAACGTGTGATACTATATCAATATAGTCTTTGAATATATCAAAATAACTAAAATATTACTGAATATATCTTTTGTTAGTAATTTTATTCATCAAACTAACTTAAAAGAAGATACGTCTAATAACCAAACTAATCGATAAAAGACATCCGAGAACCAAATTGATTAACAAATGAGAAATTTCAATGTATGTTTTTGTAATTTTCGTATATTCATGGACTAAATGACAAGAACTCACAAAAATTACTATTTACACTTCTTTCTTTCGTGTTTTGCTTTGCTTTGCTTGATAATGCAGCTTCCGTATTTAGTGCATAATTTCCTCCACTCATAGTATTGGTGTTGGAGGACCCACTTGCCACTATCTTCATTATCACTCATTCCACTCAATCTTTCAATAGATACCATCCCTATGCTTTAAGACAATATATTTGGTTTCTTTCTTAGGGGCTTTATGCTTAAAGCTAAATTATCCTTGGTAGTGGTAATGTAATAAGTTTGTAAGACGATATGGATCATCATCTCTTTTCTATATTTCATTTTGGCTTAACAATTATTTAATCTTCCATGAGGGTTTGTTCATGTCAAATATGGAAATACTGCATTACCAAGATAATGAATTTAATAACTTGTCTTGCGTTTTTAAACATTGAAAATGATTGGAGAGGTATTGTTCAACCAAACATAATCATATAACACCACTAAAATAAAAGTGGTTTCTCCAAAGTTATTTGCATGTGATATTTCTTTCATTTTAACTATTTCCTACGTATGGTTTTTAGGATTTAGATTATTTAGCCTTTGAGGTCACAAATATTACACATTCTCCATTGATTGGATGGAGATCAGACTATTCGTTTTTTTATTTTATTTTTCACTAAGTCTTGGATAACAATTAGATTATTTATAATTTGAGTTTGATAGATCAAATTTGAAGAGTAATTCGAGACATAAATCGTTTGATCTTCTGATTAATTGAATGCAATGACCATGATATTTTGACTGCATAGAATTTATTGGACCGTGCCACATTTTCAAGTTTGCAACACAAAGGTGTGGTGCTACTTACTAGTACCTAACTTTAGTGGCTGTAAAAGAAACGACAAATCTCTTTTTTTTCCTAATTAATGGAATTAGTTAAGTGTGTAAAAACAAAGTCTTTTTTAATAAACTAAAAAGGTATTTAAGAAAAAAATTGGGGAATATAAACATAACCAGAAGAAAGAAAGAAAAAAAAAACAGAGTAAAATGAATGATAAAATGGAAAATAAAATGGTCCTCAAATAAGTAGATGTTCTACCCTAGATAGGGTATTAGGTAAGTGGGTTTTTTTTACATATTATTTTATTCACGTTAGAGATTGCTTTTATAAAAGGTTTTCACGCAGTAGATCGATTGTTCAAATATCTAATAGTTTCCGCTTTCTCTTATCTTATGCTTATTTTCTCTAACACCTATATATCCTTCGAAAGATGCTTCAATGTCTCCAAGTCATAAGCTAACATTGTGGTTAAAACGATCATCAGTAATAATAACATTTGAAAATGTCATACCACCCTAAAATGAGGCATCTTAAATATAGTCTTTATTTGTCATGCATCACCCTAATAACCAACAATACGCATATCATCAAAAAAAATATTACATTGTTGTACACTGCAAAATAAAATCATTTGTTTAACCATAAATTCGATTTTCGCTTCCACCGATTCTCTCCTATAAAGTTTGACATACATATTACGGCAAATGCATCTAAATGTCTTTAAATTTTTTCGTTTTTCCTAAAGTGCTCATTTAAGTTTCAAAAGTTCCAAATAAATCCTTTTAGTTTTTGAATTGTTTCAAACAAGTCATATTGTAGATAGCATAGTTGGTAATTGCTTCCTTGAACTCATCTTTGGTACCAAATCTGGCTCCTAACACCCACTTAAAATTAGTCATCTTTTTAGGCATGACAAATGGTGGATAATGCTATTTGTTGCTATCATCTGAATCATCACCATCATCCTCTAAAAGGACTTGTTTGGGACTTTTGAAACTTAAAAGACCACTTTAAAAAAAACAAAAAATTTGACCTACATATTATATCCATCTAAGTTTCTCACCACACTTAATTTGAATGATTATGTGTGAAAAGTTTCTATGTATGTGTTCGGTGTATAAATTAACCTTTGACCGTTAATCTGTCTATTTCTTTCCAAGCATGTAGTAATAGACCTTCACTACATCCATATAAATTTTAAAAAAATACCAACGTAAAACGAGAGAAAAAAACAACAACAAAAGAGGGGAATATTGAAAAGGGAAAAAAAAAATCACATCACTTTCAAATTGTTTCATGCATGCATTAATTATGAATAGCATTAGCAAGATGATTTTTCTTCCATTTCACCGTGGAGTGGAGCACAACTGTCACACCTTACCTACCAACAATCCCACTTACTTCCTTTGTTTTAAAACTTCTTCTTGTTAAGGTATTAGCATATAGATTAAAAAACCAATTAATAGTTAATTGATGTGTAAAGATGAAAACACATCCTAAATCTTGTAAGAAAATAAGGGAAGTATTTATTGGCAATTCACCACACTTAATTTGAATGATTGTGTGTGAAAAGCTTCTAAGTATTGGGTGGTGTAACAAAAAAGATACTAAGGAAAAACGAGAAAGAAAAACAAGAATAAATAGGGTAAAGGGAACAAAAAAGAAAAAACAAACTTCACATCACTTTCAAATTGCACCATGCATGCATTAATTATGAATAGCATTAGCAAGATGTGAGAGATGTGTGATTTTTCTTCCATTTCATTTCACAGTGTGGTGGAGCACAATTGTTATCATTTTGTTCCTTCCTAATTACATTGTGACTTGTGAGTTAATAAAGTCACATCTTCCCTACCAACATCTCTATCAGCAGGACGCTATAACAGTTCAGGACCGTCTGATCTAAATCGTGTGGTTGAGATTGTTTAGAATGATTTGATAACTGAGTTAATTTAAATTATATGATCTATAATTAACGACTGAGATGAAAAATAGCGGTAAAACAGAATACTTTTTTACAACAGGGAATCTGAGTCCCATATACTTCCTCCACTTTAGAACTTCTTCTATTTGAGATGTTTGTATTATTGTATATAGATTAAAAAAACCACTTATATATGTGTATATAAAATCTTAATTTTCTAAAAAAAATCTAATCTTCAAAAAATAAATATTATAATTTTCTCAAGAAAACCAATTATGATCTCAATTTTCCCAAAATCGAAGGATTCATGCCACATCAGATAAAGACATAAAACAATGTGAGAAACTTTATCCACCTCCTAATAAATTGAAGAGTATTGGTGTATCAAATGTGAGTAATATGTCTGACATCGGATGAAAATGTAAATGTTGAACATTATATAAGTGAGATGACCCAATAACCTAATGTCTTAAGATTTTGAGTTAAAATGTGGTGTTTCTCTCACTTATATGATTGTTCGAAGCTTCCTTTAAAAAAAAATGATTGTTCGAAGCTCGATGTCCCAACAAAAGAGAACAATTTTTTTTTACACAAACCTAAATACAAATTTTATATTATACGTTTTTGATAGGATATTTAAAATAAGTAGCACTTATGTGGTTAATTAGCTAGTTCTCGAAACAATATGACTCACTTTAAACCAAAAGAATATAATGTAGGAGTAATATTAAATATGTTAGAGTACACTTGTCTTATCGTGGGTGTACATTTACGTATATAGGCATTATATGACCTCATAATGAATTAGTGAAAATTCTTAGAACTTTATTTCCTTAGATAGCAATAGTGATTAGAGTAGTTTAATACTACGTTGATATCCATCTCCTATCAATTTTTCAGTTTTAAGTTTTTTTTTCTCTCTCTTTGGATGTTTGTTCTATCTCCAATATTTTTTTAGGGACTCTCTCCAATCTTAGATATAAAAAATAAACGACTACCTTTAATTATCTTAAACTAAAAAATATATATAACTTACTTTGACTCTATTTAATGTTATTTATCCTAATATACATTTTAATTCATGTAAGTTTTATTTTTAATATTTTTTTATTCTCATGCAACAAATTCCAATAGATGGTACTTTTCATAATTTTATATTTTTTTAGAAACATTCGACAAAACCAATTGCATATAAGTAAATTTTTGAACTTATATATTTTTTTATAATTGAAATCCGAGAGAGTATTGTGATTAAATAAAAAAAGTAATAGCTTTATTCAAAGTGCTAGATTTTTTATTATATTTTTGTAAGACAAGGGCAAAAAGAATAATCTCAATTAAGTTGGTACCTTACTTTAATCGATTGCCAGTTGTTCATTTATATTATTAAAAAAAGGAAAAAATTATAGAAAACTTGGGAGGACAAAAAATTTGATCCGGTCAATCCAAGCACCCTATCGGGTAATACATCAAAAAAAAAATATCAACAAAGTGGATTCAACCTTAATTAATTCTAACAATAGAATACCATTAACGATAGACGTTTGTGAGGGCAACGCGGGTCTATAATTTGACAAATTGATCGATCTTCAACACAAAATTGGATCACGTGCCATCAACTCCCTGCAACAACGGCAACAAGCATTAACAACTCTTTCAAGTCCACACAGTCTCATGTTAATCAAGGATTACTGGGATACAAAACACATACATATTCTTGAGAGTGGGGAGTAGATTCAACCGTCAACACGGTAATTAACAAATCCACACGCACTAACTGTTTACAGCTATGATCAACATCAAATTAAAAGTCATTTCTGGCCCAAAATAGAACCGCAACCACCTCCAAAGAAAGGGAGGAGACGGCGGATTCGAATGAGCCACCATAACCAATCCACACGACGGCGAAAAAGGCCTAAAACGGTGGCAAAATTGAGGATAAAGAACGGACCCTTTCGGGTTTCAACCAAACCAACGCGGGGTTCTGCCATTGAGAAGCCAACACACAGAACCAAACAAGATCACCAGTGACAACCAAAAATTTACGAATACCAACAACTTAGCAACCACCACCCGTAGCAAATGCGGTATTGGTGGAATCGGAAACCAACGACACGAATTGTTGTGGGAACCGGAAAAAGGGTGGTGCGGGGGGACGACACCACTCATCGCACCATCGTTGCATGTTGGTACATCGTAAGTGATGAAGGTTTCGAAAAAAAAGGGGGTGAGGTGGCGAAAGATTTCTAAAGAGAGGGCAGAGCCATAATGGTAGATTATAACAAAGGTAGTCATACCTCTAATTAATTAGATATATTTTTAAGAATATAGTAATTATTTATAGTATTTTTATATTGTAAGCATAGTTGTACTTTTTCTCACTATTTTAAGCAGAGTTGGCATGTCCTTGCCAACCCTGTCTCAATTTTAAATATGAAGATAAAGTACTACATAATATCAAAATTCTGAATGAAATCAAACTAAAAAAGTCAAATAATATTTAAAAAACTTATTTATGTGTAAACCCTGTTAAAAAAATTTAAATAAAATGTATCCCGTACTTGGCACGGGGCGTTACACTAATATTAAATATGTTAGAGTACACTTGTCTTATCGTGGGTGTACATTTACGTATATAGGCATTATATGACCTCATAATGAATTAGTGAAAATTCTTAGATCTTTATTTCCTTAGATAGCAATAGTGATTAGAGTAGTTTAATACTACGTTGATATCCATCTCCTATCAATTTTTCAGTTTTAAGTTTTTTTTTCTCTCTCTTTGGATGTTTGTTCTATCTTCTCAGGATCGATATCCACACTCTTGTATACCGTGTTGGAAATTCTGTGTCTAAATAACACAACTGAAAATTGGGTGTACACATTTAAAAAAGACAAAAAATAATGTGCTTAGTGGAATTCAATTTTAGATAACATACGCAGTTCAAAATAAGAATAGGTCTAAAAATATGTGGGGGGGGGGGGGGGGGGTTTGGACATGTGGGAGAGATGGAAAATCGGCCTAAACAATACCCAAAAGAAAGGGCTAGTTCCTCTGTGGGCATCATTTCATTCATCATCCATTACAAACAAGGTAGATACTACCCGCATCCCCCAATTCACTGTGCACACCTCCACAAGGGTCTTAATCCCTACATCTTTTGGTCACATCATACGGAAAAAAAAAGAAAAAAAAATGTCATTTTTTAGATTTATTGAATAATTGATGATCTGACCTATGATATTAGTTAAAATATCAGTTATTCAATGATCCTAAAAAAATATTTTTTTTTAATTTATAATTACGGGGTTTCTCTTTTTATTTTTATTATTGGTGGTATATGTCGTCTCTTTGTATAGGTTACACCAGTTTGTAATTGTAGTTTCTGTCCTTACCGTATTTGCTACTTTGACGTTGTATACAATTTTCCATTAGACACATCTTATGCTTAGTTAGTTTTGTTTTTAATATATTTTGCATTTAGCTTCTTAAAAAAAATACAACTTATTTTTTAGGATAGACTACGAACTTAGTGGGAAATAATAAATATAAAATTATTTGGTTCAGATACAGTTAGCTAGTTTAAAATTATGTGAAACTAATACCCGAAATAATAAAGGGTAGATTTAGTTCATTTTAGACTCAAATATAGAAAAAATGAAAAGCAACCCAATTTCATTAGTTTGAATTAGATTTTCGGATTAGCTGAATTATTGATTTGACTTATAGACCTCCGGTTACACATATGGATAATTATTCAATATTTACTTTTTTTTTTTTTTTTTGGGTTGTGTTAACCGGTGTCCTGGGACATTGGTTAAGGTATCTAAAAAAAGAAAAAATTAAATAAAAAAAGATAATTTTTTGACTTTTGAAATCTTGATTACAGAGTTCTAAATGCAAAAGTTTCTACATTTGCTTCTTTAATCAGTGCCCCGGAAGCACCGATTAACATTTCCTTTTTTTTATATTTTTTATAGAAGCAACGTATTTTTTATTTTTAGAAGTAACCTTAACTCATTTCATTAATAATAACGGTCATAATACAAGATAATATATGATTATGAACTTGGAAACTAGCATAAGATAGTGACATTCTTGCTCGTAGATGGGCAACACTATTTTCTTGTTTTCTAATAAAACTTGGCTTAAAATTTAGGTAGATTCTAAGTGAAGCTCTACAAATATCAAGAATAGGGCCAAACATGAAATTTGTGTCAAGTCTCCTAGCTATATCGTTAACCACTTGCTTACAATCAAAGTTGATAGACACCTTAGATAGACTCAGCTTGCAATCAAGTTCGATAGATACATTAGATAGACTCATATTGTCAAACCATTTTATCGCCTCTTTTAGTCTCATTGCCTCTGTTTCATGTTGTTGTGGTACTCCCAAGAACCAAGTTGGGTTTTAACTTGATGAACTCTCTCAAATTCCTCTGATACACATTCATATTCCATAGCAACTATGTTCCTTGAATATTGCTGCATCGATATTGCACTTGACCTCTCCTGCATCTGGCTTGCTCCACCTGTCGTGGTTACGGCTTGTTGATCCATTGGAGTTAGTCGCTTCTACTTTCTTGCAAGTTGCGTGTTCACGAAACAAAACTTCAGTCAAAAAATATTGATTAATATGCATTAGGTGTATATTATATCTTCCTATTTGGCTAAATTTTGTTAGAGTTCTCGTCAAAAGGATATGTAAGTAAAACAATAATTTTAGTTTCAAAATTAGTGACGTTTGTGGTTTCAAGAAAGTATCTTTTTTTTTTAAGGAAGGAAGAAAGTATCTTGGAATTTCCATTTTAAGAAGATTAACCAACAAAATTTCAAATCTACTATTCTTTAGAAAATGTAGTATATTACTCCCTCCGTCCCACAATAACTGAGTTATTTGCAAAAAAAAATGTCCTAAAATAACTAAGTCATTTCACTTTTCAATACAATATTAATTATTTTTTTCCCTTTATAACTCTAATTAATACTACTTTCAAACTTCCAATTCAATATATTTCACTTTACATTTATGATAGTTAGTGGAGAATGAACCAATACTTAACAAGAGCACTTAAAACCATTTTTCTCTCTCCTTCATTTATACATTTGTTTTAATATGTGTAAAATGAAAAAATGGCTCAGCTAATACCGAGAAGGGAGTATAGATTTTGCACTTTAAAGATGGGAGACACCTATCCTTTAATGTGAGGGTAACACCTATTACTAAGTTGGTGGTTTAAGCTCTTCTTTCTTCCTTAGGTCATGCATGCATATTGATCTAAGATTATGTGCAATGGTTACAAATTTTCAATACCCTTCAACATCCACTTTTTCAATTCCCAACACTCCAAATCGTTTTCTCTCTCATAATTCAACATCCATTCAATTTTTACATCTCCAATGGTTTTTTCATTCAACGCCCTACCCCACCACCTTTTATTTCTTATTCTTATTTAATTTTATATTTTTGTTTTTATAATTACCTAAAATTATCGATTATAATTAAATTAAAATAATACAATTAACTATTTATTTTTTAGTTTTTTTGGATCAGAAGAATTTTGGGTTTTAAAATAATACAATTAACAATGAAATTATACAATTAAATTTCAGAAGAATTTTGGGTGTTGAATTGATTATTATTGGGATCCATTTCACTAAACAAAGACTAAAACTTCAAAAGAAATGTTAATAATAAGATTAAGAGAGTGAAAAATTTTGTTTTTTTTTTCTGTGTCCAAATCAAATGATCCAAATCTATTTATGGAGAAAAAAAAAATCACGAATTTTGGTATAAAAAAAAAAATTAATTAATTTGCAATGAAATAATTGAGTCCAAATTATTAAGAAGATAAAAATCCAAGTAGCCAATCAGGAAGCACCACGTGTCCCTACTTTATCCAGAAAATCTTCTCTCTCCGCGTCCAACTACAACCCATGCGCCCTGTCGGCGCGTGTAGCACACGCACCAAAAAGAACCAACAAAAACGCGACGCGTGGCATACAGTGCAGATTTTCAACATGCTGAAATGGTTCATCATCTCTTTCATCCACATCATTTTCAATAACCCCTTCTCCAATGGTTTCAATAGTTGAAAATGGCTTTCAATAACCCCATTGGGGTGGTCTAAAGGTTAACAACTCATGATTGAAAATTTTAAAACGGAAAAGGATAGAAAGATAGATTATAACCACTTATAAAACTCTTTAAATCCTATTTATAGACTCCAACTACGTTAACCTAAGTTGTTAAGTTTGGTGACTCTGTTGTCAAAGATATTGTAGTAAGGGACAAGTTTGACATGTTTGGTGATCGACTAGATTTGCTAATATATTTGAAGAGAGACATGAATGAGTTTGAAAAGATTTGTGTGAAATTTTGGTGCAAACTATGTGACAATCTATTTTGATGTGCTTTGTCTATTATAAAAAGTGGGACAAGAAGCGATGTGTCTTGCAAATTAACTAAAGAGCAATACAAAGATGCAGTAGCTAGCAGAACGTAAAATATGGAAATCAATTTACAGGAGTCACATTTTATCAAGTACATATCAAATGTGCTCCAACTCAACTTCTGTTGATTTTTACGGATAATTTCTGTTGTTTCCTATCAAATGGCTTGTAGAAACTCATATTGGGCCACTTGTCCACAAGAAAAACAAAAATAGTACAATTTTTTTTGTATTTTCACATGATCGTTTATGAACCACTAACACTCCTCGAGTTAATTGTGTGTGTATGTGATTTTCTCAAATGATCATCGATGTTAACATGTCAATGTCCGTATCGTGTCTAGCATTCATATTTATGTTCGTGCTTTATACTCCACAGTTAGGTATAGGATCCTTGTCGATACTGAATACCTATTAGATTTTTATTTTGACCTTAGCTTATACGTCAAAAATTAGATCAAAAAGTAATAGTAACAATGGTCACAAGAAAAGAAAAACTAAAAGAGAATTTTATTCTAATCCACGATTGTAAAAGATTTAACGTTTAAATGTTCTTTTGATCTTTTAAATATTTAATTGGTATCGCTTTGGTCCCCTAACTAAAAAATAGATTGTTTGAGTACTTTAAATTTTTTGTTAGTTTCGTTTTGGTCCCTTCTGTTAGGTTTTAAAAAAAAACGTTAAGTGTGGACACGTGTCACCTTGTCATTGGCGCTGAGATTTTTTTTTTTACAAAAAAAATAATATTTTTAATATATATATTTTATTTTTTTGTAAAAAAAATCCCAGAACCAATGACAAGGTGACACGTGTTAACTCTGGACATGTGTCACTTTGTCATTGACTTTGGGTTTTTTTTTTAAATATTTATATTTTATAAAAAAATATATTATTTTTTTTGTAAAAAAAAAAAATCTCAGAGCCAATGACAAGGTGACACGTGTGCAGAAGTTAACTTTTTTTTTTAAACCCTAACGGAAACCTAACAGAAGGAACCAAAACGAGACTAAAAAAAACTTAAGTACTCAAACAATCTTTTTTTTAGCTAAGGGACCAAAGCGATACCAACTAAATATTTAAGGGACCAAAAGATCATTTAAGCCAAGATTTAAATAGATTTAAAGATATCATAAAAATGTAATTTTCTTGTGTAACCCTATGGTTATTAGGAAAAATGCATCTTGATAATTTGGAGTTTAGTCGGGAGGTAATATGATATTATATTTATGTAAAATTTGTATACATTAATGAAAAAACCTACAGAATCCAAATAAAATTTTAAAATGTATTTTTAATAAAAAAATAAAAAACAAGAATTGGAAAAGAAAAAAATATTAAGTTTTTATGGAAAAAAAATATAAATCTAATAAATATTAACTTCATCGCTCTCAATTTAATATATTTTAATTTGGATCGGTAATAATGGTAAATACTTGACAATAACACTCAACCCATTTCTCTCTCTCTCACTTAAATATTTATCTTAATATGTGTAAAATGAACAAAATATTCAGTTATTTTGAAACGGAAGGAGTAGTAGTGACTTAATTTGATCCCCTCCTATTTTCTCGCTCTTACAAAAAATAATACTCAATTTAGTCTCTTAACATTTTTATATTTGAAGAAACTATTATCTGAATCTTTATAACACAAGGACTAAGTTCTCCTTAATTTGAAAATGACAAGAAACAACAGAATTTTCAATCACAAAATCAAGGATGTGATTCTTTTTTTGGACAATGTTAAGTTAACGTCTTATTTATGGTTGAAAGCTAATAAGCTTACTTCCGCCTTTACTTACACTGATCAGTGACAGGACCATCTTTTATGTATGGGTGTTAGAGACTAGCTCTTTTATTATTGTTTAGTTTCGTTGTGCTTCTTCCATTGGCATTAGACACTTATCTTTGTAACTTTGTAGAGTGATTCTCTCTGCACACCTTGTGCGAGATGAATCTCTCTTGATGTTTAATAGAATTTCATTTTGATTTCTTAAAAAAAAAATGAATTTTTTGTTGAAGTCTAAATATGATTGTGAGAAAATTATTCGGGACCCAAATGGATCTTACTAAAAAAATATTATTTTGTTGAAGACTTAATTTTTTGCGAATTTTGAGAGAAAGGGAAGGAAAGTCTTGAAAAAAAGAAGTAAGTGGAAGAAATAGATAACATTGGAAAGAGGGGCTTTGGGGGCTTATTTTTCTTCGAAATAAGTCTAAAACTCTCCTCATTTGAGAGAACTAAAAAATTGTATTGATGGAGGGTTTTTGGGAGTTTGGGAAGATTTATATGAATTCTTAAAATTTAATATATGTAGTTATAATATTTTAAAATTAAAAATATATTAATCATAAGCATTAATTTATCACTCTCTAAAAAATCATCTTTCAAAAAATGTGAAAGTTTCTCAATTTTCCCGTATATTTCTCTCCCACAAAGTCTTACATTCTCCTTTTCTCCAAACTCCCAAACAAAGGCCTATAGTATAGTTAGGTCTACTAGCAAAGAATTTGGAATTTGTACGACATCGCCATGATATCTTGAAGCATACGAGTGCAATTTATTACTAGAAAGTTGATCATTAAACTAAGCTAACAAAAGAAACTTTAAGAATGATTCTAATCAAATTAAGCATGGAATTTGATATAAAAGTTTTAGTAGCACTTGAGTATTGATGCACATGCCCGCCAAAAGTTAATTTTGATTCTCAACAATTAAGACACTGAGTTATTATAAAACAAATCAAGATGCTCAAAGGACCCTCCATCGAAAGTTCTATATCCTATACTACTGTTACTACTAGTAGTATTTTAGTATTCTAGTACAAAAGCTTTCGTGAAACAAATGAAGATAATAGTATTTGGTAGGAAACCACACTCATTGAGTAACCAAGTGGTTCCCCATAGTCCATAGATTCACATAAGCTTCACTCATTGAGCCACACTCATTGAGTAACCAAGAATAAGGTTGGAAAAAAAAAATCAATTAATGTGTGTTACTACAACTAGTACTTCTGTATAAATTTTATTGACGTAAAAATGTCATCTTTCCTTATTTGTAAGCAAAATGCCGAGCATCACTTGAAAGTCACACATACCCACATTTACGAAGTCTTAAGTTCGAACATGTGTAAAAAATTTCAACTTAACAATATTTAATTGACAATTTAGTTTATGATAGAACACTATGGTGCAATTTGATTCATATTGCCGACCTCACTTAGTGAAATAAGGGTTGGTTGTTGTTGTAATATTGAATTGACAGCTGAATCAGATCCTACTGACGAAATAAAAATGTATTAGAACAATTCATTTTGAAGCCTAAAATCACATTTTTGTAGGTGTATTGCACTCTAAATTCCCCGCAAAAAATAAATAGTCTAATCCTTAACATAACACTACCCCACCACTAATTTCATTAATTAACAACTAATTATTGGCATTGACATGACAAAGCCTAACCAAAAGCATAGTACATCTAAACTTCTTTTTGAGTTTTCTTTTCTTTGATTCCACAGGTATTTTAGTTATTTTTTACACACAGAAATTATCATAAGAAACCATGTTGACATGTATGCATAAATATGATCACGTGAAAGTTAGTCTGTCTGCCCTTAACAACATTGCCAAAATATCTTTGCACCTCCCTTGTTTCCTTTTCGTACAAAAGTTGGCATGTAATGTAATGTCATTTGCTAGTGGATAGGACAACCTAGTATTTAGGTGTGAATTATAAATTGTGTAGCTAGGTACCATTGTCTTTGTCTACCATATATAGAGGCTGTGCTCGTACACCCAAATATGAATAAACCTAACTATTTGAAGTAAAAATTGCATTGGAAATCATCTACTTTTTCATTTTGTTGTCAAAGCATTTTGTGAAATGGACCAAACACCTCCTACGATCATGAGAGAACAATGGAAACTTTTGATTAGGAAATGCAAGAGATTTTATTCATAATAGAAGAATTCATGGAAAACTTCTCAGAAAATCAGAAACCATTGCAGCTTTATAGTGAGAATGGAAATTCCATAACTTCACAAATATTATTGCCAATATACATCACAAATTAAATCAATATTTTTCCGGATTTTTATTTTTTTTCGTTCATTTAAAAATCGTTAATGAGTGCCCTTAGGACATTCCAATAAACCAATTCCCTTAAAGCATCAGTTAGCAAAACCCTAAAAATAGAAACCTATATTTTATGGGTTCACTAAACTTTAAGAATAACATCATTAAATACCGTGAAAATAATTAGATAAACCTTTCTTTTTTACAACAAATAAAATACAACTTTTTTATGATATAGTGCTGAATAGGAGTTGGTGCAATGCATGAGAGAGTGCACTCTTGGAATTAATTAGTGCAAACAATTGTATGAGCATATAAATAACATTACGCTTTCGGCTGAAATAAGAAAATATTTCTTAGCCGAATTAACCAAAAAATGTCTGATGAGAAGTGAAGTATGCTGTTTATACTTATGAATATGATGAATATGATGGTCAAAGTAGGTTTTTTTCCACAATATTATAGACCAACACTTTTATCACCATTGATGCACTTGAATAATGTTTGAATATTTTATATAGGAGTAAATATTAGTACCATTAGTTGTTTTTTTTACGGGAATTATTAATTACTCGTACTAGTTCATGAAGAAGTCAAATTCATTTGGAACATGAATGCCCTTTATTATACCAAAAACTAGCTGTCAAACGAAACATGGACCTATATTTTCATTTCATCTATTTTACGTTAGACTTCAAGTACATAAAATCAACGGCTAGATAGCTTGCATTTTTTTTGAAGCAAACTAGATACTATACTAGCTTCTAGTATTTAAATTTGGCAACTAGCGTAAAGAACTAGATTCGGCGCACACACAGTTACTCCTTCAAAAAAAAAAATTGAAAACATAAACTCAACATTATAGCATTAAATATTTAAAAAAAAAAAAAAAGCAATAATGACTTTAGAATTCATAAAAATAAAATTAGAAAAATTAAAATAAAGCAGAAGCTACATACTCAAACTTCTAAAAATCATGAGAAATCTAAAACCGTTGACAACACCAAAACATCACCATCCCAATCAATTTCAAATTTAATAAACCCAATATAAACAGCATAAAATATAATATCCACAAGATTAGCTAAACCAAATCTTGAAGTTCAATTCAAAATGATAGACAATCCCTTTGAGAGGGAGATATAATAAATAAACTAGCAGCTACCATGTGTATGGTACAAAATTAAATGAGGCTTAAATAAGTTAAATGGAACATTGCACAAACAATATCTGGGAGAAGGAAAATTTTGGAGGGAATTAGGAAGCTCTGCAATAATGGTAGGATATATACATACTTTAAACAATATTCCCTCCGTTTTAAAATGTAAACAAAAATTAGTCAACTAAAATTAATATATTTGGTTCAAACCTTGTACCGGACACATCAACTTACATTGATCCATTTTTACTTACATTTTAGGACTGAGAGAGTATTCATTTAGCAAATTCACTACAAAATTTATGACATACTCATTCATACACGGTATTTCAAACACTTGATTTCTTATTGTGTAAATTCATACTAGTCTCATTATTTTGAAATTGGGTCCATATTAAATGTGGGACTCACAAGAACATAGCCCAATAATAGAAAGAGTGTAGTAGAGTGTTAGAGTGAGTTTTGTTGTCACTCCTATTAAGAACACTAGTTAAGAAGAAAATGAAATCAAACTTCAAAACAAAACCAACAGAAATTTGAAGCAATAAAAAACAAGGAGTATGTCATGGAATTAAATAACAATGCACTATCAAAGACTTTAGTGACATAGATGTTGTGGATTCACTCCCCCACTAACATTATTATAAATATAACTATCATTTGTCATATTTTTAACCATGCATATCAACATGGGAAACAATTGTGCAATATATGTAAACATATACAAGAATAGTTTTAACTAATGACAATGATATTTGGACATAATTACAAAAGAAAAACATATCATGGATTCGAATTTCAAGTCATGTACGTGCAATCAGTAAGTCGGGTCTATTAAATCATCAATTAGTCATCGGATGATCCGATAATCCGATAATCCCAGCTTGCTAGCTATGACTGCAGAGAATCTCAATCCAAGCAACATAGCCCAAATTCTTTTATTAACCAACTCAGATGCACAAAATTTAAAGTATATAGAGTAGTACTAGTGTACCCACCAGTGGAAGACATGTACAACCATCATTACACCAATCATGTGAAGTTGTATAGCATGTAAGTTCTAACAAATACAAAACCCCCCCAAATATAGAGGATCACACCAAGAATACAAAGATAGATTTGTCCAATCATTCACATTGGACAAGAAACCAAATGAAGGTACTTAAAGGAACACACAATTCAACTATATGCACTGCCAAATCCCAGAAATGCAACGCAAGTAGCACACACAAGAGAAACAAAATGTCCCAAATTAATGAACATGACAAACACATGTTTTAGGGCACAAACAACTTGTTCTATTTTCCATGACAACTCAACCATATACATATGGATTAATCTAGCTAGAGACATAGAATAATTGATACCCATGTATGAAAAGGCAAACTCAATGATTACTTTTTCAATGACAAGCTTTAAGCAGTGTTGGACAGCTCAACGTTATGAGACAAAAATTCAATGAAAACTAAGGATGAGGACACAAATGTGATTACAAACCTCAATATAAATATGTTAATAAACTATAATATATACCATGTCACAAGCAAATCCTATAATTTATACAGGAGTAAAATAGTGTATAGCAAGCAAAGACAAGGCATACATTTTTATAAGGGAAAAAAGGATTATTTCAATCCACATGCTATATAAAATATGTTGAGACAACTAAAAGGGGGCAGCATGTGGAGGAAAGATCATCCAAATATGCAATGAATTGAGACAATCAATTATTTTTTATCCATTAGCCAAAATCATGTGACAAAAAACTGCAGCTTCCTAGACAATAAAGTATATAAAATTAAATACTGAGAAAGCAACACAGGCACCATTTATTCTGATAAGATGAAATGACATACCAGACAACATCAAGGATATCAACATGCTAAAAAAAATACTATTATGTGATAAAAATCAGGTTTAAATATAATATTGATCTCTCAAAATATATCATATTTTTTTTAAAATTCCAATAAACATATTTTTTTTTGCTTTTACTCCATGCAAAATTTATTCAAATTAGAATTGATCCCTGTATTATGTAAATATTTGATTTTACTGCCTCAAGATGAGGACTATAAGGAGTATTTCATAGGCCAATTCCAATATAAACAAATTATGCAAGGATTAATAAAACATTAATGACCAACCAAAAAGTGATATATAAACCAAATAATTAACTACTTTTTGACAAACAAAAAAAAAATGCTTGCTTGTAAAATAAAGAATGTGCAACTAACAGACATAAAGAATGATTATTGCAAAGCACAATGAGGGAGCATTAAAATGGAAGAACAAAGGAGTTAAATGCAGACTTGAATATGACTAGAACAAGCATTAAAAAAGATGAATGAGATATGAGAGAAATGAGTGTAATGGTCATTGTCTGAATTATAAAGAAGAACAATTGGAAATAAGAGTACATCATGTTTTGATGAAATGCAGAAAAAGTTTGCAGGTTGCTTACGCATAGAGAAGACCAATGAACTAAGGATGAAAAAGACAGACTTATAAATGATGGTGACGTTACAACTACTTCTCATGCTTAAGTCTAAAGTAGAAACTACTTGTAAAAACATACATTTATTTTTAGTTTACAAAATTTATAACAAAGCAATCCATATATAGGATCCAATTGGTATAGTATAGTAATATATAGAATATAAAACATGGAAACAGTTAGTATGACTATTCAGAAAAAAAAGGAATCATGCCAACATACTAAGTATACATCATGTAGAAAAATACATATATATTATGAACAAAGTGTTGAATTAACATCAATAGTTCAATGTACCAATTATCATAAAATATCAAGATTTAAAAATTCATCATTATCTTTTTTATGATACAGACTTTATACTGTAGATTTTTGTCAAGGTGATCACACTGTAGATTTCAACTTTAACATCAAATAAAATATAAAATACATAAAACAGTGAAAATAAAGTGGAATAAGCTGTCAAAGAAAAGGAAAAGGTAAACAGTTTGTTACAATAAATAATGGTCATTAAAATTTAAAAACAGTGAGATTAACTATTAATAAAACAAGATTAATGGACCTTTGCTTTTCCATTTTGAGTTAATTTGATACATAAACTATTTGTCTATAACAGTTAAATAATGATACTCTCCTTTGTCATTGAATGATCATTGATCTCATAAAATGACAAAGACAAATTTTGGAGAACAAAGAATAGAAACTAAAACCATGTTGAAAAATGCAGAAAAGAGTGACATATGCAATAAGGTACAAAACCTATATAGAAGAAAATTGATTAATTTCCCCACCCCTCAAAGATTACTACTACAAACGTCATAAGCCTCTCCAAGCATAACTATTAATACCTTGCTGCACTTGGAAAAACATTAAGACAGTTCAATTTATTTGATTACCATAAGCTGAACCTCCAAGTAATCCTCCACCACCACTTGAAGCTGCTGCATAAACATCATGAGAAGGATCCATCATTGGTGATGAAGAAGACACTCCATTTCTATTAGCACCACCATTATTATTTCCACCACCACCACCTAAATGAAGCTCAGAAAGGTTAGGATAAACTTCCCTATTCTCAACACCATGATCATAAAGAAAACCTTTGAAAACATGGCCACCAATCTTCACTACAGCTTGATATGCATACTCATCTTTTCCATCATCCACTGATGTCACTCTAACACACTTGAATACCGCCGGTGCACGTACTTGACCCGGCATTGAATCTTTGAAACCTGCATCTGCAGACATTAATACAACCAAATCAAAACACAACTTTTTCAATTCACACACACTAATAAACCCAAAAAAAAATTAAACTAACTAAAATATTAAACTAATTAATCAACTAAACAAGTCGATTACTCGCACTCAACTCATTCGTTCATGAATCAAGTTTAACAAGTTAATTAAATAATCAAATCTCGAACTAATTTTGATCATGTTCATTTCATCGTCAACACTACAAAAAAAAACATGCAAGAGTTTATAGTGTATGTTTAGATTGACAATGAATTAGAGTTAAAAATTAGTTATACTAGTCGGTTAAACTAGGTGGTTGATCTTTTCATTGGCTATGTATGCCTTATGTAGCTATTGAGAAAATCAATGGACTAGTGTAGCTAACTAATATAACTAGCTTTTACATCTATGATCTAACTATAAACTCTGCACAATTGGCCTTGAGCCATTGTGATTTTATCAACAAAAAAATAGTACTTTGAGCAACAAGAATATCATTTTGTCAAACTCGTCATGATTCCAAACTTGCACGATTTTTATTTTTTGTGACATTTAGAAAAACCTAAAATCATGAAGGAAAAAAAATGATGAGAATTAACAAACCTTGATGGCTAGAGGTAGTATCAAAGCTTCGAGGAGGGGTAGTATTAGAAGTAGAAGTATGAGAAGTAGTTTGTGAAGCAATAAGTCTAGGTTTCTTAGCACCAGAAGTTGAACCACTAGAACCACCACCAGCAACCACCGTCGTTGTCGCGGTAGAAGAAAGACGTTCCCTTCTTCTAGCAGCAGGTACCCAAGTACTCTTAACATGAGTAGGGCAATCAAAACCTCTACTTTTACAACAAGTTCTACACCTTCTATTACTACAATCTTTCTTTGCTTGGTTTCCACAATCTTGACACGTTGTTGTTCCTCCACCACTACTGGTACCAGAAGCAGTTAACCCACCACCATGAACCAAATTTGTTGGACTTGTATTATGATGATCAAGAAAACCTTGTTGTTTTTTCAAATAGTGTGAATGTGGACTTTGTTGTTGCTGTTGTTGATGATGTTGTTCATGCCAAAACTGAATTCCTTGTTGGTTTCTTCTACTGTTTAACATGTTTTCATTTTCAAGACATGGAGAAGCTGTGAGTAAAGGTATAACCCCAACACCGAGAGCGGTGGCGGGGTTAAGAGAGTGAGGATCAGACATGAGAGCTTCATGGTGGTTGTTATTATGGTGGTGATGATGAAAAGAAGAAGGTGCTACAACAAACATACCCATCTCAGGTCCATAATTAATGGACCTAGATGAATTATATAATCCGGTGGTGGGTCCGGTGGAAGGTCCGGCGTTTCCGGCGGTGGGAGCCGCATTGAAACCGAGAGAAAGATCTTCTGGAGCAGCAGCAGCACGAAGGGTTGTTGATGAATTAGTTGGTGCCCAATCAGCAAAAGCTCCTGAATCTGAAGGCAATCTCCTTGTAGTAGCCACAACTATATGGTTTTGATATATTTGTTATAATTAGAGTAAAAGTAACGCTATATATGTATGTGATGTAATGTAATGTGGGGGTGGTGTAGATCTTAAATGGTGGGTGTGAGAATATAATATAGATATAGATATTCTTAAATTGTTTCTGTTTATATGTGTGGAGAGGAAGAAGGAACAAGTAAATCTGATGATTCTGGTGTTGTTGTTTTCTGATGGATTTCTGGTAGTTTCAGCTTCTGCTGCTGTTGCTGTTGCTGTTGCTGTTGCTGTTGGAGCTGTAATTGTGGCTACTACTACTACTGTCAATTTGGCTTTTTCCACTGGAAGAGAAAAAGTTATGGTTAAGTTGTGAGAGAGAAGAGGGTCCAGCACAAACAGAAGAGTGTTGGTTGCAGTGTTAACAGTGAGCAAGAGCAGTGAATGAATGAGAAAATTCAATAACGACCTTTTTCTATTTCTATTTTTTTATTGTTGTTGCCGACCATTTTCTTCTTCAGTCATCTTCTTATTTCTTTCTTTCTTTCTTTCATTCATAAACCTTCTCTTTCTAATAGGGCTTCCTGGAAAGTGAAACTCAAGATTGATTTCTCTTCTCTCTCCAATTATCTACCAGCCTTTGTGATTTTAGATAGATTATTATTCTCTCACGTTTTTTGTAGATCAAATTATAAGTGTCGTATCGTTATTTATTATTCTCTCATGTCAAATTTCTCTTCTTCTTTTTTTTCTTCAAAGGATCATTTATTATCAATATTTATTGCTTTTAAATATCAAAATCATTTTATTTTCTTAATTATAAGATTGACATGAAAATTACTTAACAATTTAAAGTTTAAGTTGGAAGATAAATGAAATTTGAATTTTACTAACATATACTCTATAGCATTGTTCGAAATAAATAAAATAAAAATAGAAATTATGTGTTAGAAATCAATTTAATTTTTTTTTAAAATTCTTTTATTGAAGAAAAAATTAAATACACAATTTCTAATATAATATTTATATCTTTGATTTTCATGTTATCATTTGTCGTGAAAGTTTAATAAAATAGTTCAAATTCGAATTTGAACTCCAAATTATTTGAACAATTCATTTTTAATTTGTGATGATTAATTAAGTCCATTGTTTGTTTAATATATATTAATTAAAATTATAACATGTCTTTTGTGAAATTGGTTGTAGAGGTCGAAATTCGATTTTAGTTATTAGATTATTTGACAAAAAGAAATATAAACATTTCTAATAGAGTAATACTAGTTAATATAAATATTTTAATCTTCGCATATTATTTTACTGTAAAGATCAACTCAACTAATAATTCAATGAGGATGATGGACCATGATGGTTTAGGTTATTCTATCAAGGTATATGAGATACCTTACGTAAATAACTATGGTGATCAATCTCTTGAGTTGGGCGTGACCATAATCAATAGCGGAGTCATGAATTTTTTGGAGTCTGGAAAAAATAAAACAACGATAAGTTTTAGTGACAGTCGCAACCGTAGGTAGAGATCCATGATGTTTTTAAAATGGTCTCCTTAGAATTACCTACGGTTTTTTCCGTAGTTAAAGCTGGAAAAATGCGGTGACGGTCATTTGGTAATGACAGACAGATTTAGCTACGGAAATTTGCCCTATAGTGATGGATTTTGGCCGTTACTAAAAGTCAATTTCTTGTAAATTTCTTGCAAAAATACAAAGAAAGTATGGGTTGAACCCCGGCGCGTGCCCGGGCTAGCTGGGGGGTAAAATCGCCCCGGACCATAATGGATTCTCTCTCATGTCGCTCTTACCGTAATATATTCTTGTTCATGGTTGGCTTGAACACATATGGTATTTTTGTAGGCCTTACTCTTGGGTCGAGTTTGCTCTGATCATCTGGTCAATCTTATTTTAGGTATACAATTTTTTTTTTATCTATTTGTTGTTAGTGCATATATGTTTGTATCATGTTAAAATCCTTCAATTTTTTGACGATCTCGAGCAGAATTTATTCAATTTATAACTTTTGACTTTAAATATGGTTTTTACACGTAGATTTATTTTTCAACTCATTTTAACAAAAACAATTTTACAAAATTCATTAATCCAAAATTAACCTTTGTCATGCATAGTCGGACGTATCAAATAGGTTGGCCCGGCCCTGCCCAAGTGGTCCAACTACATAAATGGGCTAGCCCGACCCATTCCATTTATAATTGGTCCGCAGATTCTTGAGCCTGGTCTGACCCGTGTGGGCCATGAGTCAGCCCGGCCTGACCCATTTTAGTTTTCTTTTTTTAAAAAATTCACCATTTCATATGTATTTTTTATATATTAGTTACTCACAATTATCTTTTTCTAAAATATGATTGGATAGACATAGAACTGTAAATAATTTTTACATTAACATTGAATATTAATTCATTCATTTTTATTAAGTTTACTTATTTAAATATTTTTTTGTTAATAAATTTTAAATTGGTTGATAATTTTTTCAAAAAATGTAGCGTTTTAAAAAAAAAACATATGAAAATATTAATGATGGGCCAATCTGACCCGACCCATTTTTTTATGGGTCAGATGGTCTTGGGCCAAAAAAGCCCTAGTAAATTTTTTGCTAGCTTTTTGAGGCTCAGTCGGCCCAAAATATAGGTTAATGAGCCGGCCCATTTTTTACATCTCTAGCCGGACATACACCAATGAATTAGTTTTAGAAACATGATTCTTTTTGTGTTCAAAAACATGAAAAAGGGATGGACAAGTATGTTATACTACTCCCCTCAAAAAAAAAAAAGTATGTTATACTACTTTGTAGAGATAGAGAAAGGAGCGAATGAAAACTCAGAAAGACTTTTGTTTTCTTGTTTTTGTATTTTTATACACACACTCACATGACTCTACTTCTTCACTCACTACTTTGTGTAGAGTTGTGTCCAATGCGCGTGTCTCTCACATAAGCGCGTTGTGCATTTCTCACCTCACATTAACAACGCCGTTTAAGTTTTCTCTCCATCCCTTCTAACGCTGATCAGCGCGTGTGAATAACGCTATGTATGATACGTATGATTTATATTCTTACGTATTTTTCGGGAAAAAGGTAAATAATTTGTTTGAGAAGCATTCGGTTGCTACACACTGTAGTCTACAATATAAGGTGTGTCGTTTATATCTTTTTTCCTTTTTTCCTTAGATTGTCCTTCCAAATCCATATCTAGCACTTCTTTGCTTTAGATTGTTTTTTTGTCAGATATTCATTTTCATAATTAAATTACTTTGACGTAATACCTTCAAAGAAAAAGATGTAACTTAACATACATCTATTCTTCTCAACAAAAAGAAAAAACTTAACATGTATTATAAATATACAACATTGTCTAATTTTATGAAGGGTCGTTTTAAATAGGTTTAAATGCTCTTTTGATCTTTTAAGTATTTAATTTGTATCGTTCTGATCCCTTAACTAAAAAAAATATTGTTTGAGTACTTTAATTTTTTTTTTTAGTCTCATTTTAGTCCCTTCTGTTAGGTTTCAGTTAGGTTTAATAAAAAATGTTAAGTGTGGACATGTGTCACCTTGCCATTGGGTTTGAATAATTATTTTTTACAAAAAATATATTTTAACAAAAAAATAATAAAAATTAATATATATATTTTATTTTTTGTAAAAAATTCCCAAAACCATGACAAGGTGACATGTGTTAACTCTGGGACACGTGTCACTTTGTCGTTAGCTTAGGGATTTTTTTTTTAAAATATAATTTTTTTAAGTAAAAAAATCTCATAGCCAATGACAAGATGACACGTGTCCAGGAATTAATTTTTTTTTTAAATCCTAACGGAAATCTAACAGAAGGTACCAAAACGAGACTAAAAAAAACTTAGAAGTACTCAAACAATCTTTTTTTTAGTTAAGGGACCAAAACGATACCATCTAAATACTTAAGGGACCAAAAGAGCATTTAAGCCTTTGAAATAATTTGACGACTTTTTTTTTCTTTCTAAACAGCATAATTTTATTAAAAATCAGAAGACGAACAAAGGCCGGTATTACCAGAAGTACAAACTGAAAGTGCCGCATATAGGCAGGACACCCGAAAATAAACACTATCAAAAACACCACTAAATACTTGAGCAAACCCTACAATCAACACCCATAAGGACAACACCCACCAAAATATCCATCACATAAAAATTGACTCTTATACTAACCGACCATTGAAAAACGATATCCATAACACTCATCGTCACTACTCACCCTAAAAGAACACCCTTGTAAAAGAAGCACCCAGTCCTCATCACCAAATCTAAACCACATCGGAAGGACTCCTTTTCTACAGATCATTCAAGTTCCACCACCTCTCAACTTCCAATCCACCGAAAGAACACCATAAAAAACCCAAAACCCAAAACCAAACTTGAACCAAAGAAGTGACTCCCGATCTCGAATCAAAAGCGATTGAGCCACCAAACTTCAGGACCAACTCAGAAGGGCACCCTCACCCTCAGTCCACCAGAGAAACGCCAAAGCCAATAACAAGATTGTAGAAGGACACCAACTCTCCATCACGAAACAAAAGAATCGCCCCACCAGTATCCAACACACAAAAAGTAAGACAATCGACAAGATTTGCGGTGGTGCAAAAACTTCAATCAAATCAAAAAAGGAAACTGCTCAGCTCGAATGACACGCACCTACAAAACACCCTAAACACCTAAACCATCCAAAACTCATATAGGAGCTAGCGACGACGAATAAGGACACGAAAACCAGAGGCTCCATCAAAAAATGAATCACCCACAACAAACACCACCTCCTCACCTAAACAACACCAACCCCCTTATATAGCACCCGTCTGCAAAGCGTTCCGACCAAAAATCTGATACCAAAACTATCAACGACCATCCATCTAAACCACACCATTACAACCCCACGTGAAGCCGCCACCACCACCACCACCACCTCACCCGCATCACCACCACGCATCACCACAATTGAGAAAAGTGATCACACTTTAATACATTGTTGTTATTTTGTTCTCATCCACATCATCCTAAAGTTTTAGATTTTTACTCGTCCAAAAGCTCCGAGGTGATAGATATACTCCACATGATTTCAATTATAAACAACTTTCCGCTTTCTAAGTTCATTGAATAAATTAAGATCATGTTTATCATTTATTCATTGAATAAAAGTGACTATATTTTGGAGGGAGTACACCATGCCTGGTACCAACATCTCTCATCCCGGTGGATTTTCAAGTTTTTATAACAACCGAACATGTGAAAATTAGGTGCCAAGAATTTTACCCATACATTTTACAACATGTATGGTTTGAGGTGGTGCAAGCTTCATTCATGTTGCCAAGCAATCCCTTAGCATTCGAGTGGTTCCTAAAATCTTTCAAGCAAATATCAATTTGTACAAAATAAACTCAAATAAAATGTAAATAAATAATTACCATCGCATTGTGTATATATGTCTACTATTATTGGGATTTAGATGTCCTACATTTACTGCACGTTACATCGGCTGCAAAGATCTTTATCCCCTTTTTTATTTTTTATAAATCTGCGACTAAAAAACCTCAACTATCAATTTTTGATATTCAAATTTTTTAGGGTTAAATATGTTTTTGGTCCTTATAAATATGCCAACTTTTCGTTTTAATCCCTCTAAAATTTTCCTTCAACATTTAATCCCTATAAAATTTTCAATCACTACTTTTGGTCCCTATTTTTAATTTAATTTTTGTATTTTTTAATGAAATTATGAAGAAATGTGTAAAATATTCTAAAAAAATTTACTTTAAAAAATTAGAATTTTTTAACAAAACACAAATTAAATATGAATTTTTAACCGTAAAAAATATAAAAATTCATATTAAATTCATGTTTTGTTAAAAAATTCTGAATTTTTTTTGGAGTGATTCTTATAATATTTTGAATTTTTCTGGAAAATTTTATTAAATAATATGAATTCTACATATGAGTTTACTTTAAAAGAGGGACTAAAAGTGAAGATTAAAAATTTTATAGGGACTAAAAATCGAAGGAAAATTTTAGAGGGACTAAAACGAAAAGTTGATATATTTATAGGGACCAAAAACATATTTAACCCAATTTTTTATTAGCTTATTTCAGTTGATAAAAACAATACATAATAAATGTAAGATCAGGACTCTGAACACTACAATTAAAAAAAAAAAAGATAATATATATTCCATATCAAAATATTGGTATAACACATTTATGAATATTGTTCAATATCGAAATAATAAAATTAAAAATAAATATATCGTGTAATTGAATAATTTTAATTTCAAAATAACGTTATGATTTTTTTTTAGAAAAAAAAAATATATATATATATATATATATAAGTTTACAACATATAATTACTTTTTCTTTTTGAAATTTTGTCATGCATATGAATTCAACTGATTGATGAGTCATTCTATTAAGTGACTAGGTACTTTGATTCAACACTCAGTCCAAATTCAAAGACTACGACACTAGCTTTCCTATATCTGTATCTAACTATTTATTGATCTGTACCTGCATTGCTAAACTGGCCTAAACCGTTTGACTAACTAAAGAATAAATAATGTTCGATTTCAATTTTGGTCTTGTTAGGTGCAATTTTGATTCCTCTAGTTTTTTCTTATAAATTTTCTCACTAAAATTTTAAATTGTTTTAAATAATCTCATTCCTCCATTTTCACATGTTAACAATGATATTAATTATCTACTAATAGAACTTGGGTCTCGTGAAAGGGGATAGACGATCACAACGTCAAAAATAAAATAAAACTTGAATCTCAATTGAAAAGAAATATTTACATTTAATATTTGAAACATCTCGAAATATCATCTCTCGAAGATGAAATCTATAAAAATCCAACAAAACTCTCAAATTATATTTTATGTTTTTTTTATTGTCAAGTAATCTGGTGGTCAGAGCTCATACAGTTTAATTATAAAAAAGAAGTAGGATGTCCTGGGTTCGAACCACAACCCCTAAATACAGCATGGGATATCCCTAGGAGCTATGTTCACGGAGGATAAATTATATATCTTATTCTATGGAAAAGTTTTACAATTTGAATTGATTAAATTGTTTTAGATTAATATCGGTGGATGAAGGGGCGCTGGTTTAAGTTCTATTAAAGCTATCAACAGAATTCGCTCTTTGAATTTATGTTAGCAATTTGTTAGGGTCATTAATAAGGAACTTTAGACATGTTTGTTTTTATTTTTTTGATCAATTTAGTTATGCAGCATGGGATATCCCTAGGAGCTATGTTCACGGGGGATAAATTATATATCTTATTCTATGGAAAAGTTTTACAATTTGAATTGATTAAATTGTTTTAGATTAATATCGGTGGATGAAGGGGCGCTGGTTTAAGTTCTATTAAAGCTATCAACAGAATTCGCTCTTTGAATTTATGTTAGGAATTTGTTAGGGTCATTAATAAGGAACTTTAGACATGTTTGTTTTTATTTTTTTGATCAATTTAGTTATGCATTTCCATTTAATTATTTGGTATGGATATTTCGCTAAAGCTTTCTTTGCGAGTTTAAAAAGGAACAGAGGGAAAGACTTGAGAAAAAATGAATGAGCAAATGGAAGAATAGAGAAAAATAGGAGGGGAGGATTTTGGGAGGTTAACTTTTCTTGGTAATACAAAAATCTCTTCATTTTGGGAAACTAAAAAATTATATTAAAGGAGAATTTTGGGAGTTTTGAATGGTTTATATAAATCTTTTAAATTTAATCTATGTTGTTATAATATTTTTAAAATTAAAAACAAAGTTATCATATGTATTATTTTATCATTCTCTAAAAAACTATTTTTTAAAATAGTTTGATTTTTTTTCTTCATTTTTCCTCCTATTTTCCACCCCTCAAAACTTTCCATTTCCCTCCCCTCCAAACTCTCTAACTTAAGTCTAAGGGGGAGGTGGGTAGTAATCTTTACCACAATCTAGTTAAATTGCCGGCCCTTGCATATAATATGCAATATCCCTACCAAATGAGCTAATCTCACGAGAATATGTTGGATAGTATTTAAATTCTCATAATTAGCGTTTAAATAAGGACTTAAATTTTATGATTATTTATGTAAAATATGAACTTAATTGTTATGACTATGTATGTAAGTATGTTATTTTACTAGTCGTTATTTAAACTACGTGTTATTCAAACTAGTCATTAAATAATAGCTGTTATTCGAAATAATCGTTAAAAACTAGCTATTATTTAAACTAACGGTTATTCATATCCCTATAAATACATTTGACATGTACAATAAGCTTCATAATCACTCTCTACCATTTGTTAACATATTATATTCAATATCAAATTTCTCTTCACGTGGATCGTTCTAATTTGTTCCACAGTGCAAAAATAATCATGGATTATATGAACGATAACATGGATGAAGGACTTGTCAGACTTTTCGTTGAAATTCAAACACAAGAAGTCCCCAGCGCTAGCAGGCATAGGCGTTAAAGAAGGAATATATAGAGGAATCAAGAAGAGGGACATGAACTATTATTCAATAAATATTTTCATAATCTTCAGTCTACACATATGAGCAGTTTCATCAAAGGTGACGAATGCATAAACATGTGTTCCTTCATATTATTGAAACTCTTATTCAACGAAATGAGTATTTCTGAATGAGGGTTGATGCAACTGGTAGATCAAGTCTTTCACTGCAATAAAAATGCACGATTGTTATTCTTATGTTGGTATATAGAGCATCCACTGTTATTGTGGATGACTATTTAAAAATCAGTGAAACCATGACACTAAAATGCATTAATAAGTTTACAAGGGTGTGATCAATGTAATTAGGGCATAATATATGCGAAGGCAAATCACTGAAGACATTATTGTCTACTATAAAGGGGGTGGTGCATGGCTTTCCATGTATGTGTAGGAAGCATTACATGTATGCATTGGTAATTGAAAAATTGTCATGCTACATTGAAAGAGAAAACCAAATGTTATGCCTGATGTAGTTTCTTCCCAATAGTTATAGATTTGTCATTCTTTTATTAGGGTAGCAGGTTCAAACAACGATATCAATGTTGCACCAATCAAATATCTTCAAGATGTTATGCAATGGTGAATTCCCGAGATCCATTATACAATCCACCGTACTGAATACTGTATGAGTTGTTATATAACAAATCCCATTTTATCTTCATTTGGCTATATTTGCAAAGACCATATCAATGCCACGATGGAAAAAGAGAAAATTGTTTGCCCAACATCAGGAAGGCGCAATAAAGGATATTGAACGAGCGTTTGTAGTTCTCGAATCCCTGTTTGCAATCATATGTAGCCCGGTTTAATCTTTGCACTTGGATGCACACAAGCGTATAATAGGCACACACATCATATTGCACAACATTATTGTTGAAGATAAACATCTCACACATCAATAAACATCTCACACATTGTGATAATATTTATTATTCTTATGGTCATATGGGCAATGATCCGGGTGCACTACCAAGTGATACTAAGATTGATATTCACAAGTACCTAAGTAGAACATTTCATATTCGTGATAAGCAAATTGATCGATACCTTTAACAAGACTTCAATTAAAACGTTTTAGCATGACAATAATCATAATTGAAACATGTTATAAATCTTTTTCTTTTCATGCATTCCATGCTAATAATTTATTTTAACGTTTAATAATTTATTTTAATGTATTTTCCTATAAATTATTTGTGTTATGTATTTTGTCATTTAATATATTTTCAACTTACTTTTATTTATTCTTAAAAAAACTTACATTGATTTATTTTCAATATATGTTGTCTTCTTTTTAATGTATTTGGGTATTTGAATTATTTTTCTTAAATTGCTCACTTTTATATATTAATGTAAAATATAAACATGGTGTATAACAAGCGTCTGGTGGAACTCATTTTAATTTTTTATGTATTATATGAATATTTAAATAATGTAATTCAATCATTTAAATAATTAAAAAGTGTGATATAATATATAAAAATAAGTGGAATCCGTTTAAAGAATTATATGAATACGATGGATGTAGATACTCAATTTTTTTTACCACTAAGAGCATTTCTAATAGTTTTCTTATTAAGATGTAGTTAATGTGGTATTGGTGCATACACATCTCTTATTCATTCAATTTTTAAAGGCAATGCTTAATAAGTATCAATTTACTCCAATCTAACAACTCTTTAAATATTACTCAGTGGATCATATTAATAACTTTACATTGGTACATTTAAAAAACAATTAATAAGTTAATGCAACATTCCTTTTAAATACGAGGAAAACATTGAATAATATATACAATGGCGTCATAATTATGGAAAAAAAAAGAGACGATATTTTTACAAGTCTTACATATAAATAACACTACTTTTTATTTTTATTTTCCTCCAATGGGGCAGCTAATAAGCTCTATATGCTATTAAGCTAATAAGCTCTAACACATCTTAAAACGTACTACTCCGTTCTAAAATATAAGCAAAAATTGGTCAACAAAAGTTAATGTATTTGGTTAAAAATTTGTACCAAATACATTAACTTTTGTTGACTAATTTTTGCTTATATTTTGGGATGGAGGGAGTAATAAGTAAACAATAATTTAAACATTGAACTAAAAAATAAAATCTAAACGTGTGAAAAAGTCCCCACTAGCCAACCCCTTTTCTATGTGTGATAAGTTTATGTCTTAAGACTTATTTAATGACCATAATTAGCTTAGAGCTTTTTGCTAAAAGTGTTTAAGAATGGCATGAAGATGAAAAGCAATGGAAGCATTAATCTTAGTTAGGGCACGTGAAAGAAAGAGAGAAAGCAAAGATAGGTATAATTGTCTCTTCCAAGTCTTCTTTCGGCACCTTCATATCTTTGTTGCCCCCCCTTGGGGGCCACTAGTTTAATATCCTCTCTTTGTCTTCACATCAGTCACTTCTCTCTAGGTTCATTCAATTCATTCCCTCTTTCTCTTTTTCTCTTTATCTCTTTCTCTCTTGTTGAAGATACGTATTGTTAATTGTGTGAAGTTAACTAGCTTGTAAGTGTGTGTGGTGTGGGGTAGTACTTAAGTGATTTAGAGTTGAGTTATATTTGTGATATTGGTCAATCACAATGCTTGTGAAAGAAAGAGAAATACAAATATTATGATATTGTGATTGATCAGTGTCACCAATGTCACCCCACTCTATGTCATCCAAATACTATATGTGATGTGGGTATGAAAGTACCATCTTTTTTCAAAGCAAGCACATCCCATAAATCAACTAATAATCTCTATCTTTTAACAAAGTGTCATTGTTAATGATGCACTTCAAAAGTAATGTAATGTTACCTTCACCTCGTGACCCCATCTTTCTCTACTCCCGCATACACAATGGTCCATATTTTTATTAAGAGATGATGAATAATATTTTTATTTTTTTAATCAAATAGTATAATGAATAGAGCTCACATATTTTTAAATGTGAAGAAGTAGATGTTTGATGTTCGAACCCCATCCCTGCATATATATGAAATGTCCCGATCAATTATTGAGTAATGTTAACCGCGGACACTGATTAAGGAGTTAAATGTGGTAAATATTACATTAAAATTTATGCTGTCAATTATTCAAAACATAAAAAATATTACTTTCATTTTAAAACTTTCTCTTTTTAGTTTTTTTAACCAGGGCCCATGACCCTTCTTTAATTAAGCTCAGGGGAACGTAGTATTTAACCGTGCTTAAAGCATTATGTAAAAGAAGAAAAAAAGAAGTCTTAAATTAGTAATATTTATGTTGGCCTTGTTTGCAAATATTGTTCCACTGACACACAAAAGCACCATCTTTTCTTCTTCATAAATAAACGGACATTCATTCATTAGAGCTGCTGCATCTGCATGTATAGTTCGGTTGCTGTCCTCTCTGGGTGGCTTCTGCATCTTTCTGATCACTTTCTCATCGGATTTTGGCATTGCCCATCAGTTAATCATATGTGGATCTGAATTCTGATACCAATGTCTCCATTTTAATGCTCATTCATTTGCATCACATTCTTTCTTTTGCATTAAAAAATATGGCTGCCTTTTTTAATGTACCCAATACCCCATAACAATATTGGCCTATTGGGTCCACGATCAACTTTAAATGTGCAGTATTTTTTGTTTATTGTTTTTTCTTATGTACACCATACTTTAATTTTAATTTATAGGTAAAGCTAACAAATACCCTTAAGAATGAAAAATAAAATAGAAACTTTGTATTACAATTGACAAATTTTAAACTTTTAAAAAGTTAATACAGCACATTTTCACTCAAAAAATTTTTACACTTAATTTCTTAATAAATACCAAAAAAACATTATTTAACATTTTTCTTAAAGTCACTTGTTCAACATGTTAACTTTTATATTTTTGTTTGAGTAGTGATATTTGAACAACTCTTTTGATACAATTTTTGGGACAACCTTGTTGTGTTCTCTTCTTATTGGTCAAAAACAATAGAGAGAGAAAGAGGAAGAGAGAGAATAAGAAGATAATATGAGTATGAGAGAGAAGGTTGTACAAAAGTTGTACAAAAATGGTTGTACAAATATCATTTCTCTTTTTGTTTTGAGACTTGGAAACACTTGTATGTAGTGATATTTGTACACCTCTTTCTAAACAACTTTTATGACAACTTTGTTTTTCTTTATTTTGATTTGTCAAAATCAATAGAGAGAAGAAAAAAAAGATATAGAGAAAATAAAAATATAATATGAGTATGAAAAATAAAGTTGTTTAAAAGTTGTTAAAATTTGATTGTACAAATATCATTTCTTATGTTTTTAATGGTGTGTTTACAATAGAGGCATGCTGTTGGAACAATATTTTTAGACACCGTAGCAGAGACCTAGTATTATACAAGCAAGGATGAGTGTTGCATGCAACCCAATACAAACTAAAAATGATTAAATAAATAAACCAACTCGTATCCCCAATCGTATTGTTAGTGTCAACTTCTGTGTTGACATAATATTTATCTTTACAATATTTATCCTATTGTAAAGAAAGGGTTACAAGCTTTATAGTTAATGTTTTTAATTTATCTACATATTTATAACCCTTTCTTAAGATTAGTTACGTAAGTTTCACTAATCAACACACTGAGCTGTCTCATTTATTATATACAGTGTTGAACAAGGAAAGCATGTTACAAATACATATTTCTCATTGTGGTGTGCAGAAGATATACAATTATAGTTTTCTTCTAGAGTGTTTATTATATTTAGACACCTCCTACATTTCGGATGGATTCTATATTTTCATCATTCAAGACACAATACAAGGAAAGGGAAGACAAACCAAGAGAAACACCATGTTGACGCTAATTAGGGTTTAATGTCACAGACGCATTAGTGTTTTTTTTTTTTTTTTGACGCAGTGAAATAGGTGGTTTTATAACGTGTGTACACAACCAAATAGAGAAACGTTTTGTTAATCAGAAAGGCCAAAAGAACATCATTTCAATTGTAAATGTAGTATTAGTACTTAAGTAGATTAGCTTTAATTTCCACCGACCAAGATTCTCTTGGGTCCATGCATGATCACTACTTAACTCCTATGCAACCAAATCAAAAGCAAAAACCATTACAACCAAAGCAGCTGTTTTCCCTTCCATGCATGCGCCGATTATTAAACGTGGAATCTTCATAATTTCTACAAATAATAATTGTTTTTTGTTTCATCTATTATGTTTCCATCTTTCAAATTCAAAGTGCTTCCTAATCAACGTTCCATGTGTTTTTTGTTAAACTCTAGTTTTTAGGGAAGGTCTTGCTAATATGAAATTCAGTGAAATTAAATAAAATTTAACTAAGAATTGTCACTTCTTGTTTAGATTTGTTCCATATTAAGGAGGTTTTGGTTTTCTTTGTATTTTCGCCTCTTTTTATATATATATTTTTTGGTAGCCTAGCGTTTTGCTAGCTACTTTCTTTGGTTTAAAAAAAAAATGAAAAATGTAGATTGGCTAAAATGTTCGCTTCATTTTATTTTTTGGTACAAATTTGTTAAAATGTTTCTATCCTGTATCCATATGTTTCTGTCTTTTAGAACCCTACATAACCAACCAAAGAAGTACCCGTATGCCAACTCGGTCAGTAACTAACTGGTCTCCAATTTTATTTTATCATATCATATTTTACATTTTACTTAATTATAAATGAAATACATAATTTTGTTTTTGTCCAAAAAAGTTCACTCGGCGAGTAATTACTAGAAGAGAAATAATGATATTTAAACAATTATTTCTTGATAATTTTTGTAACGACTTGTCTATATTTCTTTAATTTTTGTATCAATACCATAATTTTTATGTAAAATTTAGATGGGTCAATTGTTAAATAAACTATTAATAGAAAATAGGTCTTGAAAATATAAGTTTTGACTTTTGATTAAGTAATAATTACACTATATTTTATAAAAAAAATTATTGTTTTGGTTGCTAAACCAATGCCCTCAGGGCACTGTTTAGCATTCTCCAATTTTGATTAGTTCAAAAGTTGTCCTATAAATATATGTTCAAATAAGACAACTCATGTTAGAATTAGTTTCATGAATTGTCATCCATATAACTTTATATAATATAATTAAGGGTTAATTAAGTTTTTAGTCCTTATAAATATTGGATTTTATTTTTAGTTTCTACAAAATAAAATCACATTTTTTAGTCTCTGTTACATTTTCCTTAAACATTTCAGAGACAAAAAATATTGATGGAAATTTTTGATATTGACTAAAAATGCTGATGAAATTTTTTTATAAGACTAAAAATACTGATGAAAATTTTTATAAAAATTAAAAAATGTGATTTTAATTTGTAGAAGTAAAAACATATTTATGAATATTTACGAGACTATTTATTTAATTAACCCTATAATTAATTGTAACATAATCAATTGTAAATAATAGAAATGAACCAAAATACCAAATCATTCGTATCTGTTCCATTTCACATCACATGAAATGAAGAAGAATTTGAAACAAATGTCGAGGAGGTGGAGCATGAGTGACAGAGTGAGATATTTATTTCTG
Source organism: Medicago truncatula (assembly GCF_003473485.1). Lineage (NCBI taxonomy): Eukaryota > Viridiplantae > Streptophyta > Magnoliopsida > Fabales > Fabaceae > Medicago > Medicago truncatula. The sequence goes on from NC_053046.1 coordinate 40,218,833, forward strand.
GATTTGAGTGGATTCTTACTTACTTTATTCGTTTGCTTTAATTTATTTTCATTCATTCGTTCATAATGTAAGGATCACTGTTTATGAGTCAACGGTGCGTATGAATGGATTAGATGGTGATGCGACTTTTGTTGTTAGCATTGGAGTTTACATTTGACGTGACTCATTCACGGGTCACCACCAGTCTACCACGGCGAGGGCTCGTTTTGCACTTTTGCAAGCTGTCTTCCTCCTCTTAAACATAGTACACTCTTCCGTCATTAATATAATCAAAAATTTGATTTTTAGATTCACTCATTACATAACATATGTAAAGACTACATATATTATTTAATGAATGAATTTAAAAATCAAATTTTTGCTTATATTAGTGACTGAAGGGTGTAAGCATTGATACGATAGTGGATAAATAATATTTCTTCCATTCCGCAATAAATTATTCATTTGAAAATAAGTAATTTTGATCTAATTTATTTTAATCATATTATTCTACTAATATACAAAGATAAATAATATAATATAAGATGTCATTAGATTTGTTTCGATCAGTATTTTCAAAATATGAAATTTTCATAATTTTTTATAATATATTATTCAAGATATTTAAGCTCAAAATTATTCATTGACATACGTAGTAAGGTCGACTGTGTCAAATATTATGAGACAGAAAGAGTAATTGTAACTTGATATAAGTGAAAGAGATAGAAAAATTGTTTTGAATGCCCTTACCAGCTATTAGTGCATTCCTCTTTATCATAACTACAAAGTGAAATATATTAAATTGAGAGTGGTAAAAGTAGTTTTAATTAGTGTTATAAGTAGAAAAAGGTAATTAATATTGTATTGAAAAGTGAAATGAATTAATTTTTTGGGACTTTTTTTTTTTACAAATGACTCAATTATTATGGACGGATGGAGTAATAAATAATTATATTAAAGATTGATATAATAATATTAAAAAAAAAATTAACGTTAAAAACTATTTCTATTAAATCAATATAGTGCACAAAAAAAAAATCAATATAGTGCACAATCATTATATTCCGTGAGCAGGCTTTATGGTGAATATTATCAATTTTTATCCAACAAGTAGAATGTTACATGCGCATTGTTACAAATTATGAGTTAATTTGTTAAAATATCAATATCAACTCTTATTTTGTTTAGATGCCAAATCAATCACACTGATGTAAATTTTGATATACATTATTTTTTGACACTTATTGATATGATTTCTTTTTGTTTGTTTGTTGATATACATGATACTCCCTCCGTCTCTCAATAGATGACATAGTTGACTCTGACACACGTACCAATGTATATGTTTTATCTTTGATATCTTCAATTCTCTACTAAAAAAAATTATAAAAATTTAATATTTTAAAAATATTCATCGAGACGAATCCAACAACATCTTACATGATATTATTTATCTTTGTGAATTAGTAGAAAAATATGGTCAAAGTATGACAAGTCAATAATGTATATTGTCAACTAGGTCATCTATTAAGGGACGGAGGGAATAATATACTATGGTAGTTTAAAGATTTAATTTAGAGTAGTGATAGGCATACACACTTGGGTGGACATACCACTCTTATACCACAAGTGGCATTTTGAATAGTATTTTAATGGGGGCAATTTTGTCATTTACTTTTTTAACTCTCTTTTCTTTCTTTCTCTTTCTTCCTTTACCCTTTCGTCTTCACCGGCCAGTCCCACCACATTACCAGCACACCCATCCACCACCACCACTCTCCTGCCCGCTCACAACACTCCACCACCGTTGCTTCAGTCACCATCTCCGAACTCATCAACACCGTCGCCGCCGTCATTTCAGATCTAACAACCTCACAACACTACCACTCTCCTTCCCGCTCACAACACTCCACCACCGTCACTTCAGTCACCATCTCCGAACTCATCACCACCGTCGCCGCCGTCATCTTGTAAAATGAAAAGAGAAGATGAAAATAATTTGGTTGTATTTTATTCAGAAACGTAGAAGCAATATTTACACAGATACATATCTCTAATGTGTTGATTATGCTGTTATAACTCAGCAATATATTCCTACAATCAAGCTATTCTAATTTGACTAATATAACTGTTACCATATTTACAGCTAGAATCATGGGATACAATTAACTCTCATAACAACAAGAATCATAGAATATAGTTGACTTTCCTAACACATCTCATCTAACGCCGACCTCACCTCCTTCATATCGTGACCTGCAGATCAGGTCGTCTATCTCAAATATCGATGTGGTGTTCTCATATCTCACATTCATGGCTTCGTCGTCGTGTTCACGCTTCTTGTTCCGGTCATGGCTTTTCCAGCAGCCGTGAGAGAGTCTGTCAGGGAAGAGAGAATGTGAAGGTAAAGGCAAAGAGAAGAGGAAAGAGGAAACGGGAAGAGAAAAAGGAAAACAAAAAATTATAAAAACAAATACCATGTAGGATGGTAAGGGGGTGGCACAAGAGTGGTAGGGTTAAAAAGGTGTCTATCAAAAATTGTCCTTTAATTTAAGCACACATCTCTTTCAATTCCCGAGCGTGCATGCCCTAGCGTTTTTGTCTACGCACACACGGGCCACAAACATGCATGTATATATAAGTGTCACAATCTCCTTTCAAAAAAAAAAATATAAGTGTCACAATCTAATAAACTAGAGTATGGTTTTAAAAAAAAAGGGAAATGATAAAAAAAAAATTATTTAAATTCACTTATGATAATTTTACAATCGTCTCCATAAGTATTTGAATTTTATACATTGAAGTTACAAATGTTAACCTCTGAAGTAACATATCAAATGTAATTACTTTTTTATTTTTTATTTATAAAGCAACATACGATTGAAGTAGTATTTCTTCAAATACTTCGAGTTTCAATTCCCTGACGTGCATGCTCTTACTTTCTTGTCCATTCATAATTTCTTATCTTCTCCTTCACGTTTCTTTTGTGCATTGATTACGAGTTTTGTTTTAACCATCAAAATATATACTCCTTCCAGTATCAAATGTAAGCAATTTTTCACTTTTCATTATTATTTAATAAATGATATATGTGGTTGATATTGGACCACATATATCATTTATTAAATGATAATAAAAAGTAAAAAGTTGTTTACATTCGACACCGGAGAAAGTACATATGTAACAACAACTTGTAGCAATACGTCAAACTTTATATGCCTATCTTCATGATAGAAGATCACGACAATTTGAAAATCTATATCTTCATATATATATATATATATATATATGAGTGTTTTATGTATCAAACTTTTATGTATCAACTTGAAAATTTATATGGGATTTTCTAGAACACACCTACTAATTTTTATGTATGAGTGTTTTAGCAAGTTACACCTTAAGGTTTATTTAACTACTTTTTAGTTATAATTTGTTAAAACACACCTTCTAAAAAATAAGTGGGTATATCCTAGCAAATGCATATAGGAGTTGCTAACATAGACCCACTTATTTTTTTAGAAGATGTGTTTTAGCAACATTCACTTTAAGGTGTATTTAACAACTTTTTAGTTAAATCTTTGCACACCTTAATAAAAACTAATGAGTGTATCTTAATATCTTCATATGATTCAATTTATTTATATTTGTTCTTAAAACGATTCAAATATGGTCTAGAAAAGGGAGAAAGAAGATATGTAAATGTTAAGTAGGTTTTCTAATACAAGTTTAACTACTGTGCAATACATTAACTATTTGAATTATTATCTTTTTATAAGTAATTTATTGTAAAATAACAAGGTTATTATTTGAATGTGTAGTAATCGAAGATATTGAAATCGTCAAAGAAAAAGAAAGAGGATATTGAAAATAACAGTTGCTATAAATTGTACAATTAAATATGTTTTTGGTCCTTTTAAATACACAAACTTTTCGTTTTGATCTATCTAAAATTTTCGTTCGATTTTTATTTCCTATAAAATTTTCAATCACTACTTTTAATTATCCTAATTTTTAAGTCAACAACTCATGTGTAGTCTTTGTATTTTTTTTAATGAAATTGTGTTGAATATTGTAAAAATATTTCCTAAAAAAATTAGAATTTTTTAACAAAAAATTAATTAAATATGAATTTTTAACCGACAAAAATATACAACTTCATATTTAATTTATGTTAATTTTTTTATTAGAGATTCTTATAATATTATAAATTTTCTGCAAATAATTATTAAAAAATACGAATTTTACATATGAGTTTACTTTAAAGTATGAACCAAAAGTAAAGATAGAAAACTTTTCGGGACTAAAAGTCAAAGAAATTTTTTAGAGAGACCAAAACAAAAAGTTAATGTATTTACAAAGACCAGTAACACATTTATCCCTAAATTGAACGTCTTGTATCACATGACTTGTTTCGTAAAATGTAAAAAAGTAAATAAAAATAGAATTGTATGTCTTGTCGTTTTTCATACTTGTAACGATTTTGGTCTCATTTTTATATTTGACCTAGTAGGAAGGGTGGCAAATACCAAGCCCGAGAGAAGCATTTGTTTTTCAAAGGTGAAGACTGAATAAATTGGGATTTTACTATCGGTCGATCTCCTTTTATAGAAAAGGATTGGTGGTTTTCTTCATGTTTTGGCCTCCCTTTGCTCCAGATGTGGGCGGTTACTTCATCTAAGGGTGTGTTTGGTTTAGAAGAGAAGATGTGAAGAGAGAAATTGGAGAGAGAGAGTTTGAGAAGAGAGAAAGAGATGAAAAATAGAGTAAATTTGATTTATGGTTTAGTATAAGAGAAAGAGAAGAGAAATTGAGAAGAGAAAAAGATAGTAATTTTTTGAAATGATAAATAAGCCATTGTTTAAAAATATATCTAATCAAAAATATATTTCAACTTAAAAAATAGGTCCTTTGTCAAATTTAATTTACTTTTTGGTAAACATATTATTATCTTTGTTTTAATAAAAGTAAGTATATTGTTTTCTTTCTTATCAAAAAGACACAACGTGTTGCTTGCGTCAACTGAATCTTTCATTTCCATGACAAAAAAAATTGAAAGCATAGCTACTTCACTAGATAACTTCAATAAAAAAATTCATAAAAAAATAACATCAATAAAATAATTGAAAGAAAAGGTAAAATTATATTTGTTGCAATTAGCAAGCTTTGTCCTCCCTTTCTTCGCTGCAAAGCTGAGAAAGCTAAAAGGTGATTTTTTATCTCTCCTATTTCTCTCTCCTTGACTTCTCTCCTCTATCAAACAAAAGAAAAACACTATCTCTTTCATATTTCTCTCCCCCCTATCTCTCTCTTCTCTATTTCTCTGCAAGCTTTCACCGGATTATTAGGTTTAGATACATTAATGCTTTAGTGGTTCCTCAAGTGTCACATGATTATTATTTTGATCCACTCATTATGTTAGGAAACATGATATCCACAAAGGAATGAGAGAAAACTAAGAGAATGTTTCTATTGATGATAAAAGTGAATATTACAATGATAAGAGATATTCAAAATGAGTCAACCTTGTGACTTATATAGTAACTAAACTAGTACTCTAACTAACTATATCATTATTCTTAATACATTATCATCTAAATCCATCGATCAGTTTTGCAAACCATAATTCAATAAGACGTTTGTTTGCATGATCCAATAGAACCGAGAAATTATGTTGTGCAACTGCACCTCATATTATATAAGGCTCTCTGCAACTCTTCATAAAATGTGGTGGAATTCTCTCATTGTGGTTTTGGACTTTCATTCTAATTCAATAAAATTATAATTATAAAAAAATTAGAAAAGATTTAGAGGTCAATAAGTTGCATCTAAATATGGTTTTTGATATAACACCATAGTGTCATTTGATCCATGTAGCCGACCCCACTTAATGGGATAAGACTTGATTGTTGTAGTTGTATAATTATGAAAAAATTAACGGATAACTAGTAAGTAAACTTATGGCAAATGAGGTTATAAAAGATATTGTTTAAAATGTAGGCGTTGTTAACGGATAATCTAATTGATTGAATTTTTATTATTTAATATTTGGTTATTTTATGAATTAAGTTAACTATGTAAATAAAATTGAATAAAGAAAAAACAATAAGTTATAAATTACTTTTCATAAAATAAAATGTTATGAAAAAAAGTAGGATTAGGAAGTTAAGAGGATTAAAATAGAGGTGCTTCTACGGTACAATCGTAAAATGAGGTGTACTGATACTCTTTCATTCCAAATTTATAAATTAATGATCAATTTTATGAAATAAATAGTTATTTGTCGGCATTTATATTTTAGAAAATATCATTTCACAAGAAAAACACATCATTCATTGTTCATAAGAACAATAGTAATTTTTTTACATATTATCGTATAAAATAATCAAAGTTCTTTATTATAAGCGATAGAAATTCAATTTTATTTCGTTGACGCTTTTGGTGAATAATAGTTTATAATTATAATTATAAATGATAAAAAAATAATATTTTTCTTCAAAAATCAACTCATTTAACTATAAATTTAAGGATTTCCTTCAAAAAAAACTATAAATTTAAGGATTTAGTGTACCAATACACTCAAATATATTGAGTGTACTATAAAATTGACCTTAAAATTGAATGAAAATAAAGTGATATTAAAGAGATAATAGGAATGTATGGTAGATTTTTTTAATTTCTTTTAAAAAAGGAATGCATGGTGGATAAATTATTGGAATGTTGAAATAATAGTTAGAAAGGACCCACAGACAAGAAGTGTACGGCAATATTGAGACAACACGCAACTTCCGTAAATTTAGGTTTTAATGTCAAATGTTGATTGATGTCTTCCAACTCATTCTCAATGCTAATCTTCTTGAGCTCCGGCCTCCCTCACCCTGTTTCTGGGGTCTAGATCATAAATCATTATTTTTGAGTATCGGATAAGGGATAAAAATAAAAATATAACATTGTAAAATAATGAAAAATGGTTAATTTAATTTTTTAAAAGTTAAAATGTTGTTGATGTCAATGTAAACATGCTATTTTTGGCTTCTTTAACCATTGCACTGGTTAGCAAGACTCAGTAAACAATTTTTAACTTATTTAATTGATTGAATTATACAAAGTCATATTAACTTGTGCTTAAAGATATAAGTTAAAAAGTTTAAAACAGAATTTATAAATAAATTTTATATTAAAATGATAATTTTTAAGATTTTCAAAATATTAAATGTACACGTTAGCATTTTTCTTATTTAAAAAAAAGTTAGCATTTTCTTACATACAAATCAAATGCATTGATCATTCAATTAATCTAACAAGTTATTTTTATTAATTATGATTAAACGAAGTAATTGGATCGTCCATCGAAATAGATAATCTCGTTTAAAATCCTCACAATTTCATCAATTGGATTTTCTATCGTAATTGATTCTATAATCGTATTAATTAGGGATATGTTTAGGAAAAAATAATAAAGAGGTATAATAATTTAAAAATGACTTTATATTTAAAGACAAAAATTTAATTAAAATAGTGCTTAAATACAGCGACAAATGAAATATGACTTTAATGAATTATGAATCTCAAAGTAAACAAAAAAAAAATCGCTTTTATTCACTTCCCTTATATAAAAAACTTTACTAAAATAGTTATGGCTAAAAGTAACTCAAAATAAATAAAAAAGGGCATTGTACTATATGAGATGATAGATATATATACACCAAACTAAACTCAAACTGAAGTATTCGTCTATTTTCTAAGCGTTTAATTGTTATGCGCTCATTGTTAATATTTTTTTTGGGTTAGGCTAACAAATTACATAAGAGTATTTGTTAAATATTTAAAAATAGAAATAATTGGTAAATTTTAGATTAAAAAAGTCATTTTTTGTAATTTTAATGTTTTGAATACACGATTTTCAAGAAAAAAATTTCACTTTAAATTTTTAAACATGTGGAAATAAATTAGGTGCATCTATAAAAAGGTTTTACATTGTGGACGCATAGAAATTGTTTTTTTTATGGTATAAATCTCCATAGTTTGTTTATCTAACATGTGCACCATTGCATATGTTAAAACAACTAATAATATTGTAACCTTTTTTTTGACAAACAACAATTATTTTTTCTAAAGTTTTATATTTAATACTAAATTTACAAATTCTAATATAAAATTTCTATTTTAAACTTCTTAACAAATGTAAATTTATATAAAAGCGCACGGCCTATGCTCTTCATTTTAGAATTAATGTGAATGTCGAAATATATAATTTGTTTGTGTGTGTGTGTGTGTGTGTGTGGGGGGGGGGGGGGTGTTGTGTTTGTGTGTGTGTAAGAAGATAGAATCAATTATGCAAAAGAAGCAATCAGAAGAAAGGGATATGTATAACAGGCCGTGGCCCATGAAGTTATTCATTGAAAATTAATGTTCCCACATCAAAAGTTGCTAGGAAACACCATAAAATTACCAAAATAACCTCATCGACGATAGAATTTGACGTTAAATTTGTCCTTTCATGGTGTTTCTTAGCATTGTGTGAAGTGTAAAAGGCAATTTTCTTATACATTATTTAGATCAATCTGCAGTCACGTCATTGCACAACACGTAATAGAGAATTTATTTTTCCACTCTATTTGCTTCTGACGCGTTCTCCAATATTTTAATTTTGCTGTCGTTTGAGTTTTATAATTCGAATCCAAAAAATATTGTTTCGCTTAGTAATCCATATGAAGTCTTGTTCATGGAATTTTTTCATGATTTTACAGTCAAATTTCGAAGGAAACAAATACTTTTGTTCGAAAACTTTTTTTTTCCCACAGTCGTCTGAAACACAAGAAATACGCTAAATCAATATGTTAGAATGATAAATATGATTTTTAAACTGACTATCTCTGTAACAAACATGTTCAGTCTTTGTGTTGACACAGTTCATATTATACAATTCAAACTTGTTTTCTCCATTATTGCTTGCCACAAGGAGAATGTAAGTGATTTTCAGATTTTATAATCAGAAAAAAACGAAAACTTCAAATTTTATATTTCGAACACCCTCCCAATTAAAAAGAAGACACAATCGTGATTTGTCTAGTTGTCTTTAGAAAGACAAGTTGAACGTACATTTTGTAAGTTGGAGATGGAAAAACATAACATAAACTTATTGTAGTTGAAGTCGTGTGGGATTGAGATTTCCTGCATTTAAGTAAATATATAAATAAGATGAAGTTTGTATGAGAAAAAGAAAGAAGTGCTTAAAAGCCAAACTGCATGCTCATGCAGTTGAATTCATCTGCAAGCAATCCAAATCTGCAGTTGTGCATGTGATGTGGTGGGTGTAAGGCTCTTTAAATTTTCCATGAATACTTTATGTTTGTCTATACCCTATAAGTTGCAAATAATTTTTATGTTCGATAAATACTTTATATGGAATTGTGGACTATATGTAGTATAATACTTGTATCACGCATGGAATTCAAAAATAAATTAGTATTTTTGTGTTATTGAATTATGAGCCACGAGTGCATATACTACGAATTTGTATGTTTTGGCTAAAATCCATAGGTAAAACCAAAAGTTTTTGTCCAACAAGTAAACTACCGCAATGGCAAAAATATGTGGGTATAGGTGCTTATAAAATTTTCAATCATTACATTTGGTCCTTATTTTTAAGTTAATTTTTGTATTTTTTAATGAATTGTGCATAAATGCGTAGAATATTGTAAAAAATATTCCAAAAAAAATAGATTTTTTTTTGTTGGTAAATGGAGATAACTTTCATTAACCAAAACAATTATTACAAACTACAAGGAAGCATGAAATACCTAAACAATGAAACAAGAGCCAAGCTCAAACAAATAAGAAAGCTACTAGCCTCACAAACGAATCACCAGAGGTTGCACCTTCTTGAATTGCAATCCTCTGATGTACACAATCATTTTGATTTGGTTAAGGAGTTGTTGAAAATACAAATAACAATTCCAAAATCTTCTATCATTCCTCTCCTTCCAGATCATATATAGAGTCACACTCAACATCATTCTATGAGCTTGATGCATACCATTGTTTATGTTGCAATGAGACTGAACATATTGCAAAATAGACTCTCAGCTGCTAGTATTGATGCTCATATTCATCCATCTCATAGAACCTGTCCACACAGCATCAACAAATTCACAAGTAAAAAATAAATGAGAATGACTTTCATTCTCCTTTGTACATAGAATGCAAACCTGATCACATTGGATGCCTACTTTAAGCATCCTATCACAAGTCCGCAGTCTAGAATGAATAATTAACCAAGTAACAAACAAACATTTTGGAGGGGCTTGATTATTACATATCATTTTCCCCCAACCAACCTTTGCAAACTCTACTCTTAATGCATTATTCTCTTGATAGAGAAATTAACTTGTTGATACACACTGTCATTAACAATTGAAATGGTCTTTGCTGCACCAAAGACTTTTCTTACTACTCATGAAGCTTGTGCAGCACATCCATGAGTAGCATATTCCTCCCATTAGTATAATATTCATGAACCCCTTTCACTTATAAAACATCCTTCTTGTTGGTCAAGTTCCAAAGAAGCTTACAAATTGCAGTTTGATTTCAAACTTTCAAATCAATTACATTCCACCCACCAGCTGTCTTAGGTAAACATATATGCTCCCTAGCAATAAGAGCTCTTTTAGATGTGCCAGATTTTCCAGTCTAGAGAAATATTCTACAAGTTGTTTGAATAAGTTTTATAACTTTCTAAGGAAGCACAAAAACCTGACTCCAATAAGGTTGAACACCAAACAAGACAATTTTGATAAGTTGTAAGCTACCAGCATAAGATAACAACTTAGAAGATCAATTTTCAATTCTACAAATGATCTTCTTCACCCGTTGAATAACATATAATTTTTTGGAGGACAAAGGAACCCCAAGGTACCTAGAAGGAAGTTTGCCTTTGATGAGATTAAACTTAGTGACAATAGTATCTTGAACACTCGTAGATACACCTCCCAAATAAATTGAGCTCTTAGCTTGATTTGCTTTAAGGTCAAAAGTAACACTAAACAAGTTAAAAACTTAAAAATTAGATTTTTTTTAACAAAACACAAATTAAATATGAATTTTTAACCGTCTAAAAATATAAAAATTCATGTTTTGTTAAAAAAAAAATTAGGAGATATTCTTATAATATTATATATTTTTCTGTAAAATTTTATTAAAAATTATCAATTTTACGTATGATTTTACTTTAAAGAGAGACCAAAAGTGAAGATGGAAAAAATTTTAGGGACTAAAAGTTAAAGAAAAATTTTAGAGGGCCTAAAACAAAAAATTGACATATTTATAGGGATCACAAACATATTTAACCTTTAATTTTTTTAACAAATTTATAGAGTGTGCATAAGAAGGATTTTGGTTTGATTTTTTTTCTTCATTTTTTCTATTTAATTGAATAAGGGGTATAAACTTTCTTTCTCTCTGCTTCTTTTCTTGCCCTCTCGTTCCCATATTGATAGAGAGAGAGAAGAGTGGGTGATTAAAGTAAAGTGAAAAGAGAGGAGGAGCAAAAAAAAGCATATGGAATAGAGGCCAGATAAAGGGTACGTGATGGAGAAGAAAATGTGTGGATGGGGTTGCCTTACAAAGGGATGGGAGGAAAAAATAAAAAGAGAAAAAAGCAATCGAGGGAGAAAGTGGGGACACAAAGGAGAGATATTATTATAGGGTGTAATCCCCAACTACATTATCCTAAGTTTTACAATTTATTTTTACTCGAATATTTCTGATATTTTTTTTTTTATCTTGTTAACGAGTATCCTAATGACACTCTTTAAGGATTCTTAATAAAAAATTATTCTTTAAAAACGTTAAAAACTTTAATTTTCAATGCATTGATTTCATAAACTTTGAGAAAAATTAACTATTTAAAGTTACTAAATAATATTTTAAGGACACTTGTTAACTTTTTTTTTTTTTTTTATGAATTGCCAACTATAAACTATAAAGTTTTTTTCTTTGAAACTTATTGGACAATAGTGAATTATTTCAACCCTATGAGGTCAAAATGGCTAGCATGAAGGGCACTACTTAGCACCTTCTTTAACTATTTTGATATACCATTAAAGATTAGGATTTTTCTATTTGCACGTGTTAAGAAGTTTAAAATAAAAATTTTGTATTGAAATTTATACATTTAATATTAAAATATAATTTTTTAATAAATAATTGTTGTTATCAAAGTAATAGTTATTAGTATTAGTTGTTTTAAAATGGAGTAAATAGTCAATTTCCCGCCTAAAATTGTAGGTTTCGTCAATTACCCTCCTGAAGTTAACAAAACTTCAATTACCCCCCTAAAATTTTGCACTTATCTGCAAAATGCCCCCTCAACTTGAAAATTTATATATTTTTTTTATCCTTGACCCAAAAGATATTAAAGGCAAACAATTAACAATTATTGATCATATAAATATTTATGGAATGTATGTTTATGCAGCTATTGGTCATATAAATCTTTATGGAAGGTATGTTACTCTCATGTGTTTTAAATATATACATATATAGAAACTTTTTTTTACACAAGTTGATAATTATGTTAGAGTATGCGGTTATAAAGTACACAAGTCTTTGATAATTGTGTGTCCATAAAGAAAATTCATAGGTTAATATTTGCAGAAGGAAGAAGAAACAAGTTTAGATTTGTGAATTTGCAACTTAATTAACGATATAATTTTTATAATGCAGAAAATGTCATATCTATTAGCTGCAGCATGTTAAATAGATCATGTCATAGACCTTCTGCATGATGCCGGTATATCACATTGTACTACATTGCACATCATCATTTAGCTATTGCAATTCTTTTTCTCATTACCGGTCATATGTATAGAACTAATTGGGATATTGGTCATGGTATAAGAGATATTTTAGAGGCCCATAAAGGTCCATTTACAGGCCAAGGTCAAGTTATGTGATAGATATCAATTTTATGCTGCTATGGCATTCTTGTCATGGTTTATTTCAACAGCTTGATATCTTTTTAATGTTTGGTTTTTAGTTTTACCTTCTTTGTAAAAAAATTATCTTGCTCCTTGTTGATAAATATGAAATATGAATGAAAAGGCTCGACATGAGAAAGTTATGATTTCTTTGGCATATATTCATTCATTTTCCTGTTAATAGAATTTTATGACAGTAGGTACAATATACTACTTGAAGAACTAAATGTATGATTTTTTGTAAGAAAAAAAATCTAAATTTTTAAGTTTATGGGGGCATTTTGCACATAAGTGCAAAATTTCAGGGGGGGTATTTGATCATAACTGTAAATAGTTAACAGAAAAATTTGACGAAGGGGTAAATTGATTAACGTTATGCAATTTCAGGGGGGTAATTGAAGTTTTGTTAATTTCAAGGGGGTAATTGACGAAACTTACAATTTCAGGGGGGGAAATTGACTATTTACTCTTTTAACATGTGTAATGTTGCATATGGTAGACAAATCTTAAAGATTATTATGACTGTTAGTAGAGCTGTCAAAACAGGCCGGGCCTTACGTGCTGGCCCGTTTAGCCCGATTAATTATATGGCTTGAGCCTTAAATATTGAACCCGAATTTTAATAGGGTTTTTTAGCCCGACCCTAAAAAGCCCGGTACCTGCTAGGGCTAGCCGAACGGGCCGCGGGTAGCCCGTTAGCCCGCATGACAAAAAAAATCCTATAAATTATATATATTTTTCAAATAATTCTTTACTTAGTTGATTATCAAAGTAAAAAATAAAAGTGAAAATTTAATGAATTAGCACATATGAAGGTAATATAAAATTATATTTGCTCGTTTCGTTATTTATAATTTTAAAGATCAAATATATAAATATCTATAACTTTTTTTTTGTGGAAGTAAATATCTAGGCTTAATTGCAGTTTTGGCCCTCTATCTTTTCAAAAGTTGCGATTTTGACCCCTTAACTAATTAAAATACAAAACAGCCCCCTATGTATTGGATCTTTGGCAGTTTTGGCCCCCAAGGTCAATTTTGGCTTGGTCTTCGCTGATGTGGCACACACATCACTTAATTTTTTCAATTAAAAAAATAAAAATTTAAAATAAATAGGGGGCCAAAAGTGCAACTAAGTCAAATATCTATAACCAGAACGTATATAATTTATTTAAAATTATTTTCCTCTCCGTTTTAGTTTACGACAAGTGTACGAAAATGTTTACAATTTATTTTGTGCTAGACATTATTTAAACATATTAAGAATTTATTTATAAAAAAATCTATAGGAGTATTTTATAGTACTTTTTTATATAAAAAAATGTAATTTTTAATACGGACCGGTCCGCTTGCCCGCGGCCCGTGTAGGGCCGGGCTCGGGTAGTATATTTCAAGCCCGTTTTCCAATCGGGCTTTTTGGCCCGGCCCGATAAAGCCGAAGCCCGTTAGGGCCGGCCCGTTTTGACAGCTCTATCTGTTAGTTACACATTCAAGAAGAAAACGATCATTAATTCTTGAATTTTTTTAGATAGAACAATTACTTTTTCCGTCTCAGATTGTATGTCGTTTTAGAATGAAAATTTATATTAAATTATATCGTTTTACAATATTAATGAAATTACATTTATTAACTATTCATTAGTCTCTTTTTTTTCAATTTTTTAATTTATCTTTTTAATACTATTTATTAAAGACAATTTTATAAGACAATTCATAATATCTTTTTACCACGCAAAATTAATTAGAAAAATGATAACAAGTCTCGTAAGGACATTGTTTAAGCATATAAAAGTAGGAACTTTTGCATTGTATTTTCAAGATATACTTTCTTTCTGTGCATAGTTTTAAAACTCGGACCGGACGTGAACCGAATGGTTAGCCGATCCGGTCCACTTATTGAATCGGATATGTCATTGAACCGTTGTGAATCGGTCAAACTCGGAGGATTGAAGAAAACCGACCGGTTAAACAATCGTTCCGTTTTTCAAAGGCGCGTGTTATATTTATTTAAAAAAAAAAATCCAATTTGCCTTGAGTGGGAATTGAATCAGCAACATCAAGTTTAAATGTGGAATGCATTAACCACCACATCATTCCTTCAATTGTGTTACTGTTTTGATTCTTATTTATTATATTAAATTCAATTGAAAAATGTCACAATAATTCATATTTCTTTTTTATAAAACATTGAAATTCACAATTATTTTTAATGATATATTTCATAATTTTGTTACTGTTTTGCTTCTTATTTTTAATGTTTCAATGATATTTTTCTTAATTTTAGCTTAATGATATATTGCAATTTATATTTAAACTTATATACAATTATTTTTAACACCAAAAAATTACACTAGCTTGTAAATATTGTTGTGATTAATAGCATATTTCTTTTGTCAAAAATAAAAATAGTGGAATTTTTTTTTTTATAAAAATCAATTTTGTGCTTAAAATTAATTTTTGTATTTGATTGGTAATTGTATTATAGTCAATAGATTAAATTTGACTCGAAGAAAATCTACATATTATATTAATATTGATATATTTCCTGTCAATAAAATATAGTTGTACAAATATTAATAGGCTTAATTAATCATTTGACCCCTTAACTTAATTCTTTTTTTTAAATTGGTCCCTTAACTATTAAACGTTTCAAAATGGTCCTTTATCTTTATTTTAGTCATAAATTTGGTCATATTTTATTAATTTTAAACTCCTCAAAAAGAAGACTGTATCACAAACACCTAATTTATATCATTTTCATCATGTTTTTCCTCATCTTCATCTTCTTCAAGCAACCAACCCTAACCTATCCGTTCTGAAAAATCAATTGAACCACTGTCCAATTCATGTTGCGACCCATCACTGTGATCCTGACCCATTCATGGTTTCTCTCAATTCTCCGTTTTTGTTTAGAAGTTCGAACCCACCCATTCTGCTTGCGACCCACCGTTTCAAACCCGTCCATTCTGTCCGAAGCCATTGATTTCTCTCTTAATTTGGTAAATGAGTCGCAAAACTCATTTAACTATCTCTAAATTTTACCCAAGTTCATTTTGATGAAATGTGGGTTGTCTTCGATTTTTTTTTTACTTTGTATGATTTTCTATGTTTGTATAACTGAAAATCTATGTGATGATTTGGAGATGATAAATTATAAAATTTAATTATTTTTCATTTCAATAATTGATTTTTAGGATATTGATGTTTTTAATTTGGTTATGGTTACGTTGTTTTTGAAAAAACTGCAATTTGATTTTGCTGATCATTATAGGTAGTTTGGTACTTGTGAGCTGTAGAGAAGTAAGATTATTGATGATGTTTTTAATGTTAACCTCATCCGAATCTCACGCACGCAATCACCATCGGGTAGCGAAGTTTGATTTTGTGTTTGCTAGTTGTTGGGTTTGATTCAAGATTTTGGTTTTTGATTCATGAATGTTAGTTATATGAAGAAGATGGAGATGAGAAAGAAGATGAAGAAAATGATATAAATTAGGTGTTGATGATACACTATTAGATCTGATGGACCTTCTTTATCTAGCGGTCTTTTTTTGAGGAGTTTAAAATTAATAAAATAGGATCAAATTGATGACTAAAACAAAGATAAAGGACCATTTTGAAACATTTAATAGTTAAGAGACCAATTCGAAAAAAAGAATTAAGTTAAGGGACCAAATAATTATTTAAGCCAATATTAATATAGATATTACATGTCATTTTTTTTAGTTTTTAAGTGAACAGTCACCGATTAAATCCGATTTAATCCAGTTAAATAGCTATATAAATTTAATCTTAAGACCGAGATATCTAACCGAGTTATTCAAGTTGATATGGTTCAGTCATGCGGTTCGAACAATGATTCAGTAGTTCGACCATTGACCAGTGACCTTATACCCCTGCTGTGTTGATGATCAAACCGAATTTTAAAACTATATTTCTGTGATTTCCTAAACAATGTTCTTGAGGGCATTGGAACGGAGGGAAGTATTGATTAGATAAAGAGTCTTGATCTAACATGAGATTATGAGATCTAATTTCACTCCATGAGAGTGGATGCCACCTAGCAAGTAATCTTGGTTGATAGTGGAGAAGTAATAATAAATGGTGTTTGTTTGTTTACATTTTTCTGTTATTGCGTGTTGGAAGGGTACACATATTGAGGTACCTCGAGCCCTTAAAAATAAACAAAGTTGATCAGACCAAACTCATCAATCGATCCAATCTAGTAAATCTACTACATTTATTCATAATTCATTCATTCTCTCTCTCTCTCTGGGTACAATTACTTCTTCTTTTTCAACACTTCTTCTGTAACTGTTGGTGTTCGTGCCGTGTTGTTACAACACAACACACTTTCTCACGCGTTTTTCTTGTCCTTTTCTTTTGTGGGGTCTACTGTTTCAGTTATACTCTTCTTTCGTTTGCGGCGCGTGTACTCCTCCTTTAGAACTTATGCGGGTCCATGTTAAGGAAGAAAAAAAAAAAATCTTATATTAAAAAATATAATATTTTAAATTTTAAAAGTTAATTGAATGATTTTTATTACGTATATTTACATGTGCCATTAAGGTTAAAAGTTAACATTTGTCTATATTAAAATCATGATAAAAAGGTAAAACATAAAATATTTCCTTTTCCAGCAATGTTTTATATTTTATTGAATATTAAAATTTCATTTTCACCCAACATAGTTTAAATTAAAAACGGGGATAAAAAATAATCACATCTTATAAGAAATGTATAAGATTAAGATTTTATCATACTATAAAAGTTCAAGTAGCACATAAATATATTTTTAAAATAAAATGTAAAGAAGAAATTTAACAAGAGAACAAATATATAATTTTATAAAAGTTTTCACTGAGTTTCTATGAGTATTGGTTTAAATGACATATGTATAAGGATTGTTTATTTTATATTGTTGTTTGGTTTGGTTGGTAAAATATAAACCACAAACCGATCCAAACCACGCAGTTGAGTAAATAAATGATTCGACTACATTCAAAACAAATGCTGTTTTTTACGATTTTGATTTGAGTTGGTTCAGTTTCTGGTTTTTCTATTGGATTGGTTTGTTTTTAACACCTCTATTGCTTCTATCTCGATTTCCAATTGTTTGTTTTACACCTTCTACTCACTATTATAACAAAAAAAAAAAAAAATAGATTTTAGATTCATTCAATTGTTTGTCCTTACTAAACTTAAGCTCAAAGAAACTAATATGTTGTAAATATTATGATTTTTTTGTTGACTTCATGGAAACTAGATTATTTTTGTCGATCTATATTGTTTTGCATTTAATTAATTGCTAGTGCAAAGATTTTTTTACGTTGTCAACTAATAATAATTGTCAAATTATTAAAAACGTTTTTAGTTTTTCGATTTCGTCGTAATTACTTTTTTTTGGTTAAGAGTCATAATTACTTCTAAAGTTACATGTATGATTTGCTTGAAAATGTTTACATTGATTGTGTATCAAAATAAACCCTATTCATCTTTTTAAAACAAAAATAAACTCTATTGATGTTATTTACAAAAAAATAGCTTGTAATTTGGTTCATCAATGATGGATATGTTTTTCTAAAGTTCATTTCACTGACTAAATAAGTAATTTCATGGTTTCCTTAAAAAAACAAAAGTAATTTCATGGTTCTGATTAAGGCCATGTCATGTCAACATGGTGTTATTATTTGCTTTTGCAAATATATTACGATTAGTTTTTGGATCTTTTGAGAGTTGAATCAAACATTAGAGGGTTTTGTTAATCACCTCACAATAAAAAAAAAAAAAAAAATTTTAACATCCCAAAAAAGTACATTTAGTTTTAACATCATATTAGGTCACACTCCTCAAAAAAAAAAACCATATCATTAATTATTCCATCAAGTTGAAAAGTTTCTTCCGTCCCATATCCAAGAGTTAAAACATTTTTTCTTTCTCATTTATTTATATATTTTTTTTAATATATGTGAAATGAACATTTGGCACACTTAATCCAAAATGGAGGGAGTAATATTTTCTTTACAAAAAAAGGTTAAAAGCAAAATGTGTGGTACAAATCATAAAGTCAAGATTGTTTTTGGTCATTGTTGTGGTGGCATGACATGTGGATGGGCTGAGGTTGGGCCAGTGGTGTAAGAATGAATTATGAACATAGTCCTCTTATCATTCATAGCATACCCTTCATGTGGATGGGTGCAATGCATTAAATGTCCATGTACCATGTACTATTGTATATAAAGTAATTTGTATGTTGTATTATGTAATGTAGAGTTGTCCATCACAATCAAAAGAAAATGGAAAAACCTTTGCTTTCTTGTATATCAAGACTTGTGTATGTAATCTCACTATCATTGCTCAAATTGCTAGAACCCAATGCTACTTCCCCCAGTCAATCACATGACTGTGTTTTCTATAAATAGTTTTTTTGTATGTATACGACAAGTGTAACTTTTTTGTGGTTGTTTGGTATTATGCAATGAGAAATGATATTTGAACAATTATTTTTGATAATTTTTTTGACAACTTTCTCTTTCACACTCACATTATGTTTTTACTTTCTCTCTCTATTGCTTTGATTTTTGTGCAAATATATCATTTTCTTTGCAAAATTTTGATTATCACAAAAGTTGTCATCTAAATGGATGTTCAAATAACACAACGCTTATACGATAGTGAAGCATAAATTTTTCACCCAGCTACTTCTACCAAGTTCATCACAGTAAAATTTTCATTTTTAAAACATGAAGTTAATTAATATCGATTTTGATGTAAAAAAAATCCATTAACTTGGAGCATTTGGTATTGTTTAACTTATATACACTAACGGTGCATAAAAATCTGCGAACCACATCAAAGGATGCTAGGAAACACCGTTAAAATATCAAAATAACTTTACCGGCAATAAAATGCTGATGAATTTTAACCGACGGTAGTTAACAGTCAAAAAAATTGGGGTTAAATTCATTATTTTATGATATTTTTTAGTCTTCACAAGAGTGTCAACAGCAATTTTCAAAATCTATTAACCAAACCGGGCCTTATATTTGTTATTTTTTCGACTAACCCACTGGACAAGGATTACTAAGCCCAAAAATAAAAGACAAAGGGTATTACTTTGTCAACCCTATTTTTTCTAAAAATACATTTGTTCGGATTAAATAATCCAAACAGATTTATGATTATATAATCGAAACCATCAGAAATTGTTGGAAGACAAAGCACTTTAGAGATGTTTGTATAGTCTCATCAAAAACTACATTCAAATTATATAATCCGAAATCCCTTAAACAGTTAGGATTATAGAATCCGAAAAAGTGTCAAACACCACAAAAATAACGAATTTTGGAGTAAAAAAAGGCACGTTTTGGATTTCGCAAGTTGTCATTCATAGCATACCCTTCATGTTTGATTTTTCTTTCGATTCTGTTTGTGAAAGCATTTTCTATTTTCATTTCTTAAAATTTGTGTTAATTTTAATTGTTAACAAAAAGATAGTAAGACTTTTCAAATGAACAATTGTTTGCATTTTTTGAAAACATTGAAAATGTCAAAGTATTGTTTTCATTATTACCAAAAATGTATCAACTTTTAAGTAGTGCTAATTTATATTTTCATCATCGTCCATTTCAAGAGTTTCACATCTTCTTATCGGGTATGGTTATCATGCATAAGCATCTTTATGCACCCTGCATAAATCCCCGCCCATTAACCGGTAGCCCAACATAATTGCTTCGTACACCTCAACCCATTTTGTCATACACTCCCAAGCGAAACCACAATTCCGTTTCTTCATCTTCTCCGGCACGATACCTGATTTTCATTAATTAATGGCCAGTTTATTTATGCAATTCACGTGTTCACTTTTCTGATATGTGGTCATGGCAACACATATATGCACAAGTCTTTAATTTTTGGATTAAGCTTTTAGCAAAACAATATATACATATGCTTAACTTGGTAACCGTCAACATTTGCATAACAATACAGTGTCCATGGCGACACCTACACGAACACATCAAATGAGGAACACTCAGCAGCAACAACACACCACATCAATTTCCATTTTCCATCGTCGTCATACGATACACTTGATTTGCAGAAAGGGTTGTTGCTGAATTGAAACAAACTTCAGGGTATGGATTACTGAAACCATAAGTATGGTTTAATGGTTTTGATAGTCTTGTATGTGAAACCAAGATAATTGTGTAATGGTTTTTAATGAAATGATTATTGTGACATGGTTTTAAATAACGATTAAGATGGTATACACTGAAATTATTACTGAAACCATAATTATGGTTTAATGGTTTTGATAGTCTTCTATGAGAAACCAAAATAATTGTCTAATGGTTTTGTGAAGTGTTTAAGCAGGGTGCATAAGAAAATGATTTATGCATAATAACTTTTGCCCTTCTTATCAACCCGTTATTAATCGTCTATTTCAAGAGTCTCACATATTCTATTAGTCCGTTAAAATTTAATATGTTGTTTCTCAAATCTTAGAGATTGATTTATTTTAAGTTCTTTGTTTTGTGAAACTTTTTTTTTCTTTTCATTTTAGTTACAGTTAGATAATTTCAAAATGAATTACTACATACATCAATTCAAGTTCTAGTTAGATAAGTTCTTGGATTTCAAAATGAATTATAACAGTTCTAGTTTTTTAAGACGTGTGTTCGCATATTATACCGTCCAATTCCAGTGGTTATGAGTTTCTTTGTATATCTAGAATTTTGTGAGAATTATTAATTCATGATGGAAAAAGTATACTTTTGCATGGGCTGTGCTTTTGCATTTTCTTGAAAGATAATGACGAGTTTTTTAGGTTACGATGCTAAAAGAAACAACTAAGGGAAAAACAAAACCAAAAACAAAAGAGAAAACAAACACAGACTACTCTTTAAAAAATAAAGTTTCAGTTGTATTCAATTTTAGAAGATACAAGAGATCAACCGGAAAAGAGGCATGATAAATAAGGTTATGGTTAAATATATTTTTAGTCTCTACAAAATTACAAATTTTTAAGTTTGGTCTCTACAAAAAATTTATTCACTTTTAATCCTTATTTACATTTTATTGGGACTATTTTGGACAGGACCGCCGTTCCAATAAAATTGGAAGCTCGACTCTAATTAATATTAAAAATGGCCCCTAATAAAAATAATTAATGATAATTTAAATAATTGCAAATTAACAATAAGCATTATTTTGATTTTAATTTGTTTTTGTTGTTGATAGATGCGTGGGTTTGACCTAATTTGTCTATTTACTCTTTATTTTTGTCAAATAATAATTGTTTGATTTAGACCTACATAGCAAAAGAAAATATTATCCTATATCCCAACAATTACACTCATACCCCTATAAATAATAGAGGCCCCCATAAATTGGAGGCTTGGCTTCGTAGAGCTCCTTGTGCATGGCAAGGAATGACCCTGATTTTGGAGGACTAAAAGCAGCGGCGGAGCCAGCGATTTAAAATAGTGGAGCCAATATTTACATATAAATTTCTAAAATAAAAATGGAATAAAATAAGTGTTACAAAAATATATTGACAAGAACATTTTCTTTTAAAAAGAAAGAAGTATTATAATTGTTATTATTATTTTAAATAATAAATAAATCATATATATATATATATTTATATATATATATATATATATATATATATATATATATATATATATATAATATTGGGGATTGCTAATTTACACCCACGTAAATACACTAAGGTGTAAATTACACACACTTATATTTTACTAAAACACCCTTTTGTTTCAATTTTAATTAAATTTAAATAGAAGGGCAGTTTCGTAACTATCTTAAGTAAGATCCTTAAAAAAAGAAACAAAAAAAAAAAAAACAAAGACATGCTTAAGGTATAAAACATGTAACAGAGAAAAACTTTTAAGGAAACAATATTTAGAATGATGAAACTGATCAATGTAAATTAGTAAGGTGGTTGTAAACAATTTGATAAAATTTATAAAAATGAGTGTATATAATCAAGTGGGTGTAAGTTGCTAACTTACACCTTAGTATTTTTAGGTGGATGCAGCTTGCTAATTTACACCTTAGTGTTTTAGGTGGGTGTAAATTAACAGCACCTATAATTATATAATTATAGAAGTAATGTTATCGAAAAATGAAGCTAAAAAAAAGAAACAACACATAGAGAAGAGGTGCATGTGTTATTTATAATATGCAATCTAGTTATCATACTCTATCATCATATTTATAATACTATGTGTATATGTATGTGCTGGTGCTGGAAATCTATGATGTAGTATTATATAGGATGGATATAAAAATTTCAAAATTAATGGGGGCACTTGCTTGCACAAGAGCCAACATCGCTCCGCCCCTGACTAAAAGTGTCCATTGTTTGTAAAAAGTTTTCAAAATAAGGACTATTCTTACAAACTACAATGTTATGGAGGACTAAAATTACCATTAAAATTTTATAGGGGTTAAACTTAAAAACTTGTGATTTTATAGGGATTAAAAACATATTTAACCCATAAAATTATTATCCGAGGAGGCTTTAAGCTTAGTTAAAAAATCCAACATTAATTTCCCTCTCTAAGAGTATAAACATAATATAAAGTTACTTTGTTCATCGAAGTCTTTAACATCTTGAACTAAAACGGCATAGGCATGAAACTTGGAAGTTGGGGCTTTGATGAAGGTTAATACAAGATAAAGACGAATTTCGGCGTGGCATCATTGATTGTGATTCTCGGAAGTGTACTTCTGGTTGTGGCTCTTTGGAAAATTCATCTCATTTATTTCTGCATTGCCGCAGCTTTGGATCCGTTTGGAATTTTCTTTATAGATGGATCGATATTACTCTGGTTACTCCTTATTCTATAGTGGATCATTTTAACCAATTTAATTATGCTGGTGGTGGAGCCAAGGCAAGGCGATCGGTTATGCAGGTGCTTTGGTTTGCTACGGTATGAGAAATTTGGAAAGAAAGAAACAACAAGATTTTCAATGCAAAAGAGTGCTCCATTTTACAAGTGGTTGATAAGATTAAGGCTCTTTCCTATGAGTGGTTGAAGGGGAAATTTATCTCTCTTCCATTAAATTTACATGGATGGTAACTTAGTTCTTTAACTATTTTGAACACTTTAGCTTGTTTCTTGTTTTTTGGTCTTTGGTGCTTTCTTTCTTTTTGTACATATTGTATTGACTCGATTGTTCTTCGTTGTTATACCTTGTGTTAGGAAGAACATTTTGATTTGACAATATATCTCATTTTAACCTCTTCAAAAAAAAGATAAAGACGAATTCATTATTTAATAAAGAAAGTATTAGGACTGCGCTAATTCATAAGCAAAATATATAAACACTTTCATAAAAATAAAAAAATATCGCAACAAAAATATATAAAACATATAATTTTAACGGGATGCTTTAATATGATCCTGGTCTAATGATGGACCAGGATGGATTGTTATGCTATATTAGGTTTCATTTGTACCGTTGTTATCTATAAGGGCCAGCTCAATGTTTTGAGGTTTAAAATAAATTTTATAGTGAGACTTAAAATAATAGGTTTTGCTAACAAATGTTCCTGAAACTTTGAGTAATGAATTTATAAATAGAAATTTTATCTTTAAAATATAAATTGTTACTTTTGACAAAATGCTCCCTCCATTTTAAAATGAGTGTCGCTTAACTAAAAAAAATTGTTTCAAAATGAATGTTGCTTTACATTTTCAATACAACTTTAATTTTTTCTTCTAACTTTACCCTCAATAAATACTCCAAATTTTTTCTCATACAATTTTCAATGCAACTTTAAGTTTGTTTTTTTCATATAAAACAAGGGTAGTTTAGTAAAAGTGTTATGTCTAATGATTATTTCATTCCTTAATCTATGTACAATTGGCTAAAGTGATACTCATTTTTAAACGGAAGAAGTAATAATTACACTATCTCTGAAACAATCTTTAACATTCTCCTAAAATAAAAAATACGGAGTATAACACAAAGTGTATAACGAAATATAAAAATTAAGTTTTGCTAAATTCTAGGTTTGAATTTGAGTTAAGAGCACCCACATACATATCACCTATATGGGTGGTATAAATGGGTCCCACATAATACATTATATTACTTCACACTTTTCGATTATTTAAACCACTCAACTATATTTTCTAAATATCCATATCACTCCTCTAAAACTTTAAAATAGGTCCCACTTATCTTACAATAACAATATACTCCCTCCGTTCCAATTTAATTGAACCATTTGCTCATTTCACACTTATTAAGAAAAATATATTAGTGAAGGAGAGAGAAAAATGGTTTTGAGTGCATTTGTTAAGTATTGGTCCATTCTTCTTTATCATAAATGCAAAGTAGACTATATTGTATTGGAAGTGGTGAAAGTAGAGTTATAATTGGACAAAAGTAATTAATATTGTATTTGAAAAGTGAAATAGCTCAGTTATTTTGAAACACTTTTTTTTATTGAAAATGACTCAATTATTATGGGACGGAGGGAGTATTTTAAATTATATTTTACCTATCAATTGAAAAAAATAATCAAATGTAAGGCACTAAGTGGGTAGCACTACATTACCACTTTGTTGAGTTTAACTACTCTCTTACCATGCCAAATATCAGTCCCTCTCTGATAGTGGCATATGGAATTGTGAAGACACGGTGAATTCTCATCGATAATCATGCTCTAAGAATGATATGAGACCCTCCTCGTGTTCAACAAAGTTAGATATACATTAATACTACTCCCTCCGTCCCATTTTAATTTAGACTTTGACTCATTTCACACTTATTAAGAAAAAATGTAGTATAAGTGAAAGAGAGAGAAAAATGAGTTTGAGTGTCCTTGTCAACCACTAGTGCATTCTTCTTTATCATAAATGCAAAGTAGAATATATTGAATTAGGAGTGGTGAAAGTAATATTAATTAATGTTATAATTAAAAAAATTTAATTAATATTGTATTGAAAAGTGAAATGAATCAATTTTTCTATGACAATATTTTTTTGTAAATGATTCAGTTATTATGGGATGGAGGAAGTAATTAATTAGCATGTTAAATTATATATTGATAATTAGCCCAAAAATTTTAACCCAAAAATTTTTCATGTATTTTTTTAACCCAAAATTTTGAGGCTTAAAACTCTAATTTAAACCGCTTGATCTTTAGGCTAGTATTGGTTATCAATTAACAATAATATTACTTTTCTAATTTAAACTCTAATTTAATGTTTGATTGGATCGATAAAGAATTGACTCTTATTCTAAAAGAACGCTGATTTAACTTGTGTTGTTGATGTGAGGAATAAGATCTCTCTAATAGTGATGTTTAAGCATCTTTATAAATGTTTTTGAATCTCAAGACATACCTTAATCCCATGAACCCAAAAATCAAACTAGCCTAAACTTTTCATTGTTTAAAAAAAACCTTTCACATAAATTGTGAAATTTGAGAAACACAAACACAAACCTCTTTATAAAAGTTGATAAAAAAAAAATCCCCCTAATAGAAAGGGCAAGAACTTTCTTATTTTCCCCATAGATATAGCATAGTTGAAATTTTGACTTCCTTTAAAAAAAAAAAGACATGTAATGTCTCGGGATAGATATAGCATAGTTGAAATTACATGCCATGCCTTCCTAACTGGTGTCTAAAGTACCTCTTTATAAGGGTTATCACTTATTAATTATCAAAATTAGAGACAAAATTGAAATTTCCTTCTCTAATTGAATTTCTTTTAGTGGTGAAATTAACAACAAGTTGCGAGACTTGTGAGGAATTACTATATCAACACCTACCTCCCACAAATGATGACAAAAGAAATCACAGTCAACATGCAATACAGATTCCTAAAGGTACAAGGAATACATAATTAAGTTCATATTTCAAAATGAACGTTGTGCATAATTAATTACGAACCGAACCACTGTTTTTGGCTTTTTGCAATGTGTGTTTGTTGTTGAAATACAGGTACGTAGTTATATTCATTTTAGTTAGTTAGTATATATATGAATATGATAGAAGTTGGATCTATTTGTAACCAATTTGTTCACTTGTATCTTTCTCATTCTTCTCAATACAACAATTGTTAAGCTTTTATCTCTTATATCATCAATCTTAACATTTGTATTCTTATTCATTTCCAATTGTGATGATCATTCTTATTGCATATTATGTCTTTGGTTTTGTTTTTAATTTTAACAGAAAAAGTTCAATTAACTACAAAAATCAGAGATAATAATAATAAACTGGTAATGTGGCACATTTCAATTTTTTTTCCTTCTAAATTTTTGTCGCTATTTCAATTTTCAGGTATTATGAATAATTAAGCTAAGTGTGTTTTATGAATAATTAATTAATTTCCTTCTCATGCAAACTTATGTTTCGTAACAGAGGAACTATATAATATGACAATTATATCCGTCAAATAAGATGACCTAAATTTAAGGTGTTTGATTTACTTATCAAAAGGGAAAGTGATCAAAATTTCTTCAAAGATAAATTTAGCTCTCCGCCAAACTAGAGGATCTGTAGGGGAGATAATATTTCTTTTACATTTTAAAACTTCATCATGATGTTCTTTTATTTCATGTCATCGTTTTAAATATTACATTTATATATATAAAAAAAGTAACTTTACATATTTACCTCAATTAAAATTTCTCTCCACCCCTTGTCGAACCAAACACAATTTTTCAATAATCTTTCCTCTCTCACCTTTGTTTCCCTCGCCTCCTTTAAAACTGATCCTTCTCTTCTCTAATTCGTTGAACCAAACAAACCCTAAATCTTAGGTTAGTTAGGAGATGTTCTACAAATATTATTTGCATGAGAACATGCATTGCTGCCCACCTCTGCATGTATCTCTTAGAAAGTTGTGTATCAAGAGTCTAAGACACTTGTATATAGCTCTAGTTTTGTATTTTGTTTTATAATGTATTTTCTTCGGTCACATTTATAAGTAAAAAACAATTTTTTAAGTTCGTTGAATAATTTACTTCAAAAAAAAAGTTCATTGTATAACTAATGTATGTGACCTATATATAGACCATAAATACATTAGTTGTTTAATAAATCTAAAAAATTATATTTTGCTTATAAATGTGATTGGAGGGAGTATGAATGTAGATGATAGTAACCGATTATAATCCTTTGTTGCAAAACTCCCCAAACCTCCAATTTGTACCTACATATAGTTTTGATTATTTTGTTCCTAAATTGTTTTGATTCTACATAGTTTCATGATGACATATCAAACAAGAAATTGAATGGTGTATGTAGTTTAACATGTGTAGTTTGAGTGTGTGATAATTAAGACCGTACAATAAATTAGGTGCACATTTGCTGGCTATTCTCTATGAATTAAATTAACACGACCCACCATAGGGGTTGAATCTAGCCAGACTCCTACAACATGGTGAATAAGGTTTAAATCCTAATTGAAAGACCGCCACATTTAGTATTTGATAGGCTAAAATAAAATTATCTCAAATAGAAGAAACTTATTGAAAACAATTTTTTTTTAACCTGATGCATGAACGGTAAGCTTCCTTGTATATCAAATAATCAATTTTCACTAGTAAAAAAAATAGAATCAACGAATAGGTCCAATATGGTTAGAATTAAGCGAAATGAGCTAGACTTCCACAACAAAGCAAACCAAAGTTTAAATTCTAATTGAAAGGTGTACTCATTTTTTTTTACGAAAAACATGACCCATGATTGGTAACCTTCCTTTTGTATATTAAAATATAAATATTCACAAGTAGAAAAAATAAAATCAACTGATGGGTTGGAATTTAGCGGAAGGAACTAACTAGACATCTACAACATGATGAATTAAGATTTGAATTCTAGTTAAGAGAGATATTCATCTTTAATTTCCGATAAGTATTGAATATGGTTACTCTAATGGATGGATGAGAAGGAAAAGAAAAAGAAAAAAACCAGTTACTATTTTCTTCTTCTTGAAGAGCGTTACTAATTTCCTAGTAGTGATTTACTATTATTAATCTTCATCATAAATCAACAGTTGAGTAAAAAGAAGATCAATTCAACAACAACAAAAAATATAACAAAATTAAGGAGAAAACGAGTGGCTAATCATCTTGAATATGAGACTAGAAATAATCACAGTATAAGATTTCAAATATGTATAATTAACAATTAGTAAATTTAAAATTACATGAATTATCATATTCTAGTACAATTCCATTGGCTTCTCTTTTTCTTTCCATTCTATGAACCTACATGGTGAAAACCTAACCTTGTATTCTGTAATAGTTTCAAGCTTAGGTGACCAAACCTGATCCTTAGACTTCACAAGTGCTTCATAATGTTTTTTCAACTCAGGAGTACTACAAAGGAAACCGTTGCTATAAGGTGTTCCATTATTATTCATCTCTTTGTCACCATAGATGAGACCAGTTATGAACTCAGGCATGACCTTAATAACCACCCTTCCATTGGAACCTTTCAAGTATTCAAAAGGACACTTTCCAAATTTGATGGGAGATTTATTAGGGCAAGATCCAAAGGCTGAGATTGAAGAAACGGAGAGGGTGTCAATAGCAAAACGGTCAATAGGTAGAACAAAGTAGGTTTGACCTAACATAAGTTCATCATCTATGGATAAAACTGGAATTGGATGTCCTATAAAGAATGAATCTGCATGGCAAACCATCATTTCAGGGAATTCAAACATTATTTCACCAGCTATATGTTTTCCTTTCAATGATCTTGATGTTCCTTCCCAAAATATGAGCTTCACTATTGATGATGATGAGTTTGTGTTATGATTAAAGCATAAAGTGATTGATGCATTTCCCATTTTCAAAATATGTATTAGAGATATGTGTTGAGACTTTTGAGAATGGAAAGAAGGATTATTAGGGTATATATAGGGATGATGGAAAAATAATTTGACTTTCTAATTTAGATAATATTAACTTATTTTATTTTGTTTTTTAGTTTATTACCCTTTGTAGTGGGGTAATAGTTGATTTGATGATGGGGTCGGTGGTCTGGTCAGTTATGTCGGCTTTGTATAGGAACTTTTAGGACACACTATCTTGTGCCAGGCTTGTAAAAGCAACCCACACGCACATCACAACCACAACCTTTGACCATGGCTAATTTCTTCTCATTATATTAATATATTCATACCTAAA
Organism: Medicago truncatula; assembly: GCF_003473485.1. NCBI lineage: Eukaryota > Viridiplantae > Streptophyta > Magnoliopsida > Fabales > Fabaceae > Medicago > Medicago truncatula. The sequence continues at coordinate 40,248,975 of NC_053046.1, forward strand.
GTTGCTTACCCTTTTCCTCTCTAATTAATAATATAATGCATAGAAAAGAAAAATACGTATTAATATTCGGGAACCTATTCAGTTGATAAAGATATTATAATATGTGTAGATCGAAGTTTCACATTTATTTATCATAAGAGATGAAGTTTTAACCATCAATTAGACTATTTGAAGAAAAAAATCATCTTAATTATTTAAAATACAATACTCAATCAATTAGTCCCTCCAATTTATGGATTAAAATAGTGGATAGTTCTTTAAATTAAGGAATGATATTCAATTTAATTCTTCCACAAAAAAATCTTGATGATATGTTTGCGATGAAGATTTTGGAGGAGTTAAATATAGTTTGTTATAATATGAAAATTTAAAATTTAAAAGTTACAATATGAAAGTTCAAAATATTTATATATATAACTTTTATTAAAATCAAAATAATTTTAACGAAATTTTCATAAAAATTAATGTTCGTAATTTATACGCATTAGCACAATAAAAACATCGGATAGACGACTCGTTAGAACACTAGGTTGTTATAATAGTTTTTTGATACATCGAAACGAGCATAATACAACCAGCTTAGCTTATCACTACTTGGCTTCTTTGAAAAACGGTACAACTCAAGAATCTTCAAACATCATTTGACACAAGGGAGTTCCATTAAAATCCAGTGTTTTTGATTGGTGCCTTCTTCAGAATCACATTTCAACCACAGATGATCAATTGCAGCGGAACATACTTCAGAATCAGCAACAACTATGTGTGGGTGGTTACAGGTATAATGAGGATATTAGTTTCGCATTGGCTAGGTTATGTTACATTGATTTCCAATCTCATTTTCAACCATTTATGAGGATCACCAAAGCATCATCAGCAAACCATGCATCTTTTATGACTTTCTTGCATATGAGTGATATGAAATGTAAAAATTTATCTTATTTTCAAGCACATAGCAATCTCTACATCAACTACTCGACAACATTAAATTTTAGTCATTTTGATGGTTGAAATCGAAATATGCTACTTTCACTTTTGATTATCATTCCTCGCGGTTTAGCCCAATTATGTGTTTGGGAGCTATAACCTAATTTGTATTTTTCTTTCATTTTTGGTTTCATTTGATGACAATGTAAAGTTTTGATTTAGTCTTTTCTTTCTGACACACCTTGTATCGAGAAGTCTCAGTCCTTTAGTAATTTAATTCCATTTTACCTTCTTAAAAAAACAACCATACAACTTTTAAACTTGCAAAAATTTTATATAAAAAAAAACGACGAAATCGATTGTTTTTGGTTGAATACATAAAAATTAATTTTATGGGACCATATAACATTTTGCAAATTTGAAAGAGTAAACTGACCAATGGTTAAAATTTCATAGACTATACCTCCATATAGCAGTAGTATTACTATTTAGGATTTTACTCCTTTTTTGTCAAAAAAATAAAATAAAAAAAGGATTTTACTCTTTTAGTAGTAAGTAATAAGTACTCTCATTTTATTTTTTTGGTCAGAAGTACTCTCATTTTTATCACGTGATTGAACTGCATAATAAAGTGATTTGGAATATAACGTTGACGTATATTCAAATAAAGAACTATTCTCGTAAAATCAACTAGTATTTGATGTTATATTTTTTAGGTCTCCTAACCGGTGTTCATGGAACATTAGTTAAAAACATAACATAAAAGAGAATTATTACCATAAAAGGATATTGTTTTTGACTTTATTATAAATTAATTACATAATTTCAATATATTAACTAATTATATAATTTCTTTTTTCATATCCTTAACCAGTGTCTTGAGGCATCGGTTAACATTTTCTATATATAATTTTTTTTATATCTTTTTATATGCATTCCTTTTGTGCTCGATCAATATTTGTGTGCTTAATCCGTATATTACATGGTAGATGGCCTACCACTAGAATTTGGACGTTCAACTAGTATTAGATTTTGGTTTGATATTAATGTCCGTCGTGTGGTGGGCAGAGGAGGTACCACTTACTTTTGGACGGATAATTAGGTGGGTGGTGTTCATTTACGGGTGAGATTTCCTCGCCTCTTTGATTTAGCAGTAGATAGATGGGTGACAGTTGAGGATATGGCGAGGCATGGTTGGGAGGATGGAAGGAGTACGTGGGTGTGGAGGAGGCGCCTTTTCGCTTGGGAGGAGGAGTGTATTAGTGAGTGTTCTGTTCTGTTATGTGATATGGTTTTGCAGGATCCTATACCTGACAGGTGGCGATGACTTCTTGATCCCGTTTGTGGTTATTCCGTCAAGGGAACTTACTCATTTCTAACAACAGCTGTCGAACCTACAACTAGGGGTTTGGTAGATGACATTTGGCACAAGAATGTCTCGTCAAAGGTGTCAATTTTTTTTTGGCGACTACTTACAACCTTCAGCGGCGATGTGTACTTCAAAACGACGACATTGGATGTGTTGGAGGGTGCGGTTGTGAGGAGTCTGCCGGTCATTTGTTTCTTGGTTACACTACTTTTGGCATCGTCTGGTATCATCTCTTTCATTGGTTAGGCATCACTTTCGTTGCTCCAAATGCGGTCGGCGAACATTTGCTTCAGTTTGGTCACTTGTTTGGATTACCGCGGTTTACATATCCGTTTCTCAAATTGATATGGCTCGCGTGTGTCTGGGTAATTTGGAAGTAAAGGAATAACATAATTTTTAATGAGAAGGAATTGGTTCCACATCACTTAACATATAAGGTAAAAATGCTATCTTTCCAGTGGTTGAAGGTGAGCCTCATTACTTTCGCTTTCAACTATCATAACTCGTGAAGGAATCCATTATCTTGTATGGGTCTTATGCTTTAGCTATTGTCTGTTTTTCCTTGTTTTTGTGAGTGGCACTATTATGAGATATATGTAACTATCTTGTACAAACTTTTGGGTGATTCATTTTTTGCACGCCATTTACGAGATGAATCATTCTCTTTGATATAATATATTGCATTGTGGCTTGTTCAAAAAAAGATTTTGAATCCAATTCAATTCCAACAAAATTCGTTTGTAAAATGAAATGTGTTCAAGCTTAATAATTTTATAAACTTGTATTTGGTGCTAGCTATCTAAACTGAATTTGCATTTCTTTCTAAATATATCATAGCCAATGGATAAATAAGTCCCTTAAAAAAATTCATAGCCAATGGATTATTAAGTATTTAGTTAATTCCTTTAAAAAAAGTTTTAACATGTCTTTATAATTTTGCATATAACTTTTTTGTTAAGTAATCTAATAGTTAAAATTCTTTTTTTAATGTGAATAAATATGGTGTATAGAATTTGAACTCCGGCCTCAGTATATTAGAATGCATTATTCATACTAATATCTTCACATAGACAATTTTGCATATATCTTATCACTTTTTTTATTTTTTATTTTGCATATAACCATATGAAAATGTAGCCGTTTATAATTCACTCTTGAATTAAAAAAGTTAATACGAATAATCACATAGATTTAACTTGTAGACTCATAATTCATGTTAACAAATAAACAATGGTTCGATAATTACGAGAAACGCGGTTCAAAATATTCAAACCTAAATTAAAAATCTCTACTTAATCATAACTATTTAAAACTCAAGTAACATGTGATGTATTGACTTTTCAATATGATTATTTTATCACTTTTCAACGACTCCTCCAGTCAGTTCATTTATAACATATCACTTTTTTTTTTTTTTTGAAGGGTTATACTAGTATCACATTATCATATTTATTTATTTATGTAAACAATTAACCACCACATGACTGAAGTCATCAAAAAATATAAACAATCAACCCAATAAAAGTCATCCACAAATCTATGTAAGCTTAATAGTTGACGCTCTCCAACACATGATTTGAGAGCTTTAATTAATTAAATTAATCTATGAGCCCACCTAATTCATTTAATAATCATTAATTAAAACTATAATGAATATTTCAAAATATGGAAATGTTAAAGAGTGTCCTTGAGGCATTGGTTAAGATGATAAATAGGAACATTGTATTGGAAAATTGTGAAAAGTGATGAATTTAACATTTTAAAAGTCAAAATATTGTTGAATTTAATTTAAGGGAAATGCTAACCGGTGCTTCCAGGGCACTGGTTAAGGGTATGAAAAGGAAATTATATAGTAGTTAATGCATTAAAATTGTGTAATTATATAATAATTGTGAAAAACAATTTCCTTTTATGGTAATAATTCTCTTTTATGATATGCGCCCCAAGGGCACCGGTTAACAAGACCCTTAATTTAAATATACTATTTTTAGTTTCCTTAATCATTACCTTGAAGATATTAGTTAGCAAGACCCTTCAAAATAAGTAGTTGTTCGTTTGGTTCTTTTCCAACTAATTACATTTTTTTTCCATAGACAAAGTCTGGGTAAGTCACTCAAGCCACAAGTTATATGAGTAATTCCATTCGTCATAGGCACATATTAGTCGAACTTATCTACGTTTTTGTTGTCGGTTTAAGACCAAGCTTATTAGTCTTTCCTTTCTTTTTCAGAAAAGTCAAATGGCAGTTTAATCTGCGTGGCACTTTTGCCCCAGGATGACATAAAATAAAACTTTCTATTCTGTTTTCTAAAATAAAACTTTAGATACGACAATTTTTTAGGTATTGCAATTTTAGATTGTATTGTTGAACTAGAGATTTAGTTGAGCATTGGTTAATAACTTTCTATTGTGATCCACTTTCTTCAAATGATTACATCGAGGAAGAAACTAACTTTGTTACTTAGCCGTCGGTTTTTTAACTACTCTAAAGATTGTTAAATATAATGTTTTTTTGGTTTTTTGAGCGATTGAACAAAGAAATAAATAAAAATAAAATAAAACACATAATAAAGAGATAAACATGCAAAAATAGCTTGAGTGTGGCCAATGAAATGTACAAGATGAGTATTTATAAGCAAATTTTAGTCCTACTAGACAAACGACATGATCTATCGTGATTAGACTTGTTCGATTAATTGCGCGGAAAGTGTGTGAGTTATCACTCTTTGAGGGGGCATGTGGCGCCCCACGTTCGGATAACAACTTTCTACTTAACAGCGTGGTCCGTGGATAGAGTCGAATGTGCACAATCTACCTTGAAACGTGCATATGTGCTCATCACTTCTTTCGGTTAAAGATGCTACAAACATGGAGCACTGGTCAAATGTCTCATTGCCCGGTTCTAGTGCGTTTTGACTTTTGACTAATTTTGTTGTCTTCAGAACCTTCATATTCCTTAATAGGTCGAGAAAGAATTGATTGACTCTCGTTCGGTTGAAATAAGGCTCTCCAAAACAATTCATGCAAATAAAAAATATAAAAAAATTGTTTAATATTTGTTCGCAAATTGATTTGTAAGAACACTCTACAAAGATTGTTGGATTAAGAAAAATAGTTGAAGTAATAAATTTGTTTAGAGAGTGTATGTATTGATGTATTCAATGTTGATTTTTTTTATATTTCAAGACAAACTTAATAAGAGATATATTTAAAGGAAAAAAGTAATAAATATATTTTAAAATTTGTAAAGAGTCTTATATTTACAAACTAAAAAAATTTAGGTAAAATGTCTTATACTCCCTCCGTTTCACAATACTTGTTCATTTTGAAGAAATTACACATATTAAGGAATCAAATAAATGTTGTCATTTTTGATGAAATCTGTTGTGTTTTTTCTATAATACCCTTACTCATTTATTATTTCATTCTATTATTTCTCTCTCTACAATAAATAGGTAAGTGGATTATTGATAAACCAATAATTAATGTTGCATTGATACTTAAAAGTGACAAGTAAAGTGAAACAAAATTATTCTCAAAAATAGACAAGTATTGTGAATCGGAGAGAGCGAGTAGGAATTAAGGTCAAATGAAGTATATGTTTGATTTCCAATTACCATCGGTTGATCCATATTAGTTACCTTGATTTTAGAGCGAAGGGAGATTTTGTTTTTGTTGTCGTTGTCTATGACTCAAAGGTTGTGTAGCACTTTCCATGGAAGCATGTAGCGACCAACAAGTTTATAGTCAAGGGGTTCAGTTTTTCTATTAAAAGAACAGACATTTTTTCTTAATTAATATAAAGTACAAGTTGTCAAATTTATATATAGTAAATATGAAAACTGAAATGATAAATAAACACAACTTTTTGGACAAATACTAGACACCATGGGCAGTTAAGTAATTTCGGATTTAAAATACAAGGACAATTTTGTCATTCTATTCCCATCCTCCTCTTCTTCCCTATTTTCTGCGACCTTCTCTTCTTCTTCCACCACCACCGGAACTTCTTCCTCACCCTTCTTCTCCTTCTTTTTCAGAGTTTACTCCAACTTCTTCCTGTGTTGACTCCGACTACTACCTAGAACTTCTTCTTTCCGTTTTCACTATACTGATCCACATCTATGTCGACCGCTTTTCGGCCAAATACTCCCTACCCTTCAGATCTGTGCTCTTGAACCACTTTCACACCGCCGGTGCAATTGGAATCGAAGTTTATTGGTTCTCCTTTATTTGGATCGGACTCTCCTGATCTTCTCCCATAGTGATTCGTTCAATAACAATACAAGGGTTATTTCTTTCACACCGCCGGAGAACGACGACGGTGAAAGAGAGGTCGCCGGCGAGTGACAGAGAAGAGGAAGATGATAGAGTAACAGAGGAAGAGGGTGAGTGAGAAAGGAAGAAAAAAAGAAAGAAAGAAAAAAAAACATTAGTGAACAGAACAATGCAATACGAATATGGTGTCGTATTTGTGTTTGTTGTTTTGTGTCTGTTTATCATTCCTGATATGAAAAATATTTGTCCATATTTATAAGTTGTAACGTTTATGTGAGCTTATTAACTCGATTGATAGAGACAATACATTGGCATATACATTTAGAACATCTGATTATTCATCTTTAAAAGGTAAATTTTTAGTCATTAGATTATTTGAGTAAAAGAATTGTAACTTCTCTCTTGACAAAATTTTATGGTTCAATAAGCCATTCATGATAGGCATGATGTTTTTACCTCACCACATTTCAATCCTAATTGATCTAACGGTTGAAAATGATTTTTCCTCGTGGACAACTATATTATAGTGGTTCATTTCCCATCTTTATATTACTATTTACTACTATCTAAAATTGAGAAAACGTTTAAGGTCAATATATGTGTGTGCTTAGGTAAGACTTCCAATTATTAATTGTTGTAAAGTACGTACATTAAGATCTCAAATAATTGTCTCATCTTTCTTGTAGTTGTTATGGGCATGTGACAAAAAGTAAAGCGATAGTTGAGAACTTTAGTATTTTATTACACTATAATATATTGTGATTTGGACAAATAATATAATAAATTTATTTTTTGGGGCATTTTATTTAATTTTACAAATGTTTTTAAGTATTGATGATATTCGAGGAACGTCCAAAACCGTTATTTAGGAAAAAATAGGCCTCCTTGACTCGGTGGCCAATTAAGTTTATAGTTATTTTTGATTTTGAGTGTGACATGTTATCATGAACAAGTGTGTATGTGTGTGTTACTTACTCCTACTTTGGCAATCATTATCGTTCTCATTAGCAATTCATATGAAGGCTTAACAAAATGTTGATATTTTTTGGTTACGAATAATAACATGTCGATCAGTCGATGTACTTATATATTGGCCAAAAGCTTGAAATCTTGATAAATTGTGTTCTTGTATATATATATACTCCCTCCGTTCCTTTTTAAGTGTCAATTTTGGAAAAAAAATTTGTTCCTATTTAACTGTCATTTTCAAAGTTCAATGCAACATTAAATGTTGTTTTACCAATATTATCCTTAGTTATTTATTGCGAAGTGAGAAATATATGAAATGAGATATTAAATGAATAAGGTTATTATAGTAAAAGTATAGCTTATTGCATCAAAAGTAGTATCAATTGTTGATTGTCTTGGTTTGTGTAAAATATCAAAATGTGACAATTAAAAAGGAACGGAGGTAGTATATCATATTGATTAAACAATCCTTTTAGCATAAGACGTGCTAAAAAGACTACTAAATGTACAAGCAATCAAGCGTGTAACAACATAACGGTGCTGAACGATACCCAAACTCATGAAGGGATTTGACCACCACAACTAAGTACCAAAAACAAAAGTAACTTGTCTAGCTTTCAGCCACCACAAAGAATAATATTCTACTTTTCTTTTAGAAGCATGACAAATAATGATTTTTCTTTTAGAATAAAAAACTTTATTACTTAATTTAGTTTGAATCTTTAAAACATTGGCACCTTATATTATTTTTCTTTATTATATTATATTGTACTTACATATTAAAGAAAATTCAATATGTTGACTTTTCTTTCATTTTCATGAACTTTTTTTATTTAAGACATGACATAGTAGAGTCGTTGACTCGCTCTCTCCCCTTTGCGTGAATATTAATGATCAGCAATGTTAACTATGAACAAGTTTTTTTTTTTTTTATGAGATGAACAATTATATGTTAGAGTAGCAATGATTATGGTTGAAATTTGATAATATATTTGTGTGAACGTAATAAGCTATGGTTTTTCTTTTCTGAAAAATTGAACGTACGCGTTATAACCGAAATTAATAATATAGATCGTAGGAACTTAATTTTTGAATACGCGTTTGGATTCACATCATTCATATTTTTGTAAGATTGACCTATGTTGATTCACATGGCAAGGATTCAACCCAAATTACTCTACATAGCAATGAGTTCGAATTCTGCTGCATGATATGAAGATTTCACCAAAAGCGGACCATATCTCGAAACGAGGTGTGGCGTACTTGTGGGGAGCGGCTCATGAACTCTCTCTCCCTTAGCCTTAATCGGGAGAGAAAATTGTTATGGTGCACCTTAAAGTCTCACATTATTTGATAATTAAGATCAATGATAGTTTATAGGATGATGTTTATTATCCCGAAATCTTGCTTCACGAGGGAATCACGATGGCATTGCTATAAAAGGTGTGACCCACATCACACACCACACCCTCCTTGTTTTCCATGCAAAGCCCTTTTTAATTGGTTGAAATTGTTTTCGGGAAGTTCTTGAGACAAAATCAGTCGGGAGATATAGCAATGCCCTAGTTTATATATAACACTCACACTCCTCAATTTAAGAAGACGTATTTTATAAATGACAAAACCATAAAAGGCTTATACCCAAAGCAAGCAATACCTCAAAACACGGTGTGATGTACTTGAGAGTAGGACGTAACTTATCACTTCTTTAACATCAATGTGTAACCGCATGAAAATGTATGTAAACTACACTCACAAGAAATTTTCATGAAAAATTTAATTGACCAAACTTTGATCATTGTCATAGATTTTCGAATTGAAGAAATATTGACAATTCGTCTTTGTGCAATTTTCACTATGAATTGTGATGCCTTGATCATGTAGTTTATCTCCTTATGCTGGAATCAATAACATAACTTCAAACAAAAGAATTTATATATATGATTAGTAAACTATATCATCACTTTTGTTAAGCAAACATCATCACTTTTGTTAAGCAAACATCATCAAGGAAGAAAGTAACAAACAATCAAAAAGATAGCTGAGGTAACATCAGTGCCACAATACTCACAGGAAGATCACAAATTAAAGGAGTTGGTAAAAACTTTGAACCACTATATGTAAGTTTTTTTTTTTTTTTTGGAAATGCTAACTAGTGCCTTTTAAGAAGATTAATATAGAAATTATGCATTGAAAATTGATAAAAGGTGGAATGTTTAACTTTATAAAAGTCAAAAAGTTGTTTTTAATGAAAATTTTCTATTTTTGGCATCCTTAATCATTGCCCTTAAGACACTGTCTAGCAAAACCTTTTTTTTATTAACACTTTAACCAATACCTCAAGGATACTCATTAGCATTCATCTTATTTTTATTACTTAAGCAAAATCAATATCAAGTTGATTAGAGTTTTTTTTTTTTTTTTGAGGGATAGTTGAGAGAAGGAAATATTATTGCATGTATTTTCATACGTCATGTTTGCTAGCTCATAAAAAAAATATGTCGTTCTAGATTAACTACTATCATAATATTTCAGTCACAATGAATTTTGAAAAAATTTCATGTTTAATACTTCCATATTAAAGGCTATTGTAAAAAAAGAAGATACTTACGTCTAAAGGTTTTACTAGTCTTTGCATTCTTTTTTTCTAATGCTTAAATATTTAATATTTTACTAGTCTTTGCATTCTAACCTGTCATATATCAACAATCAAATAATTCTAACTTTTATCATTATAATTAGCTATAACTTGCTACTATAGGTATTTCTATGTTTTACTTTCATTATAAAAAAAACGGAGTACTTCTTATGTTGTCTGTATTGTATTCTCGATCAAATTATGTTACATTGCCAAGTAGTTAATTAATTAATTAACGGATTCTTTACCCTAGTCCAAACATTGTACGAAATTCAAAACAAGTCCTTATCTAAGGCACAAAAATACTTGTTTTAGCAGTTTCTATTAGAGTGGTTATTATTATTATAATAATTGTTATTATTACTGCCAGTTTATATATAATCATATGATTGAAACTTGAAAGGAACAGATGATTATTCAGTCAAAAACAAGGAAATTAAAGATAAGATATATACTAGTAGTGTATTTTAATTTATAAGCTTAGTTAGTATATGATCTCATATACTTATCCATTTCCACAATTTATTTATATTTATCTATATATAAATTCTTAAATTGGCTCTCAACCAAGATCTCATAATGATCATATCATCCACAATGAAAATGATTGTTGACTTTTTTGCCCATTGTTTTCTTTAAATGGTAATGGTTTGAATTTTTTTCAGTGCTTAACCATTGAACATCATCACCATCATTTTCAATTTCATCATTTATCTAAGACCAATTGCAGCCGCAGTTTTTTTTTGCATTTATGAAAAAGTAAAACAAGTGCAGGTTGAACAAAAAGCTTTTTCGATTGCACGAACAAATATGAATTTGTCTTAACAAGCTAAATGCATGGACATTAATTGCTTAACTATATAAGTCTTCATTCAGTGTTTTCTTCGCATAATTGTTGAGCTGCATATACTTAGTCAATTAAAAACAAATTAGTGCAAGTAAATGTTTAGACAATGCAATGATGATGTCGTTAGAGTGTTTGAGTACCGTGGCCAAATCGTGGATTGACATTTTAATTGGGAATTTGAGATGAGTTTCAAAGTTGACCAAATATGTTTTTGGGTTGTACTTTATCCTTGAAAAACAAAATTATAGAATTAATTATGTTAATAGCAAAATTAAACTCAATTTCATTTAATACTTTTTGAATTCAACAATTTTTTAACTTTTAAAAAATTAAACCTATCATTTTTTACCATTTCTCAATACAACATTTCTAAATTTGTTCTCTTAACCAACACCTTAAGGGCACTCTTTAGCATTTTTCATTTTTTTTTTTATAGGAAAATGTTTATGTGAGATGGGTCTCGAGAGCAAATCTCAGATTCAGAGAATGCTAATAAATATATGAATAAATTATCAATCAACGAAATTATCATTATTTCTTCAATTCCTTACCAACTAGACCAACATATGTTGGCTCAATTTCATTTGATATTGGAACACATACATAGAGATAGTTTAATAACTAAATTATCATTTTCTTCAAAAAAAAAAAAAAAACTAAATTATCATTATTTCTTCAATTTGATAGGTGAACTAAAAAAACACATATAGTTACTAAAGTGTATAAGAAATTTTAAAGCTTTTTAACATTCTAATAGTGCGGACTAAATTGATGGATTGATAGATTATGGAGTATATATACTTTAGAGACTACTCATTATATTTATAAAGCTTAGGAATTACTATAAATTAGTGAGAAAGTGATAGTTTAAGGATTAAATTGAAAGATTGATCAAATATTTTACATATATATTCAATTATCTTTTGAAACAGTATAAAATACTCTCTCCGTTTTGTCGATCAAAGTAAAAAAAAAAAAAATTCTCTCCATTTCAAAATAGTTCCACTCATATACCATTGGACATTTTAAGGTTTAGTTACATTGGACATTTAGGGTTTAGTTACATGAACAATGTATAGTTATGAATTTCAGATAATAATAATAATGCTTAAATCATACGACAGTAAACTAAATTTGAATGAATTTTACCCTTAATTCTGGTTATAACCCATTTTTGTGGTTGCTTATGTTACTATTTTATTTTTGATCCAATGTGGCTGCTACTTTAATCTGAAAGGCTTTCTAAGACTTCAACTGCAAACCCATAAGACAAATTAGGTTCATGTATGTGATAATCATGATTAATTCATGAATTATTAATCTCAGCATTCAAGAGGGCAAAAGAGAGGAGAAGCAGACACTCCCTTTGCTGATAAAATAAATTAAACGTGTTTTGTTGTTGTTGCTATTGTTTCTTTCTAACAATGATGATGATATAGATATTTTAACCCTTTTTGACTTAATTAATATATTTATATCTTGTGCATGGTACATTGTATTATCAAAATCTCGTTACTTTTTTTTAAGGAAAAACTCTTGTTGCTAACTGCTCCACCCGTTCTTTGTATTTGTATTTGTATTGTTGTGTCGTGTGAAATGAAATATAATTTTGTATAGGAATTGGTAAAATACTCTTTTCTATTTTCTTTTCTCTCATACGTATATATCTTTTCATTTTTCATTCCGTAATCTTCAAGCTTTTTATAGTAATAAAATGTAAACCAGTCTTAAAAAATATATACCTTGAAAAGTTAAACTTCAAGTCTGTAATATATACCCTTAATTGAAGTTTACAGTACAAACCATAAACTTTAAATTACGATATTCTCTTATTTTATCGTACATTCTAAGTTTACAGTATAAACCTTAGGATGAGTTTGTCCAAAATGAGAAAATGTAGACTTGATTGGCAAGGCTAATTGACCAGTTCTATTATATATATTTTCTATACACTTTTTTATCTTATTTGAATTTGAATTGATCCGCTATCTAATTAAAATCATATATCCGGCGCTTGAAATTATAATCGGGTCTGGTCAGATGGCCCAATGGAAGAAGCAAAGGAATTTAAAAAATAAATAAATAAATACTTTGGAATAATGACACCTTTATTACATTTTTTTCGTTAAGCATGAGCAGGTTAATGGAATTGATCTTAGGTTTGATTTAAGAGTCGTTTTATTTGCATAAATTAATAGTTGCTAATGATTTTTCTGCAAAAAGACCGCAATAATCTGCAGCTTGCTTCAGAAGGATTTTTCTGATCTAATACACGATATAATCTGCATATTGTTCATCCATTCACATCACTTTTTAATGGACAAACTACTATCTATGTGTGTGCAAATACAGGAACTAAAACCTGCACAGCTTACAATGTACACAATTCTAAGCAGGGGCTAAGTGATGAAAAAGCATTAGAAGCAGCTCGTGCCACAATCTAGGCACTAAAAAATTGACATCCCTCTAAATTAGGGAGATATACCAACAACTTGACTTTAAAAATATACCAAAATCATGTAATTTATGATTGATCATCGAATTTCAGAACGAGTTCAAAATTGGAAAAGCAACCCCATATGGATCACCTTAAAACAATGACCCAATACGACTCATTGTTTGCTTTTGAAAAGAGCTGCAGCTTCGTAATTGATACTTTAACTCCCATGCTATGCTTCATAATTGCAATGACTTCAAGGCTTCCGTTTGTACAAAATTGAAACTATGAACCTCATGCAACGTCATGTGAAATGCCTAATCAATTTGTGGTGAATTCGTAAGAGAATCAATTTAACTAAAGCAGTTTAGTTCTTAAATCAGTAGTCCCAGCCCACGGTTGAGCTTACCAAACTGTATTGCCTCCATGATTAGTATTCAAAAATCAGAATTCATGGTTAAGCATACTTACAGAACAGTTTGTGAAGTTCGTGAAAGAAGGCCGAATCTCCCTCCGGTTAACCATACGCTTAGATGTTTGGAAACAAGGATGGACGGCTTCCAATCATCGAAATCATATGTGCTTCTTCTGTTCAAATTGAAAATAACGATATGTAATCTCATAGTTTGAGTCAACTACCAAAAATACATAATAATCATGCCCGATAACCTATGAACTATAAATGTTATGTTTACAAGCATGAAAAAGGAAGCACAAAGGCTTTCATAATTGCACAGTTACAAAGAAACAAACACCTCTCTATTTTTCCTATCTGACCAACCAAGGCTCAACTTACATGTTACGGCAGAAATGGCATGAACCGGAGTTGTTATTTTTTTCGATCCACGGAACCTGGAGCAAGGAAAGGCGGAATCATTGTTAACAATTATACATAACACATAATTATATATATCTGAATAAATCATCACAACGATATGAAATCAATGTTTACAACATAATGAAGCAAATTGTACCCAAAAAAAATAAAAAAATTGGCAGCCCTGTGCACTAAAACTCCCGTATACACATGGTCCGGGAAGGGGTCCCACCATTTTGGTGTATTGTACACAAGATTTTTTTTTACCCTGTTTTTTTTATACAAGAGTTTTTTTTTTTTCCAAGACTTGAACCCGTGACCTTTCTGTCACATGACAACAACTTTACCGTTGCGCCAAGGCTCACCCTTCCCAAAAAAAAAAAAACCTAACGAAGCAAATTTAGATGACACTAAAAGATACTGAAAGATAGAATGCCCAACCTTCATATAAAAAATTTATAACACATGGCGGTAAAATTCTGGCGGCTGTAACGGTAAAATTCCTAGAATTTGTCATCTGGGACGAATCCCCTTTGCAGCATTTCATCATGGACACGGAATGCCTCCTTCATGTTGTCTTTAGAGACATATCCATTTATTACTGATGTGTAAGTTGATTTATCAGGATTGATACCTTTATCAATCATCTTATGTAATACCATCTCAGCCTCTTGCATTCTACCATGCCTAGAAAATCCACCAAGAATTGCATTGTATGTGACGAGATCAGGCAGCAGCCCTCATTCTTCCATGTTATTAATCAAGAAAAAAGCCCGATCAAAGTTCTCTTCCTTTACAAAGCTATTTATAAGAGTATTATATGTGATGCAATCAGGAGGAACTCCTTCCGAAACCATTGTGTTCAAAAAGTCGTTTGCCTTTGACACATTGCCAGCACGCAAATAGCCTTTTATTAGTGACTAGGGTGGGCTTAATACCATTTTCTTTCATTTCATCCCACAACCTGAATGCTTCAGACACAAGACCTAGGCTGCAGAATCCATTTATCAAAATACTAAACGATATATAGTGGGGAAATATTTCCCTGCTTATCATATCACGCCACAACTCCTTTGCTTTCTCCATTTCACCTACTTTGCAGAACCCATCCATCAAAGTATTTCACCTACTTTGCAGAACCCATCCATCAAAGTATTATGTCACGACATCAGGCTTAAGGCTCCTCAAAGTAATAGTCTCAAACAAACTAAGTGCTTTAGTCATGTTTCCATCCTTACAATAACCATGAATAAGAGTTGTTAGAGTGTAAAAATCAGGAAAAACTCCCCTTTCCACCATCTCCTTAAACAGTTCATCAGCATCATCAAGCATTTTACCCCTACACAATCCATTCAACAGAGTATTATACGTAACCACATCCATAACACAACTCCGCTCCACCATCTCATTCCGCACTTTAAGCGCCCCAGACACATCATTGTTCCTACAATACCCATTGATAAGAATAGTATAAATAACAGTATCAGGAACCAACCCAACACCTTTCATCTTCTCAAAATACGCCAACGCCCGACCAAGTTCCCCATTCCTCGAAAACACCCCAATAATCGAGCTAAAGCTAATCAAATCAGGAACAACTCCACACTGCAACATTTCATTAAAAACCCTCTCCGCCTCCCAAACATCCTCCTTCCTAAAACTCTCAACCAACACAGGATTAAAAGTCGCTGCATCAGGACAAAATCCAACCCCCAACATCTTATCCAAAACACATTTCGCGCTCTCATAGCCTCCCTCCTTACACAAACCATTAATCAAAGCATTATACGTAAAAAGCCCCGGCTTCAACCCTTTCCGAAATAAGCATTAATCACAGTATTATAAGTAACGAGATCAGCATAAAAACCTTTTGCCTCCATCTCAGACAAATAAACCCTAACCTTAACAATTGAACCTAAAAGCGCATTACACGCGTTAATCGAAACACAAAAACCTCTTTTTCTTAACAATTGAAATGCCTCAAAACCTTCTCTTAATTTCCTAGCTTGAACATAAGTTCTTATCAATAAATCAAAAACAACCACATTTTGGTTAGAATTCAAATTTGAACTCGAACTCGAAATGAGAGAATCGATTACCTTGGCACGCGAAACACCGCTTTTTCTAATGATTCTAAGGAGAAGAGATTGAGCTTCTGGAAGCTTCTTGGATTGAACTAGAAAATGGATCAATGTGGCAATGATAGATGGATTTGGAGACGTGGAGGCGATGGTTTGGATGAGTTGGGAAGGAGGAGAGGGTAGTTTTGGCATTTTTGAAGAAGTTGAGGGATTAGGGTTAGAGTTAGGGTTGAATTGGAATGGAGAAGATGGGTACGGAGGGAAGAGAAGTCGTTTTGTTTTAAGCGGAAAAGAAGCTTATCGATTAAAAGCGCGTTTGGGAGAGAAGAGGGTGAGAGAGGGTGAGAGAGGGTGAGAGAGGGAGAGAGGAGAAGGACGGGGTGTGTGAGATGAGATGGGGGGTGTGTGTGAGAATTCTGAGAGGGAAATGTGTGTGTCGGGAAAAAGTTAGTGTTGTTGACATTAGTGGCGGATCTTGCCGAAAATACTGAGGAAAGTGGCTGATATATATTAAATATTATAATTGAAATTCATAAAAATTATATACAATTTCATCCAAAAAATATCACCGCAATAGCTCAAATCCGAGAAGGGTTCTTTTCGAGATTTGATGTTGAAGCTATACAATTTGCATCTTCCTTAGGAAATAAGTATTCTTTTATAAAATGCTTCAAGTTTCTTATGTTTGACCATACTCCTACAAAATGCACAATTCACACATAAATTACAAGTAACAAAATCAAACTATAAAGGGTGAATATGAATAATGACTTAAGCAAGTAATTAAAATGCACAATTCACACATTATCAAAGAACACAAACATGCCAATTCAGGATGCATTCGGAAAAAAAAAACTAGTAACTCCCTTATGGTTCAGGGCATGTTCATGATAAAGGATTACTTAAATGAGATAACTGGACTTGTTTATGATGTAGGCATTAAGGATTACTTCCTATGTGCTTATGGGTACAACCAACAACTCTTAAGCCGCTGTGTTCTAACTTCTAAAGTTGCTGAAAGCTTTTATTTACAACTCACTTTTGTTTTAAAGTTATTGAAATTTGAAAGCTGAAATTTAGAATCAATCTGAGGAAAATAATATTGAATCAAACAATATAGAAAATCAAAGATTAAAATTTTCCCCAATTTTTTATTTCTAGGATTCAAGCAACATAGAGCAATTTCATACCAACATTGAACTAAATCAAATTATAACTTTTAAGAGAACAAACTCAAGTGAAAGTGAAAGGAATCAGAATCAAAGGAATGAAACATGGAATGATAGAGAGAACAAACCTTAATTGAAAATCAAGGAAACAACAAACTGAAGTGAGGTGTATCCGTGTATGAGAGTTCAGAGGTGAGAGGCGTCGCGCCTCCACCTCGCCGCCGTGCTGCTTCCGTCGTGTCGCCGATGGTGAAGAGTGGGGAGACTGTGAGTGAGAGGTGAGAATCGCATTTTGTTTGAGGATGGAGAGGAGAGACTCAGACTAAGCGTGAACTAAAATGTCTCAGGGGTACTATAGTAATTTCCTATATACAATTTCTTTTTTTAGGGGATGTTGTGGCACTTCGGGGGTCTCAACAGAGATCCGCCACCGGTTGACATTGGGATGTGCAGGATGAGTGTTGAGTTGAGGGTGATGATTTGAGAGGGAAATCAATCTCATATCAGTTAGTGTAAAATTAATATTAAAAAGACTTAATTACACTTTGATCCTATCATTTTGACCAACTCACGAAAATGGTCCTATTTTTTTTAAATCGAACAAAATTGTTCTTAAACTATATATATTTTTTGCAGTTTTAGTCATATCTCCATATTTCCAACTCCAGAAACACACAGAAATGACAGTTTTAGTCCAATCACATATGCTCAATCATGAAATAAACAAAAAATAAAACATGTGGGTACAAGGAATCTACTTTATTCAGCTGATTTGACATGGTTTTGGCCACGTGAGAGCTGCTGACTGTGCAACTTTTGTCACGTGGCGTGCCACGTAATACTAAAATTTTTTTAAAAAAAATAAAATTCTGAAAATTGTATTTAAAATTTAAAAATATAAAATACTAAAATAATTTTCTGATTTATTTTTTTGTATAATTTACAAAATAAAATTAATTTTTTTGAATATTATATATTCTGAAATTTCAGAAAAAAATGATTTTTTTTAAATTAAAATTTTCGTAAAAGAACAAGAAATTAGATTTTTTAAAAAAATTATAATTTATTTTCAAAAATTTAAAATTTATAACTTTTGAAAATAAAATTCTCATTATTTTTGAAAAAAATTTAATATATAATTTTCAAATTAAAAAAATCTATTTTTAGAAAATTTAATTTTCACATTTTTTCAAATTTTAACAGTTTTTATGTCAAAAAATTAAGTTTTCGAAAATTTCAATTTTAAAGTTTTTTTCCGAAAAAGTATTTTCAGATTTTTTTCGAAAATATTTATGATTTTTAAATTTTAAAAAATAATTTTCAGAATTTATTTTTATTTTTGTTTTTTTAATTATGTGGCACGCCACGTGGCAAAAGTTGCACACTGCCACGTGGCCAAAACCATGCCAAGTCAAACATGAAGTGGGGTCAGGGACCTTTTTCAAACAATTTTTTTTTTACAAGGATGTATTTCAATTTTGTTTTTTTTACAGGGACGAAAATCAAAATTGGCCCAAATTAGAGGGACGATTATCATATTTAAACATTTTTTTAATATAAATGTGTACAAATACCTTTATTTTATAGGGTTAATTAAGTTTTTAGTCCCTATAAATATTCACAGTTTTGTTTTTAGTCCTTACAAAATAAAATCACATTTTTTAGTCCCTATAAATTTTTCCATCAGCATGTTTAGTCCCTATAAATTTTTCCATCAGCACTTGTAGACCCTGTCAAAAATTTCCATCAACAGTTTTGGTCCGTAAAATTCTTAAGGAAGATGTCACAAGGACTAAAAAGTGTGATTTTATTTTGTAGGAACTAAAAACAAAACTGTGAATATTTATAGGGACTAAAAACTTAATTAACCCTATTTTATATATTTTCTTATATTAGTTTTACTTAACTATTTTACATGTATTTGTTAAAAAAACGATTGAGCTTTATATACTTTTAAAATATTATTGGTACACAAAATCCTTATATGGTTTATTATGTCATTGTTAATGTTTGTAATGTTTACGTGTTAAAATATTTTAAAGCAAATCAATACAAATTGAATGTAATAACTAACGAATTCAGATATTTATTAAGAAATATCTATTATGGTGGATACTTATGTTTGGCAGCACACGGTGGATGGTTTTTACTCCGTTAAATCAGCCTACACGTATTGTATGACACTTGCAGTTAATATGTCGAACGCTACTGATCCGGACTAAAATTGGAACATTATTTGGAAGCAAAAAGTCCCCCCCCCCCCCCCCCAAGGTGCGCTCCTTTCTATGGCGTGCAGCACATACTTGTCTTCCTACCCGTTCCGGCTTAATCCAAAAAGGTGTCCCTTGCTCCGATACATGTGTGCATTGTGATGTTCTAGCAGAAACGCATACACATCTCTTCTTTATGTGTCCTAAGGGTGTTACTTGTTGGGAGCTGCTGCAACTTGACGCAATCATCAGTGACTTGCTTCCTATTTCGTATGATTTTTTCACTCTTTTATTTAATCTCTTTGATAGGTTGACAACCGAACAACAATCTATGGTGTCAACGGTCTTATGGAGCTTGTGGAAAAACCGTAACTCTAAGGTATGGGAGAATTCAGATTCAGCCCCCACCTTCATTGTGCAAAATGCGAAGGATTCTCTTAATGAATGACATTATATGCAACATCATAAGAATCCGGGACAACAGGTACATAGCACAGTTCTGTGGACAAAGCTGTCACCTCCATTCTTGAATTGCAATGTCGATTGTGCACTATTCAACAACAACTCAGTGGCAGGCTACAGGTTGTGCATCCGTAACTCAAAAGGCCAATTTATAGCCGATATGTCAAACTTTTCACACTGCTCCCTCATGCATGTCGAAGCTGAAGCATGGGGTCTTCTAGAGGCTATTAAATTTGCTGTTGCTAAAGACATGTCCTATGTGATCTTTGAGTCTAACTGCAAAGCCATTGTTGACATTGCAAACTCCTCTCATTTGCCACAAAATGAGCTAGGAGACATTCTATCTACTTGTAAGGATTTATTGTCCATTCATACTAGTTTTATTGTGAACTTTGTTAGGAGGCAAGGAAATGAGGTTGCTCATTCCATAGCAAGAGCATCCTTATCCAACCCTAGTCCTATGTTTTCTATGATGTATCTTCTCGTTTGTACTCTTTGATATTTAATGAAATGGCCTAAGCTTGCCTTTGCTAAAAAAAAAAAAAAAAAAGAGATATGTATTAAGAGATTGATTTAATATGTGTTGATGTGGAACAATGATTTATTAATAACCAATAATTTAGCTACATCGCCATCCATCAGTGCTGCAAACCCTACTTCCACCAATCATTTATCAACTTAGGTCTTCAACACAAATCAATTTCTTCATTCATTTGTAAATTATGTTCCTCCTTCCAATGTTTCAAGTGGGCGATGGTATAAGAATGCTCTATAGGTGGTTAGAACAATAATTAATTATATTGGAAGGTTGGTCCAAATCAAAAGTCTAAAAGTACCTTATTAGGACCATTCGAAAAGTAAAAGAATTATATGTCATATGTCTTTAAACACCTTCATTGGTCTAGAGGAAACATGTATAAAACGCATATTAGAAGAGCACAACGTACTCGAAGATAATTTTTTTCATAATTATGGATGTAGTAACAAACACAATGATAACATAATCATACTGGGTGCGGTTATGGTGCATAAGAAAATCCTTATGCACCCTGCATAAATTCAGAAATGGTTTTGGAGTACAACTCACAAAAACCATTTCCACAACAAAATGGTTTTGGCATAAATGAGTTGGGATTTATGCAGAGTGCTGAAAACCATTAAGTACATATAATGGTTTTGGAGTACAGCTCACAGAAACCATTTCTAGATTTATACATAGTGCATAAGGATTTCCTTATGCACCATAACTGCAGCCAATCATACTTGGTGGAGTTTAACATGGAAAAGGTAAGTAAGTTTGAACCATTTGATAAAAGAGAAACATTGATCTTATCATAGACTCTTCACACTATATTTTTTTGCACTTCATCTCCAACCTTTCAACCATGAAAACAACCCAAAAAACACTTACTTCCTAAACAAAAATCAAATAAAAAATCTTGATGTGCATACGTTCTTGCAGTATCTTAAAGAATAACTCATCCAAATTAAATATTTTTGCTTCCTCCATAAATCATAATAAAAATCAACATTCAATTCCACAACCCATGAATCAAAACGAAATCACTGCAAATACTTGCTTGTTGAAACCTCTTGTTTGAAATTTATTAAAAATGAATGATTAAACCAAACATATGAACCCATTCCATCAAATTTATGGGTTTTCCATTTATCTCCTCTCTATTAAAGTCTCTGAGTTTTTTCTATTTTGGTTTTTCTGTTCACAAATTACTTTACAGATTTGACAAAAATCTTTGATTTTGTTCCCCTCTTGTGACTGCATTTTAAACTGAATGCTGACCGTTTAATAATTTTTTCTTCCATATGAAATGGGTTTGAGGTTGATGATAAGATTTGAATTAAAAATGGGTTTGTAGAAAGGTTGTGGGGATGCAGCGATGTAATTGATGAGAAAAGTTTGGAAAGAGAAGCAATTAAGATTAGGTGTGGGAGAACATGATAAGGTTTTATAGAAATGCAAAATCTAACCATTTATTTTATGTGATCTATGGTGGGAAAGGATTCACCTTTCCTATGTTAAACTCCACCTATTACTTAGCAAAATACTTAGCAAAAGTTTGTTGGAAAAGCCTTTGAAACAATAAACAAACAAACAAATGTTAAGCTAGTTATTTATCTAAATTAGAGCTGTCAAAAGGGGCCGGCCGTATGGGCCGACCCAATTAGCCTGATTAATTATAGGGTTTGGGCCTTAAATATTGAGCTCGGATTTTAATAGGGCTTTTTAACCCGGTCCTAAAAAGCCCGGTACTCGTTAGGACTAGCTCATTAGACCGCATAAAAAAAATCCTATAAATTATATATATTTTTCAAATAATTATTTACTTAGTTGATTATCAAAGTAAAAATTAAAAGTGAAAATTCAATAAATTAACACAACTTGTCAAAAAATAAAATGAATTAACACAAATATAAATGTAATATAAAATTATATTTATTCGTTTCGTTATTTATAATTTTAAAGATCGAATATATAAATATCTATAACAATAACGTATCTAATTTATTTAAAATTGTTTTCTTCGCAGTTTTAGTTTATGACATTTGTACTAAAATGTTTACAATTTATTTTCGTGTTAGGCATTATTTAAACATGTTAAAAATATTATTTATAAAAAACTTTATAGGAGTATTTTATAGTTTTTTTTTTTTTAAAAAATGTAATTTTTAATACGGACCGGTACATTAAGCCCGCGGTTGTGTAGGGTCGGGCTCAAGTAGTATATTTCAAGCCCTTTTTTTAATTGATCTTTTTGGCCCGACCCGATAAAGTCTGAAGCCCGTTAGGACCGCGCCGCCCGTTTTGACAGCTATAATCTATATGATGATGAAAAAATTACTGATAATTTCAAAGAAGGTCTTGCTGACGATCTTCGAGTCATCTGTGAAGTTGGTATGATTTTTTGTATTACCAACAAACCTCGTTGGTGAAGTTTCAAGTTTAGAGGAAGAATTTGAGAAGATTGACCTCGAACAGGGTCCAAGCATGATTGCTTTGCTAAGGACAATTTACAAATCAATTTGGAGATCTACATTACTTAACCAACTATCTCAAAAGATGAGAGAAGTCACTTAAAATCTCTTTTCATTCAGGTTGAAGCGGATGAAAGAATAACGACGAACGTAATTTTGATAGGCAGTGGTGCAGTAGATTGAGATTAGACTTTGATCTATTTACTCATACAATATTTTTCCGTAAACTTTGCTATTAAACACTAAAAAATAATCGTATTTTGAGTAGTGTTATTTGAACAACCAATTTAGTGACAACTTATTTGACAACGATATTTTACAAAGAAAAAAAGGTATTGACATGGAAACCATATCAATAGAGAGATAAAGTAAAAATAATGTGAGGTATGAGAGAGAAAATTGTTGCAAAAGTTGTCCCTAAGTCAATGTTCAAATTAGAGCTGTCAAAACGGGCCGGCCCGTTTAGCCCGAATAAATATAGGGCTTGGGCCTAAAATATTGAACCCGGCCCTTAAAAGCCCGGTATCCGTTAGGGCTAGCCCGAATGGGCCGCGGGTAGCCCGTTAGCCCGCATAATAAAAAAATTCTATAAATTATATATATTTTTCAAATAATTATTTAATTAGTTGATTATCAAAGTAAAAAACAAAAGTGAAAATTCAATGGATTAACACAAATATAAATGTAATATAAAATTATATTTATTCATTTGTTATTTATAGTTTTAAATATCGAATATATAAATATCTATAACCATAACATATCTAATTTATTTAAAATCATTTTCCTCGTCGTTTTAGTTTACGACGTTTGTACGAAGATGATTACAATTTACTTTTGTGCTAGACATTATTTAAACATATTAAAAATATTATTTATAAAAAAATTATAGCAGTGTTTTATAGTACTTTTTTAAAATAAAAAAAATATATAATTTTTAATACGGGCCGGCCCGTTTAGCCCGCGGCCCGTGTAGGGCCGGGCTCGGGTAGTATATTTCAAGCCCGTTTTGTCAACCGGGCTTTTTGGCCCGGCCCGCTAAAACCCGAAGCCCGCTAGGGCCGGCCCGTTTTGACAGCTGTAGTTCAAATATCATTTATCTTATACTTTTAGACACGTACCATTACAAATTTTTTCGATTATACTTTTTTGGATTAATGGTGCTTTACCCCTGTAATATAAGTCATTTTTGGTTTTTTTTTTCCTGTAAATTTGAATTTTTTCGTTTTTTATGACCTATTAGGGGGTATTCCAAATTTTTTTTTTTTTTTGGGGATAAATAAAAAAAAATATTTTACAGAGAAAACAAAAAATGAACTATATTACAGGGGGTAAAACACCGTTAACCCTACTTTTTATTAATTCAACTTGAACTGAAAATTAATGAACACTTTATCCTAACCACTTCAAAATATAAGCATTTTATTTTCAAATTAAAAATTTGAAAATATGACGTATAAAATAAGAAAGAAAATAGTACTATATTTTCATTTTATCATCATCATCACCATCATCCTAAATTAATAATAATATTTTGTGACAATTGTGAACAAAGTTTGATTGAAACAAAATACACAACAAATTGTTATTGTTTCTTTCTTCTTCTGTGTTTTGTCTTTCCGCCTTAATCACAAGCTCCTTGTTTTTCTTTGTTCCTAACCCAATTTCAAGGGTCAAATTGAAAACCCTTTTCTCTTTTACGTTACATTCTCTTTTCCGTTAAATGGGTCTCTCTTTTTTCATAATTCACTGAACAAAAATTTCACCTTTTTTGACCCCAAAATCTCAAAACAGGATCGGAATTCCAAATTCTTCACAACAATGGAAGGTATTGTGTTTTTGTTTCAATTTTTATTCTTATTAGCGATTTGGGTCATTCATTTTGTGGTTAATTTTTGCAATTTTTCATGTATTGAAATTGAATCAATGTTAGGTTAGAATCTACACTAGAGATTGTTTGCATTACTGGGTAGATTGTTGCAATGGTGGATTTGACATAAAGGATTTAAATTTGGGGTCTTTGGGTTATGAGAAAGTGAGTCAAACTTAAGGGTATGAAAGGGGTTTGGTTAATTTTGATTATAATTGAAATTAGGATTTTATGCTATTCATACATTTTTCATATGAAAAACCTAATTCAGATCTTTTTTTTTGTTTTTCTGTCATTGACTATAAACCACTTGGATCTACTTTCTGTGTGAGATAAGGGTTTGCACTGAAGGATCTATGTTATTGAAGTAGTTACAATATTAAGCAACTTTTTTGTTGTTGTTATGATTATTTGGACAAAATTAAGTGTCTGATTCAATAGTTAAAGAAATAAGCTTTCTGGTTCTTATGAAAAATTCTCAGATTGCTATATCATTTCAGCAGATAATCATGTATGAGATTTCATGTTGGATCAATTTGATTTGTTGATATAGCACAAGATGTTTCCTGTGATTGTTGTATATCTTATTGTATGTTGTTATTTATTTTTTCATTCTAATGCACAAACTAAACTTCTTGCTTCTCGGTTGGTGTTTAGAATCAAGTGAGTTGCAACCAGAAGAAAATAAAGTCTCCGCGGAGAAGTTTCCGAAAAGAAAGCTCAAAACGCCTGCACAGCTTAAGGGCTTGGAGAAATTTTATACGGGTAGGGATACATTTTTGTTAATACATTTTATCCAAAGTGATGATTTTTGTTGAAATACTGTTTTGCCTTTGTTTCCAGAGCACAAATATCCGACAGAGGAATTGAAATTAGCAATTGCTGAGGAGTTAGAGTTGACAGAAAAGCAAGTTTCTGGATGGTTTTGCCACCGAAGGTTAAAGGATAAAAGATTGTTGAAAGAAGAAGCAAATGCTAATGGACGACAAGATCGTTCAAGCGGTGTCATCCAGGATCGTGGCAGTGGACTTGGGCAAGATTCGTGTGGAAGCAGTAAACATGGTGATTACAAGTATCTGGATCCCAAAGAGGTTGAGAGCAATGGCCTCTACAATCGTGATTTGTCTGTTGCAGATATGACGTACGGACGCAGGAATCATTTTTCTGAAAATGTCAGTGGAATGGATGATGACACGTCATCTGAGAGTAGCTCTTATTTGCAAGAACGTATGTATCCTCAAGGACAAGATCCATATGAGATGGAGCCTTCTAGATATAGTAAAGCTCTTCCACCCTTAAATCCGAAAGGTGCAATCAACATGGGATATAAACCATCGGGATATTTGAAAGTGAAGGGTGAGATAGAACATGCTGCTATAACTGCTGTTAAGAAGCAATTAGGAAGGAATTATCAGGAAGATGGTCCACTACTTGGTGTAGAATTTGATCCACTTCCTCCAGGGGCATTTGAATGCCAAACTGAAGAAGCAGTTCATGGTAGGCTGTTATTTACCCTATTTCCCGCTTTTTCTTTCCAGTTCCTGTTCTATTAGTTATATGAAACTAAAAGGTTGTTTAGGTTGAAACTTGGAACAATATAGCTGATCATCTAGGATAAAGGAATATGTTGTACCCATCACATTGTAAAAATGTAGGTTTGATATTATTTTCTGTTACAGTGAATTGCTTAAAGATATATCTGGGTTTGCTATGGGCCTGGGGTAGGTCATATCTAGAATGGCAAATAAATGCTTTCCATCTAACCTGCATCATGTTTATGTGCTATGCATTGGGATGATAGAGTTGTTTTTTAAGAATTTAGACAGATGTGTTCTTAGTATTAATACTACCAAGGCCAATGCCAGCTAACTTGATAAGGTTAGATCTCAATCATTAATAATATTTGTGAGAAGATTTCTTCTTTTCACATATGATTTAGTGTGTAAGCCTTATGTCATAACTTATAAGCCAGTTATTTAAATTATTTTATAATTTGTAGTTTTGAATATGAGCTTTTAGTGTTAGTGCCAGGACTAAGTTTTTCAAGAATTTAATTTTTCAAAACTGTAAGGAGTAGTTGATTCCTTGATGTAGCTCAATTTTGTAATATTTGTATTTGGCTAATGAATTAGTATTTGCTTGATCTGGAGATGCTTACAGGCACACATGACATATAAATAGACAGATATGTAGGTAGGATATATCATATATAGTGAGAAAATGAGAGGACTTAATCTTGACCATGCCACGATACACTAATAGTCAAGATTGTTTTTACTTAAATCTGACCTTGACCATTCATTAATGTTATACAACCGGTATTCTTCTTCTCATAATTGCATGCAGATTTTGTTTTATCTAGTCCATATTTTGAGGGTTTGTGGCTTTAATTAGTTTTCTTAAAATTGGATAGCTTATTCCTAAAGTTAATGCCGTGTTTTTAAGGTATTAGCATTAGAATATAGGAGGTTCTAGGCTGGACCTCTGGATCGTGAAGTTTGCAGTAGTGGACGTCTACAAGTGTCCCAGTATCATATTTAGGATAGACTATGATGCTATTCTTAAAATTTGGATTGAGCCTAACTCAACCCTTAACCCTTACAAAACCGTCTTGTAAGGTAAGGATTTCCCAAGCTTTATAAGCATCAAATATGTCGTAACTCTAGTCGATGGGAGAGTCTCTCAACAACTATATTAGAATCTGGGCTCAACTCAACCCAAAAAGCTAGCTTAAGGGGCGACGTTTGCTCAAGTCTTTATAAGGAGTACTTTGTCCATATGCCCACTCGATGTGGGGTCTTAACTTAAGGTTCACGGCACAGTGTATTAGCATAATAATCTTGTGCAAGGTGTTGTTTTGCTTGTTTAGGCCAAGATAATTTATTTTTGCTCTTTCCATGTTTTTCTAGAAATATTTCATCGTAGCTAAGGTGCAAGGATTCCGATTTATTTTCGCTTTCAATATCTCATTTTAAACTCCATTCAGTATATTTTATAACTACTTTGTGATTCTTACCTTTGTATTGTTATGGATGCTATGCCAGAACCGTACCATATTGCTGATCCTGCTCTTCTGAATTCTCCAGAAATCTCCACAGTGAAAAGTCGACCTGGTCTTAGCTCTGTAAGTAGACCTTTCTAATGCATTCTCATTTTTTTGATGAGCCTAGTAATTAAGTTTTTCCATGGAATGGGATTGATATCGTTAAACAAATCAATGATGATTTACAAGGAATGAAAAATTAAATGCAGCTGAAATGGAATGATTACTTTAGTGAACTATATGCAGTCCTTTAACTTCTTACCTTTGCTTAAAGGGAAATAAGAAGTGAATGATGTTTGTAGGTGCAAGTATTCCATTGTTTCAAGTCATTTAATTGCAAGAGAAACTTTTAAACAGAATAGAAGTTGTGCTTTGCCGTATAAGTGCTCATAGTAATTTAATTGTTACTATCCTGTTCATAAATGTAGCAACTGTGTTACTGTGATGTCAATACCCCTGCTTTCTCACTCTCTTTTACTTGTTTATGTGCAGAGATATGATTCATATTATACTAAACATGGTTCCCAAGATACTCATATGGAAGGAGTTGACTTTGGTTCGTTGCATGATGTTCATGTTCAGGATAAACAAGATAAGAAAGCTTTGCATGGTACCAAACATAGACAAACTTTTCAGAGTAATGCCGGTCGTTTTCCTGGCAGGAACTCTTCCTTAGATTTGTACGAAGACTCTACTGGAGAAGCTGCTTATAACATCACTAAGAATCATAGGAAGGATGCCAAGCGCGGTGTTGAGGGTATAAGATCTGATTCTACTTCTAACCATAGTGATCGCTATGAAGAAAACCTCCCAGTCAAACATTCAGACTTCCTACAATATAACTATGAAAACACCAATCAAAAGAATGTGCAAAGGAGTGTTCATGCAGACATTCTTCAATATGACTATGATAATGTCAATCCAAAGAAAGCGCCAAGGAGTGAACACATAAAGTCTAAACCTTCAAACTCAATCCACAATTCTCGAGGTTCTGTGGATACTGAAGAAAGAGGGCTATCTTCTAGGATGACTAAGGTTCATTAATAAATTTGCTGTGCTCTATTTGTAATGACGAATTTATTCTGCTTACAAATGGTTTCAAATGATAATATTTTGTTGCATGTGTGCAGGATGAGTTGTTTAAGGGGGACAGGAAGTCAAAAAAGCAATATCGCGATGCAGGTGGAGCAGGGATGCTTTCAAATGAGACTATGGTGAGTTTTCGATGTGTGCACTTACCCGTATCTCTAGAATGTGATTATTTGATTTTCTATTGAGCTGACTTTCCTCCTTCCACGCACGCACACATGATGTTTTACTTTGGTATGTGTATAGGTTGCAAAACGACTTAAAGCAAATACCTTTCAACCATACAATATGAAACAGGTTCCTGTTGCTGAGATAGAACCAAGGAAAACTCAGAGGTGAGCATTTCTATTTGTCTGTTTACCCGACACCCACATCCTCTTAGAAGTTTTGGAGCTTATCTGTTGATACAATTGTTGTGTATTCTTCGATGCTTATTATGCTTTCAGAAAATTGTATATAATCAAAATGTTTAATAGTAAGCTTTCGGCTAAATACTTTATTTGAGTGCAACGTAAGCTAATCCATTCTTGAAAACCACCTTTTCCCTCTTTAATGAAGATAAGAGGATTTTTCAAGCGCAGAGTGCTGTTTAGTTGGTAAATTGAGCTCAACGTGGACAAACTTCACTTGCAATGCAAGTATCCGAATCCCACTAGAAGCACCTTTGTAAAAAGGTATGCCCTAGCAGGGATTAGTTTAGTCCCATCCCACACCTTGTGATTTTGCCTTCAAACCTCAGTTTGACTACAAGTGAATAAAAGTAGCATTCACTTTAAGTTGAAAGTTTTGCATCAAACTTGCTTTTATGGCTGCAGTCGTACGCAAGGGACACCTTGGTTAGCTGGAAAAAACAGCAAAAATCGAACTCAATTTTAATCAAATTAATTTCATTCGGAATCATGTTTGACTAACTCTCACCCAAATACACACCAACTTCACAGTTTTATCTTTTTACTTAGTTTTTTTACTGGATATGGCCCTGTTTCTAACAACATTGTGCACGACGATGATGATGCAGATCTGCTGCAGAGATGCCGTCTAGCTTTAGCGAGGATGAAACTGCTGATACCAGTTCCTCATTGGATTGATTGTTTTGTTGATAGATGTTGAGAAGTGTGTACAGTCTAAAAAGACACATGCAATTTACTAGTTAAGGCAGTAGTAACATTGGAAGCACTGTTTCTAGCAGCAAAACTAGTTACATGACTCAATTTGCTGTATGTTGTGCTCACCTATTGCCTTTGAAAAAAGAAATTGGTGTAGAACTCCTACCCCCCCTAGGTCTTTTAATTTTATTTTTGGGCATTTGATGTAGGTGCTTCACATATACATTATTTTTCTTGGTAGTTTTAATTGTGGTAGTGCGTTTGACATTCAAATTTGATCCAATTTAGTCCATGTTTGGAAGAGTTAGATACTTCTACTTTATAATAAATTTAAAATAATTAATTGTATATTGATTACCCTCATATTCATGTCAATCTAGATGGAATTATAACCTACTGGTCTAATGATCTCTTAACAATTTTGAAAATCTTGTCTTGTTCAAAAAAGTTATGAAAATCTTGTGACTGAACCATTAAGGCTTTCTTTTGAAGTTAAGAGGGAAAAGGAGGAATGAAAATATAGAGGAATCCTTCACTTTTTTTAGGAGTGTTTTTGAAGGGAATTGGATGAAAATATTTATGAGTATGTATTATCAAGAGGAGTAATGAAACCTAGTTCATTTTTTTAGTTCACGTTTATTGGAGAATTTTAGTAGTCTATTGAAGAAAAATAGAATCACGTGCAAGATGGAGAGACTACTCACCCACCCTTATCATTCTCTTTACTCATTCTTTTATTCTCAAACCCTTCTCTTTTCTTCCAAACATTCAAACAATAAATTTAAGACATGTTTGGTTTAGGAACATATTTTTTGTTTTTAAAAAAGTGAATATTGTTCTTACTTTTTTCTCTAGATTTTTATTCCAAGTTACCTAATTTTTATGTAATTAGAAAAAAGGTGTGAAGACTGGGTCCTTAATTGTTATGGAAAAATATAAACATGTGGTGTTTGATATATCATTGTATGAGTTGGTTTTATGGTGTGTTTGTTTCACCGACTTTAAAAAATTATATCTAAGAATAAATCACCTGGGAATACAAAAATTGAAATTAGATTCTTGGTATTTTTTTTTTAAAGTGTTTGACATGTAATTTGACATTCTTCGAAAAATAGGTGGTTATAACTTTTTTTTAAAAAATCTATGTAAAATTTCATGCACATTCTCACCTCACACGGGAATAAGTTTATAGGAATTATAGAAGTTATGAAAAGTTATTCTATTTCTTAGAACCTTTATATTCATAAATAATTTGTTTTTCAACCTTATAACAAACACTGCTTAGTAATGAAAGCCATGTAATCATGAGAATGTAGTTCTTAGACTTGAAACAAACACTACTTTTAAATTTTATTTTCATCAACAACCAAATATTTGTACATCGAGCAGTTGGCTAGGAACTGTTTGACTTATAAATCGATGCTTTTTATGTTCTAGTAGTACATACATTTTATTTTCATCAATATTAATTGATTGATTAATTGACAAATAATCACAATCCAATGGACAATGCTTATGTTCATACCTAATAATACAGCTTTCAAAGCTAATAAATATATGTTTGGTTTCACTTTTAGAGAGACCGAAATTGATTATAGAGGTGTAGAATTGATTTTGACATGTTTGGTTGGTTTCAGGTAGAATTGATTCTACTTGAAGCTAAAATTTGTAACTTTTAATTATATAATTGATTTTCACACATAAATTTAAAGTTCAACCTACTTTTACATAAATGAATCAAAACACAAACCACTTTACATTCAATCCACTTCAATTTTATATAATCAATTCACTCTAAATCAATTATTATCTCTGCTGAACCAAACAAACACAAACAATCTAGCTTCAAAAGCAACCTAAAGCAACACATTTTAAATAAACTTTGATATAACCTTAAAATTTCATGTTACACATAACTCATCCTTACAAAATTAATTCAAGTATTGTTATCTCATCAAACGTGACACTTTTTTCAACAGCGATTTGAGGATTATCTAACATGTTGTTACTTATGTGCATCTAAGTTGAGTATGAAAATACACAAAAGATAGAGCCCTTTAATAATTGTAAGGACCACAACCTGCCACGCATGCAAAATAGAGTGAAAGAATAATTCCTCACACGAGTCTTTGCTTAAAGATGAGCACTCTGGCAAACAATTGGGTGAATGATAGGTTCTCTCCCATATTGGTTAAAATTGACAAATGAACTTTAAAAAGGTTTGGTCGACTTCTCAAAATAATTCTTTATATCTATAAATTATTAAACAAAAAGTTGCTTCAATATCAAGAATATCTCTACGTTACCCCATCTTTCAGATTGCATAATAGTGTCCATCCTTCTTTTTTATAATGTTAGCCTTAATACTTGCATAATAGAGATTTTTAAGAATATTATAAACGATGGATGGAAGAAAAAAAACATTCAAGTTAAAAAATTATACATGTCTAAATAACTTTTCATTAATATGGTTGAAAAATCATAGACACGATAAGATACATTTTTCTATATCTTCTATTAAAAATGATTTTCATAAAAAATAATCAAAATAGATTTGTCTTTTTTAGCATAAGATCATGCTTTACCCAAATGGTTTTTAAAATAAGCTTACAAACAAATATAATAAAACATAAAAAGTAATTTTCTTATAAAAAATATAATAAGAAACATAATCCCTTTTATTGTTCCGGAGGAATATCTCAATGAATTGGGTTATGAGAAGGAGTCTCATCGAATTGGATTAATATATTGGGTTAAGAACAAAACATAAGTGAGTTGAACACCGCATATTCACCAAAAATCTTAAAGATCTTAAATTTATGAACCTTTTTGCTTATATTTTGCTCAACTTTAACTCTTACCTCCAATTTATGACTTTTTCTCACATTTGACATATCACATCATTTCTTTATCAAGTGTAAGATTCTTCGCGTACATTATCTAACACTTGAAATCTTTCTCACTTCCCCATCAAGTCGATTCAGGACTATGATACCACTGTTGGACCATGAAGAGAAACCTAACTAGGTTGGATCATCACATTGAGATAAGAGTGACCATACAAGTGAAATTGGACATCACGTCTTCACCCAAAACTTCAAAGTATAAAGTTTATGGATTCTCCCACTTATATGTTGCTCAACCTCAAATCTTTCATTCAATATGAGATTTGAACTCACACTTGATATATGGCAACACATAGTTCATATCAAGAACAATAAAGGAAGATATTCATCGCTTCCTTCATATTGCTAACAAATTTTCTCTACCTTAACAATAATCAATGATATTTAACATCTTTAACTCCACATCTATGATATGAAACTAAAATCTATTTTGATTTTTTCTTCTCTTATTAGAGAAAACCATTACTATGTTTGGTAAGTCCAAACCGCTAGTCTTTTACCAAATAGAGCATCGGTGGGTTCACGAACTTTGTGAATGGTTTCAGATGATAAATTGAAAAGTGACCGTGGAAAGGACCATTTCATTAAAATATTGTTTAGTCCAAATAAAAATCTTATTAATATTATTGTTTTGTTGTCAAGTCAAGTATTTATGCACAGGTTCAATTTAATTTACATCTCCAACACATACACACACATCCCACATGATATGAAAGCAACATCACTGTTATGAATATTGAGGAGGGGTTATAATTAGAGCAAAGCCTTTTCATCATGTGGTAAGATAGTTTTGGATTTGAGCCCTTTTCACAGGTACATCACCCCATTGACGTGGGACTAGAGAAGTTAGAAAGTCTGGGAATATTAGGACCACTATCGCAAAAGGGGACCATAATTTTTGTGTATTGTGGCTAAGTTCAACTTTTGTAAAAAAGTGTATCACATTGGTGTTGGTCTCAATCACTAACAAAGGGTTGGAAAGACAAAGTATAATTGGTAAGGGCATCATGGTTGTTTGTGAACTCCAACAATTTTGCACATGCCATATTCATGGATTTTGATCGGTTACTTAGCCAATAGTTGGTTTTGTATGTCCCCATAATTAGATAGATCATTTTAATCTTGTTACTTACATCTATTTATATAGTTTATGTTGTATGGAGTTTTATAACTTGAAGAGATATCAACCTCATCAAACAAGGTAAAAGCAACCTGAGGTCTTGTTAACGAGTGTCCCAAACACTCTTCAAACTTTTTTTTTTTTTTGGCTTTTGCACCGGTTTCCGACCCACCAAAGGTGGGCGACTAATCCGGCTCATGCGTAGAGGCATGTGCACTGGCCAAGTGTTGTTCCCCCTGTTCAAACATTTTAAAATAAACAATTATTCCTTTAAAAAAGTTCAAATATTTCGATTTTCAATGCATCGAATACACATATTTTTATAAATACTTACCACTTATTATAGTCCTTAAAGAGTATCCCAAAAACACATGTTGACATTTCCCTATTTTAATATTTTACGGATAGTAAAGGAAAATAAATACAAAATTTATTAAACATCTATTCAAACACAAGACATGCACAAAAAAGTGCATAACCAAGACTCTGTACAATAGGAGGATGATATAATAAAATGAGGATGTTGCCCGTTGCCACCTTGTACAACATGCAGATACAGAATTTTTTGAAGGGTTTTACGTGATACAACATGTTTTATACAGAATGAAGTTCTTTGAATGCTACTCCATGTTCGAGGTGCATTGAATTAGATTCTACCACAATAGCAAGTAGAGTATGTATCTCTTATGAAATAATTCTTCCTAGAATGTGCACATCTGATTACCTAGTTGAACAAGCAAACTCAGTCAAATTGAAGTTTTATTCTAAAAAAGGATTCTATATTATTATTTTTTATCTATATAATTCTTATGAGCACGAGCAAATTAAAAGTGAAAACAGAAGCATGGTCTTAATCTTCTTTTGTCACCACCAGCCAACCAGGAAAAAGTGATTCCGACATTTTCAGCAGTGCCATTATTTGAAAAAATGCCCTTCAAAAACCACACTTTAAGAAAAGTAATACTTCATGGTCATACTAGAAAGAATAGTTATCATTTTTAAACTCATTTATTTATTTTTCATCAAAATAACTAATTTATCTTTAATTTAATGTTCAAAATATCATTCTCTTCAAAGTTCAATCTAGTTATTATCATATAATATCATTGAAACTATAAGAGTTGATCATTCTTGCTACCAAACTTATGAAATAATTGAAGAACATCAATCAATTTATTTTTTCCTCAAAATATCTTTTTTTTAATCATCTTTCAAAACCACCAAAGAGCTGAATAATGTTGACTTTGAATAGAGTCTCTTTCTACATCATGATATATATATATACATTTTTTTTTTTTTAAGGAGTGATCTACATAAAATCTTTAAAATTGTGGTGTTAAATTTTTAACCTAAAAAACAAACTAACTAAATTGAATCATATTATTCAACTTAGAGATCATATCTTAACATGTCGAGAATGTTGATCAGACTGGAGCACCGTTCCATTGAAGTTGTTAACGTGAGTTGATATACGTCAGTGCTATGGAGTTTAAATCAGGATAAGAGAGCAAAATACATAAAGTTTTAAATATAATAAGAGAGTATACCTTGCATTGTTGTTGAATGAAGATATTTATACAATGTTGGGATGGAGCCGGAAGTGAGTAAAGGAGGGGTCGTTATATACAACACTAGTCAATGTCCAAGTCGTGAAATTGTTATGTTGGTAAAATAATATTAACCTCTTATAGATTGATTGAGGGAATCTAATGTTGAATGGATTAATTCTTTGGATTGCGTCTATTTTTTAGATGAAGAATTGAGTTTTAGGTTGGGCAAGTCCGAAACAAAAATTAAATTGTTGTTTTATAAATTTGAGAGATAAATTGACCATAATTTCAATGATTAAAATGTCCATTTACTCTATGTAAAATACCAAAGAGATACAAGGGAGCAATATTTTAAAAAAAATATCAAAGAATTATTCTTAAATAATCAAATCCCTTTGTTCCTTTATCTTCTTGTTGTAATGAAATAGTTTCTGAATCTTGTTTTTCATACGTTTATAAACGATTGGACCATCATTTCAGTCACTAAACTATCACATTCAATTTAATTTAGCCCATTAACTATATTATAAATAATGCTTAAATATGTAAATCGTCCCTGTAATTTGGTGCGTTTTTGGTTTTCGTTTCTGTGTCTTTTTTTGTTCTAAAACAACCCCTGTATGTTAATAACTTTTTGCTTTTCGTCCCTCCCGTCAAACTCTGTTACAAAAACGCCTTGCTGGCTAACGGTGAGTGACGTGGCAGGTGCTGACTTGGCCAAACACGCTTATGTAGACTGACAGATGATCCCTGACTATATTACAAGGACTAAAACCAAAAACGAAAAGGTACAGAGGGACGAAATTAAAAACACCTAAATATGAAATTTAGGTGGCCTTCCAGAAGATCCCTGACTATATTACAGGGACCAAAACCAAAAACGAAAAGTTACAGAAGGACGAAATTAAAAATCATGAAGTTACAATATTTGAAATTAAAATCCCTTGTTGTTTCCATCTTCTTCGTCTCTCTGCCATATTCTTCTTATTCTGCACCATTGAAATTGCATGCCCGGCTAACAATGTCTTCATCATCAATTAAGTCTTTTTCTGCAATTGAATTCCACAACTTCTAAATCCTCATACAAAACCGAGAACAAACTTTCTCTTTTCATGTATTGATATATTAAAAACATGCTTCTTTTGTGCAAGCAAAATCCATAAAGCTTAACAATATTTATCTGCTTTATTTTTGATAATATTCTCACTTCAATTCTAAAACTCGCATCAAAAGATGACACATCTGCTTAATAGTTGTGAAGTTCTTTAAGGAGGCAAATTTGCCACATGATAATTGAGTCTTGTATAAACTTCCATATGCTTATGTCACGATGCATATCTAATGTCAAAGTGTTGCTTTAATAATGTCATCATATGTTATTTTTCCATCATAATTCCATATGTCAAACAAATTCTCATTCTTTGTTGTCGTTGTGTATGCTTTCTTGTTAATGGAATTATGACAAAGTTTGAAGCACATGAGAAATGAGAAGGGTGAGATTACAATTGTAAGGATAAGAAGAACAATGGAAACATCATTCTTGTGCTTTACATTATTATTATTATTAATTTTCATGTGGGGTGACCAAGGAAGGAATTGGGTATATGAATTGGTACATCCATCTTTGTTCCATATTATCGTAACAAAATCAATACAAGTTGGAATGGAATCCATACAACAGAGAGAAGATGAAGAAGATGGTAGAGATTTTTAACTTCGTGATTTTTAATTTCGTTCCATACGATGAAGAAGCTGTGAAATTCAATTGAAGAAAAAAACAATGGATGATGAAGACATTGTTGCCAGCCATGTGATTTCAGAAGCACAAAAGAAGAAGAAGAAGGATATGGCAAAGAGAGAGGAAGAAGATGGAAACAGCAAGGGTTTTTAATTTCAAATTTTTAACTTCGTGATTTTTAATTTCGTCCTTCCGTAACTTTTCATTTTTGGTTTTGGTCCCTGTAATATAGTCAGGAATCTTCTGGAAGGCCACATAAATTTCATATTTAGGTGTTTTTAATTTCGTCCCTCTGTACCTTTTCGTTTTTGGTTTTGGTCCCTGTAATATAGTCAGGGATCATCTGTCAGTCCACATAAGCGTGTTTGGCCAAGTCAGCACCTGCCACGTCACTCACCGTTAGCCAGCAAGGCGTTTTTGTAATAGAGTTTGACGGGAGGGACGAAACGCAAAAAGTTATTAACTTATACGGGTTGTTTTAGAACAAAAAAAGATACTGGAACGAAAACCAAAAACACGCCAAATTACAAGGACGATTTACATATTTAAGCCTATAAATAATTCTAAAGTATTTAAAATTTATCATTTTAGTCTCCATTATTTAGATGTTAGGTAGTATTAAATTATCAGATTTTAATATATTTTAGAGATTAAGTTGACAAATTATATAGTTTAAAAAGTATTTAATATATTCATATAGAAATTAAATTGAAGAAATTATGCTAGTTTAGATTAGAGGATAATTGACAATTTATTTGTTTTTAAGCTAGATCATTTGCAAATACGTTATTTTTAATTTTCTTTTAATATGAACTTCAAACAATGGTATATGAACTATTACTATTTTTGTAAAATAGTGGGTTTTGTCATAAAAAGGAAAAATCAATGTGATATTTTACTAAATATAGTGGTTGATATCATATTTTAAATACTTCATATACTATTAAGGTATCATATTTTAAAATAACATAACTATCTTTTTTGAGAGGCAATTATCTTTATAAATCATTTAATTAGTCTTAATCTCAAATCCCTCCATTCCTTTTTCTTGTAATAAAAGATTTTTCTAGTCCTGTTTTTTATATGTTTATAAGCCAGATCATTTGCAATCGTTATTTTAAAAATTCTCCTAATATGAACTTCAAAAAATGTAAATGAACTTTAACTCCCTCTATTCCATAATATTTGATATAGTTGACCTTATTACGCATGCCAATGCATAATTTTGAGCTTAAATATATTGAATAATATATTAGAAAAAATTATGAAAATTTGATATCTTGAAAATACTCATCGAGACAAATCTAACGATATCTTATATGATATTATTTATCTTTGTATATTAGTAGAAAAATATGGTCAAATTAAATTATATCAAAATTACACATTTTTAAATAGGTCCATCTATTACGGGACGGAGAGAGTATTTTAGTAAAAAAGTAGATTTTGTAAAAAAAAAAAAAGAAATGCGATATTTTACTAAAAATAGTAATATTCTATGTTTGGACTCTTTTTTCAAGGTGGATATAAGGGAACCTATTTTAAAATAAGATAATTATCTTTAATAAAACATTTAGTTAAACACTTCCTAATTAAAAAAAACTTAACCAATTTAGTTGAGACTCAGTGGCAAAATTAAAAAAAACTTAACCAATTTAGTTGAGACTCAGTGGCAAAAATGGAAAATATATTCAAAATTAAGGACAATTTTCCCACCAATTTTTTCACTTTTCCTTTTAATTTCCATTTTTATCTTCTTTCTGATTTTTTTTTTCTTCAGTAACAGAAACACAGTATTTTCTTTCCTTTTTACATTCATTTCTTTTATTATATAATAATAATTCTCCTTCACTTTCTCTCTCTAAACCTCATTTTCTCTCTCTTCTGCAACTGAATTTTCACAGATCATAGTTCTCTATTAGATTCTCTCATTCCGTTTTTCCCGCACTTTCCTACCTCGATTTTCTCCCCCGCCGCACTTTCCGGACTTCTCCGACCTCTCAACCACCGGAATCCGTTCATTCTCCGATCGCTTCATTCATCCGCTACCTACCACCTCCCACCGCCGTTAATCGGCGCCGGAAGTTGAAGTAACAGTCGTGTTTACACGCTAGAGTCGTTGTTTCAGTGTTGCGTGAAGTTCGGAAGCAGTGTTATGGTTGCGGCGAGTTCACGAATGGTGGATTTGAGCGGTGGTGAAGACTTTGAGCTGTTGAAGCGCGCCAAATTTGTGGATATTCTGAAGTTGAATTGATGAATGGAAGGGTTCGGGTATGAAAATGTAGTGAATAATTATGCATTTGATTAGTGTTTAATTTTGAAATTAATTGTTTCTGATTAGTGTTTCTGTTTTTGTTTTTGGTGAATAGAATGAATTCGGATCTTAGCAGAACTGGTGCTGTTGAAAGAGACATTGAGCAGGTATATATGTATAGGCACAACTTATTTGCAGCTTATAGCATAAGTGCTTATCATGATAAGCGCTTATGTATAAGCTATTTCTATAGCTAAATATGAAATGAAGTTAAATTGTTTTCGTATAAGCTATAATCTGTTTTCATAAGCTATCTTGGAGAACTTATGAAAATAAGCTAAAAATAGCTTATGAACAATGTCATAAGCTGTTTTCATAAATTCTCCCAAAAAAGTCTCATAAAACTTATACCCCTAGATAAACTCAAATAAGTCAATCCAAACTGACTCATAGTTTGCTTTGAACATTTATTTGGATTTATTTTTATTTTTTTTTGCTTTTGTTGATAGAATAGGTGATTTGGTTTGCACCAATCGAAACCATAAATTTTATACGCAATAGAATTATATATATAATTTTTAATTCTTATTAATATATATTTTTTTATTTTATTTTTGCTTTTGGATTTTGCGTATTGTGTAGTGTACAATGTTAGTGATGTTTTTTTTATTTTCTGTTAATTGTGATAACGGTTGTGCGCAATTCGGTTTTTGATACAAGTTTGGGACGAGGGAATAGGTGATTGGCATAGTTTTGCTTGGAGTGCAAAATTTCTGGCATGTTAGTTGAAGTCTAGTTGCAGAAGTTTGATTCATTAATTTTCTTTGACTGCCAGCTATGCGCGTGCGTCGTTTGCTCAAGCCAGTTTAGACATAACTCAATTTTATGAATGGCAGTGAAAAATCCCCGGTTATGTGCCATCACTAGGAATTTTTCTTTTTAACTATAATTTACTTAAGGAGTGTTGATCTAAATTTTAGATATGTGTTAGGATTTGTAGTGCTTTTTAAATATTTGACTGCATCATCAGCTTCAGCAAGTTTGGACAGAACTCGGTGTTATGAATAGCAGTGAAAGTTTCTGATTGTTAGCCTTCACTAGGAATATATTTTTTTAATTATAATTTACTTTATGGCTTTTTTGGTATAAACATTAGGTATGTGTTGGGATTTCTAGTGCTTTTCAAAGTTTTGGATGCTAATTTGAGTATACGGGCATTACCCCCGGCACCCCTCATATTTATGTTTCACTGGAGGATGAGCCTTGTTGCAACGGTAAAGTTGTAATTTAGTGACCTAGAGGTCACGGGTTCAAATCCTGGAAACATTGTCTTGCTTGTAGGTGTAAGATTGCATACATCTACCCTTCCTAGATCCCACCAGGTGGGAACCTGTGCTCCGGGCCACCCTTTTATATCTATGTCTCACTAATAGGATTATTTGTGGATTATTATATGCTCTGTGTT
Source organism: Medicago truncatula (assembly GCF_003473485.1). Taxonomy (NCBI): domain Eukaryota; kingdom Viridiplantae; phylum Streptophyta; class Magnoliopsida; order Fabales; family Fabaceae; genus Medicago; species Medicago truncatula. The sequence continues at coordinate 40,290,311 of NC_053046.1, forward strand.
TTCTACTCGCCCTTGTACACATCTGAAGAAAATCATTAATTACACTCCTTTCCATGGCGAAATAATATTTTTTGAATAAAAATACTTTTATTGAACTAGGATTTAGGTAGAAGGTCTAATTAATACAGGGTGGATTGAGATGCCGTTAAATAAGCATATTATTGAAAAAAACTGTAAATAATCCAGGACAAGTTAAGATTCTAAGAGTAACGATTAAAGTGATGCAAAGGAAGTATTTGGTTATTTTTTTCCTTACAGACAGAAATACAGGGTGAATGTAGTGTTCTGTAATGAAAATATTTACTAATTACTTATAGATAAGAGTGTTAGATATAGGATACTCTTGGCTCTCATCAGTCAAATGTTATCCATGTGCTATGCTTATTCATTGTTTCCTCTCTGTTATAAATCTTCTTATGCTTACTGAAATCCTTTGTTGATCTTGATGATAGGCCATTACTGCATTGAAAAAAGGGGCTTGCTTGCTCAAGTATGGAAGAAGGGGAAAGCCCAAGTTTTGCCCCTTTCGACTTTCGAATGTGAGAGTTGCACTCCTTTTTGCTATATTTAAATGAATCTTTGTTAAAGTGTGTCTCATTTTTGTTTTTCTTAAAGAATTGTATAATGTATTTGACAGTAGTAACTTGGTCCCTATATATATTTTTAAAAGTTAAAACCAAGCTTAGAGTCTTGGTCTTTCTACTTTTTATTTTGCATTTATTTATTCCGTAAATAATGGTGAAAATATTTCTTCAAAAAGCAGTAGGGAGAGATATAGCATGGGTCTTCAAAGCTGAAAGTCAAACAGTGTGAATAATTTGTGGTAGAGAGGAGTGAATTGCAAAGTATTCATCGAACAGACTTAACAGTGAAAAATACATTTGTCCCTTTTTATAAGCCCCTTTTTATTTTTTTTCACATATATTGCGAACAGTAAGCAATGTATTTAATGTGTCTATGTCTATTTTATGTATGAATATCACTAAAATACCCTTTTATGTACAAATGCACCTAACTCTAACTTTTCATCTCCCAAGATGAATTAGTAGTATTAATAAGGGGTATACAACAACAGCAACCAAGCCTTATCCCACAATTGGGGTGGGCTAGTATTAATAAGGAGTATATTTGGGATAAGGAGTTGGAGGTCCTGGGTTTTCAAACCCAACTGAAGGAGAAAAACTATTCTAACAACTAATTACTAACATTTGCCATTAAAAAAAAGGAGTATACTTGGAAAAAATTATAGATGTATCTAGAAATTTGAAAGGGGCTTATAATTAAGGAGGATACAAGAAAATATTACAGGAAGATCTATCTTTTGAGCTAACTGTTGTGCCTAACTACTATCAGTGTACTTGATCTCCTTAAGAAACCCATTTGACCAATATTAAAACATGGAAAGATTTCCTTCCAATTATTTTGCCAAATCTTGTTGTTGCTATCACTCTAATCCACACAACTAGAATGTAAATTTGAAGGATAGCAAGATGTTATTTGTTGACCCTCACACACACACCATATATCTAACTATATTTGGTGATTATGCATGCAACTAATAGAATCATCTTCATGCTATTTTTATGGTATGAAAGTCACATGATTATTTTGTTATTGTTAATGCCATAATAGTGTTCATGGTTTATTTTCTATTTTTTTCATTAATTATTTGTTTTTATTACACTGGGCGTTTGATTTTAAATATTTTCCAATTGCTAATTTTTTTTTACTATTCTTCTTTTCAGGATGAATCTGTTTTGATATGGTTCTCAGGGAAAGAAGAGAAACACCTTAAACTGAGTCATGTCTCTAGAATTATATCTGGACAACGCACGGTAGGTTTTTAAATTGTTAGAAATCATGACTGTTTGCTTCTCCACATTTAGCCAACAATGTCATGTCCTGCTTAGACAATTAGTTGATATTAGATAGTAGTGTTCTACTTGATATTTATATGATTAATACAGTTTGCATTGCTTGTTTCTGTATGCAATCTTGTGAGCTCTATTTGCTTGCAGTCAAAGCATATAAATGTGATATCATTTTTATCATCCATCTACTGGTAAAAAGGCTTTGCCTTTTGCGGTATTATGAATATTTTCCAATATAATACTTGTTTACGGCAGCTATTGGCTTGTCTTTTACTTTAGAAATGTGCCGATGCTTTGTATTGCTTCAGTGTCATATTCTGAAACTTAATGTAAAAAGACATCACTCATGTGCATGGGTGTGTTAAATAAATATAAATATTTTCGTAGTTCCTTATTGACACATTTTCATAGTTCCTTATTGACACATTTTCGAGTGTTAATGCTCTCTGTCATGATTGATAATACAAGGCTCCTGCTTTTTTCAGCCTATCTTTCAAAGATATCCGCGACCTGAGAAGGAATACCAGTCATTTTCTCTTATCTACAATGATAGGTCATTGGACTTGGTACGAATTTCTTTGTTTCTCCCCCCTTTGGGTTTTTAGCTGCGGGTGGCCTACTGCCTTGCTTTTACATGTCATTGATATCGTGAACAGTTTCAATGTAGTTTGTCGATAAAAGCTTAACACAATCTAGCTATCTGATTCTTATTTACTAGATATGCAAGGATAAAGATGAAGCTGAGGTTTGGTTCAGTGGTTTGAAAGCATTAATTTCACGTAGCCATCACCGGAAGTGGAGAACAGAGTCAAGAAGTGATGGTATTCCGTCTGAAGCTAATAGTCCTCGAACATACACAAGAAGAAGTTCCCCTTTACATTCTCCATTTGGTAGTAATGAGAGTTCTCAGAAGGTATTAACATATTATCTACATCCCTTATATTTTCTTCTCATATTACTCCTTCACTATTGAAGATGTTTGTTAAGAGAATGTTTTTTTTTTTGTTCTATTCAGGATAGTGGGGATCACCTTCGCCTTCATAGCCCATATGAGAGCCCCCCTAAAAATGGTTTGGATAAAGCATTAGATGTGGTCTTGTATGCCGTTCCTCAAAAAAGTTTCTTCCCTCTGGATTCTGCCAGTGCTTCTGTCCACTCTATATCATCCGGAGGATCAGACAGTATGCATGGTCACATGAAGACAATGGGTATGGATGCTTTTAGAGTTAGTCTATCAAGTGCTGTCAGCTCATCTAGCCAAGGTTCTGGTCATGATGATGGTGATGCTTTAGGGGATGTTTTCATTTGGGGGGAAGGCACAGGTGATGGTGTTGTTGGTGGTGGTAATCATAGAGTTGGGAGTGGTTTGGGTGTAAAAATTGATTCTCTATTCCCAAAAGCCTTAGAATCTGCGGTAGTTCTCGATGTGCAGAATATTGCTTGTGGTGGACGACATGCGGCTTTAGTGACCAAACAAGGTGAAATTTTCTCTTGGGGAGAGGAATCGGGAGGCAGGCTTGGGCATGGTGTAGACTCTGATGTTCTCCATCCAAAGCTTATAGACGCTCTAAGTAATACAAACATTGAGCTTGTAGCTTGTGGGGAGTATCATACATGTGCTGTGACACTTTCAGGTGATCTTTATACATGGGGTAATGGTGCATACAATTATGGTCTTCTGGGGCATGGAAATCAAGTGAGCCACTGGGTCCCAAAGAGAGTAAATGGCCCCCTAGAAGGCATACACGTTTCATATATTTCATGTGGACCATGGCATACCGCTGTTGTAACATCTGCTGGGCAATTATTCACTTTCGGCGACGGCACATTTGGTGCTTTGGGTCATGGTGACCGAAAAAGTGTCTCATTGCCAAGGGAAGTCGAGTCCCTCAAAGGTCTTCGTACTATGCGGGCTTCTTGCGGTGTTTGGCATACTGCTGCTGTTGTGGAAGTCATGGTTGGAAATTCAAGTTCCAGCAACTGCTCTTCAGGGAAGCTGTTTACTTGGGGTGATGGAGACAAAGGTCGACTCGGGCATGGTGATAAGGAAGCAAAACTTGTTCCAACCTGTGTTGCCCTTGTTGAACATAACTTTTGTCAAGTTGCTTGTGGACACAGTCTCACGGTTGCACTTACCACATCAGGCCACGTTTATGCGATGGGAAGTCCTGTCTATGGCCAGTTAGGAAATCCTCAAGCTGATGGGAAGCTACCCACCCGTGTGGAAGGAAAACTGTTGAAGAGTTTTGTGGAGGAGATAGCTTGTGGTGCATATCATGTTGCAGTTCTAACTTTAAGGAATGAAGTTTACACCTGGGGGAAAGGTGCAAATGGACGTTTAGGCCATGGGGATACAGATGATAGAAATAATCCAACACTAGTAGATGCTCTGAAAGACAAACATGTAAAAAGTATTGCTTGTGGAACTAATTTCACTGCAGCTATCTGTTTACATAAGTGGGTATCTGGTGTTGATCAGTCTATGTGTTCAGGCTGTCGTTTGCCATTTAATTTCAAAAGAAAACGTCACAATTGTTATAATTGTGGACTTGTTTTTTGCCATTCATGTAGCAGTAAGAAGTCTCTTAAGGCTTCAATGGCTCCAAACCCCAACAAACCTTATCGTGTATGTGATGGTTGTTTTAATAAACTTAGGAAAACTTTAGAAACTGATTCTTCATCTCATTCTTCTGTTAGCAGAAGAGGAAGTATTAATCAGGGGTCTCTTGAGTTGATTGATAAGGATGATAAATTGGATACCAGATCTCGTAATCAACTTGCCAGATTTTCTTCGATGGAATCCTTCAAACAAGTGGAAAGCAGATCTTCAAAGAAAAACAAGAAATTGGAGTTCAACAGTAGCCGTGTCTCTCCTGTTCCAAATGGAGGTTCACAACGGGGAGCACTGAATATTTCTAAATCCTTTAATCCTGTTTTTGGATCGTCAAAGAAATTTTTCTCGGCTTCTGTTCCTGGATCTAGAATTGTATCCCGGGCAACATCCCCAATATCTAGACGGCCTAGCCCACCTCGTTCAACTACTCCAACCCCAACACTGGGAGGTCTTACAACCCCAAAAATTGTTGTGGATGATGCTAAGAAGACTAATGATAGCCTCAGTCAGGAGGTTATTAAATTAAGATCACAGGTATCTTGTTTTATGCATTCAGTGACAGTATCCCCTTTCTTGCAATAAGTGTTTAAATTGAATTTTACGAAAATGGATGTATAGCTGGCTCCCTATTTTATATGACATAAACTTATGTGAATTGTGTCTGGTAAAATGACCCAAACAACATGTAGAAAAAAGGACAACAAGGGAATTATAGGCTAATTCATACTATAATTCAGTAATTCACTTGTAACTTGTTGGATTGTTTGGTAATACTGAAGAGCTTAATTGCAATTTAGAATTCAGGTCAATGTTCAATTGCAATGCGCATGTTAGAGATGTAGTATTTCCATCTAAATTTTAATTTACTAATTACAATGCAGAATATTTGGCACTGTCACTGTTGTGAAGGTAGTCAGTTCTGTGATAGTGTGGCTCAATCTTTTATTTCGTAATTCAAAATTAGATCAACAGTGAGTTGATTTTGATTTTCACCGTGCACTTTTTTCTTTGCCCTCATGTTTTTAGATGGTTCAGTTATTCAACTTTAGAGAGTTTCTTCCCATCACCTGTCAATAATACATTTTTTTTATCATAAAGGGTTGATTGTTTGATACCAAGGATGACTGATATCTATAATTTACTTTCATAGGCTGATTTCTCCTTCCTTCCCCCTTTTATTTTTCTGAACCTGCAACAAGGATGTAAATTCACTGGGTTGTCTATTTGTCGTGGGCCTGATAATTATTTTTCCCTTTATAGGTGGAAAGCCTGACACGGAAGGCCCAACTTCAAGAAATCGAGTTGGAAAGAACTTCTAAACAACTAAAAGATGCAATAGCAATTGCTGGGGAAGAAACTGCCAAATGTAAAGCAGCAAAGGAAGTGATCAAGTCACTTACTGCCCAGGTAGGAACTTTAATCCCTTGAACCACTCTAACAAGTAACAATTAGACTGCTATTGCAGCCAAATACACTCATGAAGTAAACAGAAAGGGGAGCAAAAACTTTTCATATAATCGGTGGGAACGGGGAACCTTGTCTTTTTCTTGTTGTAATTGTTGTAAATCAGCCATTATCTCAAGAAAAACATATATTTTCAAAAGCAATATGTATTTTAGTCTTAAGATTCACTGATCTACTAATGACACCAAAATAAGATTATAAAATCATGAGAATAAGAGACAATACAGTCGGGCCCAATATCAGTTTTAAGCCAAAATAATGCAACTTCTAATTTTCAAGCTTATGTCTTTTAGTCGTTTCTAGTTTTGTGGCTTACTGATCCAACATTTTTGTTTCTTGCGCTGAATAGTTGAAGGACATGGCTGAGAGGCTACCTGTTGGGACAGCTAAGAGTGTCAAATCACCTTCTATTGCTTCTTTTGGTTCCAATGAACTTAGCTTTGCTGCCATTGATCGATTAAATATTCAAGCAACAAGCCCAGAAGCAGATTTAACTGGATCAAATACTCAGTTACTTTCGAATGGATCAAGCACCGTTAGTAATCGCAGTACAGGTCAGAATAAACAGAGCCAATCAGATTCAACTAATAGAAATGGGAGCAGAACAAAGGATAGTGAATCCCGTAGTGAGACTGAATGGGTTGAGCAAGATGAACCTGGTGTATATATTACACTCACGTCCCTACCAGGAGGTGTAATAGATCTTAAGAGAGTTCGCTTCAGGTATGTATTGCTCTGCAGACATTTTGCTGTTAACTTGCAGAACGTCATCTGCAAAATTTGGTACTAAAGAATAAGATATACTTCTAAGAAAAAGGAAAAATGGTAGAATATGACATTCATGTTGCCATTTTTGGAGCAACATGATTCATTTTCTTTGCTCAGTTCCCCACTGTTTGCCTCAGCAAACACTAATCTGTGGGGGACAGAATAATGTCAAGAATATACAGGTAGTTATTGCCATATTCAACATATCTTGAAAATCATAATGTTTTATTCTGCAATTTGGTATCTGGTGGGACAAATTAAGATAATTATACAGTATTTCATGATTAGCAATTTTATAATCTGAGTTTTAACTTTGTTGAATGCAGTCGGAAGCGGTTTAGTGAGAAACAAGCAGAAAATTGGTGGGCTGAGAATCGCGTAAGAGTATATGAACAATACAATGTTCGCATGGTTGACAAGTCCAGTGTTGGTGTTGGGAGTGAGGACCTGGCTAATTGACATGACAACCTGTAAATGAGATGTTTTTCCTCATTTCGGCTTGAGTTAGAGCAAGATCATACGGATCAATTACATTGGTTTCCATCTAATATAAAACATTGAAGGAAGCTGGGGACTGGCATAGTTAGAAGAGAATAGGGATTGATTGTGATTTTGTATTTTTTTTTTCTTTTCATTTTGATTTCATTTTCCATTTTTCCCCCCTATATGTACCTTGTGTGGGGGTTGAGGGTGAGAAATGTAAATTCTTAGTAGGTTACAGGCTCTGGTTGAAAGGAGCTGCAGTGTAAATTTCATAAGCAAATGCATTTACAAATTTGTTTTCAACTACAGGGATTATAAATTCTCCAGCCATGACACTTAGTAGTTGATATAGAATAGTCTTGGCAAATTTGTTGTTTCAAAATTGCTATATCTAGTAGGGATAATATCTAATGAATGGTGTAAGTTAATTATACACATAACTTGAGTAAATTTAAACAACATAACCAAAGACCAAAAGTTGTTGGTTGAATTAAAAGTTGATATATCCAAGAACATTTGGATGAGATGATTCATGTCACTTTGAGATTACCTTAAAGTCCATGGGTTAAATTTTGTTAGGGAGAGTTTTGTCGTACAATGTCGTCCTATCTGGTTTGATTAATTAGTTTATGTAGTTATGTTTCAAAGGATATCTGATATTTCATGACTATTTAAAGAAAGATATAATTTTAACTAGAAAACTTGGTTTGTCTAACAAAAAACTGTTCTTTTTTATTAAGAGCGACACACACCTAAGTGCACATGAGAATTCTCACAATGCACATAAACACAGTAAAAAATGAAAAATATTTGTACATATTCATGTTACGACTTAAATCAAAATTTACACTCGCTTAAATAAAGTACCTGAAACTATATGACTTAAACATGATAGCTAATGCATCATGTTAATTTTTTTTCCTTCCAAAATAAAGACAATTGTCAAGCACGTGGTCAAAATTATAAACAATTCTACCAGCGTATTTGTAGAAAATATTTCAAGTTGAAATAATTCAGAGATTTCACTCACAAATTGGTTCCTAATGTACTCATACAATAACTCTTGACTATTGTAAAAAACAAACATAATATGCATGCAATTTATTCTAATAACACCCTTATTTAGTGAAATCAAATAAGTTAGTTGAATAAGTATGTGAATATTTGCTTGGTTTGTAGCATTGTAGACTGATGCACACAATTTGTTTTCTGTTTGGTGTATTTGCTTCATTTGTTTGCAATTCAGATTTTGTCGTAATTCCTATTTCGTTCGTGCACTCTTCTGATTTCTGATACATATCATATGTTTTCAAAGCTAGTTTGAACTGTTTTTGTATTTTGTGTGTTAGAATTTAGAGCAAAGACTTTATCAGTCAATTTCATGTTGGGCACAACAGAAAGCACAAGGTTGCATTAGCAATTTCAGGTTGGGATCAGCAAAGATGAGTGGTTGTGGTTTAGGACTGTGGTTGAACATTAGCTTATTAATTATTCATTAGGTTGCATTATATTTGTCACCATGGGCCATTCACTTCACATTTGTATAATTTGATTTGAATAATGTGACAGTAGATCTCTATATTAGACCACTATAGGCTAGCAATGGACTTCCACTTGTGTGCAACTTTGTCTTTGGTGTCTGTGATAGCGTTTATAATTGACATATAGGAGATAATGAGTTAGGTTTCTGTTGTATTCTGTTACACAGTTAGCACATTTTTATTTATTCCGTTGTATACTTGTAACACACTCAAATTTATCTATTAAATACATGAGATAGTTGAATATCCTTAAGGAAGGAGTGTTATTATGAAATTATTTTGTTTGTTACTTCCTTTGATTAATGATGCTTCTTTGTGTTAAGGTTTTATATCCTTGTTAGCTTATGATTATTTGGATTTTCATTTATATTATAGAGGAACCTTATATTTCATTCTCTACATTATTTGAAATTTCGGCAAGGCGATCGAAGAGATGTGGCGGCAAGGTGTGGCAAAGAGATGAACCAAAGACAGCCATGGAATGTGTCTTTTGACTGAGTATGTGATAATACACTTTATGCTATTGTTCTGTTTTGTTGAATAGAGAATTGAAATGTGTCTTTGGCATATTCCTTCAATCAAGCAAAAATTGGTATAAGAAGCACATGCCAATCTGCTCCCTTTTTTGAATGAATGAAACCTTCTAAATCATGTGATTTAATTTTGATTCGGTTCATTTGATTACTATACAAAAGTTTGAGTAAGAAAGATTATTGATGCTCATTGAGTCATTGAACAGATAAGTATAAAAAGAAAAATGGACTATTCCCATCGTAATGGTTGCAATAACATGCTTGGTTCACTTGTATTATAGTTTTCTTAAGATTAATAACATTCTTGCATTTTTAGGTTGGTTAATTGATTAGCAAGTTCATTTTCATACAAACCACAAAACCAGGAAAGTGAAGAAAATGAGAGCTTTGATATTAAATGCAGTGCTTAGAACAATTGAATTTTTTATAGGGTTACCATGAACCATGACGAACGAGTCCGGCTAAAATGTTTGGCATTTCAAGTTGAAGGAGTAACTATATAATTTAAGATATCGTTTGACTAAAGATCTCTTTGTCTCATTATAACGGTTATATTTTGACTAAGTGTAATTATAATAAATACATTTAAAAATTGTTACTCCCGAATGAATTATAAATAAAGTTTACTTCATATTTTTGCAATAAAATATAAGTAAAATTATTGGGTGTTATCACTTTGATTTTTAAGGAAAGATGCACTAATAATTCAAAGTTCGATCCTGAAGTAAGTAAAGTTTGGTCAAGAATTATCAAACCAAAAATTAATTTAAGGTTTTTATGAACAACTCGTCTTTTAGTGGAATTCATTAACCACTTTCTCTGCTGTTGCTCTCTTATCGTTGTTTGCTCTCATCATATTTCTTGCTTCCCGATTGTACTATGTTTTTATAGCAAAATGAGGTTGTAAAAGGGGACTTATGGGGTTAGTTGCTTTATTTTACTACTATTTTATGTAATCATCATTTTAAATTAATGAACAAGAACAAGAGTTTGTTTGTGTGATTATCATAGTTTGTACAATCTTGCACTTTTTTTTTCAACATGGAGTTTATCTGGATTATGTTTCTTGTTAAAGCCTTGGTTATCTCGATTTTTGTGGTTTGGATAAAGAAGGGGGTAAGATTGATACTTTGGTGTGTGTAGGAATTAAATGAAGATTGGGTGAAAAGTGAGAAACATGATTTAAAAAATTGGTTGAGTGACAAACAAGGCAAAAAGATTTTGGTGGAGAGGGATGGTGTGTCTAAAGAAGTGAATGAGGGAAAAAAAGAGGTAGTATTAGGTGTAGGGTGTAGTAAGTTATTTGAGAAGAGCTAGAAGATTTGTGGTCGAGAGGTAGGTGCGGTTGGCGGAAGGGAGGTAACGAGAGTAGTGGTGAGATGGAGGTTAGGGTGCAAGATGTTCAAGTGTCAAGTTCTGTTAGAGTTAAAAGATTTAAATTTTTTAAGTTTCTGATGGATAATAACTGTTATGTTGGATTTTTTTTAATTGAATTTTCTTTCTTGTAGAACAAGAAACAATATTTGACCAAACAATGATAGTAAAAAGAAAAGTAATTAAGAATGTGACAATTGAGTCTTTATTAAAGAAAGACTTTGAAGCTGAGATGAAATGACCGAGGGGGTGGGCTCCCTTCTTTTCAAAATAACAGTGATATTAGTGGTGGTCGGTCGACTCTCAAAGGCTTCACACTTTGGTATGCTGCCGACCAATTTCACTGCTGTCAAAGTTGCAAAGTTGTTTGCTCAAATATATGCAAGCTACATAGAATGGCGAAGACTCTTGTACATCTGGCCGTGACCCGATTTTCTCAGTTGTTTTTGGCGTGAACTGTTTCATTTTAGTGGCACAAAGTTACGCTTGTCCACTGCGTATCATCCACAAAGTGATGGATAGATAGAAATCGTCAACAAAACGTTTCAGCAGTAGCTACGGTGTTTTGTGCACGACAAGCCTAAACTCTGGGGGCAATACAATTACATTGGTCCAAGTGGCACTTCAATACAGGAAGTCACTCTGCCACAGGGTTGTCTGTGTTTCAGGTTGTTTATAGTCGCGAACCACCCTCCCTGTCCCATTCTGTTTCCAACTCCATAATCTGCAGGTCCTGTACCAAGAACTATCAGACCGAGAGGAAGTCCTACAAATCCTAAAAAAAAGCTCATAAAGCGTATGCAGATCAACATCGCGATTCGAACCCGAGGACTTTCTTTTTGTGAAGTTAAGGTCATCTAGACAAACATAAGTGTCCGGAAAGCACCTGCAAAAGCTTGCCAAACGCTACTGCAGACCATAGCTAGTAAAAAAAAATGCTAGCTCACAGGCTTCACCACTCTATTAGCACTACCAAAATTAACACTTGCTTATCTATTGTGAAAAATCTTTGAACTAACAAAACAAATAAACATCACATAGATAAATAATACCATAGAATGAGAAAAAGTTGCAGATCGTATACTTTTGAAGTAAGATACTGAGCGGAGGGCTTGTATTGAATGCAAATTGCAAATCAAAAATAAAATCACGTTTAGGATTCAAAATAAGTACTAAAATGAGAAGCTGTGGCCAATAGTAATCATCATGCAGCAAAATATGGGAAAATGTTTTTTGTTCAATTTGAAGCAAGATTATCATAATAATATCAAATACACTAAGAAAGCTGTCTGCATAGCATCGAAGTCATTGACTTAAGACTTCAACTTGTCAGATTCCTCTTAATCCATATGATTCTTTGCCTCCTAACAACACAAATAAAATTTGAAGTACAATGAATGATGCGAGCAATCTTTTTCAATCAAAGAAACTCAATAAGAACCATCTATACAAAAAAGAAACAAATTAAAAAATGTGTAAGGCTAGAATTTTTTTATAAAGTTTAGAATGGAAATGAGCTTTATAAGTTTCTCCATCTTATAGTTTTTGCCTTATTAAAAACATTTGAAATTTAAAAGACCAATGTAGTCTGGAAAAAATAAAAATAAACATGCTCTTCTTGAACTGAACATGAATTTAACCTAGAAAGAATCCTGATATAAATACAAGTTCTATGCAAGCAGATAGCACCGTCCAATTCAACAATCATATTTTAGCTTAGAGACAGACTTGGATATTTCCACTAAATACTATAAAAAACATTAATCTCATTAGCAATTCAAGTGCCGACGGACGTGAAGAGGTAAAGAGATTCAGAATTGAGAGGTAAGAGGTAAAAAACTAATCAAATTTAAAGACTTAATACAAATAAGGGTGTATATCTTCTATCAAGGCTCAAATCAAATAAGGTCAAGCAAAAAATGTACATACAACACATTAAAATTAACTTAGCAACATAAGAGGCATAAAACTAATATAAATCACAAAGTGAATAATCATGAATTCCATCGAAAAATAGGCAAATGACCACACTTATTTGAATCTGATGCTAATATGTCGTATCTGCATTACATGCATTTTGAAACGCGTCCACAAAAGGATCCAAAAATCATGGTGCTCTCATTATAGTAATGGAACTTTCCATTCCTTTTGAGAAATGGAGAGGATCTTTACTGTCACAGTCCAAATTCATTCAACTTGATGATCCAAAAATTTAATTATACACGTGACTTGAGTAAATTTAAAGTGGATGAGTCTAGTGCTGGTGTTATTGGGTGCAAGATGTTGAGGAGTCAAGTTCTGTTAGAGTTTAAAGGTTTAAAAAATTTACGTTTCTGGTGGTTAACTGTTATGTTGGATTTTTAATTGAATTGTCTTTCCTCTTTCTTGAATAATAAGAAACATTATTGACCAAACGATGATAGTAAAAAAAAAGTAATTAAGAATGTGACCATTGAGCCTTCTTTACAGAAAGACCTTGAAGCTGAGATGAAATGATTGGGGTGGTGGGCTCCCTTCTTTTCAAAATAACACAGTGATATTAGTGGTGGTCGGTCGACTCTCAAAGGCTTCACAATTTGGTATGCTGCCGACCAATTTCACTGCTGTCAAAGTTGCAGACTTGTATCTGCCCGTGACCCGATTTTTCTCAGTCATTTTGGGCGTTAACTGTTTCGTCTTAGTGGCACAAAGTTACGCCTGTCCACTGCGTATCATCTAGAAAGCGATAGTAGATAGAAATCATCAACAAAACGCTTCAGCAGTACTTACGATGTTTTGTGCACGACAAGCCTAAACTCTGGGGGCGATACTTACATTGGGCTGAGTGGCACTACGATACTGCAAGTCACTCTGCCACAAGTTTGTCTGCGTTTCAGGTTGTATATAGTCGCAAACCCCCCTCCCTGACCCTGTCCCACTATGTTTCCAACTCCATAATCAGCAGGTCCTGAACCAAGAATTATCAGACCAAGAGGAAGTCCTACAAATCCTGAAAAAAAGCTCATAAAAGCTCAATCTGATATGAAAGCGTATGCAGACCGACACTGCGAAGCTCACACATTCAAACCAGACGACTTTCTTTTTGTGAAGTTAAGGTCATCAGTTTCCGAAAAACACCTGCAAAAGTATGCCAAATGCTACCACAGACCATTTTAGCTACTGCAGCAAATCGGAAAAGTAGCATTCGAACTTGAACTTCCAGCCACTAGTAAAATACGTTATGGGAGGAAACCAGACCTGAAAAACCATTGTATTAGGTGATCCAATTTTAATCTGTTAAAAAACATAGTTTCAAACATATTTTATTTATTCCTTAAAACATAGTTTTCATTTGAAACTTTGAGTAATAAGTATTTAACTGAATTATGAGGTCAAAATATAATATGGAATAACCAAATTAAGCCAACAAGGAAATGTCTGACTTTTTTCATTTTTCCATTTTAGGCATTCTTGCTACCACGTGATAAGCACACACAACATGTGATTTTTGAACTATGGAGAGTATATGCATCACATGGTTTTCTTGAACTTGAACCTTATTGTCATTTCACATTTGCAGACTATTATATACTACATAGAGAGCATTTTAGCTGTTACTTGTTGAAGGAAAAAGAGAGAGAAAGAAGCAAGAGATAAAAACTGAAGAAACGAATGAGTGAAGTAGTGTGTTATTTTAATAGCATAGCATAGCGCAGCGTATATATTATATGTCCCACATTGGGAAGATCAAGTGAAAGAGTGTGATAGGTTGGTTATAAATAAGAAGTTAGTGATACAGAAATAGTTACATACCTGGACGGAGTCTTTGGGTGATCAAGGAAGCCCATGACTTAGACTGATGACTTCCATTGCACTAAAAAGGAAGGGAATTGGTCTAAGGTCTACCCAACGTTGGTAGTACCTACGTCGTAATTTGTGGTAGTGAGGGTGCTGCGTCCGCGCGGATCCCTCTCTTATTCAGTTCAATCATTTCATTTATTATGCGGATCCCGCGTTGGTAGTACATGATATATTTTTATGGGTGCTGCTAGGCACTGGATAAGGACAAACTTTACTCAAGGGATTTTTTTTTAGGTGATGTTAAAACAATAACATATAAAAACAAGAAAAAAAAAGTTTGAATAATACCTGTAGAATAGAATATACTACCTCCGTCCCTAATTATAAGGCTCTTTTAAAAAAATAGCGGGAATTAAGATAGTGGACATTTGTATTAAATATGTTTATAATTACTATTGTTTTTACAATTTTATCCTTTAAGAAAGAGGGTTGGCTTATGTTTTCAACATTATATTTATTGCTGATTTAAGAAAAAGATGTATAATAAATAGGGGCATGTATGTAAAGAAATAATTAATGTAGTTGGAAATAGAAAATGAGTCTTATAAAAAGGGACAAAAAAAATTATCAAAATGGTCTTATAATTAGGGACGGATGTAGTAGTACTGATGATGGCAGAGAGATGATAGATAGCAGTCATACGGTTGTGTAAACAGATGGAATGGAAATGACGCGTCTCTATAATAATGGTTGTGCCTTTGAATATCGAAAGAGTATTGAATATAACTTTTATTATTTTTAATTAGTTGACATATATTATACTTTAATTGAGATAAATTAAGTGAGATTCATTTATTTAATTACTATTTATTGTTCCTTATCCAGTGCCCCGGAGACACCGGTTAGCATTGCCCTATTTTTATTATTAAAAAGTATGAATTATTTGACATTATTAGTATAGCTTATATTTGTCAAAATAATATGACGGTCCACAGTTTTTTTTTTTTTTTTTAAAAGAATAATGGTCTACAGTTGAAAACTAATTTTTGTTGGACTTTTTTGGGATAAATTTACTCTTAACACCTTACTTATTATATCAAATTTAAATCCACACCATTATTTAAGGAACTAAAAACTAACTACAAATCTTGCTTAATATTTTTTTCTTTTGAAAATGCCAAAAAGATCATATATTAAAGAGTGGTGATACATGTACCACCCCATGTGACAATATATCATTTACATCCACACAAGATTCTGACATGTGGCAACCTAAACCCCACACAAATAGAAGATAAAGTGTGACAATATATCATTTACATCCACACAAGATTCTGACATGTGGCAACCTAAACCCCACACAAATAGAAGATAAAGTGTAGTTGTGAGATGAATTTACCAAAATATTCCTAATACATGGGTGTCTAATTAGATGTATGAATAAAAGGTGTTCATGTAATAGTTTCCTATATTAAAATCACACAATTCAAGCACAAAAAGTGTCAGGATTGAAAGGCTACACCATTAACTAATACAAAGACAACACAGAAAACAACGGAATTTCCAAATGAAAAAGAAAGAAAAGAAAATCAAACTACACATAAACTATTCATAGGAATATGAGTGGTTGAGTGCTTCATTGTTATAAAATCATATGAAAAATCTTCAGCTTTTGACTTAATCCATGATCATACCATATGAGTTATACTGTGTTCAGGTGTGTATGAGTTAAACAATCCTAATTACTAAACACCACATACTTACGATGCTTTTAAATTGAGTAAATGTTTATCAATCAAATCGCATGAAATCATTCATTCACTTTCTTTCCTTGAGAAACCAAACCTATGAATTGAACTGCATGACAAAAAAAATATTTATCATTACACAACTAATTCCTAACCATGATAAAACATCTACACACAACTTTCTAGAACCAGAACAATCAATGAATAAATGATTAGTTATTTCGGTCATATTACAACTAACCACACATGATATTATAACTAAATTTTGCATCCCCTTCTTACTAGATTATATTTTGTGGGAAGATGATTATGAAGTAATCTCCTAGCAAAGAGTAAAATCTTAAAGGAACCAAACCGTTACAAATGACCTTATATAGAAGAAAATTTGCTACATCTTCAAAATTAAATATCAAGTTATAAACTTCTATAACATAATACATACCATCGAGATTAAGATCTCAAACCAAGTATATTCCACATTATTCTACAAAGAAATGCTAGATAATAAAACTTACATTCATCCACCAACTCAACCTTCCAAACAAACAAGTTTCTTCTCCAGCTCCAACAGCCTTCCTCAACCCTTATTCTTAACACCATGTCCTTCACAAAACTTTTTTTTTCTCCATGGTAAATTAAACAACTTCCTAAAACGCTATTTTGGTTGGGAACGATTCTCCCATATATCATGAGAGTCCATTAAAATTTTCATCATAAAGGAGAAAAAAAACAGATTTAGAGAAATGGGATTTAAGGGCAGAGATATCGACACTTGAGAAAATTTGCTAAAAAAAATGAAGATGATCCATTTTCATTTTAGTTAGATTTATGATAGATAACAAAGATGTTACATGTTTTCCTTAAAAAAAAAAAAAAAAAAAGATGTTACATGTTTGTAAAAAAAAAAAACAACAAAGAGGTTACATAACACAATGGATGCATGCATGTTTTTAAAACAATTGGAGACGGGTTCAATCAAGAGTGAATTGCCAATCAATTCTTTGTTTTTCATTCTTGTCATTATTGTTCGTAATATTAAGCAATTTATTTTTACGTAAATAGTCTTCTGAAAAAGTTTCAACCTAATCAATTTCTCTTTAAAGAAAAAAAATTGGTGTAGTTGGAAACTCTAATAAGTTAATTCATATACTTTTGTGGGTAACCTAGTCAATTACCACCCTTGGTGATGTCAACCTCATCTTGCAAAGTTATGGTTCAGTGAGAAGCCTAAATTAATAAGTAACAACTATCACTTTGAATGTGCGTTCAAGCTGTTTCTAATGCGAAAGCGAACACAAAATACATCTTACACGAGTATTCTACACATACTCACATTCAAGCAATTCACAATCTTAACCAATTGCTTGTGATTTGAATAGGGACATTAAAATGTTGGAAGGTCCTTTGATATGTGCCAAAAAAAAAACTTAGCTATTAATTTTGATTGTACGATAAGATGTATATTTATTAAATTTGTAATGTAGATCGTTTGATTTTTAACAAGATTAAACGGCTCAAAATGTTCATTTTGTGCTGCAAATTTTATTTGGATTACTGTAGACAATCTAAATTCATGTTTTAGTAAGTCGATGTTTTATTTTTTTGACAAAAGTAAGTCGATGTTGAATATTAAAAATAAATTAATTTTGAAATATACCATGATTAAGAGAATAAAAATAATCAAATTATTTGTCAAATAAAATATTAATAGTTGAATTAGAGATCGCAACTTTTGATTGATTACCTGTTTTTATTAATATCAACATATATTAAAACTACTTTTGATTAATTGTATTGTATTTGATACATAATCTAACAAGAATTCCATTGTCGTCCAGCGGTTAGGATATCTGGCTTTCACCCAGGAGACCCGGGTTCGATTCCCGGCAATGGAACTATTTTTACAATTTGTTTGTTTTTTTTAGAAATTTCACTTTTTTCTTGGAGGATATACAGAGTATAATTTTAGCAAGTACAATCAGTCTTGAATACATGCGTTCCTTCAATATGCTTGCTTGATCATGTACAATAAATTGAGTTAGAAGTATTACATAATTGAATTGAAAACTTATTGCAAAATGAAGATAAGGAGAAGCAGGGTGATGATATGAGTTAAAAAGCAACCGATCCTTTAATAAACTATGTCTTTCTCAACAGCTCAACCCATCGTCTTCTTCTGCTTCCGTGTTAAATGCTTCTTCATAAGAGTAAGATTTTAGTAACACTTGTATAATAAATATCAAAAATTCATAAAAGCAAAACTTTATTTCTCTAACACTTTTTTGATAAATAAGAATTAGTTATTCTAAATGTAACTAGTAGAAAATGTTAACACTAAGTTCTGATGAAAGATACTTCGATATCAGGTAAGTAGATATTAATCAATAAAGTTGATTTTTTTTTTGAAAACGTCTAATCTCATTATCAAGAACAGCTTTGAATTTGGCCAATTGATCAGCGCAAGAGTTTCACTTATGTAAAGTGTGCACAAGAACAATATTTCAGTCCCTACTCAAGAGGGATCGAATGTAATCAACAATCACAACACATAGATGTGTATGTGAAACTCCCTCTTTGATAAATTTGACCGCGGAGAAAGAATTAAATTCACAAATTATATCTTAATAGTCATGAGTCCAAACTAGATCAAGACCATGGGATATGGTTTGATGCTCAACATTAATATTAGATGTAAAACCACAACGTTCGGAAAAGTCAAATATCCAATCCCTTGACGAATTCCTAAGAAGACTGCCATAACCAGAACGACCTGAGTTACTAATAGAACTCCCATCTACATTGAGTTTGATCATATTCTCAGGTGGGTGTTTCTAAGAAACTAGTCGGGAAGCCTTGTCGAGACTAGAGTCACAAAACACCTTAGAAATAATTCATTTATATATTAAAAGTTAAATATGTTTTTAGTCCTAAAATTATATACTTTCAAGTTTAGTTCCTAAAAAAATATATTTACTTTTAGTCTTGATTTACATTTTATAGAGACTATTTTGAAAAACTAAAAGTATCTATTTTTCGTAACAAATTTTTAAAGTAAGGACTATTCTTGAAAAATATAATATTATGAAGGACTAAAATTACAATTAAAACTTCATAGGGATTAAACTTAAGGTCAAATGCATCTAAAGATCCTTTAAGTTTTTCGTTTTTCCCAAAGTGTTCCTTTAAGTTTCAAAAGTCTCAACCAAGTCCTTTAAATTTCAAAAGTCTTAAAATGAATCTAAATTAATGATGTATAGGGATTTTACTTTTCATGAACCACATACATCATTAATTGAATGAATCTAAAAAGTAAAATTTGCTTATATTTTGGAACGGAGGGAGTATACCTGAAGAGAGAAATATCAATTACTCTTTCTTGCATTATCAAAGGCTAAACATTATCCCTAACCCTAACCTCTTTCCATGGCCAGTACCAGAGCTCGCTTTTGCTGTGTTCTTTTCTTCATCATATTTTTGGTATATTCCTTTGCATGGATATACATTGCCGCGGGATCTGCAAAACCCTGGTGTCCAAGTCGAGACTTCTTCTTCACTCGACTCCTTTACGATAACCAACACCACTAAACTCACGGCGGAATGGAACTTAAAACTGCTCATGTTAAAACCTAACAATGGTCTTCAAGTCTCATACCATGGCTTCCATGCTGTGATTAATGAATGTGTTTGATCCATTTGCAAGTAACTGGTTATTTGATCCAATTAAATCTGCTTCTGGGCTTGTTGCACATACATCTCTAACTGGTTAGCATCATTCAATATTATGTGTGATGCTCTTCAAGATTGGGAACAGAAGAATAAACCACACGCTTCAAAAGAGACAGGGATTAAAACAGTAAAGTTTATATATGCTTGAGGATAAATGTATGTATCTTGAAAATTTAGTATGACAGTTATAGCTTCGCCGTGAAGCTGAAGTTCAGTTTCTCAGCACTGCTCATAAAACCTTGGCCTCCACTTCCTCTTCTCAAGTATCAAGATAAAAATGCTTTTATTCTAATCAACAATTTACTAACTTTTTCATGATATAGAAATAAGTAAATTGTTGATTCACAGAGTTATTTATCCCCTTCCAACCATCATTGTCAAAATTACACAATTTTTCATTCCTAAATAAAAATTGAGTGAAGTCTATTACCACTCTCAATTTTATATTGTCTACTTTGATATAATGTCAGTCTTAAGTCTTAACTATCAAGCAAAAATGAGCCAATGCACAGGTATTTTGTTAGCTAATCCAAAATTTTCATTTTTACTCGTTTGAATTTTATTATCCGAATAAAAAATACGATTCAAATTGTATATTTTGAAATATACTTATATATAAGCAACAATCAAAATCTCGTGTTATTTTAACTGTTGCAAATTTGACTTTTAAAAATCACATAAAGCAAAGTAAAAAACCGAAAAAAGTTATCGAATAAATTCTAAAAAAATATAAAAATACCAAAAAATAAAAAAACAAATAAAGCTTATAAAAGTTTTATGAGAATATGAAGAAAAAAAGTTCCATTCCTTGATTTTTTTTTTTTACTTCTTCGGATTTTTCTATGTAAGTTTTGAAGTAAATAATTAAAATCGCCTAAAATTTAAATTTTCAGATGCAACACAGCAGAAACTATTAACAATGACTTAAAACACACAAAATATAAACATATTAAAGTAGTGAGTTAAAATGATTATTAAACGGATTATCCCTATCATAAACAAATTCAATTTTTACGTTGATACAGTTGAAATTAAATTATTCAAATCGATTTTTCATATAATTTTTTGACACAAATGTGTATAAAATGTTGGATTTTATAATAACATTTTTTGAATTGTATAGGAGGTAGCGCTCAGTTTGAAATGTTGGATAGTTCTACTTCTACTGAGAGCGCGCTAGAACTCGGTGAGGGTTAGTTCCTCTCTCTCAAAAACCCTAAATCCCAATAACTGTGATATTAACCATTTTTTAATTGAATTGAACATGTATATAGTTAATACAATTTCCTCATTCATACTTGTTTGTTGCAGCATAATTGAAAAGAAGGAACAAAAATGGTGTTTGGGCAAGTAGTAATTGGTCCTCCTGGTTCTGGAAAAACTACTTACTGTAATGGCATCTCTCATTTCCTCAATCTTATTGGAAGGAAGGTTGCTGTTATCAATTTGGATCCAGCTAATGATTCATTACCGTATGTGTCCTCTTTCAGACATTCTTGTTATTCTTAAACTTGTCTTTTTTCAGTTGTATATAGTTAGTTAAATTAGTTGATATTATTGAATATAGATATGAATGTGCTGTCAACATTGAGGATCTTGTCAAACTTAGTGATGTCATGATGCAACATTCTCTTGGTCCTAATGGGGGTAACTAAGTCTATTCCTTTTTTGTTCATTTAAGTATGTTTGAAGGATCTAGAGATTACTCAGTTGGATAGGGATTTGATATATGATACAACATTATGGCGCCGTTTGATACATGTAGCCGACCTAACTTAGTGGGATATGGTTTGATTGTTGTTTAATGTCATAACCAAAGTCCAAAAGTACTATTGGGAGGTGGTATATAGCATCGACACTTCATATTGAAAGTGTGTTGAGTGTCCGGCACCGACACATGTAGTTACATTCACGTGTTGGGTGTCCGTTCACTTTTATTTTCTAAAACTATTACATGTGTTTACATGTCAATGTAACCCTGTTTGGATTAACAACTTAGTTATGCGCTTATAGCATAAGCTTTTTTAATATATGTGCTTATGTATAAGCTAATTCTATAACAAAAGATAAAATAAAGTCAAATTGTTCTCAAATAAACTATAAACTATTTTTATAAGCTTTATGGAGAGCTTATCAGCTTATGAACATGTCATTAACTGTTTTCCATAAGTTCATCCAACAATCTCACTAGTACTAGGCATTCGTGTCTTACCGTATTCATATTCTGAAGTTTCACTTGCGTTGTACAAGCAGGTCTTGTATACTGTATGGATTATCTAGAGAAAAATATTGACTGGTTGGAAGCAAAATTGAAACCTCTTCTGAAAGGTTATTGCATTATTATACTTTATCTTTTAGATTTACAGCCTAAATCATCCTTAAATACACTCACAAACTACTAGTAATTTTAATAGTTATAGTGTGGTTTTAAATTGTGGTTGTGGCTAGGATGTGAACTTTGATTTTGTTGTTTAAAGCACTAAATTATTATCGATGCCTTCGCAAATAGTGATTGTGATGTTGTTGTTGAGATCTCTAAAACATTTGTATTGTGACCACAATTGTAGTTACGGACTACAATTTGCAACTGAGTTAGAAAAGTCAATTGCATATAGTCAAGTGTCAATCATTGGAAATTTTGGTGAAATTTTATTCATGAATTAATAGAGGTTATGAGCTTCGTTGAGTATGACTCGTATATAGACTCAGATGAGGGGCAAAGGGTGGTGAAGGAGCTGAGCTAGCGTACTGTTGCGAAGCTCCCTCCACCCATGCCCTTGTGTTTGGGTCAAACGTGTGTTAGGCCCAACTGTTGTCAGGGGTGGGAGTGGGGGTCTATCATGCCCCACGGTACGGTTCAGGGGTATTGTTGTAACACTGTAAAACCTAATTCATTACAAAAATATACGAAACTATAACTGCTCTATAGTTGCAGATGTAGCCATGTAGGCACCATTTGTCAAACTGCGTGAACAAAGACTGTGTCTCATTGTCTTGCAATTTTGGTTTCTTTTATACTTCTATACTAGTTGTTGTTCCAACAAGTTTTATCTAAAGTCATAGTTTTAGTCATTGATCAAATTCAGTTATCAACCACTTAAAATTATTGTTATGATGTTTAAATAATAGGGATTCTTGTAAAGTTTTGTAGAATTGTTCAATTTTGAATTGAACTTAATTTGCAAATTTCAGATTTTAATGCACTGCATTTTGTAAATTGAGTTTGCAAAAACAACTCTTCAAGATGAATTTCAACACAAAAATTCTGTTTACAATCAAACTGAAATGAAAAACAAACAAGATTTATTTTAGGAGAAGATGAGTTTGCAAAAACAACTCTGTTTGCAAAATTCTGCATGTTTGAAGTAAACTGAGTCTGCAAAAACAACACTCCAAGATGAGTTTCATCATTGGCTTGGGACTTTGGATTGTGTTCCTCTCAACGTGTTCGATTCTCATCGATGCCAATTTCGGTGGGACTAGTTTGACTTCTTAAAAAAAAATGAGTTCAACATTCAATATTGTTTGGACGAATGTTTGGAAATTATCAACTGAAAACCAAACATACAGTAATTTAGGAGAATATGAATCCTGTGTTTGTATTTCAATTTGACTTGACAGACTTACAAAACTTGATTTTCAAAAGATGCATTGGGTTTAAGCTTTTTCCCATTTCTAGAGCTCAAAATACAAAGCTTCATAAAACAAGAGAAGATCCTTGGTAGTAGATATAGTGTTTGTTTTATGCTATATGTATTTCTTACTAATGGTAAGGTTCTAATGATAAAAAAATACACAGAAAGTCCCATAACAAAAGTCACAATTCAGCTATAGATAATTAGTCGCATATTAGCTAAACATTCAGTAGATGATCTATATATTGTTCATTGCATTGTTAGTTAGATGAGTTTTTTTTAGCACTTATGTGATAGTTGCTGACAATATTATTCACGTTTCACTGTTTCAGATCATTATTTACTCTTTGATTTTCCTGGCCAAGTGGAACTATTTTTTCTTCATTCAAATGCCAAGAATGTCATCATGAAACTCATAAAGAAATTAAACTTGAGGGTATATTTCTGTTCTTTACGTCTTGCTAGTGTCAAACCATGTCTTATTTTAAGAACTAATTTGTGTGTTCATTATATGCAGTTAGCGGCAGTTCATTTGGTAGATGCTCATCTTTGTAGTGACCCTGAGAAGTACATCAGTGCATTGCTTCTAACCTTATCCACAATGCTACATATGGAACTCCCCCACATAAATGTCTTGTCAAAAATTGATTTAATTGAAAGCTACGGAAAGCTAGGTGCTGTAATTACTTGAGTGCCAGGGGTTAAAATGCATTTTTTCTAAGCTGGTTATTTTGGTTGACAAATTTGTATGTTCATTTTTCTGTTTGATTGTTGCAGCCTTCAACCTTGATTTTTATACAGACGTGCAAGACTTGTCATATTTGCAAGACAAACTTGATAGAGATCCTCACTCTGCTAAGTTCAGGTGTGATTTGTTGTGTGGAGATTCTTTACCTACTCGCCATTCTTCTGAGTGTAATAGTTTTTCTGAGTGTGATAGGAATGTTGTGTTTTGTACTTGTTAGAACTTTTGAACTGTTTTCTTTATTTAAGTGTAGCTTTCTAAGTTGTATTTCGTTATTTGTGTTGACTATGCTAGCCATTTAATGCCATGTTAAATAGTTGTTGATTTCATCCTTTAG
Organism: Medicago truncatula; assembly: GCF_003473485.1. Classification (NCBI taxonomy): domain Eukaryota; kingdom Viridiplantae; phylum Streptophyta; class Magnoliopsida; order Fabales; family Fabaceae; genus Medicago; species Medicago truncatula. The sequence continues at coordinate 40,314,930 of NC_053046.1, forward strand.
GTTACGTACACGGTTTTTTTTATTGAGCAAATGTTTTAGAAGAATTATGTGTTATATTTGCAGGAAGCTCACAAAGGAATTGTGTGAAGTCGTTGAACACTACGGTCTCGTGAATTTTACAACCTTAGATATTCAGGTACGCCAGATATGCATAGTTTTTTCATTTGTTTGTATCAAACGTTATGTTGAAACTTGAAATTCTTAAGTTGGATTTTCCTTTTACAGGACAAAGAGAGTGTAGGGAATTTGGTGAAGCTGATAGACAAAACCAATGGGTACATATTTGCTAGCATAGATGCAAGTGCAGTTGAGTTTAGCAAGATTGCTATGGGAGCTCCTGATTGGGATTATTATAGATATCCTTTTTTTTTTCTCATGCAACTATTCTGACTGATTTATCTTTTACATTGTGATAAGTAACTATAGTAAATAACATCATTTGCTCATCAATTTCATTGTAGATTTACCATTCTACACTTGGAATCTGAATAGACTCTTTCTTTGAATGCTTATACTGTTTTTGAACTGTTTTTTTAGTTCTCTAGTATCAAAAGTGATGATGGTATTCTATTATAAACGCAATAGTTTTGGACTCCCAAGTTCATTCCATTAGTTGGCGGCAATGCCTGATTGTAACTTGAATTGAAGGGTTTATGTAAAAGCTCTTTAGAAAATGTTCTTGCTGGCAGAACGACAATAGGCCGAGACCCTTAATTAGAGGAGAGTTAGGGGAAATGTATTGGCCAATAATAGTCTTTAAAGGGGTTTAGTAGGTGACTGTTCTAGACATTTAACAAACCAACTACTGTTACAGGCAGTAAGTTAGTAACTAATGTTATAGTTGGTTTACTGAAAGAACAAAAAGGGTCGACGGCTCAAGGCTAGGAGAGGAAAGGATATAAGAAATATAGTGAGGAAATTAAGAGAGTTGTGAATCTTTTAACCATCCAGAAATGTTTTTCATTCTTTGTATACAATTGGTCCATGATGCAAGTATATAGGAGGGGAGAAGAAGGGGCGTGAGAATAGTAGAAGGAATAACTGGGTCTAAGAAACAAAGCTTACTCGTGTTGTGTATGAAAGAAGAAAGAAACACATGGCATTTGCTGTTGAGGGAAGGAAAGAGAGAGAGAAGAGCATAACAGCATGGGCAGATGGAAAAAAAGTATCTAGAGATATAGCAGATATTTATTGGGGGAGGAAACCGAGAAGGGTCGTAATAATTTTTGAGTGATCAGTGAATACTTTTTGGCTAGGCTGAGTGGAGAAACTGGTTCTTCCTCTGAAAAAGGGGTTATTCTGGTCTTCTTATTTTGATATGCCCAAAATGCAAAATATATAGAAATAAGTTAATGGGCCTTTGAGTACTGAAAATAAGTGTACTTTTGGCCAAGCCATCTTGGAGTATTTAGGCCACACATTATGTCGGAAGCCTATTAAATCAAAGCTTTGTATTGTATGTGGTTATGGCCTACAGCGACATATACAAAAGGATTCAGAGGGTTCTTAGACTTGACGAGCTACTATGGGTACTTCGTTCATGGTTATGGGAAGATTACCAGACTTGTGAATCAGTTGTTAGGAGATGGCGTTGTATGGAATAAGGAAATGCAGGCAGCATTTGAAAACAGGTCAAAAATATATTTTTTTCCCAACCAATGTTTGAATGCCATTATTATTTATTAGTCCTATTTGAAAGAAGGCATGGCTCTATGCAGTTGTGTAGTGCTATTTAGTATTTACTCTCTAAGCATCTTTTCAATTTAATAATGAACTATGTGACTAGTTCAGGTAGGCAGGTACTTTTTGCCCTTGTTTTTATGTAGTCCTTTGTGTATAACAATAATATTTAGATTACATTTTGGAGCAATGGAGCCGATAATGCTATAGGGTTAATTAGTGTTCCGGCTATCACAAGTTTCTCCACTATGTTGCTTATTCCCGGACCTAATTTTTAATAATGATGAGCTTCCCTTAACTCAGCTATCTACAGTTGCAGCAGTGCAAGAGAAGTACATGAAGGATGATGAAAATATTGATGATGATTGATGTGGAAACGCTTATTATTTTCTTGCAGCAGTGCAAGGTAATGACCACCTGGTAATTTTACTTCATTCATGTTAAGTTGCATTTGTGTTTTGTACTTCTGCTTCTGTAAGTTCTGAAACCAATGTGAACATTATTAATAGTCTGTGATTCCCATTTCAGACATCGACTATTGTGACAGCATCTGTATTTTTCTCATCCAAGATTTTGAGAACATGGTGGAAGCAGAAGAGCTTTCAGTTAGTTTCATGATATTATTATTACCTAATTCCAGGCTAGTACAAGAATAAGCGTACTAGGCTCGACTTTGTATAGAATCCCTACCTCGTTTTAGTATTGAACGATATTTTTGTTGTTATTTGAAGTCAATTCATTTGAATTTTTCCGAAGTGTAGTTTTGCTGTAAATTATTGTGGCATGTCATGGTTTGGAAATCATTTCCCACCAGGGTTTGATCACTACAAAGATCTTGATAATGGTCATCATGGTTGTGGTATCCCTGCTTGGGGGATCGTTGTCATCGTAGCAAGTTCTTTGTTTATGCTTCTTTTGATGATCTGTTTGTTAGGAGCAGCTTTTCCCAACCTTTTCAAGTGTTGCAAACCGGCTCCACCACCAAGGACAGAGGCGGCAGCAGCGAATGCAGCGCCGGAGGATGGCCTCCGGTATGATGCTTAGAAGAAGATGATGGTGATTTTTCATGCTAGCTGTTTCAAAAGTGTAATGTTAATTATATGTTCAAGTATGAATAAAAATCGTATCTGGTTATTTTAAATATGTTTATTTCATCATTTTCACTGTATTTTAGAATGATGTTATTCTTCTTTCAAAAAAAAAAAGAATGATGTTATTCTGGTCCTCTAAAAAAATGATGTTATTCTGGTGATTAATTTCACTGTGTTATTCTTAAATTATAATAAAATGTTGCTTTTTTATTGTACCAAAAAAAATATCGCTTTTTTATTCTTAAAAGAAAAAGTTATTATAAAAGAAAATGCACTTATTCTTTTTAAGATCAAAAGAAAATAAATTGTATATTTAACTATTTTCCAATTAATAAATTCTATCAATTTTTTAATGAGTAGTAGAAAGTTAGTAAATTTTGTTTATGAAATACAATCGAGTTGGCAATAATGTCTGTGAAGTTATGGCATTTCCATTCTTACTATAAAGCTGCAAAGTGTTCTAATTTTCTGAGAAGTTTTTCCTGAATATTTCTATTATGAACAAAATTTCTGCATTTCCTAAGTAAAAGTTTTCATTGTACTCTCATGATGATCGTATGTGTTTGGTCCATTTCACAAAGTTTATTTAATCATTTTCAATGTATTTAATAATGATGTTATTCTTGAAGTATAGCATTAATACATCCCCCGGTCCCTTAACTTATTTTAAATTCTCAGTTTGGTCCCTTAACTATTAAACGTTTCAATTTGGTTCTTATCTTTGTTTTCGACATCAATTTGGTGCTATTTTATTAATTTGAAATCCCTAAAAAAGAATACCGTTGGATAAAGGAAGTTCATCATATCTAACCGTGTATCACCAACACCTAAGTATCCGAAATTTAATTTTTCAAAATAATAAAAATTCTTTTATATTAATTTAGAAATAAAAAAAATTGAAAATTAATTTTCAAAAATAAAAAGAATTCTAAAAAATTCAGGATTTTTTTTTTGCATATTTTTTTAAAAATAATTCTGGAAAATGGCTTTTAATTTCAAAAGAAAAATATGAACTTTTTCAAAATATATAATTAGCCAAAATCGTAAAATCTTCATAATTTCGTAGAAAAAATGATTTTTAAAATAATCGTAATTCTGAAATAAAATTTTTGAAAAAAATTATCTGAATTTTTTCTAAACTGGTATCCAGATTTTTAAAAGTTAAAATATTTTTCAATTTTTTTTTTGTAGAAAAAAATTTTAAAAACATTTTTTCGAAAAAAATCTCCTCTTTTTTTAAAAATTTTGAATTTTTGCTTTTTGTGTATTTTGAAAATTAAATTTCAGAATTTTTTTAAAATCTTTTTAATTTCGGAAAAAATCTGAATTATAATTATCAAAAATCGATTTTGGCTAATTATTAGAAAATATATTCCGACAAAGTTCAGATTTTTCTTTCGAAATTAAAAGTAATTTTCCAGATTTTTTTAAAAAAAATATCGTGAATTTTTTTATTTTCAAAAATTAATTTTCAATTTTTTTAAATTAGTATAAATGAATTTATATTATTTTTTGAATTTTTAAAAGTTAAATTTCAGATACTTAAGTGTTGGTGATACACGGTAAGATATGATGAACTTCCTTTATCCAATGGTCTACTTTTTTGGGGATTTAAAATTAATAAAATAGGACCAAATTGATGAGGAAAACAAAGATAATGACCAAATTGAAACATTTAATAGTTAAGGGAGCAAACTGAGAAATTAAAATAAGTTAAAGGACCGGAGGATCTATTAAGCCAATAAAATATAAGTTCTTATTTTTACTATCTTTCTTTTCTTAAAGAAATAGTTTTTTTTTATAATAGACTTTTTTCATAATGCCCTTATTTTTTTTATGATGAAAAAGGATAAACTGTATATTTAACTATAATAAATTCTACTATCAATTTTTTTTATTGAGAATAAAGTTAGTTACTCTTTTTAAAAACAATATACAAGCCAGTATAGTGTAAAGATGAACAGAAAAATAATTCAAAATCTGGTAAAGTATTGAATTAATTTGTAATTACTCCTACTCTCCTAGCCTGTGCGATGGTATATTGGCAATGATGTTTGTGAAGTTATGGCACGTCCCATTCTCACGATAAATCTGCAGAGGTTTCTGATTTTATGAGAAGTTTTCCATGAATTCTTCTGCTTATGAACAAAATTTCTTGCATTTCCTAAGCAAAAGTTGTCATTGTGCTCTCATGATCGTAGGTGTTTTGGTCCATTTCACAAAAATGCTTTGACAACAATTAGAATATGAAAAATTAGAATAATTACTTACCTAAATTGGCACAATTTAATACTACCTACTGTGATTTTAGTCTTCAAAATTAATTGTTCCAACACATTTTTACCTCATCCGTACAAAAAAACCTTTTTAAGGTACTAAAAGTAAATACACATTAATTGATTTTTTTTCAACCTCTTTTCAATAATCTTTCTCGGACTTGGTTACTAAATAAGTATGGTTCAATTTTGTCAAAAAAAAAAAGTATGGTTCAAAGAGCTTTAAGCTGCGAACATTTTTATTTTTTACCATGGACTTTAATCCCAAATCATGAGCAAAGATTTAATGAGTAACATTATGTAAAGCATAATAATGGTATGAGGTGCTTGCCTTGTTCATATCAATTGACTCTTTAATATAGTCTTGTAAATGAGATGGTTGATGCTTTGCTTTAGTCTTGTTGACTGGCGTGGTGGCACAAGTGGTGAAGGATTAGGACAAAAGAATGAGTATCAACGACAATTTGAGTTTGAGAAGAACTAGATTTAGGTTTTGGTTTGGAGCACAAATTAAAGTGAATAATAGAACTAATTTTTAGCAATCTATAGGTGAAGACAAATTTAGATCATTCATAAGTAAATAATAGAACTAATTTTTAGCAACCTATAGGTGAAGATAAATTTAGATCACTCATAAGTAAAAAATAGAATGAAAATTTTTATTGTTCATATGTAAAGAATAGAACTAATTTTTTATTAGGTGAGACAAAATATTTTTCATTAGTCAATTCATTATAAAATAGTCCGTGTTTAATCAAATAGTTAAAAAATCTCTCAAAAAAAAAACAAATAATTAAAAATAAATATTTATTTAATTAGTATTGTGTCATGTGTATATCTTCTAAATAAATAATAAAAATTTAAACAAGATTATAATATATTAATTATAATTTAATATATAAATCATACATTGAAAATAAAAAATTCCCATGGTCAAACGTTAATGGGTTTTTACAATTCAATTAGTTTAATAAGAAATATGCAGGTCATTAGTACTGTATATTTTCAATATCGTCTACATGAAAAACGAAGCAATTTTTTTTTCGGAAAGGAAAATGAAAATTGAAGCAAATTATAATACCTACGACTATAAATTATACATGAGGGAAATATTTATCATTGGTCAATTAGTATTGTGTTATCTCAATATCTTCTAAAAATATTTGAGCAACTTTATAATACACTGATTTTAATTTACTCTATAATCATATACATGATACCATGTTTCAAAAAAGAAACAAAAAAAAATCATATACATGATACCTGCTTTTCAATACTCAATTAGTTAGAAGACTGCACTTTACTAATCAATTAGATAAAAGAAAACATGTATTTTATTAGTACTGTGATTTTTCAATATCTTTGAAGTAAATAAATATGCCGTAAATAAAAATTAACTGCATAAACTATAGGTGAGAAGAATATTTTTTATTGATCAATTAGTTAATCAAATTAAACAGTATTCTCATAGTAAGATTATGAAATTTCAGCTCAGGTGACAATTGAAATATGTTTGAATTTGGTAGTAATTGAATTTTTTTTTATTTTTTTTTGAAGGAATAATTGAAATTGTTTTGTTGCCAAAATTATTGGCCAAATCAAAATTTAAAACAAATTTTCATTTCGTTTTATAATTTTTGATACAGAATCTAACATCAATTCCATTGTCGTCCAGCGGTTAGGATATCTGGCTTTCACCCAGGAGACCCGGGTTCGATTCCCGGCAATGGAAACTTTTTAAACTTTTATTTCTTTTTCTTTTCATATATGACAATCGTACAATCTTCTCAATTTTTGTTTTATATTTTCAAAAATCAAAATTAAATTAAGACCGTTTCGATCCTGATAAAATGTTGTAAGTATGAATGCAGAGAAACGTGATCCGTATTTTTAATGTTCAAATTTTCAGTTGCACATGGATATGACAAATACATCATACAAGTATCCTACGATTAAGCATAAAAATGTAAACAATTGCATGGATAGATGGACCTATCAACATATAATATAGTAAAGAAAAAAAAGCCAATCTAATAAATATTACATATAATGCCCTGTGCAACGTCTAAAATAAGTGTTCCGTAAATTATTTATATTTTTTTTAATGATGGCAAAACTGTTAACAAGATAAAGATGTAGCAAAAAAATTACGACCAACGCACACAACAAAACAAGCTAATTTTCTACTACAATGCTAGAATCTTGTGTATGTGAGGGCCTCCATTTTCTATCAAACAAATTTCTTTCGACCACTTGTGCACCCTTCAATTTCTCATCCTGACTACTCAATTTCTCATCTATTAGTTCCATCAACTCTTGCAAACCGACTCCTGTGATGGCAGATGTTTTCACATGTGGACTAGACGGTAACATCGCGCCGGCATTTTCCACACTATTGTCTTTATTAGAGGACTCAATTTGTTGGTCAGCCGCAGATGAAGGCAAACAAAAATCGCCTTCGTTAAGCACGGTATCTTCCTCGTACAACCAACCATCAGAATAGTCTTCTTTTTCTTCCGTTAATGTCTCAATGTTCACATCCTCCTCTCCATCAATGCTACTAGTTTCATCAGCCTCTTCATCTTCATTGAGATGTTCATCAACATTCTCATCAACATCCGTGAACTCTTCTTCAGCATCAATCTGAACGTTTCAGAGATTGAGTGAATATATATACATTCGATTGTTTTACTTGCATTTTGGTAGAAGGGGAGATGAATTATTTTACCTTATTCCAAACTTCAATCATATTCTGAAGCTTCTCTTGTGACACGCCTATTTGTTGAAGAACTTGGAACACTGTCGTGCGGTGCTCTTCAAGATTGGGAGCAGTAGAATCCACCACATGCTTCAAAAAGGATAGATTTGTCAGTTGTGTTGCTTATGCTGCACAAATGACCAATTCCAAGAGGATATCTTTTATATATTTTTGAGCAAAAGTAATCACACAAAGCTAGAAATGATGTAGAGACTGTTGTGTGTGATGAAGACAAATCAAATAAGGGATTTGTGAGTTTTTGTAACTGGTGTAAGAATTAGATGCAAAATCATACCACAAGCAGGTCTGCTTCCACCACTTCTTCTAAGGTTGCATGAAACGCTTCCACCAACTTCAAAATTTAAAAGAGAAAAAGGGCAACTGTGTCATTGTTAACGAATTGTATTGACAAGATCAATAAACAAACATGCTGACATGGCAATTTGCTCATGCCTTTGTCATTACCTTTACAGGTAAATCAGATATAAATCCTACTGTGTCGCTAAAAAGCACTTTCCTCCTATAAATAAAATTCGACAGTGACGTATATGTAAGTGTACCAAATGTTATCATCCAGAGTACGAAAAAAGAAGAGAACTGAAAAAGAGATTAGAATATTGAGTTACTGGTCACATTACCCCGAAGGAAGAACAGCACTTCTTAATCTAGGATCGACTGTAGCAAACAGTCTGCAATACATGCAACAGGAAAAAAGTTTACATTATAAAGTAAATATTAAAAAAAAATAAAGGATGTAAATGTATACAAGTACAGGGGGTTTTACCGACAATCGCTATACAGATCACTGTCCGTTAGATTACTAACTAATGTAGATTTTCCCTAATAAAACAAAGACATATATCAGCGATGCTGTCTAATTACAGTAAATAGCAAACACATATATACTTATACGACTTACAGCATTTGTATATCCAACAACAGCAATAGTGGCTAAGCGTTGTGCAGATGAACCCCCCTGCCTCTTCCGACCAGCACGTTGCACAGCACGGGTACGGCGAACCTCTTCAATTTGTGTCAGTAGATAGTTTCGCCTATCTAAGAGTCTAAGAGAGTTTCACAATTCAGTGACCAAATTATGTAATAAAAGGTGATCATAAAAAATGTTGGAATTGCACATTAACAAGTGGTTCATGCATCACAGACAGGACAAAAATATCCAGCAAAACTACACTATAATGACAAGAACGTGTAAATGTCAAATAAGCCTGCAATCTGCATGCATGGAAGTTTGAAACACCACAAAACCCATAACATACATTTTTTTCTTGGCATTCGTGCCTTCCAAATATTATTGTGGCCACAAACACGTTTACAGTGAATATTTTCAATGACTTAATGCAGAGAGAAAGTGAAAAAACCAGCTTTAAAAATAACACAAATTAATGAGGAAACCATAAGAGATGCCAAGAAAAGGAAGGAATAGATTGCTTGAGAATAAATGTATGTATCTTGAAAATTTAGTATGACAATTATACCTTCGCCGCTGAAGCTGAAGTTCAGTTTCTCCGGCACCGCTCATAAAACCTTGCCCTCCACTTCCTCTCCTGATATTGACAAGAATTATAGTAAGATGCTGTAATTGTATTCAACAATTTACTAATTACTGATACTATAGATTAGGTGCATACATAGATTTACAGAATTACACATTCTTCCAGAAATTTGTGCATAAGAGAAAGAGTGGGTGAAGAAAGTGATAGAAATTAAATTCAGTTTTCAACCCATTTGTACCTCATAATAGCAATATGTAAAGTGTTAACAGAAAACTTAATAGGTATGTGAAGTAATAAAATATTTGGTGATCCAAACAATATGTCCAAGCAAAAAAGTAAAAGATCCGATCAGAGTTCAAATTTCATAGTTGCAATTAACCCATTCATCAATTAACATTAGAAAAACAAAACAATAATCATTTCTTCCAATTGAAAAATAGAATCAAACAACAGAAAATTAGTGGAAAGAAAAAGAGAGAAGTCCAACCCTCGGGCACTGACAACTTCAGCTTCTCCAGAACCACCAAATGTTAAGCGACCATTAGGGCCTAAAACACGAACAAGTCTCGACTTCTTGTATGACAGAGCTGCAAGTTCAGCCTACACACTCAGATGTCAAAGCTCACTCTCAGTTACAAGGCAAATTTAAGATATAATACTATCAAGCATCAATCAAATTGTTGAATGAAACCACAAAACATACCTGCAGCTTAGCTTCCTTGGTGAATGCATGAGCATTAAAAATCTCAATTATAAGACCTACACGATCCACCACCGGTTTATTCCAAGCTCTCTAACAATAACAAGACATCATTATCAAAATTTAACAATTTTCAATTCCTAAATGAAAACTGAGAAAACAGTCATTTTCGTCCCTTAAATGTGTGATGCAATGTGACTGTAGTCCTTTGAATGTATTGAAATTACGAAAGCGTGTCTTTTATTATTAGTAATTTTAAGGATCAAACTGACTAAGAGAAACCACATTCGATGACTAAACTAACTAACAAGAGACATGTTTGAATACCAACTAACCAACAAAAGATGCACTAATGTGTATTTTTGTAATTTTGATAGAATCAAGGACTATTGTGACAATAACTCACACATTCAACAACGAAAATGATTGTTTACTGAACAACAATTACACAAGCATAACTCACCTCCATATTTCTTATCTGAATACCAGACAATATTGCATTAACAAACACAGCATCCACTTCACCCTGTTACACACACACACACACACCAATCAAAATCTAAATTAGACCATGTTTGAATAAATAGCCTAATTAAGCGCCTATAGCATAACCATTCATCATATAAGTGATTATGTACAAGTTATCTATAACAAAACATAAAATATAGTCAAATTAATTTCATATAAGCTATAAACAGTTTTCATAAGCTATCGTGAATAACTTAAAAAACAACTAATGCACATGTCATAAGCGGTTTTCATAACTTCTCATGTCAGAAGCATGGTAGAGCCCAACAAGTAGAAAAGTGAGCTGAAAAAAAATGAAATTTAGAATTGAATGAATGAGAAAAAGTTAATCACAATTGGTGTAGGAAACCATTTACACAATGATCCTAACTATACTAACAAACTTCAACTAATTTTAAACCAATACTAACCAACTTATAACTATGTTTAACAAGTTTAGTTATAATCACTATATGAAGTGTTTTCCTACATCAATTGTAATCAACTTTTTCTCATTCATTCAATTCTAAAGTTCATCTGTCTTACAATATCTAATAAATCTCTATATATATCCAACAGTTTATAAACTCAAATAATTAAATCGAAACACGAAGTTAATACCTTTGATTCTACAGCATTTAAATGACACTTGATAGTATCAACTGTTCCAGGACCAAAATAAGTATCTGCAAAACATGAAATATCCAAATTGGGTTACATAAAAAAATAAAAAATAAAAACACAAGTTAAAAACCGAACCTGCACGAGCTTTATGTCCTTTAAGAGAAGGATTCTGAACAATAACATGCGGTGGTAGTGGCAAATCAAAGAAATCAGTGTGAAAATAACCATCACGTTGATCTTCAAGTGAATTGGCTAGACACAGTGCTTCGTTGAGTTTGGCTTGTAAGAGCTTTTCGGAACGGAGACGAGGCTGAACCACCAGAAGCTTCGGTGGGGCGTCGTCGACGGGAGCGGTGGAGTAGGGAGAAGGAGGAGGGTAAATTCGGCATTTTGAAGAAGTTAGGATTTTTCTCTTGGTAGATTCTAGTGTTGCAGACAAGTTTCTCAACATTGTTAGTTTCTCTTTGCTCTATGCTTCGGCGTTTCTTCTTCCATCCACGCAATTCGAACCGCAGTGGGATACAATTACAGTAATACCCTTCAATAATATGAAGGATAATTTTATTTTTACTTTCCACAATTTTTTATTTATATTTTCATATCGTTAATGAAGGATAATTTTGCAAAATGACTTCTAATTTCTCTTTTTCATGTCAGATTAATTATATTTTTTAATTTATGTAAAATAAATAAAACGACTTATAATTTTAAATAATTTAATACTTCAATTATTTACTACAAAATACTTCCTCTTTCTCAAAATCATAGGTCAGAGATATAATTTTCCACAAATTTAGATTTTTTTTTTTTAAGAAACTAAAATGGATTAAAATACCGAAAGCCTGGAGATTTCAGCATAAGGAGTGCCAAAATCATAGCTAAAAGAGTCAATTACAAGAGTGCCAAAAGGCCAAAACATGAACAAAATAGAAGGCTACCCACAAATTTAGTTGATATTGTAGGAAAAAAGAGAGATTATAATTTACTTTATAAATTATAATTTATTAATGCTATTAGAAAGAAAGGATCTATCCACAAGTCCTAGCTCAACTGGCAAAATGTCGAAATTGTTAGGCCGAATGCCATGACCGAGGTTCGAACCCGGTACCTCCACTTGTGTGTGTGTGCGAGTTTATAATGACTTTGCTATTTCGTCCATCTACCAAAAAAAAAAAAAGGATCTTACGTTAATGATTCATCGATAATGTAAAACGACTTCAGCGTATAGTCAACGCATAATGATTCGGGGTCATAAGAAAAATCCATCTCATATGTTGAAGTCGTTTTACATTATAAATGAGATCATTGTTTAGCTCAGTTGGTATGGACATTGCATAATATATGTAAGGTTTGAGGTTCGAACCCGGACCACGAAAAAAAACGAAAGAAAAAAAATAAAAAAATGGTAGAGTAAACTATCAAATGGTATAATAGGCCACATTCAAAGCAAAATGTATTAACAGAATGATCAAAACAATTAGATTCAAGAGATGAGTTTTCTCAACTTTTTTTTATCGTTAAATTATATGGTATCTTATATTTATACATTTAGATTCATGGCTAATGGATCATGACATGACATATTATGATTTATGAGTTTCCGCTATTGTCATGATGTGCAATTTATTCTAATATGTGACATTAGAGTATTTTATTTATTTCTTATACTTTAAACCATTAAAATAGTTTAATATAAATTAATAAAAATAGGCACAAATATACTAATGGTCCCTCAACTTAATTTCAAATAACGATTTAATTCTTTATCCTTTTTCGTTGTTGTATTTATGCCTCTTAGTTCTTTTGCATATGAATTTTCAAGTTTCAAAACCATAGTTTTATTTTCTTATAGACTCTCAAGATTTAAATCTATGGTCTATATAAAATTGCTCTTCTCCCATACCCTGGCCAGCAGTTTTCTAACTTCTCCACACTCTTCACTAAAATTACCATGTCAAACCTTAAGGTTTTGATTGGATTATCAAAGAAAGAGTAAGGAAAGAAAGAAAGAGTTAGGAAAGATTATATGAGAAAAGAAAAAGAATAGAAAGTAAAGGGATTGTTTTGGTTGTTTGGTACAAAAGAAAGTGGAATAGAAAATTAAAGGAAAGAAAGATCCATATTTATTAATTGGCATAAACATGTTCCATAAAAAAATAAAGCATAAACACGTATCTAAAGGAATATAGTTGTTTCTCAATCTTTCCATCCACATTAGAGCGGAAAGTTTTTTAGGCATGGGGGGTGCCACATAACTTTCTTTCCTTTCTCATTATTCCCTTGAACCAAACTGTGAAACAATTTTTGGTTTCGGTGTGCTTTCCATCCTCAATCTTGCGAATGAAACATAGTGTTAAAAAGATTATTACCGATCGTAGACATATCTTATGCCATGTTTCTTATTAATATGATATCTTTTTACTGGCTTTTCGAAAGAAAAAAAAAAGGGTTTGTTTCATCTTTTTCTAATTTATATCTATTATTTCTCCTTTGCTTATGTTTTCTAATTATATATTGGAAAGCAGTTTGCAGTGTTACTAAAATTTAGTTCTTAGTTTTATCCCATTCAAAACTATGAATTATACAAATTTATATTATGTTACGTACAAAAATAACAACATTAAAGCATCCACAATCATATGGTCTTAACTATTTAAGACATGGTACCTAATATGTATCTTATTATGGAGATCTTTTTTGAGGTCCTATAAAATCCCGGATCTCACTTAAGATCCTCAATTTTAAGTGGGATTCACACCTTTTTAATATTAAAATTTTATATATAATTATATAAAATTATTGATAGTTGAGTTGTGTCTTTTCTCACTTAAGACCCCAGGTCTTAACTATAAAATGTATGTATTTGTCTCTCTGCACTAAAACAAGTGTAATCAAAACATTGTATCATATCATCTCCTATCACCACCATCATGATGAACCAGAATCTATGAAATTATTTTTTTCATCAGTAGCAGCCTGTGTGTGCTTCCATGTTTACAATTACATGTATCCCTACCATGATCAACATCATTAATCTCTCCGCGTTCATGGCATTTGGCTGCTTCATCTTTTCCTACGCATCAGCCCTCCCACAACATCTCTCCGTTTTCCGCCTCCGCCTCCATATGCTCGTGGTCTCCGACATTGGATACGTGTGCGGCCATATACTCCTTCTCTTTTCCTTCGTTCAAATGGCTCTAATGAATCATTTTGGAATGATACACCACACTTTCCCTGCTGCTACTGCTGCTATGTTTTCCTTCTCTTTTCTTACCACATTTCTTGCTTTCCGTTTTTACACCGCTGTTAATGTTATGGCAAAGGGGACTTAAAGGGTTAGTTGGTTTACTTTATTTCACTACTATTTTATGTATGTTATAATCATCATATTTCAAATTAATGAACAAGTCTTTGTTTCTGTGATTAACATATATATGTAGTTTGTTACTTACAATCTTGCATTTTGTGATTCATTTTTAGCTTTGAATATCATCATTTTCCGATTCTTGTGGGTTTAGAGGAAGAAGTGAGAAAATTTATTTAATAACATAAAAAAAAAAATCCTAAAACATTCGTATGAAAGTGTCCTTTATTTACTCGACTAGTTTTTAAAATAGTAGTAATGGGTTTTTTCCCAAATAAAAAAGATTCAAATAGGTAGGGGTGATAAAGAAGTACATTATCCTTAAAAAAAGCTATGTAAAATTAATGTGTTCAATCTTTAGTAAAAATAAAGAATGAAAGTAGGTATTTCAATACCTTCCCAACACTTAAATGGAAAATAAGAGTTATTGCATAATGAAGATCTCAGGTAGGTGAAGGGTTAATTATCCAATTCAATGGCAAAAAGACAAATTAAAATGATGCAACATGCGATGGAGAAATTCAAGTTGCGGATGAAATTGCATGCATTGAATAGTTTGTGGATTTGTGAAAATTGTTTAAGGAAGCAAACATTTGAAGTTTTGTACTTTTATGTATGTAAATAAATTGAACTAAAACGAATTCGGCATGTACGTTACGTAAGTAAGTTACATCATGGCTTGTAAACGTTTTTTTTTTTACTTTTTATAATTTTTTATAGAAAAATCGTTAAAAGAAAAGAGATTCAAAGGCTATTGTAATTTTAATCTTTTATAATATCGTAGTTTTTTTTTTGTACAAATAATATCGTAGTTTTTAAGAATAGTCATTGTTTTGAAAACTTGTTACAAAAAATCTGACAAAGTCACAACAAAAGAATTTCCGAGTAATTTTCAACCAACATATTTCCAACTTATAAAACAAATAAGACTTATAAATAGTCTCTATTAAATGCAAATCATAACTAAAAGTGAATAAAAAAATTTTAGGGATTAAATTGAAAGTATATAATTATATAGGGACAAAAACATATTTAACTCCTCATATATAAATGAATTGTTTCTAAGGTGTTTTGTGTAACACCCAAGGCTGACGAGGGTGGGGAGTGATCGCCGGTGCACAAGGCACGACAATGAGCGGCTCCTGACAACTTCTAGAGGAACTGAATCACATCGAAATGAGAGGGATCATGAGGCCGTGTAGGTATGGGACTACATGGTTGAAGGTAGACTTATAAGAATTGTTTGATACTACTTATATTAACAAGATGCATCTTCTTTTTGGTAGCCCATTCCATAAGAACTCCACAGTTAAGCGTGCTTGACTTGGAGTAGTCGTATGATGGGTGACCTACTGGGAAAGTAAGCGTGCGAGAGAGGACAAAAAACGCTAGAAAGACTCATGTTGGTTTGTAGGGTCAATCGGCAATGCTTAAAGTCGTCTGGGATGTTACATTTTGTGACTTTAGTCTCGACAAGACTCCCCGACTAGTTCCTTGGAAACACCCACATGAGAATGTGATCAAAATCAATGTGGATGAGAGCTCTATTGGTAACTCAGATTGTTCTTGCTATGATGGTCTTCTTAGGAATACGTCAGGGGTTGGATTTTTTATTTATATTTTGATATCGTTAATGAAGGATAATTTTGTAAAATGAATCATAATTTCTCTTTTCTATATTAGATTAATTATATTTTTTAATTTATGTGAAATAAATAAAATGACTTATAATTTTGAACGAAAACGATAGTAATTTAGTACGTCAATCAAATTTACAAAATTCTTCATCTTTCTCAAATTATATGTCAAAGAAATAATTTCTCACAAATTTTGTTGATATTGTATGAAAAAGAGAAATTATAATTTACTTTACAAAATTATCATTTATTAATGTTATTAGAAAGGAAAAAAAAAAAAAAGAATCTAAAAATGGTAGAGTAATAACTATCATCCCCGTGAGTTTATCTCAGTTGGTAGGAATACTGCATATTATATGTTGGAGCTGGAGTTCGAACCCCAAACACCCCACTTCTCCGCATTTAAAATGTATAAACTCTAACCACTTGACCACTTACCAACAAAAATAACTACCAAATGGTATAATAGACCATAGTCAAAGCAAAATGTATCAGTAAACTATTTTTTTTAAGAGGCCACAACAAAAATATATTAACAGAACAATCAAAACAATTAGATTCAAGAGATAAGTTTTCTCACCCCTTTTTTATCGTAAAATTATGTATGGTGTCCTAAATTTATACAATTAGATTCATGGCTATTGGATCATGGCATGACATATTATGATATATGAGTATCCGCTATTGTCATGATATGCAATTTATTCTAATATGGAGTGACATTAGAGTATTTCATTTATTTATTATACTTTAAACCATTAAAATAGATTAATTTTATATAAATTAATAAAAATAGGCACAATTACACTAATGGTTTTTCAACTTAATTTCAGATAATGATTTGATTCTTTATCTTTTTTCGTTGTTGTATTTATGCTCTTTCGGTTCTTTTGCATATGAATTTTCAAGTTTCAAAACCATAGTTTTGTTTTCTTATGGCCTCTCAAGATTTAAATCTATAATCTATATAAAATTGCTCTTCTCCATATAAATTTACTCATTCTCAATCTCTCACGTAAACTAACCAAAATACTTTCAACTTAAGTTAACTCATGTTGGATATCAGCATAAGTAAAATTTATTTTTTAGGTTCATTCATTTAATGATGTATGTGGTTCATGGATCACATACATCATTAAATGAATGAACCTAAAAAATAAATTTTGCTTATATTTTAAAACGGAGGGAGTATTTTATTGATTTATAGGAGTAAACTTAGTATTTCAACCGAGGAAAAAAACAATATTCATTCATGTTTGGTACCAAACCCACTAAAGTTAAAAATCAAATGGCTAATTTTCATTTTAGCAACACGTCACAGTTCCCTAGCTATTATTATTTTAGGAAAACCTTATAGGTGTGTGTTCATATGGGAAAGGTGAATTCTTTTCCACCATGGGAAAGTTCACTTTAACCATTAGATCATTTTGAAGAGTACGATCTTATTATACACTTGCAACACTATATTATTTCTTTTACATCTTCCACCACCCTTCTCTCCTTCCCCCACCACCAACAACATCAATCACAACACCTGCTCGGCAACATCAAACCCACCAACTGCTTCCGCCCAACA
The DNA here is from genome assembly GCF_003473485.1 of Medicago truncatula. Taxonomy (NCBI): domain Eukaryota; kingdom Viridiplantae; phylum Streptophyta; class Magnoliopsida; order Fabales; family Fabaceae; genus Medicago; species Medicago truncatula. The sequence goes on from NC_053046.1 coordinate 40,332,657, forward strand.
TCTCATCCCACTTCCTATTAATCAGTGTATTTCTACCCAAGGTTGGCTAATTTTTTTGGATTTTTCTGTGGGGGGCTGCCGCTATCAATCAATTTCACACCTATTTTTGTGGTAAACCTTTGTATTTTGCCTATACTTGCACACCTTGTGCTTGTTTTATTCTTATAATTTAATTTTTGTTGTTGTTCCTTAAAAAGCGTGTTTTTTTTTTTTACTTTAATTACATGAATATTGTTTTTGGATTGTTTTTTATTTTAATATTCTGGGTTTTTATTTTAAGAGCAAATTGATGAAGATGGATATGGATTGTAGTCTCTTGGTTTTGGTGGTTTTTTAAGAGCAAACCGATGAAGCTGAATATGGATATGGATTATAATTTTGGGTTTTTTAAGAGCAAATTGATGAAGATGATGAGGGAAAAATATATAGTGTAGGACCATCATAAAATCTATGTTCATCTCTAATCTAATGGTAAAAAAAAACTTTCCCATGGTGGGAAAGGATTCACCTTTCCCATGTGAAATGCCACCAACTTTATATTAGATGAAGATATTGACAAAATTTAGCCAAAAGATCTTGAGACTGAAAAGTGCGTAAGAGAATTAATCTATTGCTTCTTGTAATCACTTGTCACCTTGAATTTTGGATCGAGTAGCCCTTATAAGATTTTTGAATGCAACCCAACGTGAGTTAATTTATGTTAGAATTCAGCGTGCGTTAACTCACGCTGATATACATATTAGTGTGTGTTAATTCACGTTGGATATACCAAACATGAGTTAATTTAAGTTGGAAGCATTTCGGTGCATTTTGGTCGGTTAATGTGGAACTCAACAAATTTGTATGGGAGAAGAGCAATTTTCAAACTTAATTTTCTATTCCATTATCACATCTCTTTCTTAACTCTTCCTTTTTTGCTTCTTTCTCACAAAACCAAAACCCTGGCTAGCAGTTTTCTAACTTCTTCACACTCCACACTCTTCACTAAAATTACCATGTCAAACAACCTTAAAAAATTATTACCGATCTAGACATATCTTATGCCATATTTCTTATTAATATGACATTTTTTCATTGGCTTTTCGAAAGGAAATAAAAAGGGTTTGTTTCATCTTTTTCTAATTTGTCTCTATTATTTCTCCTTTGCTTAAGTTTTCCAATTAAATATAATGGAAAGGATTTTGCAATGTTTCTAAAATTTAGTTCTTAGTTTATCCCATTCAAAACTATGAATTATACAAATTTATATTATGTTACGTACAAAAATAACAACATTCAATGCAACATTACATGACCAAACATACACACACATATATTTAATTGAATTGTGACTTGTGAGGTAAAAATAGAATGACCATATTATTACCAACAATGTCATGTTTTTCAGTTTTGTATTTAAGTCGCACAACTTTCATCTGAACTTTGGAGAGTATATTATTTATGATATATCAGGTTTAACATTGGTTTATATGAAATCTGGTCCATTCACTGGTTTCCCACTATAGGAAAAATACAGTACCTGCCCATAGTAAATGTCACCAACTTATTACTAGAATCGGTAATGTGAACGTTTTGGTTTAAAATTAAAAGCAAAGCATTTAGAATGTGTTGTATCTGTAACCAAGAAAGACTTTCTCTTTGATATTTGGTTTAATCAAACATGTGAATTGCATTTTACTCCTCCATTATGGCATCAGCAGTTGTTTGGAACTTAATCACAAGCCCATACAACACCGAGAATATCATCTTGTTCCAGTACTTGGCCTTGAGCTTCTTCATCTTCTCCATCATCACAGCCCTTGCAGTCTCCCGCATCGGATCTATAATCGGGCTTATGATTCTTCTTTCTATTCTTTTTCTCGTTGCCTACATTGCTTTTATGGCGAAGGCATGATCAAGCGTGTTTCTCTAATTTAATCATTGTTTTTTTTTTTTTTGGTAGATAGACGAAATGTCAAAGCCATTATAAACTCACACACACAAGTGGAGGTACCGGGGTTCGAACCCCGGTCATGGCATCCGGCCTAACAATTTCGACATTTTACCAGTTGAGCTAGGACTTCTGGATAATTTAATCATTGTTTTACTTTGTATTAAATAAATATCTCTTCTTTGTAATGTTTGGTCTATTCAAAATATGATTTGTATAATAACATTATGGTTGATGAATATATCATGTATGAATGTGGTTGTTGTTTCATGGTTGTGGTCGAAAATGAATAGAGAGAAATTACTATTTAGTAAAAAAATCGTATTTGTCTGAATTGTTTACAAGTTATTGTGAAATTAAAAGTTGTAAAACATACACGGGACCGCAAGCAATTTCTTAATATTTAGGCTAAAAATAAGAATTGTGATTGCAAAACTGAAATTGCTAAGAAGATGACATGGTGATTTTGGTGAGTGGCTATATAAAACAGAATCTTTGATGGATAATTATCATGGTTTTCTCTATTCTCTTTTCTTTTTCTAGATGTACATGTCAAATAATTAGGAGAGAAATGCTATAATGAACAAAAGTTACATGTCACAAAAAAACATGACAAAGAGTCCATTTGTTATGTATTATTATTAATTATTTTTAATTATGAAATCTCATTTTTATTATTTTAATAGTGTTTGTTTCCGATTTTTTTTTAAATGGTTACAAAAATTAGTTTTAATCTTAAAATGATTAGTTATTCATAGAAGTTTTTTCAAAACCTATTCAAACACAACTATATACTCTTACCATGGTTTATAATGGCCAATGTACTTGAGGTTTTAGTTTAGGAAGTTTCCTTCGTTTAATTGTGCCCCTTATATGTCGATTCGTGTAGGCTACTGCGTAGCTTCAAGGAAATTACTAAGGGCAGCTTGCTCCTAAGAAAGTAACTTTGGTCTAAGTCATGGTATCATAATTCTTCTTCGCAGGAGTAGTTTCCTTCAAAAATATGATTTTGAAAACGTAGGAATTTCTTTCTTTACTGAACTAAGTAATATACTAATATTAATCATTAGGTTGAAATATATAATAAGAGTTCCAAAAGGGATTAAAAGTCTAGCACACTTCTTGAATTGGCGTATGTAAAAATCTTACACAATTATTTGACATCACAACCTAACAACTAGAAAAGACTCAGCAGCACTAGTATAGATGACACGTAATCTGAGATGCCAAACTTTTGTAATATTTCCCAGATTTCTTATAGGTATGATCTTTCATGTTTGATATAAACAAAATTTTGGATTCAACCCTCACACAGATGTCTTTATTTTGAGTGAAATCTTTCACCTATGTATTGTCCAAAGTTGGAAATTGCAATTACTAATACGGTTATTCTTACATCATCATTCAAGGAGTTTAATCGCAATGTCAAACTCGTATTTGATCAACATGATTGCATCATAAGAAAGATGGGGGAAAATTGATGGAGAAGAGGAGGAAAAAAAGACATGCAAATATTGAAGTCTTTTAAAACATGAAACACACAACATCTCTCCACCACTTTGTACACATCATTGTTTGCTCCCTCCTTTATAAACAGTAAGATGCAGCAAATTCACAGTATCATATATGTTTGCCTCTTACATATCAGCTGCTATCATATGTTTAATAGAAAGGATTATGTCACTTTTTACGAGACACAGCTGCTGCAATCCCACCTGCAATCAGTCCAACAGCAGTTGCAGCAATGCCCAAGCCAATGACACCATCTACAATGGAGGAATAGAAATAATGTCAGTGTTATTTAGAGCACAAATCAAGCCCCTTCCCATTGGTCTCAACATGATAAGGGGAAGAAAATGCATGGGGAAAGATCAATAATTGATGAGAACCTTTTGTTATCCGACTCTCAATCGCCTCCTTAAGTGACAATGCCTGCCTCCAGTCGGATGCAATCTGCAGAAGAAAAAATTGTAATCATTTTCACATGGGATGCTGTGTTGTGTTGGTGTTAATGGATAGATTGGAATTGGAATGAAAAATTTGATGGTGTACTTCATCTTCACTTAGAATTAATGGTTAGATTTGGAGGGTAAAGAAAAAAAGCCAAGATATATAGATAGCGAGTCTGACATTTTTTTTCCTCTATAAATTTCAATTAAACAGTGGAATCAAAGGCTCAAGTATATGGAAAAACAAAAGAGGGAAAAAAATGATAAACATGATTCTTGTCGTAAGCTACGTAATTTCAGAGAGTTTGAACCAGTTTCAACCACTAATGGACATGTTCAAGGTTATTCACTAAATTTCAAATTAGTAGAGATACCGAGTGAGAAAAGTCCTAACAGACAACAAAATTTACAAAATCATATCTTATTTCTACAAGCTGTTACAGTGAAATGTACAGAAAATGCATTTATAGAAGTCAGATTCTTTTTAAAAATCTGATGTGTTTTGAAGATACAATGCAGGATAGAAACGTCAACTAGTTATAAAATAAAGGGTTAATAGGTCTTTACCCCCCTGTAATATAGGTCATTTCCGGTTTTCCCCATGTAAAATATTTTTGTTTTGATTTATCCCCCTAATAGGCCAAACAAAAACGAACATGTTTTGAAAAAAAATAAATAAAATTGGTTTTTGTTTGGCCTATTAGGGGAGTAAATCAAAACAAAAATATTTTACAGGGGGTAAATCAAAATAAAATAAAATTTTTACAGGGGGGAAACCAAAAATGACCTATTCACCCTAAAATAAAATTTAAGATTTACAGATATATCAAGTGCGGTGCTAGGGGCACATACACCTTATACAACTTGGGGCTGTTTATTTCGGGTGTTTCCTGTTTCCATTTCCTCTAATAAAATGAATATTAGAGAAGACATTATGAAAGTTTTTAAAATTCAGAAGAAAAAAAAAAAATCAAAACATTATTTTCGGTGTTTACGGAAACACATACTTTCTAGTTAGCTTTCATCTTTAAACTATCACAATTAAAAAGTAAGATCCATAAGCAAATGTCATCCACCCACATATAAAGTAAAAATTGAAAATATTGTTAGAAAGTAGCCAGATTACCAGACCCAGTTTCTCTGTCATAAATCAGGGGAACATAATTTAAAACAATGGAAGAATACACCCGGATATGATTTTTTTTATAAACAAAAGGAACTGATGAAAGCATTAAGGCTCAGTTCTGATGTTTCTCTAGATACCAAGTAACATTAAAGCCAAAGCGAGAAAAACATACCTCTAGGCATTTCTCAACAAGTTCCCTGCTCCTTGAATAGTCACCACTTTTGTAATATCCAACAGCCAGAAGATAAAGCTTCTCCCTTTGTTTCAGCGGGTCAACAGTACTCGGTAATGATGCTGCCACACACATGTAATTTTATTATCAACGTCATTGTTATAAACACAATTTTGCTTATCAATTTACACTTGCAAGTTAAGTAAAAGAGAGATAGATTGGTTTACATTGAAGCATTGCTATCCCACGCTGCACATCTTCTGGACGTTTTGAGTGGACAAGAGCCCATGATAAACGCAAGAGAGATTCTTGCATAGCCTCATCAGAGGCAGGTTGTTTCTCGGCCTCAGCAACCTCTCTTTCACATCCCTACAGATATACATGCATCAAATTTAAAAGCGGCAAAGCAAAAGGAAATGGATAGGATCAAGGCCCATGTTTGAATAAGCAGATTTATTAAGTGTTTGTGCTTGTCATGTAAGTGCTTATGTATAAACTATGACCCCGTTTGGATTGGCTTATTATTGAACTTCTGAAAAATAGCTTATGCAAATAAATAAGCTTTTGTGTTAATTCATAAGTTCTCAATAATAAAAATTGCATCTTCATAATCAGTTTTTTCATAAACTACCTTGACAAGCTTATTTATTTTCATAGGTTGTTTTGCATAAGCTAAAAAATAAGCCACAATCCAAACGGGCTTTGTATAACAAAATGTAAAATCAAATCAAATTTTGTTCATAAAATAGCCTAGAGAGCTTTCCTTATAAGCAATCCCAAAGAGTCAGTGCTCACAAGTTTTGTGAGACAGTTTGGGAGAAGTTATGAAAACAGCTTATGAGAAGCTTTTTTTTTCAGCTTAATTGAATTAAGAAGTTAGAAAGTAATTAAAATTGAAGCTAAATTCTGAGTCTAATGCAAGAAAAAAGAAAGTCTATAATAAGAAAAGGGGAAACGGTGCGTTTAATAAATGATAGAGAAGGAAGAGAGTACAGCGATGATATCGGGATCGCAGGAGGGAAGAAGGTCACTGCCGGAGAAGAATTGTCCAACCTTGTCAACGATCATTCCTAGCTTAGCTTCGAGTTTCGCCATTGATAAACCTGTGAGAGAGAGAGAGAGAGAGCACACAGACTTAATACTACTCGCTACACCGACTCGGACTAGGACACGGTGTCTTACTAGTTAAGCAAATAATTTGACTTCATTGGGGCTAAGAGATTTACCACCATGAACCACACTGTTTATAGAGCCGTAAAAACTTATAAAAAATAGTAAAAATTATTTTAAACTTATTTATTTTAAGATGAAAAAAAAAATGACTTAACAATGATTTTTATGATAAGCTATATAATTTATTTATTTTTTAGTGATTTTTTAAAATTGATTATCTAAAAAAGTTAAAAGAAAATGATAAAAATACTTAAAATGATATTTTAAGAGAAATTATTCAAAACTATTTTTCATTGAAAGTTTTCTTTAAAATATTCTTTGTTAAAAAAAAAAATTATAACAAAAATATGATACACCATGAAAATCAATTAAAAGAAAAAATGTATTATGCGGGGATTGAACAATGGTCCTCTTCCATAAGCTCGGCACTGCTTAATCAATTGATTAACGTACGTTGGAAAAAAAGAATTTTATATAGTGCTATTTCATATTAGAATTATTGAATTACTTCCAGTTAGTTCCTTAAAAAAAAAAATTAGAAAAAAGTAAAAAATAAATCTATGGAACATTTTTATGGTTGATCTACGAAACGTTTAACATCCACAATAAAAGAATGTTATATTTGTCTTACCTCAAGGCCATGTTATTGTTCCATACAAATAAAAGAGTCAGATTAATACAAATAAAAGAGACAGCTAGGAAATTGCATGATGCCTAACTATCATGACCACCCTTTTCAGGATCTTGGATTCTTCAAAGAAGTTAAAGCTTTGAAGGTCCCTTTTATTGTTCCTTACATCTACTTGTGCTGAATGTACAATTATCATTGTTCTTCAAAAACTATAGGATTTTTGAGCATGTAAGAACTAGAACATGTTTACAAATGAGAATATATTTCTTATACTCATAGGAAACTACAATTCTAAACAGAGAAATTTCTTAGTTAGTTTCCTGTTACATATGTCTACTTACAAACCACAAATGAATCTTGTATGCTAAGCCAAATTGCAAAACCATAAATATTATAAAAGCCAATACAAAACCACCATATGTATACGGTTCTAACATACTAATCTCTATCCTCCATTTCTTCATTCATGTAAAAATAGCCTCAAAAAGAAAACTAATCTCAATCTAAAAAAAATGTATATATGCAGATAGTACTAATATCAATCCAATGACCTTCTCTAACACAAGCAAAGCAACTGAGGACACACTGTACACTATGCACCTTGCAAAATTCAGACTAAAATTTAGGTTGATAAAAGAAAGAGATTAATTTTAATACACCGTCGATGTAAACTTTTTACACTATTAACCAATCACAAACCATCATTTGTATGACTTTTAAGGTATGTATGATTGAAGTCAAATATTTTTATTGATCCAATGGTTATGATTGATTGACAGAGTAAAAAATATTTACATTGTTAGTGCATATCAATTAAATCCATGAAAGAATAGCTTCGGAAACCTCCCATCGTTCTATGGTTACATTACTACCTGCAGCTGCATGGTATTGGTATCAATCTGATGGGATTCTCATTCAGTTTCCCAGAGAAAGGTTCAACTTCCCCTAATTAAGACCTTTTTTATGTCATATAAAACCATCTAACATAAATCTTGTCTTCTTGAGAACATATCCTCAGGAGATTCGTTCTCTTCATCATCCTTAAGTAACGAGTCCCCATTTCCGGTATAAAGCCGGACAGATAATGTAGGCGAAGAAGGCAAGCCGCCACCTGCAATTTCAACATATATGTAACATGAAAGAATGTAAAGTATGGTTGGCGAGTCAGTAGCAGCTAAATTAAGTAGTACTCGGTATATGATTAAATTTGACCATACCTCTAAAAGAATGGCTTCTCTCGAAGTCCTTGGTCAGATGTAACATTATTGTGCCAGAGAGTACAACAATAAAGCCACATATTTCTGACATAATAGTTGAAAAACTTTGGCCATCCCAATCCTGCAAGAATAATTTGAAATGTAATTAGACTCTTGCACAATTCATAGACACCAGTAACATATGCATCCGACATAAATTGCAAAAACTTGTTGACGGTACCTTGAACATTATTATACTGGCCAATATTGTAAGTGTTGTAAACATGACATAGTATATAGGAGACACGATTGCCGTGTTGAAGGTGTCAAGCGCCTGAAATATTATAATCATGTTAGTGAAGCATATCTGGTTTGGAATTTCAAACAAACTTTATAATGTACTAAACAAATCTGAAATAGAGCCTAGTTTTATTTTTCCATAGGATACGATTGAGGCGTCAATTTGAAAAGGGAAACACACACAAGTCACAGAATACAACAAATCACTCAGTCGAGGGGGAACGATTCCAGTACCATTGATCTAGCAACATTAATGCTAGTATTTTTCATTAACATCGTTTCTTTCATTTTAAATTTCTAAACAATAATGTCATTAATCAGTCAAAGAACACTAAAGGCAAAGAGAGTACGAGAAAACAACGAAAGAAAAGGAAAAAGTTACCATCTAGTCAGGACTAACTAATGAACTTGTTCATGTTCGTTCTATTAGTATAAAAGTAAATTATGATTACTTGTAAGGGCTAAGGAAGGCCCTAGTGTCTCTCATAAATGAAGTAGTTGCATTTGTTTTACATGTTCACAAAACACATATTTTGCAACAGACAATGGTTATGGTTATTGGTATTAATGTGAAAAATATTAGGAAGAGCATAAATATCCAGTAAATACGCAATTAGAAATAGACTTTGTTTTGGATGTCTCTATCTCTCACGATCTGAGGTCTATCACTGAAGCTAATTGTCTGTCTTATCATAAAATAGTCAATCAGACTATGTACGAACACAGTGAAATATATCTCACAAAGGATTTTCTTCAGTATCAAGAAGAATCATTGATATACAGGGAGTACAGGATCCATCCAACACTAATGCATTTAGGTCCGGTCAAGGGACAATGAGGCCTAAAGCTAGGGAGCCTAAGACTAAACAAACTATGAGAGCTCATATGTACAATTTTTGCTAGGTATCAAATGGAGTTGAGGCCATAAAATTAGTGGGCTATGTTGGGGTTGAGTGGAGTGGGCTGGGGGTTTCAAGCTTAAAGTGAGAGATTGTCTGGCTTTATATTTGGGCCAACTTTTGTCGTTTATGTTTCTCATCTTGGTGTCTCTATTTTCCTTAGCGCACCGTATACTACAAAATAAAATAAAAAACATCAATCCTTGCAAACGAGTCGTACCAGAACAGGAACCACAAATATAAACTAACTTCAACAAGTTTCAACAATATTCTCCTTTATCGTTACTGCTCCAACAATTCAACTTTCCCCAAAGTAATACTCATTTGGTATTACTCCTTAATAATCTTTTTGTCTTTTCCTGCATACTGCATACATATGTATCCCCATCTCCACTACACTTTTACCCTACAATAGTTCGCATTTCGTGGCCTAATATTCACCAGTAAAGAATATCACTGGTTTTATCGTTGCCTGTTAAAACTTTCCTTTTTATTGATAGGTAATCAGCAACCACAAATCACAGCTCACGCATTTCTCTATTTCATCCACCCAATTTGAGCCTTGTGTTACATCCTGACCAACTCTGAAACCTGCGGTATGATGTGAAAGGATGGCGTGACCTCGGATTTTCACCTAGAAATAGTGGTGACTCGCATCTTAATGAACATACAATTCGTATCCTTTGTCTTAATTTTTGAGAACTCCTAGATTCTAAAGGTTATCTCCACAACTTCCCCTTTGCTGAGCATTTTCCTCAAACTTTACATATCCTATCTCAAGCATGAATAAAAAGTAGAGTCGTGATATGTAGTCCATATAGATAGTGTGAAACTCCATCGAGTACTTTTATGACATGAATGATTGATACATTGATGTCCACAAGTTCTAGAAATGCACTTAATAACCCGCTGGTCACATATTAAAGGGTGTGGTATATCATTAACAAGGACCAGGACAAAAATAAATCATATCTTTAAGCTAATACGAGAAAAAAACATTGAATATCTAGCATGCACATCAATAACGAAAGAAACTTTTCAAAAAGAAAAGTCAACAAATTACACTCTAATCCTAAACTATCTTCAATCTTGCTAAGCACAACCATGTTGTACCTTCAAGAATTAAAATATATATATATATATATATATATATATATATATATATATATATATATATATATATATATATATATATCACACAACAATAAAACTGATGTGTATTTCTCAAAGGGTTGCTCTGCCCTAACTTCCTTACACGTGTTATTGGATGGGATTGCTGCGCATCTATGACCTTGCTTCAATATTGTCAATCACAGATCACGGAAAATAGATGTTTGCTTAAATTTCGCTATGCTATAACGCTATAGCTGCTATTTGTCAACGCTTTGTACTAAATTGCATATCACAGAACAATAGTGGTTTGTTAAAATTCCGCTACGCTATAGGGACTCTCCTAGATATGTATATTCATTAACCAGCTTTGTTACATTTGCATTTTTGAGCCTCTTATGCTCACTGATACCCTCCTTCCTAGTTTTTTCTCTTCATTCTTTAATAAACCTTTCTTTAACCACAAAAAATTGGAGATCCTATAGAATGAATGGATTGTGATATAATAGATGGAAAACACAAAAATGATGAAATGATTTTCTACTTATATACTAATAAATAACAATTGGAAGGATGGGGCCAGTAAGCTAAGTAACAAACCTTATTAAGATAATTCATTTGCATTACGACACATATGGCCACAACTAACATGAAAAACCAAGTCTGTGGATAAACTAACTGATTGTTCCCTTCAAAAGTTAACTTCAAAGAAGTTCCAAGTGCTTTGACACTCATTACCTGCCAACAAAAAAATTCACATACATCAGACACCATATTATTGCATTGTTAGTTAGTAACTAAAAGAAAACATTTTTCAGCAAACATCGTCAGTTATTTGGATAGACATAGTTATCCTTACAACTGGGGGAGAGGGTGAAAGAAGCCAAATACTTGATGTGAGAAATCCGCAAGTGTACGGTTTTTTGTCTAGTAAAATATCGGATCACAGGGACTGTGATTAGTACCAATTGTTATAATTCAATTAAATTAAACAGAACAAATAATTTGGTGAAGTTGAAAGTTGTAACAATCACAAAAGTAACGCATCAATAGAGAATAAAGTTATCGAAATTGCAAGAAAAACTAATTTGGTTGTTATAATAATAAGGAAGCTTCCAAGATTGGGGTTTACCAAAATGATAGTTTATGATCCAAAATTGACTACCCTTTTGCTAATGTTGAACCCTGGTTGAAGGCAACCTATAGTAGTTAATGTTCTCTTTCAAGAAACAAGAACCGTGCCCAATTAACCCAAATCCTACTGTCGTGGTAATTGAAATTGGATTAACTCATTAATCTTTGTGATTATTCATTTGTTCCTCGAGAAACCAAACCTACTTTAGTGATTCAAATCTCAAGTTCAATTCTTAAAATTTCAATAATTAGGTTCACCTTTCAGTTCTTCCCTAATTCTCTATTAGTTGTAAATAAGTGGCCAACAAATCCACATGAATAAAGCCTGGTGAAAGAACTTAAAACATAATAGTACATATAAATAAAACATATAAAGTTACAAGAAAGCTGAATCTTCATTTATGAAATTCACTGCTATAAGTTAGAGCTTAGAATCCAGATTTTGCGAGATAATGTTAGCGAATAGCAAAGACCCAATTACTTGCAACAAGAAATAATATTCCGCCTGTCATATACTCCCTCAGCTCCTTTTCATTGTCACTTTAGTAGAAAATTTTGTTTCTATTTACTTATCGTTTTTAAAGTTTAATGCAACTTTAACTATTGAGTTGTTAATAATACACCATTAACTATTTATTACAGAGAGAGAAATATGTGGAATTAGATAATAAATAGTTAATGGCATTATATGAAAATGACATAGTTTGATCAAAAGTAACAAACTTTTTTGTTTTCTTGATATGTACAAATAATCTTAGAAGACAACTAAAAAGGAACGAAGGGAGTATATTTTAAACTAAATAACTCTGAGGAAACAAATCTGCTAAGTATAGATCAATTATTAAAGGGAAATGGAAAAGTGAGCATAAAGGACAGCACTTAATTTACTTACAGAGAGGGAACCCATCAACGAACAAATGCCTGTATAAACTAGGACATTGGTATGTCCACATGTTGGTGCAAAATGGAAAACCATAAAGAAGACCAGTACTACTACAGACCCGACATATGCTAGAAATGCTGCATGCAGAGAATACCCGTTATCAAAGAACCATAATATATGGCATTTGAAAAAGAAAAGGTGATGAATCTAACCTGGTTGAGTAGCCATATTCCATATCTCCAGAACAGATGTGATAGGTTCCTCTTTAGGAGCGTGAATAACAATAATGATAGAACCAGCAATGCACATCACAATGCCTAATATCCCAAGCTTGTGTAGCCTCTCTTTCAGAATAAGGTCGGCTAAAACAGCACTAGAGGATACCATGAAAACATCATTGAAAAAACAATCATGTTATCAAAGTTAGTAGTCAATATTGTCGTAATTCAATTGAGAAAGAAAACTAAGGCGAAGAATACCTCACAATAATACTTAATGCACCGAGAGGGGTAACTAGAACAGCAGGAGCAAAAGCATATGCAATAAAATTTGCAACTTCTCCTACAATCACTGAACAAGAGACCATACAGAAAAAGATTCTGCAAGAAATCAGAAACACAAAAATGGGAAAAGAAAAAAATAAACTTTGAAAATAAACTAAAGGCAAAGCTACACCAGAGGCCCTCTAACTTGATTTGAATTTTCAAACAGGTCCTTAATTTGAACAGACTTTCATTCTTAGTCCATTAATGTTGCAAATATGTGTACACGACAGTGTTATTGGTGGTGGATGGCGGAAATCCAAAAATCTGGCATATAAAGCCACCATAAAATGTCATGGCACTGCCATTCTTCATAAATTGGCTAGAGCGCCGCAATCTGCCATGGTCAATATTTGATAACACTATGTTTTACAATCTTAGATAAAAGCTAAAAAGAGGTCACGTTATATACATATGTTTCACAATCCAAGAAAATCATGATTTTACCCTTAAAATTTGAACCGTCTAAAGAGAAATTTACCGTTTTCAACCCTAAACCCTTTCATTCATTACATGTTCTCTGTTTTTTTATCATATGGTTTTTTGTTTGTTACATTGGAATCAGCTACTACTTGAATAGACAATAAAAGACACATTCAATCTCTCCTCTGTTACATTAAATCTCTAACTAGTAATTGTTTTATCATATATTTTTTTGTTCTCCTCTGTTTTTAATACATTCTCTCCTCTGTTCTTATACAATCTATCCTTTGTGACCCCGCTACCGGGGATCCTGCAATCCCACTATTGGGGTCGGCCACTCCACGCTGCTATCCAGGATCGACTACCTAGATTCAAACCTAACTTTTAGTTGATAACAGAAATTTAGGGTGATGGGACGGTGCCCCAGTCCAAGGCACAGAAGACCGGCTCAAAGAGCATTTACACAAGGTATTTACATTTACCTTCCTCCTCCAAGGGCACTAGTTGGGCTCGAACCCGGATCTCAAGCCCTCTCCTTCAAAACTAACTTTTTGGATTCAAAAACTCATGTATATATCAATAAAACTAAATCCAATTAATTTCATACATTCATTGGACGAAATCAAAATCAATAATGAAGACAACAACAAAATCTACCCGAAAGAAAAAAACAATTGACAAGAAACCTAGGAAGAAGGAAAAGCTTACTTGTGATCATCCCTACCCACCATAGAGGTTCCAATAGATAATAATAACCACCAACACCTACAAAATAAATAAAAATTCAAAACCATGCATAATAATAATCAACAAAAACAAATTCTTTTTTTTTTTCAGAATTCAGAATTCAGAAGAAGAAAGAGAAAAATTCCGACCAGCCCTAACACCATAAGTAGAAGCTGCTCTTCGAAGACCTTGTTTCTTGATAATGAAACTTGAACCAATAAACAAACTTGAAGCCAACGCTAAAATGAGACCTGTTACATTCTCATTCGACAGACCCATTTCGAAAAATCGTTACTTTCTTGTAATTGTGATTGTTTTTTTCTTTCATTGATGAGCTCCGACAGACAAACGAGGTTAACTCAGATCATCATCATCGTTCGTTCGTTATTTGCTGGAAATGAAATGATTGGGTGCGAACAACCTCAATCAACTTAATTATCCGTCAGCACATTTGTGGGACCCATTTAGTATATGCATTTATTTATTGGGTATATATTTTAATGCAAACATTATTAAATTCTTTTCAACTTTGACCACCAAACTTCATTTTTTATTTCTTTTAAAATTGGCTCTAAAATCCATATGTCATTGCTCAATCGACAAATATCGATATTGCTAGACGTGACATTGTGATTGGAGTTTGAATTTCGATTCTTTCATTTATGTGTATGAGTTTTCAATGTGTATGAGTTTTCAATAACTCTTATTATTTTATCTATCAATCAAATAAAAATTGTTTTTCAATATATTTTATTTACAAATAAGATTCTCATACTAATAGTGGAGTTAAAAAATACTATGTTTTTATAAAAATATCTCTTACATAATATTTTAGAATTTTTATAAAAAAAAAAAAGAAATTAAATATTAATTTTTAGGCTTAATTGATCTGCTGGTCCATTAACTTTTTTATTCAATTTAGTCTCATAAGTCTTAACTTTATCAAACACGTCCCTTAACTTATTTCTTTTATTCAATTTGGTCCAATTTTGATATTTTAATCCCTTAAAAAAAAGACTGTTGAATTACGGAGGCCTATCAAATTTTATAGTGTATCACCAACACCTAATTTATTTACTTTTTTCTTCTTTTTCCTCATCTTCATCTACATTTTAAAGGATCATTGTTTAAAGAAAAGACAATACTTACAAGATTTTGAATTTTTCAACACTAATTTGCAACTTATTACATATTGTGACTCTGTAGCAATCCTCTTCTCTTTTAATTTTATTGAGGGTGTGTTTGGTTAAGAAAGAGAAGTTGTGAAGAGAGAAATAAGTAAAAAAGAGAGTGAGAAGAGAGAGAAAAAGATGAGAAATAGAATAGATTTGATGTAGTATTTAGTATAAGAGAAGGATAAGAGAAATAGAGGAGAGAAATGTTGATTGTTAATAAAAGTACAAAAATAACCTTGATTTAAAACGTTTCTTAATTTATTTATTTTTTTGCTATTTTAATTTTAATATAAAATTGTTCGACTTACCTTTTTCTATTTATTTGAATTATAACTATTTTAGATAATTAAGTTAACTATTAATGAATATTAAATTTTTTATTTCAATCGGTTAATCATATTGTGGTGGTACGTGATATTGAAGTCTAATAACAAAAACTACATAACAATGTGTGGGAAACACATGAGACAAAAGGACAATATTGGAAAAACAAAAATTGAAGGGTGCTCTCTCCACTTTCTTCGCTATATTGGAGAGAAGAAAAAAACATGTCGGACCTAGTCATGTGTATTCTCTCTTAGTTACTTCTTCTTTGATATGCCAAACATGAACAGTGATCAATTTTTTCACATTATGAACGGTGATCAAACATTATATCTCCGTGAGTTTAGTTCAGTTGGTAGGGATATTGCATATTATATGCAGGAGCTGGGGTTCGAACCCCAGACACTCTACAATTAAATTGTGTGAGCTTTAGTCACTAAACTACTTAACAAAACAAAAACAAAAAATCTCTGCATTCTTTCTCATCCCAGCTTCTCTCGCTTACCAAACACACCGTGAATGAATGAACCGTAAAAAGCTTTCGTTCTTCCATCCTAGTAGAGGTTTTGCACCAATGTAATCTTTTTTAACCCTAATCTAGCTAGTTGTGATTTCTACAGAGGAGTTATCCTTGACCATCAATGAAAAGGTCCAAGAAAGAAAATGGCATCCAATTCTTGTATCAAAAAATGGTCACCTCTTATCTCACTTTTTTTTTTTTTTTTTTTTCCGTGGATGATGCCGTCAAGTTTTCTAAAGCTAAAATCTCTTAAGCTTTTGAAAATTTTAGCTTGTCTTGGAACACATGTTAAGGATTATATAAATAGTAAATATTTAATATAAATATTAATTTTCAATCTTTAAAAAAATGAATTAACATAATTTTTTAGATAAAATTTCTACTTTAAGTTTCTTAACAAGTGCCCTAACGGCAGAAGTTAACATTTTCATAAAAGTTAATGTGTTTAAATATGTATATAGCTTTTTACGTATATTATCCTAATTCATCAAGAGGTAATGTAGGCCTCAAGCTCAAACTAAGTTGATATCGTGGAATTAATCTTGATACATTAACTTTGGCTAAGATGTGTGTTATTTGAGTAACTATTTGTACAACAACTTTTAGGATAACCATGTATTTACAAAGAATAGTATGTATCGATACGAAATTCAAAACAACAAAGAAATAAAGTAAAAACATAATAAGAGTATGTGAGAGAAAATTGTGATACAATGGTTGTACATATAATTACGCTGTGTCTTCAATCCCATGTATTACGTGTGCAATTGCTTTAGATTCCTTTGGTCAAATACACTTGTTTTGACTGACTATTGACAACATTACAACTTATTAAGAACTTGTTCAACGAAGTCCCTAAAAAAAAATAGAAAAAAACTTGTTCAACGAGGTTACGACGTTGGAGGAAAGTAATGAGAATGTGATGAAGTCCCATGTGGGGTAGGGCTGTGGTTACGGTGCATAAGGAAATTCTTATGCACCCTGCATAAATCCAGAAATGATTTCTGTGAGCTGTACTCCAAAACCATTAGATGTAATTAATGGTTTCCAGCACTCTGCATAAATTCCAGCCCAATTATGCTAAAACCATTTTGCTATGGAAATGGTTTCTGTGAGTTATACTCCAAAACCATTTCTAAATTTATGCAGGGTGCATAAGGATTTTCTTATGCACCATAACCGCACCCGTGGGGTAGTACCCCAGATTGGAAAGCATGTACACGTGTCGTATCCCTGAGCTAGCCAATGAAAAAATAAGAAGAAGCATACGTGAATCATTCCGTGGAAGCCAAATGACAAATGTAACGTGGGGTCAACATTTGAACATTTATCACATGAAAAGTACAGTACACATGTTTTGTTATTGTTGGTTGATTGATTATGAACCATGGCATTTAATTTGGGAAAAACTAGTTTTTTCCCACTATGGAAAAGCTTTTTCTGACCATTGGATTAAGTGTAGAATACATCTTTATTATGGACTCTCAATATTAAATCTAACCACTCATGTTCCTCCTTTTCCCAGCACCATCTCACCTGACCTGACTGTTTTAATCTCCTTTCCACCGTCTCTTTCTTTCTCGCCTCCCTCCATCCAACGATGGCTTCATGCTTGTGAATTCTTTTTATTCTAATTTTCTTATGTTCTAATCCTTGTTTGTTCAACGGACTGGAACCTCCATAAATTATGTGCTGCTTCTCTTCTTGCATCATTGATCTCTGAAATATGCTTATTAGTTAATATTTTCTTGCTACTAGCTGGTACTTTAATTACAAAAGTACTGTATATAAAAGAGTGATATATAGCTGAAAGTGGAGATGGAATCAAATTATAAAAGAAAATTAAAGGACATGTGTTTATACGATTGAAATAAGAAGTTAATAGTTTTCTATTTGAGGTTACTTTTACACAAGTTGTTTTTTATTTTTATTTTTGCTGTTTGCCTATGAATCTAAATACCTAGATTTTGTTATTTGTTCTTTTTTCTTTTCTGAAATGATTATATGATGAATTTGTTGTTGATTATGATTGGATCTTGTTATTGCAGGAATTGAATGTCCGGGGAGGGAAGAGGAGGAGTTTGTTGGGTTTCTTCCATGGATTGAATGTTGTTAAATGGGTTAAGTAGGTTGCTCTAAGTGGTGAGTGAGAGAGATATGGAGGAGAGTGAATAAAATATTGTGGTGAGTGTCTATGATAACATTATGGTCTATATTTGATCTAATGGTAAAAAAATATTTTCCCATGATGGGAAAGAAGTCTCCTTTCCCAAATTAAATGCTACCATAATGATGAGGTTGCTTCAAGTTGATTGTTCTTCTTTAACTTTTGTAAGTCTTGCTAACCATTGCCCTGATGCCCTTAGGGCAATGGTTAAGAAAACCAAAAGTAATATATTTACATTGAATTTAACAATGTTTTGATTTTTAAAAAGTTAAATTTTTACTTTTCACCATTTTCCAATACAATGTTTCTATTTTTATCATCTTAACTAATGTTCCAAGGGCACTATTTAGCATTTCCCTAAAAAATATTGTTACAAAATAATCTCAAACTTTTGATAGATATTTTTGCTCTCAGTTGGACAGAACTTTTTGTTACAAAATGATTAAAATATGATGATGTGTCAAATGATTAAGATGATGTGTTTTTGCCAGTCATTACCTTTCATAATTATTCAGCGTGTAATTATCAAAGCAAATGAAATACATGACTTGTATTCTATAGATTAAAAAAAATGTTTTTGACTTTCAATAATTTAGAGTTTTGTTTAGAGATTTTATGTAAAAGCATAATTAATTTTGTGTTTGTTTATCCTAATATATAACAATCACCACTTAAGAAAAATTTATTTCTTTGAATACAACTATATATAAACTGAATTTTTTGTTACAAAATTACTTAGTTCTCCCCCCTTTAAAAACATCCATTTTTTGAAAAACTATTGTTAATATCTATTTATTATTTATTTGAAGTTGTTTTTAGTTTTTTGCAAAAGAAGAGATCGATCGTCCGTACGCCTAGGTCAAAAACAAAAAGGCGGTGATGGAGTACCCCTATGATGATATGTGTGATATTGTTGTGAAGGTTCGTCAACAACATGTTTCTCATCTACTTTCTTTCATTTGGAGCAGATCCTCGTTACCAACGTTTATAGTTGCCTTGTTGGTGTTAGGAGAATCATTCACAACGATCAAGGTTTTTCTTTCTATTTCAGTAGTGTAGTGTAGCTCGTGCTGGACATCTTGTGGATTGTATAAGGCGCACAGTTCCTATCAAGACTCGTTGTGATTCCATTCCTTCTGAGATTAAATACCATTTTTTTGTTGAAATCGTCCCAATTTTCTGCGGAGATTTGATTTTTCTGCCCCCTAATATTGCTGCTACTCTCGGTGCAAATATTGTTATATGCACTAGGGTTGCCAAAAAAATTACTTTACTTGATCCATTTACCTTGACTGCTTTTTCCTTAAAGGCTGATGAGTACTGGAATGCACCCTTCACGCATTCATTCACTAGGACTCAGTTAGTGAAATATGTTGTTCTTGATATTGTCCTCCAGGAGGAGGAGGAGATTGCTGCTGCTGCTGCCAAAAAATATCGGTTAGCTGATGCCGTGGTTGCTCGTGTGGAAGATTTTGGAAATAATGACACAACTTTTCAAATCAAAACTCATCTAGGTCATATTTTAAAATCCGGTGACTATGCTCTTGGTTATGACTTGTCTGGACGTAAAGAAGGAGGAGGAGCTAACACCAATATCAATGGCGACCTTCCTGCTGCAATTTTGATTACCAAGAGTAGTTATGATGAAGAAAATGGTAGAATTGTTGTTGTTGTTGAGGGTAAGTGGGAATCTGATTATCAACTCTTTTTAAAAGATCTACAACAAGACACTCGTCTCACCTTCAGAGTAGCAGCAATGTACCGGAATCAAACCTACCACCCCTCATCTGGTGAGGCCATCAGAGAACACTTTACAAGACCCTCCGTTCCATTGGAGGAGTTGCAAGATTAAAAAATATAACTTATGTTGATTTTTTTTTTATTCCAATAATAATAAGAACAAGAAGATGCTTTTCATTTATATTAGGTTCTTTCAATTTGCAATTTCTGTTTCATGTTTATGTTTTTTTACTTTCCAATAACAAGAACAAGACATAGGTGGTTTAAATTTGCAATTTTTTTTTTTAAAATTTGTTCCGAAGGAAAAATGAGAAAATTACTGAATATTGCACAAACATTATAAATATTTATCAAAATTTGTTTATTGCTAAAACTTATTAGTATTTGAAACTGAGTCGCTGCTAAAGCAATAAATTGTCAAATTACATCAACATTGTCAGTACTGCTTGCAGAAATTGTGGGTGTCGTCCTTGATTACTGAGTTTAAAAGTGAATTTCCAAACTCCTATCACTTATTGCGACAACCTAAGTATTATATCCCTATTACATGATTTACATAATGCAGTGCTTCATATTTAGGACCAAACATATGAAGCTCTAAATCTTTGATGAAGAGAAAGTAGTCAATTAGGAATCTCATAGTACATCATGTCCTTGCTGCTGATCAAAATGCATATTTTCTCACTAAGCCCGTCTCCCCACTACAGTTTACTAATCTGAGACAAACCCATGGTGTTTGATAAGTTTGCACTTGATCGACCACCTTGAGTTTGAATTGAAAAATGGAAAATGGACAACCAAACATTAGAAGCATCCAAGAGCAATGATAATCCTTTAAAAAAAAAAAAAAACAATGAATCGTTTTGTGGAATAAGAAAATGGATCAAGGACCCTAAGTGCAAGTCATGTAGCCCTTAAAAGTGTTGAAAATGAATGAAAAGAATAATAAATATGTTTGAAATTAAAAGAATAAAATGACCTTAGAATTTAGAAAAGGGCATAAAGAGGTTCCTCGTTGAATTCATGGTGGTGTGAGTTGCAAATTTTTTTGTCAATTTCAAAAAGTTGAAATTTTTTAGAGGGACTAAAATAAAAAGTTGCTATATTTATAGGGACCAAAAACATATTTAACCATTAAATATATGAGGCCATGATATTCTTAGGAAGTAAATAGTCATTTTCATTCATAAATATATGAGGCATTATCATTATATTATAATTCTCAACATAACAAAATTTTTGAAAAGAAAAAAAAAAATCACTAAGTTTATATTTTGGTAATAATTTTATGGATTAATTTCACTAATGAAAGCTACATTTGAGGATTAAATTAATCAATGAAGCATACATATGCAAATTCCACTTATAAAATAAGTTACTAAACATTTTACAATACTTGACAGAGATGAACTTGTAATTATAGCAATAGAGTAGCTAAAGACATACCCAAGAGGACCATGCTATACTGTAAATGAACATCTACATTCAATTTGATAACACTAATTTATAATTTTTGTCTTGGAATTTTCACAGAAGAAATTGAGTCTGTCATATTGCAAAAACAATCAACTTTAGCTACAATTTGAACACTAACTTCAACAAAAACATAGCTTTCTCTTGTTCAGTAAGTGCATGACGGAAATGGCATCTATGGCCACACGGGCACACAACCCCAGCAAGGACCATCCTGCAGACCTCAGTTTTGTAGCGTGGATGGCGGATCATTTGGCGAAGCTCTCCAATGCCGTGAGCAAATTGACAGTGGTCTCCATAAGGGCATGTGCCAGTCTTGAACATCCCCTGGTTGTACACAAACCATCTCAAGTACTTCAAAATAATAATAAATAACCAAATAATACAGCAATGATTCAGTTTACTATACAGAGAAAATGTAGTGCACATATTGGAATTTCCAAGGATCAAGGAAAATGATATTACTAAGCAAAAAAATCTAAATAAATGTTTGTTTTTTCTGAGTAAAAGGCATTCATTTTGAGGCAACTCCTATAATCCAAACAGTTGTGAAAACCCAATTCCACTGTCATAAGTATGATATGATATAAACGGGTGCCAAACAATTCAAGCAAGCAGCAATATCTACAAAGAAGGTGTACATCAAGGGCAACAAAAGAAAACAATTTTGTCCAAAACTATAGTTTCATTCCTGTTCAATTTAATCAAATTCACCAAATAATCACATAAACTGCACTGTCTTTATAAACGGACCATCACAAATCCCTCTGTAACAAAAACACAATACACTGTGTTTACAGAAAGTCCTCAAACACAATTAAATCAAAATAATAATCAATAAAGTGGACAATACCTCATATTTACAACAACAAAAAAACCCATACCAGTTGGACACGATTCAGAGAGTCTTGTTGAGCCCAATCTGCATTCTAAACACATGAAACCATAACCAACATCAATACACAAACCATATTTCATAGAGGAAACATTATAATTTAGCAGTACAAACATTATAAATCGTACATTGTTGGAACTATCTAAATTCATGAGTTTTTTGCTCATGAATTAACAAACATCCATTAAGATGCTTTAATAATGTTAAAGATCCTAAATTCTGCAAAATCGTAGAAATGTACGGTTTGAAAAATTAACATTAGAAATGTACGATTTTTTTTTCAACATTGGAACATTCTAAATTCTTTAGTGATAGAGTCCTAAATTATAACAATGTAAAGTTCTGCAAAGTTGAATTTACAAAAATCTGTTTAAATATTTAAAAGACCATTGTTTAGAGAAAAGACAATGCTGGCAAGATTTTGGATTTTTCAACATTAATGTGCATCTTATTATGCATTGTGTCTATTTTATTGAATGGTAAAAAGCTTTCATTCTTCCATCCTAGTGGAGGTTTTGCGCCAATGTAATCTTTTTCCCCCTAATAATTTAGCTATTTGTGATTTGTATAGAGGAATTATCCTTGACCATCAATGAAGAGGTCCAATCAAAAAATGGTCACCTCTTATCTCACTTTTTTCTTTTCCGTGGATGATGCTGTCAAGTTTTCTAAAGCTAAATTCTCTCAAGTTTTGGAAAATTTTAACTTTGCTTCCGGTCTTAAAAGTTAATGTGTTTAAATATGTATATAGGTTTTTACTTGTCATCATGGGTACATTATCTCTAGTTCAACAAAAAAATAGATATGTTTCCATGACTGCATTTGTGTTACTTCCGCTTTCGATAAATACTTAAAATTTCCCATGCTTTAAGGTAGATTTTGATTTTGTAATATATAAGCTCACACTAAGTTATATCATGGAATTAATCTTGATGCATTAATTTTGGTTAAGAAGTGTTTTATTCGAGCAATTATTTGTACGACAATTTTTGAAAATAATCATACATTCGATACAAAATTCAAAATAATAGAGAGATAAAATAAAAATATGTAGGTATGTGAGAGAAATTGCTTTAGATTCCTTTGGTCAAATATACTTATTTTGAGTGACCTATTGACAACATTACAACTTATTAAGAACTTATTTTTTTTTGAAAACTTATTAAAGAACTTGTCCAACGAGATTACGACGTTGTTGGAGGAAAGTAATGAGAACGCGATGCAGTGGATGGCTGCCGTGCATGCTCACGGTAAACTTGCCATGTGTGGTAGTACACCAGATTGGACAGCGTGTACACGTGTCTTATTCCTAAAAAGTAAGAAGAAGCATATGGGAATCATTCCATGTAAGCCAAATGTAACGTGTGGGGTCAACATTTCAAGTTGATATGTTTTCTATGATTATGAACCATGATGATGAGGTTGCTTCAAGTTGATTGTTCCTCTCTATGTGGGACTCTAACCTGGCTCATCCTAGCACTATATGTAATGGATTTTCTTTTGAGAAAATCATTAATTGTTTTATTGATGGTTAAGTGTAATAAAAGGGATTTGAATTTCAAAGAATAGAAAACTTGGTAATTTGAAAGAATATACCAAGTTTGTGTTTGATTAAGTGTTTAAAAATCACCACAAAAAGCAAAACTGCAGCTAAAAATAACGTTTACGCAAAAACCAGAAATGTTTCTGGTTTTTACGATGGGATGGCTTTTAAATGTGTGTATGGACAAGAAAACGTCAATCCAAATAGACACATGTAATTTCAAATTTATGAATTGATAATTATATCATTAAAGTTGTAATATGCAGTTTGTGTTGATAAAAATTATAACATAACACATGGCACGTTAAATAAAAATATAATATCTGGGGAGGTATATCATCACATCTAAATTGCATATAAATTTATGACACAAATTATTTTGTGTTTGGATTTCCATATGACAACCTTAAAAGTTGATATAGAATACATGAATCACAGTAATTTTAGTTTCTAGTGGTATACCAATTCATGATGTGAGATCTATTTTTATTTTTTTTAGCAAAAGTAGAATTAATGCATTTCATTAATAATTATAGAGTACACATCATGTGGAACAATATAAAAGATATGAAGGCTAGGATGAGATAAGGATGCTTTAGCTATGCTATATGAGATCTATTAAAATGTTAAGTTTTAACAGATTACATTATGTCAAAACCTATAATAACATGAATTAATAGAGATTCTAACGTGTTACAGTTTCATTGAAGTATTTTTTAGGGGAGTTTCATAAAGTATTGTCAACTCATAAAAACTTAGACCAGACAAATGTTCTTAACTTGAAATAACAATAACCTAAATCCATTGGTTGTTAAAATTTCGAGTTAAACTAAGATTAAAATACATAAATATTTATCTACCCAAAGCAAAGAATAGTAATTGAACAGTTATTCGTATATAGGAGTATTGCATAAATTAGGCCAAATAAATTCAAGAAACTATCCCTTAAAAAAAAAAAAAAAAAAATCAAGAAACATAATGGAATTAGAGTAGTTCAGGTGACTAGGCTCACGGGGCATACTCGCCACTCTATAAAGCGAACCTCGCACAATGTCCTTCAGTCTTGTACCAAGGAGACTCGAGTCTTCGCCTAGGTCCTTTTGGCCAACTCTCAACTTGAAGTGGACAGGCCAGTATGGTGCAGCTATCAACCCAACTTGGCAAATTCTAAGCCATTTTCCATTACATCGGGTGTGTGTACAAAAATATGGTTTAGATCATATCAGATAGGTTATATATTTAATTCATTCGTAAATAGTTAAAAGAAGAAAATTGTTCCTCACTTAAGAAATTCCTCATTCACAATTCAAAAATACACTAATACCCCAGTAGCAATTAATTGTTGCCCGCTATCAATGGCAATTAACTACTGCCCGCTAAATGTAATTGTGCTAAGTCCCATGGCCTTATTGAAAGTTAATTTATGATTCAAAAATCTGAAACTTATGCTTAAAGTCTCTCTACCGACTCTCAATTTGATAACAAAAGTGTAAACTACTTATCCTATTGAATCGTATATATTCATATAACATTATTTCCAATACATTACAATGATATATAATACTTGAAAGAACGAAAAAGAAATCATTGAATTGGTCTCTGTTTCTGTAAGTTACTTTCAAATTCGTCTCTGACTCTATTAATATTTCAAACTAGCCATTATCTTTATAAAAAAAAAAAAAAAAAAATCTCAATTAGGTCCTTGTGGTCCTTGTCTTTGTTTAAACATTACTTACAATTTTGACCCTTACTTTTCTCTTCTCCAAAAAAACAAAAAATGGATATTTTGGTCTAAAATAAAAATGCATCTTGCTGAAATAGACTTTCATAAAAAGAAGTGGGTCTTTTCTAGCAAAACAATACGTGTGCCCGTACTTGAAACATATTCTTTGATATCATAATGATAGAAAAACCAGCATTACAAAATACATTTTGATCCACTAAAACAGTGGCGGTGCCAGTGCCACATATAAGTGAGGGGATGCACTTGCATTCCCTGGACTTTTAAAATTTGCACATGATTGCACTGTTTTATTAGTGCTTAAACCTCCTGATATTTTAAGGATGAACCTCCTCATATTTTAACATTGCAATTGAGCCAAACATTTTGCACCAATAACCCAAGTTTCTCTCACCCTATGAATGACACGAGTCTCATTTTTATGTTAGCACAACAGTATTTGGCTTAACTAGAGATAATTGACTTCCTTTTTTATATAACTCTATTTTTATTTTTTTTAAAAGGCCAACTCTCCATTTGGCTTTTCCTATTACATTTGTTTTCTTTTATTTTCTTATTAATGATTGTAATTGTAATAATTGAATTCCTTGTAAAGTAAAAATAAAGTGCTTGAAGATAGAACACAAATCCTAAAAGTCTTTTAAGAAGTTTTTACCACTAAACCAAGTATGTCATAGAGTTTAATTCTTGCAAATATAATATATATTACTAAATATTTTATATTCTTTCATAACTTAATACTCCCACCATCCTAAATTTTAACGAAAAGTTCACTTTCTTTGTCCCAAATTATAAATAAAATTGACAAATGTTTACCCTATTTAATCAAGTTGGTTTCAAATGTCATCTTTTCCAAATAAAATAAAATAAATCTTACTTATTCTCAATTTTCATGAACTCAAATGCAAGGTGTATACAAATTACTCTTCCTCACATTTTTTCCGTAACCAATAACTTATGCAAATTATTTTTACTTCTTTCCATAAAACATATTTCAACACAAAATGTTATACACCAAATTATTATGCTTTAGAATTATAAATTTATAATTTACACAAATTCTTACTTTCATTTGATAGATTTTGAAATTTAAAATTTATACAAAATATGGAAAATATAAAAAATAATAATTAAACATTTATGCAAAAATAAATAAATAGATATTTGATTGGAAAAAAATGACGAAAATTATAAATTTAGTAGTATAAATAAATGATAATTAAAAGAAAAATATAACTGCACAAAACTTTCATAGTTCTGATAAAGTTGAAAGGTCTGAACCCCCTACTCTAGGATCCTGGCTACGCCACTGCACTAAAATCACCTTCAATCCTGAAGTTAATGAAACAGAGTCGTGGATATTATAACCAACACAAGCAAAATTCAAAAATTCTAATAGCAACATGGAGGTCAAGCCGAATCAAATATTCTATAACAACCCCTATATTCTTAAGCAACAGTATTAATAATAATTGAAACTTCAAAGATGATACAAAAATCAAAACAAAACATAATCATATTTTAAATCACGAATTTAGCATGAAAACATTATATTTCAGAAACAAAAATCAAACACGTAATTGCAACCACATAAAAGAACACGAATTTAATTATAGATTTATCAAAGGATTAAGAAAACAATAAAAATTAACAATCTTTCACTACCCACATGAGTACACAACCCTTATGATGAATAGAGACTTCCCCCATTACCTCTAGTTTTGCGAAATTGATGATTTTCTATGGTGAAATCTCTCCTTGCATCTTCTCTCCACAATCCTAGTTTTTCTTTTGCCGCTTTGTTTCTCTCTTTCTCGATAACCCTTCTTCTCTAATTCTCTTCTCTATTTATAAGCTTTAATTGAGTTTGTTACTAATAGATTACTATATGTACTATAGGTTTGTTAATCTTTTTTAGATTACTATTTGTACCTCTAAATTTTGTTACCACCTAGCTATTCACACCTCCCTCCGCTTAAATCATTAAAACACTACCCAACTCACTAACTACACATCTTTTCTATCCAAAATTTACTAATCCACCTCCGTTCGCACTCTACTTTCTTATTCTCTCTAAAAAAATCATTTTCTTCCTAAACATTATTTTCTCTCGCTCTTTAACCGACTAACCCACCAATCTATTTTCTCCTTACCTATTCTTCCAATAAATACGAATAATTAGATTAATATTAATACTAATACTATATAATAATAATATTAATAAATTAATATTAAAATCGGGGTGTTACACATACAATTGACAAGACACAATGAATCACTAATGTTAGCTAAACTGACATTATCACATGTAAAAGTGTCAATTCCCTTTTTCTTTGTTGTGCCTATGGTATAAACCTTACAAGAGCTGGTTGCACAAGTTTTTCGAATGAGATTCACACAAATTTAAATTGCTTTTTTGGTTCAGCGTATCCAAGACCAACAGAAAAATATCTCGAATCGCATGAATGAACAATCGGTGCAGTCAAATACTCTCCGGTCAGCGGGTTGAAAAAAACTACCGAGTGACGATCAACCACGGTCGTTATACAGTCCCAAAAACCTCTACACGAGTTGGCCACGACCGGTCTTGTATAAGAAAGTTTTCAAATGCACGAGTATCAGAATTTTGGATTGTCTAATATGAACAAAGATTGCCTTGCAGCTTCAGAAAAATTATTTGAAAAATACTTGGTGGATGCCATCTTCTCCAACTGTTTGTAGACATATTTGAATGTTCTCACTCTCTCAATCGTAGGGCAAAGCCTAAATGGTGGATTAAACCCATACAAGAGTAACAACAAAATGTATTTTTCCGCTCTTTCCCTTCTGGTCCATTATATATCTTGATGAATTCTTCAACCCTGCTTAGTGTTTCTTTTTTTATCAACGGTCTTGTTAACTAGTGTCTCCGAGGCACTCTTTAAGATGCTAAATAAAGTAATTATCCTTTCAAAATTTAAAAGTTTTCAATTTCCAATACACTGATTGCACAACTTTTTATAAAAAAGTTACTATTTATTAACCAGTGCTCCGGGGGCACTCGTTAACATTTCTCTTATATTAATGTGAAATGGAGTGAAATTTTCCTTGTTGGAAATTGTTCAAAATTTTGTTACACAATTATTGAACCGATGTTTATCTATTAAGTAGATTAATTCAAAAAAAGTAGAAATGTACCAAAAACAAAATTCAAAAAATACAAATAAAAATTAAATTGAAAAATTTAGGTATATAACATTTTAATTTTGTGTGTAAATTACAAAATGTTTTATATAATTTTTTATAAATTATAAGTATATGTATTTGTGATTTTCAAATGTAACAAACCAAACAAACCATATTTATCTTTTTCAATGACAACAGTAATATAACAAATATAACAAAAATTATTATCTATTTTAATAACATCAACAATATAACATTATTATAGGAAAATTTATTTAAGGGTATAATTAGAATTTTTTTTAAAAAGCTAGCCCAAAACTCCATGCTCTTTATATATAATATTGATATTGATATGAATCGTTTATTATATTGATTTTGCTTTCAACTTATAATATAAGTTTTTTTTAAGCAAGAATTAAAGTTAATTGTTTTAATATATTTTTTAACATTATTTGATTATTGAAAATAAAAATGGTATAAAATTAAATAATAAATGAAATAAATCACTCTTAAACAAATAAAATTAAATAATAAATGAAATTAAAATATTTAATGTCTCTTGCACTTTAAATGAAAAATAAATGAAGTAGAAGAGAGGTAGAATAGTGGAATGAAAATAGGATAAAAACAAAACTTTTTAAATTATAGAAGGTAAGTCATGAAATTTGTAGAGCTCGTTTAAATCGTTTTTGTCGCGTATAAGAAACTTTTGTAATTAAAAATATGCAACATTTTAATATTTTATATCTTATGAGGAAATAAGAATACACTGTATGTATCATACAGTAAATTACAAATATGATAATCTTTTAGTATATTTTCTATAAAAAAAAATAAAAAAAAAACTTTCAGTATTTCATAACTTTATTGAACATATGACTTTAATAAAAAATTACACACACAACTAAATAGTACATTAAGATAAATGATTTTTTTTTTTTTTGACAAGAAATGATTTTATATTTATGGGATTATTTATAGGATTATAAAACTTAAAAATTTCCTTAAAAAAACTAAAAAAGGTAAAATATTAAAATGAGAGCTTTAAAGAGAAAAATTAAGGTACAACTTGTGAGATTATAATAATTTTTTTTGAAGGATTGTGAGATTATAATAATTGGATTGTGGAGGTTGAGTCTCTATATGATTATAACTAATTTTTTTATATATAATTTAATTAATATAATAAGAGAAAGGGAGAAAAAGTTATCGTAGAAGTTGCAGGATGTAAATATATATGGATAGTGGAGGTTGAGTCTCTATATGATTATAACTAATTTTTTTATATATAATTTAATTAATATAATAAGAGAAAGGGATAAAAAGTTATCGTAGAAGTTGCAGGATGTAAATATATATGGATAGTCTGCCTTCTCCGACATAAGAAGTTGTAGAAGTTGTAGGATGTTATTATAGAAAGCAATACCATGTGATAAGAATGAGTGAATAAGTTGTTGAACTTTACTCATGTATATTGTGTATTTATTAGTGATGTTGTTTGTAGATCAATTGATCATGAGAATGGTGAGTTAGTGGAATAATACGATTATTTTTCGTTTTTTTTTTTGACAAAAATAAACGATATTCATTCATTCAAATTGATAAAGTACATCGATACAATACAAATCCAAATTCGCTAAAAACAAAAAGAATGAATTTATGAACAAACTCACAACATCCATGTTAATAGCATAAAACGACAAAGTACATATATCTACAAATATGACTAATGTGACTATATTCATGTATCCGGATTTGCAACGTTGACGACGCCAAAGTCATTGTCATTGATCGGATCTACACTTGCTCAAAGCTAGTCTTTCAACCTGAATCAAATAAACACCGCACTAGGATGGGAAATAAAAAACACTCCGCACAAAGATGGGAAATCAAAACAAACAGAGTCGTTCAGAGACGACGAAATCACAAAAACAAACGAAAGAAAACAGAAAATATGTGAAATCACTTATTCAATTAGAATAGAAGGAAAAATAATTCGGAGGGGTGATTTAGGGTCAATTTAAATCACCCCTCTCAAAAAAAAAAAAAAAAAAGAGTGACGGCTAGGGTTTGAGAATGAGAGAAGAGAGAGATAAAATATAACATACCAATTTTTCGTGATGTATGTGTTAGGAATGCGAGTTAGTGGAGATATATGAGTTTTTTTTCTTCTATTTTTTTATTTAAATTTAATTTTTTCTAATTTAATGATTAATTAATAGAATTAGAGTTTTGGAGGGAAATATTTTAGAGAGAATTTATAGGATTATAATTATAAATATAAAAAAAAAATATATGAGAAGGGATCCGTTGACTTCAGAAGTACCTCTCTTCCGTTACTTCAAATTTGGACCTTTAATAAACGTTAAAAAAAAAAAAAAATTGGACCTTTGATTGTAATATTAATTAGGGTCTTCTTAACAAATGGCCTAAGGACATTATTTAAGGAACCCAAAAAAAAAAAAATTGTCTTGAAAATACAAGTCAAACATATATAAAAGTTATAATTACACAATTTCCAAGGTAA
Organism: Medicago truncatula; assembly: GCF_003473485.1. Taxonomy (NCBI): domain Eukaryota; kingdom Viridiplantae; phylum Streptophyta; class Magnoliopsida; order Fabales; family Fabaceae; genus Medicago; species Medicago truncatula. The sequence goes on from NC_053046.1 coordinate 40,364,121, forward strand.
AAGCTACTACATCCGTCCCTAATTATAAGACCATTTTGAGAATTTTATTTGTCCCTTTTTATAAAACATTTTTGTTATTTCCAACTACATTAATTATTTCTTTACATACATGTCCCTAATTATTATACATCTTTTTCTTAAATCATCAATAAATAACATGTTGAAAACATAAATTAACTCTCTCTCTCTCTCTAAATGATAATGAAACGTATGGGGAGTTTTGGAAGGTCTCCGGTGTGCGAAACGTATGGGGTTCACTGCAGTAGAATTAAATGTGGATTCTTTGGTGGTTGTGAATATTATTACGAGTGGGAAGGAAAGCAATGCGAGTGGTAGGAGTCTTGTTCAAAAAATTAGAAAACTTCTTCAAATGGAATGGGAAGTGAAGGTTAAACACTCGTATCGTGAAGCAAATAGGTGCGCTGATGCGTTAGCTAATATTAGATGTATCATGAGGAATGAGATGATGTTTTATGAGTCATGTCCGACTCAAATTAACCATTTGTTAGCTGCTGATCAAGCGAGAGTTACTTTTCCGCACTTGATTAAGATGTAATTTCTTTTTCCGGGCTTCGGCCCTTCCTTTCATCAAAAAATAAAGGCTTAAATATGCTTTTCATCCCTGTAATTATAAGCCGTTTGATTTTTCATCCCTGAACTTACTAATCCTTCCATTTTGCCCCTGTAATTACTAATCATTTGAAAGTTCGTCCCTCTTCCCGGATAATCACTACCACGTCATCAAATTAGCAAAATGGCATGGGAATTGACAAAAATACCCCTGACTTATTTTTAAAATTCTGAAAATTGTTTTTATAAATTAAAAAATCTGAAAATAATTTTAAAAAATAAAAAAATTCTAAAAATATTTTGAAAATAACTTTTTCGAAAAAAAATGAAATAATTTTTCACATAATTTTAAAAAATATATAATCAGATTTTTTCGAAATTAATATTCTGATTTTTAAAAAAATCTTTAAAAAAAATCAGATTTTTTAATAATTTTCGAAATTATATATTCTGATTTTAAAAAAAATATATAATTTTCCATTTTTTTTTTCATATTTCAAAAAATATATTTTTTAAAATTATATAATTGTAAATTTTTTCGAAATTATTATTATGATTTTTAAAAAAATCAGATTTTTTAATAATTTTCGAAATTATATATTCAGATTTTAAAAAATTATATAATTTTATACTTTTTTCATATTTCAAAAAATTATTTTCAGATTTTTAAATTTTTAAAAATAAGCCAGGGGTATTTTTGTCAATTCCCATGCCATTTTGCTAATTTGATGACGTGGCAGTGATTATCCGGGAAGAGGGACGAACTTTCAAATGATTAGTAATTACAGGGGCAAAATGGAAGGATTAGTAAGTTCAGGGATGAAAAATCAAACGACCTATAATTACAGGGATTAAAAACATATTTAAGCCAAAAATAAATGATAAAATTGTAAAAACAATAGTGATTACAAATAACTTTAATACAAATATCGACTTTCTTAGTTCCCATGATTTTGACAAAATGATCTTATATATAAGGATGTAGGTAGTCTTAATTTTAGATGCTTCAACAATACCCTAAGAGCACTTGTTAACCTTTTCCTATTAATTAATGGTCATGAATCATGATTAGTTAGTAATAATAATTCTTACGGTGAGATTTTCTTACTCGTTCTCCGTAAACACGCTAAACCAACATGCCTGCTTGAGTGATACTCACATTGAAACCCAGGAAGCATGTGTAACAGGTATTGATGGTATTAATTAAACCCAAGAAGTATGTGACACAAGAAATGAAAGTGGGAACAAGAAACAACATCTTCTTTGGCATAGTATGGAAGCTCTCGGATCCTTCTTCAATGATAGGCTCCAACCTTGGAAATTTAGAACAACATTTTTTAGGGTTATGATGAGAGCAAAAGCTACCTCGCGGAAATTTTGGATGCTTCTCATTTCCATCTTCACCGTCTTCCTTAGCATATACTTAATCCATTTTGTTTCAATTGAATACCCTCAGGGGCGGATCTAGACATATATATATATATATATATATATATAATGCAAAAGTCAAATAGAAAAAGTACTATAGCAAAGTGGCTAAAGCAAGTTTGTTACATCTCTATGTCTTGGGCTCAAATCCCATCCACTACATTTTTGATGATTTTCTCCTTATAATATGATTTTCTTCTTAAAAAAAAGTTAAAAACGGTGACGGATGTGACTTTAGATAAAGGACTATCTACCACCAAACCACGCATTGATTTGTGAAACATTGTCCAATTATATGATATATATTATCTTTTCGGTCTATTAGATCTCCACACCATGCCTAACAGTAACACTAGATCCGCCCTTGGATACCCTCCGACGCGCAACTCTAGAGACTACTTTTTTAAACTAGGTACGACTAGAATGGACAGCCCTTAAAAGATTTAATCACATGTTTTAATTAATCAAATTACAAAAGAAAAAAGGTTTAGAGGAAATAGCAAATGGAACGTATATTTATATATTTCGGATAGAAAGACTTAAGGAAAATATATCTCTACTAACTCTCAAATCGATAATGAAAATATAAACTATTTATCCTTTTGAATCATGTACTATCCAATCACATTATTCCCAATGCATTGCACTGATAGAGTATAATACATGAAAGAACAGAAAAAAATAATCTCAAGAATAATTCATGTGACTCAAATTCTTGAAGGGATTAGAGGAACATTGTTCAGTAAATAAGCACTTGCAGCAGTAACTCCACTTCCAAGCTTGACCGGGTAACCCACATCTTTGAGTGTCATCTCCACACTAGACAACCCAAAATTTGCAATGATTATAATTTTTTTTATAAACGACAATTTTTATATTATAAATTCTTGACATCGCCTAATGATTTTTTTTAGTTTGTCCTTTGATTTGTTAAATTCATGCACTAGTATAGAGAACACCTTCAACAATAGGTTTATGCTATTATGATTCAATAAAAGCTAGCTTATGCATTGGCAATAGTTAATTTAAATTATCAATTATACATATAATTATCAAAATTCAAATATCCATCACATCAAGTATTTTAACAAAACTACTATGCCCTAGATTAAGTGAGTCATTTGTCCATTTCACACATATTAAGAAAAATGTATAAATGAAAAAGAGATAAAAATGATTTTAAGTGCTTTCGTTAAGTATTGATGAATTCTCCACTATCATAAATGCAAAGTGGAATATATTGAATTGAGAGTGATGAAAGTAATATTAATTAGAGTTATAATTGAAAAAAGTAATTAATATTGTATTGAAAAATAAAATGAGTTTTTTTTTTTTTTTGAATCAGCAAATTTTATTAAAAACCATATCCCTATTCAAGACGAACAAAGATCGGTAATTCAGAATACAAATCACAGGTGTCGTATATAGACAGAGCACCCGAAAATAACCATCATAAAGACACCCCTCCTCATAACACTTAGTCAACCCTACCTTCAACACCCTTGAGGACAACACCCACTAAAATAAAGATCACCACCTAAAACAGACTCTATCACGAAACGACCACTGAAAAACGGTATCCATAACCAACATCGCCACTACTTATCCCAAAATAACACCCCTCTTAACGAATCACCATGTCCTCAACACCAAAGCTGAGCCACTATTCAAAAGATCAATCAGCTTCCACTACCTCACAACCTCTGGTCCACCGAAAGAACACCAAAAAAGCTCAAAACCAAATGCTTGAACCAAAGAACTGACTTCCGATCTCGAATCAAAAGTGATCGGCCCACCAGACCACATGATCAAATCAGAAGGGCACCCCAAACCGTCGGTTCACCAGAGAAACACTGTCGCCAACCAAACAAGATTGCAACTAGACGCCAACTCCCGATCTCGAATCAAAAGTAACCTGCCCACCAGAATCCAGCACACAATAAATAAGACAGACGACCATGCTTTGCGGTGGTGCAAAACATCAATCAAAAAGGAAAAAATGCTCAGCTTGAAGAACACACCCTCACAACACCCTAAAACCCCTTAACAACCCCAAACTAAAACAATAGCCAGCGACACCGAAAATGGACCCGAATAACTGAGGTGGCATCCAAAAGAAATCACCAACAACAACCACAACCTCCACGATCACACATCAACACCAGGGCCATCACCACCACCACCACGCCTCACCCCCACCACCAACACCAACAAGACAACAAAGTTGAAAGACTTCAAGGAAAGCGGCCACAACGCCATAGCATTCCGAAGAAGCAGCCACGAAGAATATACCCACAAGCCAACGATAGAGCCAAAACTACGCCGCCAAACCGCCTCACCAAGAAAACAGACAGCAACACAAAACATATATATAGGAAGACGAAACACAACTACAAAACATAGGCAACGACGCCAGTTTGAAGCAGAATCACAACCTAAATCAGAGAAATGCAGCTGCCGGTGACATGGAGAAAACATATGTCGCCGGAGTAAACAACCAACCCCATGAACCTGCGGAACTGACCGAATGGAAGCTGATCTCAGCAACAAAATCACCAAAACCAGTACCGAACGTGAAAGCACGTGAGACACCCAGAGAAAAAAGTCGATATATACCTAAAACCACAAAAAAAAAACCAAGCAACCAGCACCACTACCCACCGTGTATGGCCGTCGGAAAGCTGGTGACAACACCACCAAACAGTAACACAAAAACTTAAACAACCCAAAAAAAAAAAAAAACCAAACGCTGGAGACCCACAGAAACAAAACAACAATCGACGACACCAAAGCCACAAAAGGGTTTTACGACAAAACAAACAACCAAAAAATAGAAAGAAAAACTGAAACGAAATCTGAAAACAGCAATAGCAGCAAGTCTCAGAGACCCAACAGAACGATAGAAACCCCAATCCTAAGAGACCCAAACTCGAATTCAAAGATACAACAACGAATCTGAAACAAAAACACAAAACACAGGTTCTCTCTATCTTGGAGTCACGTGAAAATGAGAACAAGAGAATGCTAGGGATTATGTATGTGGCCTTAGAAATTATACCTTTTGGATGGTACCATCGGGGGAGGCGTATGAATATGTGTGATATAAAAGATATCTATCTATTATTATTGTTAGGGTCTTGTTAACGAGTGCCTCCGGACTCCGGGGCACTCTTTAAGGATTCTAAGAAAATAAATTATTCTATAAAAAAAGTGAAACATTTCAATTTCCAATGCGCTAATGACATAAATTTTTAAAATAAAATTACTATTTAAACGTCTTAAAAAGTACCCCAGGATACTCGTTAACATTTTCTTTATTGTTATTAGGGTCTTGTTAACGAGTACTCATGGAGCACCCTAAACATTCCAAAATAAATTTCGGTGTATAGTTGAGATTTTTTGTTTTCATAAAATTTGATGCTACAAGATTCTCACTATCTTGGAGTCATGTGAAAATGAGAACAAGAGAATGCTAGAGATTATGCATGTGGCCTTAGAAATTATATATTTTGGATGGTATCATTCGGGGGAGGCGTGTAAATATATGTAATATAAAAGATATTTATCTATTATTATTATTATTATTAGGATCTTATTAACGAGTATTCCCGAAGACATCCTATAAACATTCCAAAATAAATTTCGGTGTATAGTTGAGATTTTTGGTTTTCATTTTATTTGGTATGGAGAACATCAAACAAGGGATGGAATCACACCGAGCCATATAAAAAGAAAGTAAATCCAAAGAACCATAATGACTCATCACCACTGCTGAATGTGTCTAAGTTTCTCATTTGTCAAGTCTCCAACCCCACAAATCACGTGTAGCCAATCTTCTATATTATGTCAATCTATGACTATGGTTTCATTTTTAGGATCGATTTTTTCTGAATGTGTTAATAGTCATCCTACATATAGTTGGAAGTCATTTAATTCAAATCAACTACTTAATTCTAAATTACTGCGATATGCATGTATTAAGAATTTTGCAACTTTAACCTCTTGTTTGGGTTCCGAGTAATTTGTTATAGTTCACTTCTAACAAGGGACAAATTTATGAACACTTTATTAGGTGTTTTTTGTGCTATACTTAATTTGAAATACAATTTTTTTTAACTATAACATACTTTTCAGAAAAATTATAAATTTGAAGAAATCGGGAGTGATGGATATTTCAAAGTGAAGAATTGCCAAAAAAAAAAAAATCTAATAAAATGCACATAAGTTACCACAACTACGTCGAAATATAATTTCAATGGTATCATATTGCTTTATAAAAAATGCATGGATTTTTTTTCCCAAATTTATGAAAATATTGAAGACAAGGTCAAATATTTCCATGGGTTACAACATTGTACCTTATACCTTAGAAACAATTGGAGACTATCAAATTTTTTCACTGTATCTACTTTGGTTTATTACATGAATAAACTTATTTTATTTAAGTAGTAATAATTTAAAGTATTGATGATCTACCTAAAGATTGATATGATCTACCTACAGTAGCTCTTTGATGAAACTAACGTGATAGTTTGGTAAATTTTTCAGGTGTGATCTGCAACTAGAGTTAATAACTTCAAATTCATTATGTTATGCTTTATCCACTTAGAGCCTTTAAAAAAACCTAGAGTGTCTACTTCGTATGTACACAATGGTTTTGGATATGGACACACAAATTAAAGAGAGATCGAACATAATTCTCATTGCTCAAGTAATAAAAATCCACCATCACTTAAACAAACTTCCCAAAGAAAACGAATAAAATTCATGTACTATCCAATCACATTATTTCCAATGCATTGCACTGATATAGAATTAATACATGACAAAACAGAAAATAAATAATCACAAGAATAATTCATGTGACTCAAATTCTTGAAGGGATTAGAGGAACATTGTTTAGTAAATAAGCACTAGCAGCAGCAACTCCACTTCCAAGCTTAACCGGGTAACCCACATCTTTGAGTGTCATCTCCACACCAGCAAGACATCCCAAAAGTTGCAGCTAAAAATATATAACATATGAAATTATTATAATTTTTTATATTATACATTTTTAACATTGTCTAACGATTTTTTTATTTGTACTTTGATTTGTTAAATTCATGTAATAGTATAGATGACAACATCAACAATAGTTAGTTTATGCTTTTATGAATCATATTATCCGTACCCATAGGTATCCATTGACATCCCTAATTTATGATTCAATAAAAGCTAGTCTATGCTATTAGATAATTGAATAAATTAATGTCTCTATCTAAAGAAATATGTGACAATGATGGATGTATGAGAAATAAATAGTTTACCTCATTTAGATGGCCAACATGTCCTATTCTGAAAACTTTTCCAGCAACTTTGTTCAATCCACCTCCTAAGCTTAAATTGTATCTCTTCCATGCCCTACTAACTATTTCACCACTGTCAATGTTAGGAGGAACAACAATAGCAGTCACACTTGCACTATACCACTCCTCCTTTTGGCAACAGTTCTTCAATCCCCATGCCTCTACTGCAAGCCTACATTATAGTAGATAAGACATAGGAAACATAATAAATTCAAGTAATAGAAATAAGAATTTTTTGAGCCGCATAAAAAAAACTTTGACCAAATCTCTAGTCAATGTGCGATTTCAACATATCTCTCTTGCTCAGAACTGGACATTAAGTATGAAAAATACCTGGTTGCTTTGGCTAAACGCTTGTGCCTTAAAATCACATTTTCAAATCCTTCCTCAAAAACCAAGTCAAGGGCTGCCCTTAGACCATAGAGCAACTGAATGGAAGGAGTGTATGGCCAATAAGTTCCCAAGTTGTAGCATTTCAAGTAACCATTCCAATCAAAGAAAGATCTAACTGATGTAGCAGATTTTGTAGCCTCAATGGCTTTAGGACCTGCACATACAATTCCCATTCCTGTAGGAAGAGAAAGAGCTTTCTGAGAACTCGTCACTACCACATCTACACCCCATTCATCCATGCGGAAATCAAGAGCGCCGATTGAAGACACCGCATCAACAATAATGAGTGCTGGGTGCTGGTACTTGTCTGAGTAAAAAAAAAAAGTGAGGATAATCACTTTGTTTAAGATAAGTAAAAAAATGAAAAATATACGATAATAATTAAAACTACATGCTTGAAAACTATTGATTGGAAAGGATGATACATAGTTTTAGACAAAAAAAATTGTCCTAAGATTATGTCATACATGTTTTAGACTTATTTTGAGTTGAATCATGAAATCATTGCCAAGTCAAACAATTGTAATGAGACCACAAATATAACATTTGAAATCAATTATGTTACACCTTATTGCAATGCAAATATATGACTATATGTAGACACTTCATGTGCACACAATCAACAAGGTATTAAAAATTTGGGTATCACAAATATATGGAAAATTTCAAAGTTTCACCAATGCCAATAATCAAACAAGCATGATTTAAAACTTAAAAATAAGACAATGTTCCGACATATTCAAATATCTCTCAAGATATAAACATGCAAAGTTATGATGATGACTAAAATATTACATAATAATTTAATAGCAATCATAATTAGAAGTATTCTCACCAAGGATTTTTCTCACTTTAGTCAAGTCATTTGTGACCCCTGTTGTTGTCTCATTGTGAACAATACAAATTGCCTTTATGGTATGTGTTTTATCCGAAGCAAGTTTTGATTCTAGTGCATCAAGATCGGCACCCTGTCCCCATTCACTTTCTACAACATCAACTTTAAAGTTGAGCCGTTTTTGTTGTTCAATCCAAAGCAAGCTGAATTGGCCAATTAGAAAAGATACGGTACGATCCCCAGGAGACAATGTATTTGTCAATGCACTCTCCCATGCACCGGTACCTGAGATGAAAAAGAAAAATAAATGAACGATCATAACATAAATTATAAGTGTTGAAAAACTTATCTATAAAATTAACAAAATTTCAATATAATTTATGAAATTGAAAGTTTTCAATCATACCAGCGCCTTATTGACTTTGAGTCGGTCAATAGAAATTGTCCGATACGGATTAATGTGATCAAGATTTTTCAATTTCAATCTTAGTAGGATGTGTTTAAGTCCTCGATGTAAAAAGGTAAAAGATCTAGTCAACTAGAAAACATTCTAATGACTAAGGAAATATATTAGACTAACATCAACTAAACTATTACAATGAAGTAATATATAAACAACTTAATGAACAATTTGACAAGTCCAATTATACAATACCAGTTGTGGGGATGAGAAATGGAATTCCAGAAGTAGTCTTGAAAATTTTCTTGACATCATCAAGTAAAGTTTTTGTCAATGTTGTTATTGCCGGAGTACGATGGTTCTCGTTGTTTCTATTCATCGCACGAATAACATGTTCAGGGATGTTGGTAGGCCCAGGAACAAAGAGATGATTTCTTCCAGGTCCATAAGCAAAATCCATCTTCCTTCTATGCTTCAAATCTCAATCTTCAAACTATTTCAATTCAACCAAAATATAAAATCCATTAAAAATAAATATTTATCATATTAATTACAATGATCCTTGATATCATTAATCGCTTTATATATAAGAACGATTTTATGATTTCCAAAACTAAAATTCTTTGTTGAAGAAAGCTCAAATTTTTACAAAAAGAAAGAAAGAAAAAAAAATTGTGGTTAGAACAACCTAGAATAGCTACTATGACATGTCACAATTTCATGTGTTATATGGACTTGCTACTAAATAAATCTCCAATTGTAAAATTCAATTTTGGTTCTTAATAAACTATCTCTAAGTCTACATGTCACATAAAATATCTACCTATGTTTCACAATAAACTTGGATTCTTTAATCTGGGGATCGCAGCTTTGACCCTAATATTGTTACAAACAAAAATCGGTACCAATGTAACTTTTTGTTTACAATGATTAAAAGTGGTAACAGTGTGATTTATAAACAAGATCATCATCTACATATATCCTCAAAACTTGAATTTTTCAATTCCAAAACATTTTCTATTGGAAAGCGAATAAGATGATAATGAAATGAGAATTACATAGACACAAATGCATGACAAAACAAAACATAAAATACATGCATATATATCAAATAACACGTGATATTTCTTTTGTGTACAAAATAAGTACATGAGAAAATGAGTGTAGGTAAGTGGCGGCGGAAGAAGAAAGGAAGATAGAGATGAGAGTACCTATCGCCCTATTTTTTTGTTGGTAGAATGAATGAATGCCTTCTCTCCTGTGATACGATAGAAAAATTAATTGTATGAAAAGGGAGAGAGAGAGAGAGAGAATGAGTAAAGCCTCTTTATAATATGGATGTTAAACAGATAAGTAACGTATTAGGCCAATAAACTCAATTTATTTTCAAATTTCCTTTAGGAAGAGCCTCCTATTATGCAGATAGGATCCTTGTCCATCATACGTGGCTTGTTACGAGAAAGAAAGAAAGAAAAAAAACGGTCTTTTACCATTTTTGAACTGTTTTTTATGAGGTGTTTTCTTTCTTTTCTTTGACTACAATAAGTTTTATTTGTTAAAAAACTATAATGAAATGAAAGAGGCGGAAAGATAGGATCAAATACCTCATATGCAGCTCATCGATGTCTATCTATGAGTAATTAAGACTCCAAATAATAAACATTAATGACACTCCTAAAGTCCTAATAAAAGATAATTTCAAATAATCTTTTCATAATACTTTTCATTTTCTAAATAAAATAATAATAATAATAATAATACTTTTCATAATAACAACTAGCGAAAAGACAGGCCTCACGTCGTCTTTCCGCTCTTTTTATTGCGCTAACGTTTTAATGAAACCAACAACGATCTTTATTATACAACTATTTATTTAAGAGTATAATCTATATTTATACTATATGACAGTCAATCATTTGTTATTTTTAGAGTCTTTTTATGATACTTTTGAGTTCACAAGCAAGCTTAAGCAGCAAGAAAAACAAGAAAAAACTGAAGAAACTTGAAAGACGACATCGTGTCACGATTGTTGAAAACGTGTCACAATTTAAAGTACAGGATGAGGTTTATTCGATATTGGTTAAAACGTGTCACAATGTCTATTTCGTAACACGATTTTAAGAACATGTGAGATAAAAGAGCCACATAAACAAGGAGTTTTAATTGATAGGTGGTATGAATATAAAAATGATGAGATAGGCACTAATGCATGGGCCTATGTCACGTAACCTAAAAGGAGATGCATGCAATGTTTCTAAAAAAAAAAGTCCACATGAGGCACATATAAAAAGGAGTTGTGATATTTGTACAACCATATCTAACAACTTTGATGATAATTTTTATTTACTCTATTTCTATTAATCCAAAACAATAGAGAGAGAAAAAGGAAGAGAGAGATTAAGAATATAATGTGAGTATAAGAGAGAAAGTTGTCAAAAAATTGTTAAAAAGTGGATGTACATATATCATTTCTCTATAAAAAGCGGAAACAGTGAAACAAATTCACGTTTTACGGTTTTGGGAAGAAAAAGAAGCCACACGCGTCACGAGAGAGGGGAAGGCACATGAACATAGAAGAACTTCATCAACAATAGCGATTGGAATTAATTTAAGGAGCAACGTCGACAACGACGAAACTCTATCGATTTATTTCTTTTACTATGTTTATTGTGAATGATAATCTAATTTTTATTCAATTCAATTGTTCTTAATGCTTTTTATATCCTGATCAAATATAAATATGATTTAATGAGAACAAATGACTATTGACCATAGCTTTCGACCTAGATCTAATTGAATTGTTCTAATAAACATGGTTAGTCTAGGAATAGATAATCGTTTGTTAGTGATATTAGGTTAATGTGCTTAAACCTTGAAAGATTATTATACCACCTAAGGAATTAGGGGTTGTAGTTTAAGAAGAGGGTCTTAACTCAAGGGATTGATTATGACTATTTTGTTAACTATCGTGCAACTAGAGAGAATCATTCATAAGAATACGTGCATTATATCAATTAGGGGAACATTGATGATTCGAAAGATCTGATCTCATCTCTCTTCATATTTTGTAACCAAATCTATATTTTCTAACTGAATCTTTATTTTATGTTATTTAATTTTATGCAATCAAATCAAATCTAAACAAAATAATTTATACATCCTAAATATTTAATTTATTGCTAAATTGAGATTAATACAGTCTTCGTGAATACGAACTTCTTTTATTAATTCGATGCATTTTTAATACACCCGTAAAAAATCTATCAGCTGGGTTGAGACTTTAGAATGTGTCAAGTTCGATTTTTTGTATTAGTTTAAATAAGCTACTTTAAACAAAAAAAAAAAAACTATCTATATAATTTCAAATAGCTGACTGACAAAACTCAAACACATTAAACATAGTTAAAAATCGCACACAACATATTAAATATCTATGCAATCTTTAACTATCAATAGGTAATTGATAATTTTTTCTTATAAAAAGGTGATTGATAATGTTTTTTCACTCAACACTAAAATAATATAAGTAACAAAACATAATAACAATATTACTAATTTTTGAATTTACTTTAAAATTATACCCCTAAGTAATCCACTAGAAAAAAATAAATTAACTTTACTCGTTGAAAAGAATTCAAACTTTTGGCTTCTTAAAAGAAAGAAAGAACAATCCCAAGACTTCAAGTTATGCAAGCCAAAAAGTATGTTTTTGGAAGGAGCAAGTTTCAGCTAGTGATTCAGTTTCGAGTAACAAGAATGATCACTCCAACCAACAGAATTCAAGAGATGTTAGGAAAATTAAAATACCGTGCTTTATTGTTACTGTTCTAAAAGGTTGCTATTGACGAACTTGGTATCCGAAATAAATACAAGATAAACAAAACTAACTCCCTAAACTTGAGAACCCCTAAAACAAAAACAAAAAAAACTAATTCGCAAGACTTACTCAAACTGAAAATTTAAATTAAAAGATAATTGCAAAGTGCAAATCTAGTTTAATAAAACCGTTAAATCGTTCCTTCAAACAAATCATAAAATCATAAATGAATCAAGTGATCAAGCTCAAACAAAATTTTCCTGGTGGACGAATAGTTCATCATATACTTACGTTATGGTCGAACTCCATATTACTAAAGTCTTATTCTTCTAAGAACGAAAGGTTGACAAAAAAAGTCATGAATGCGATCTTTTATTATCCAAATAGATTTTTGGTTTGACCATTTAGACTTATTCTTGTGTGATTCAATCGCCCGGTTATCTTGGGGCGTATGTATCATAGCTTAACTAAATATATATTTTTTAACAAGAGATTAACTTAATGTGTTAAAATTTATTGATTTAATAATATAAAATAGATTTTGACATTTTTTTGAAAAAATAGATTTGCACATGATACAAGAGTAATTTACTTATGCAGACAGCTCCTAAAATTAGACATCTTAAATTGCAAGAGAAACCCTACAATACAAACGTGAAATTAAATTACACATTTACACCAAAAGATAGACCTCTACCTCTTTAATAATGGTAGGACCACAACTAGCCATGCATGCAGAATGTGAAAGAATAATTCCTTAATTATACGAGTCTGGCTTTAAAGATGATCACTCTGGCTAACATTGGGTAAGTGAATGATATGTTTTCTCTTTCCCATATTGGTTAAAATTGACAAATGAACTTTAGAAAGGTTTGGTCGACTTCTCAAAAAAATTCTTTATATCTATAAATTGTTAAACAAAAAGTTGCTTCAATATGAAGAATATCTCTACATTACCTCATCTTTAAGGTTTTCGAGTTTGAGTTGTGAATGAAAAATTGTGGTTGAGGGAAAACCTTACTAAAGATTGTTTGACAACTTCCTAAATATTTACTGTAGGTTAAATTAGTGGATACTTTACAACAATAACATGATTATTATTAGTTTTTTTACAGACAACAATAACATATGATTATAAGAAAGTATGCTCATGTAAAAGAATTAATTTCTATCTCCAACACATACACACACATCCACATGACATGAAAGCAATACCACTGTTATGAATTTTGAGGAGGGTTTTAATTAGAGAAAGGTCTTTTCATCATGTGGTACGATATTTTTAGAAAATTTCGGAAAATTAGGACGACTGGAGCAAAAGGGAAACCAATTTTTTTGTGAATTGTGGCTAAATTCAACTTTCGTAAAACGTGTATCACATTTTTTTATCAACAAAACATGTATCACGCATACAATTATTTTGTGAATTGGTGTTGGTCTAAATCACTAACAAAGGGTTGGAATTTTATATAGTTTATTTTTTTTTATGAAATTTTATAACTTGAAAAGATATCAACCTCATCAAACAAGGGCGAAAGCAACCATAAGAATTAACGAGCTAATATTCAATTTAGTTCTTGAATGTGTAATGAGCAGCCACAATAGTCCTTCAATGTGTCAAAATAGTCATTGATTGTGCACTTTGTTAGTCAAAATAGTCACTGCCATTAAAATGTTTCGTTAATATTGTCATATTAATCATTCAAATACTTACTTATTATCGTATCAATCTTTAAGTATTTAGTTGCTATCAATTCAGTCCTTATATGAAAAAAGTTGTTGTGATATTGATGAATTATTTGAATGTTGAAGACTATTTTGAGGAACATGGTGCACAATCAGAGACTATTTTAAAAAAATTGTACATTAAATGAGTACTGTGACTCTTTGTTACACATTCAAGAACCAAACTGACTATTATTCTATTGATTAGTTGAGTAAAATAATACTTGTTTTGTATGAAACTGCGGATTAGTATAGATGATGCTAAAATTAGTTAATTAATCATTAATTAATTTATGTGTTTAGCACGCCCCACGTCCCCACATATATATATATATATATATATATATATATATATATATATATATTAGGTGATATTAAAATTAGTTAATTAATCATAAGTTTTTGATTTTTTTTTTAAATGAGTCTTTGGTATTTATTGTAATATATACATTTATTTTTAGACTATTGTAATATGTACATTTATTTTTTTATATTTTTGATCATTTTTATTTGACTAAATAGTAAATAGTACTACAACGTGTAATAATTTATAAGTTGATTTAAAAAAAAAAATTATACTTTAATTGAGTCGAGATGTTTTTTGTTATCTATTATTTTTTTGTGGTCAAAATGGAAGTAACAGATGTGGGTGCATGCGTTTAAATACACATAGGATACGAGGACAACATCAAACTTGCCGTCCACAATAGCATGAGCTCGAATACTGACTGAATTTTTTTGAAGTGAAATGATATTTGAACAATCACTTTTTGATAATTTTTGTGACAACTTTCTCTCTCATACAGACATTGTTCTTCTACTTTCTCTCTCTATTGCTTTGATTTTTGCGTCTCTCTCTATTGCTTTGATTTTTGTATCACTACCTAAATTTCTTTGTATAATGTGGTTGTCCAACAAATTGTCACATAAAAAAATTGTTCAAATAACATTGCTTTTTTAGAAACACGGGTATGAAAATGGACACAATACAACTATACTCAAAAGTATCCGTTGCCATCCCGATTTCAAATAAAAACCATCTCTCAACGAATTTATCCCGCCATGACTCACCTTCATTTAATATTTGGACCAATTGCCGGGATGGTCAATCGGGATGACATCAACCACACGTCCACAAACTGTAAAAACCGGTTGACTCAGCAAAACCGATGAGTCAAATTTTACGATATACATGCAGATTAGTGCTGACAGCGGCGTTTCCCAAAAGCATACTCATAATAATCATGTGCTTCCTATGCTAGCATGTCACGTAACGTACAAAGTTTGGAGGATGACTTTTCATTTTTTATTTTTATTTTGGTAGGAAAATGCACACAAAGACAGCTTGTTGTGCCAAAAGGATGACAACTAAACAAAATTCAGCAACGATATTTCTTTGAATGATCTTAATTCTTATCCCACCAACCGAGCTATCTCCAAAGGACAGAAACAATACTATTTGAACTTAAAAATGTAAAGGAAAGAAAATAATTGATATAAAAAAAACTAAAACGGATAATCTACAGATGCCAAAACAGTTGCAAAGAGTCACTACCCGCTTGGGCACAAGCATTCTATTAAGGATTTAGCTCCCTCTAAAGTGTGTAGTTAGTGAAATAAGTAAATTAATGATCGATATGCTTTTTTTACACTAATAGTCGATATGTTAACTACTCATAATTTGTGTTATGCGTGCATATAATACTGAAAATACTGGAAACAGGAAAAATATGAAGCTAAATGCTGGAAAAACATCAGGCAAGAATCTGAGAATTTATTTTTCTTTTACTATCCACTAATGAACCCACTTAAAAGAGTTGTGTAATCTTGCACATTATAGCTATAAATATCACAAAATCAGATACAATTCTGGCTGCATCAACTAACATACTTTATGGATTGAGCAGTTCAGTCCAATAAAATTGCAGAACTGACAATGTATACTTTCCTAAGTATGTCTATAGCAAGTGGGAAACCTTTCTTTTTAAGATTTTTCGTATGTAAACATTTTGCTAGGCTCATATTCAAGGGTAGAGAAACCAAAAGGACAAAAAGAAACAATTGGCAAGATTCAGTTTCATCTTGCAGCAAATCGTCATTTGCTTCGACCACCTTGTTCAAGGACATAAATCCCAGAGTTGAGATATTTCTCAGATCCAGTTCAGGACACTACCAAAAAGGGATCTGCAGATCTTATTCCCGTGGATGGAAAAAGAATTCCAGAGAATGTACAGTAGCTGCAGCTGAGTAAATGCAGAGTGAAAGCCGGCCACCAACACTCTAGTAATCTGCCGCTGAGATCCCACAAAACTGATTACTTTACTCTCCTTAAGAAAAACCTTGACTTGAAGGAAACCCACCAGGTTGTGTCCTAAAAGGTTTCTCGCTGACCAACCGTTTGTCAGATGGTCCAGCACCAAGGATCCCAAGTGAATTAGGATCGGTAATCCGGATTCCATTACTAGAGGTTCTTTGAGGTGGCGGCTGACCCTGGAAATGATCCTCACTTTCAGCTCTTCTTCTTCGTTTCCACGCCTCAGATTTTCCTGTATTATTATCAGGTTCTGACATTTGGTAGTTAGCCATATTTTTAAATCCTCTTTGCCTCTCCATGTGGCGATGGAACGGGTTTCCATTTCTGCTAAATGAGGCAGAGGGACCAACCCCACTATCATCTTCTTGTTCCTGTTTAAGTTTGGAATATATTTGATGGAGCCTCTCCCCTGAAAGATGGGAAAAGGTGGATACATATTTCCACAGTCGTACAGTCATTCCTGTAAATAAACAAGGGGAAAAAATCAATAATGTAGTAGAAACTGGAGAACCCAAAAAACACAGGCCAACTCCTATCCTCTGAGGGAATAGGGATATAAGAGACCAAGAATAAAGATAAAGTACTCCCGACACACCAACAAAGCAGAAACCTTTCTCACGTGGCAAAACTAGGATATCAGAATGGAGAGAGCACTTACTATCTTGCTTATACGGTTCCACTTCATTTTCCGACACAATTTGATCAATTCTTCGTCCAAGAAGTTGTAAATAGTTGCGTATTTTTGAAAGAACCTAAAGTGAACATGGGGAAGTAAATAAGGTAAACATGTTTCAAACAGACACAATAAAAGGAAAGAAGCTTACAGGGGTACCTTTTCTTTTGGAAGATTAGCACTAGTTGTCTGCAATCTGTGAAGACGTTTCAAAGTTTTCATTTCTTCAACCATCACATCTTGACACCATTCCATCCATTTTACCTCCTTAAACTGCTCATATACTTCCTCATTGTCGGACATTTCACCTTCCTCTTTTACAATAGGCTCAACCTTTCGGGGTTTCTGAAACCTATCCTTTCTCATTTGGACATTAACAGAACCCAATTTTTTTTTCTTCTCCTGTCCATGCAACAATGAGATATTCATCATATGTTCTTTCTCTTTCTTGGAAGGCTTCCGTGCAACTCTGCTATTTGCATTTTTTACCCCAAGAACAACAAGTTCCTAGACCATAAGAAAAATGAAGCAATTATGGCAAGTGACAAGCAATAGAGATTGATTCAGCAAATAACATAGTATCCACCTATACATGAAAGAGCAAAGAAAGTGTCGAGATATGGCAATTAGTAGGATAAAAGGTAGAATATTGATCAAGATATTCTCTGCTCAGTAAATATTATTTTTTCAATGTACATATCTGTAATTAGATTGATATAGGACAGATTTAATCCCTATAATCAAGGGATCCTCTTTGTACAGTTTCATCATTACAAATACAAAATGCTGAGAGATAATCCCTTAAACTATGTAGCATCCATTCATTATTTCTAACTGAAAGAACCATAATGCTTAGTAGGAAGCAGATCGTTAATTAGTGAACGTGGACTAGGTTTGGTTCAATTCAAATCATAATCCTGATCTACCCATACTTACTATCTTTGATCACTGGAATACACAAAATAAGTGTTCATAACAGAAAGCTTCACATTTTCTTTGGTAGGCTAAATAACCAACATTTTGGGGAAAAAACTTAATTCGCTTGGTAAATATATATATATATATATAATTTGCATGTCCTATGAAGACATGTTTTGCAGAAAATATATGTATGAATGTATGTCTAAAATTTGAAGTGTAAAAATACTTGACCTTGAAACAAAAAAAGACAAGCATGTAGACATTCATGTAGACACAATAGAAAACTGAACCAGAAATCTATTGTCTTGGATTAGAAAAATTAGTACAATATTCACAATTTGATACCAATCTCATACAGAGATCACACTAAAGAAGGATAAAAGCAGGGAAAGGAAATTATAAAGATAGTCAAGACAATGAAAGTTCCAAGTCCTCACTCAATCTGATCAACCAAATTCCCTTCTCTTCCACTACATTTTGCCAAATCTACATTTGAAATACTGTAGTACAGAGGGTGTTTTGTTTCAGATGGCTGATCTGGTACAGATCAATCTCTGTTTGATAACTTCTAACAATGACATTACATAAGACTCTAGAAATATCAATGAAATTGTACCACTCAACCATACTATAATCTTCCATAAACTGATAATATATTTATATTACCCTCAATTCATATCATGATCTCCTAGCTATTCTGTTGCTCCAGTGTTTCTTATTTCTAGTATATACTATAGTAAATTGAGTTCTAATCCATGTGAATTATCATGTAAGAAACAACGTCTCAAAAGTAACTATCAGGTCTAGCAGAAGAATGGGAAGCTTGTAAAGGCAGTTAGAAATACAGAAATTAAGAGGAATAAATTAGCAAATTCGTAAATCGTAAATACAAATAAAACAAGACTGCTTAAATTAATATTCATGTGATAGGCATACTTGTTCCAGAAGGGCATTAGTACGGTCTCTCAAATTTGGAGCTCGTGGCAAGAAAGTTTCATGGTTTTGGAGTTCTACAGGTGCTATTTTTTTCATGAGGCCAAGCCTTTCATCTAATCTAATCATTTCCCAATTACCAAATCCATGGTAATGTATTCCAAGAAGCAATCTTGCATCATCAACTGTAAAAAAATAAAACATTAATTGCAAAAGAAACAATGAAGTCACTTGAAGGAATGCAGAAGACAAACTACTTGGAAGGTACACTTACTTTGATTCCACCCACAACCTTTCGACCAGTTTGAAGGCTTGAGATACGATAAAACACGGAACTGTGCAAGGGGATCTTCATACCGGCTAATGCGCTTTGCTAGGAGTTGAAGCTCTTGGACACGGGTAACTAGATCATTTGCTTTCACAGGGACACCAAAAAAATCTAGCACAGGTCCCTGGATGCAGTATTACATGTTAACACCATCCAAGGAAGTAATAAGAATACATATTGCTGAAATATTTCTGATTTACTTTCCTTTATCTTCTGCAGATATTTATTTTTGTAATTAATTAGACATAGGCAATTATTCTTATCCCTGTAATTAAGGAGTCTTGATTATGATCCTATTGTTATAAATAAACAAGGCAGAGGGTTGAGCTCAAGCAAATCAGTTCACATCAAATAACCATTTGCACACCAGATTTAAGAGAGTTTAATGTTATACAAACCTTTGTATCCAGATTTCCAATTTCCACAGCTTCTGAACAACCATCAATTAGAGCATTGAAAAGTTCAATCTGTGCTTCAGGTGGAGCCGCGGCAACTGCACCACCAACGTCAGCAGCAATTAAGTCGATTTGGTTCTCATTCCCGTATTTCATAACCTGGCCATTTAATTGGGGATGATCATACAACAGTAAAAAAATTATTGCCATGGATAATAACAAAAATGAAGCATGTTTATGACACATACACAAACAGCACACACATGCTGGTAAGTCAAAATATCATTATGAAAGAGCCAAGTGATTGAAGAAAAAGACAAGGGTATCATTAACTCAAAAAAGATGTAAATGCAACATCAACAAACCATTGACTGACCCACAAGGAGGAACAACAATGAACTTTTATCTAAAAATAAATGGAGCAAGGAGACAATTTATTTTAGGGAAACAACGGGGCCAAAGCCCATTGGGGAGACTGCTTAGATGCTGACAAGATTTAGAACACACACTACTACAATATATAAAAAAAACGTGCAAGTGACCAAAATGCCCATGTGATCTCTATGATAAACAAGAAAGTCACTTTCAAGGTAAACTGGTCTCCATGATGTCCTGGAGTAATTTTGAGCCAACATAAATGGAAACGTAAATATAAGTTATGCTCATGTTTGAATTCTATATTAGCAACCAAACAATCTCAGACATAAGTTTAAGACTCAGTGCCACTTCAAGGTTCAGCCTCATATCTCGGAAGCTTCTCTGATCCCAGCTTAAGACAAAAACTGAGTCTCACATTCAGTACGCCAGGTAAGTAGAATGTGGAAATTCAATTATTTAGTTCTCGTCTGCTCAATCACATCCCTACTCTTTATAACACACTTTTCATTTGTCAAAAAAAAAAAACACACACACACACACTTTTAATGTTTAAATGCTGATCCCATAGCAACTAACTACCTACTTAATCCTGAGATGGCGGGGAGAAAATATAAATGAAAATGGGATGAAGATTCCCAACAATATTATCAAGGAAATGCTTAGATCTCAAAGATTAGGTCTTGCCAAAAGCAATAGGTTTTTTTTTTTATAGAAATATAACACTGAAAATTGTTAGAAGTGGTAGAATCTTACTGCACGAGAAAATCGGAGTGCGTCTCTTTTTGATAAATTCCCATATGACCAACTTCTCACTTGAACAGAGGCTCCATCAACCATTGGTACTGCAGGAGCCGAATGCTCTGCTCTGCGGCGTTTCTGAACTCGTTCAGGTGGCTCAGGTTCCTTCTTTTTCCTTTTAGTACTCCTTTCAGATGGATCAGCCTCGGCATAGCTTTTAATATTTCTTGCAGAACGTGGAGCAAGAGCTTCCTGAAAGAAACATTAAAGATAAGGCAAGTACAAGAATAACATGTTAAGCATCAACTCAAACAAACATTACATAAACCATAAAAACTAAACATCATTACAGACTTTTTGTAATATTATATCAATAAGAAGAAATAGATTAAACCTCTGCTTGGAATGCAGCATCGGGCTTTATCCAACGACTCCAGAAACTTGCATCATCTTCATCATTGCAAAAATTAGCAACCTGCACATAAAGAAGGAAAACCAATTTGTTAATTCTACATCCTGTCGAAATCCTTCTCCATCCTGGAAATAAAAAAGTCATTGCAAAAAAGAAAGCCATATCTTACCTTAAATGCACTTAATAACTCATTCCCTTGTTCATCTTCATCTGTCTTCTCTTCAACCTTCTCAGCTCTTTCAAGAATCTCATCTATATTCATACCTAAGAGTCGTTTCTTGCTTTCTTCATCATTTCTTTCTTCCTTAAAAAGCTCTTCCGCTCCAAATCGTAAGATTGCAGACAGCTCGTTCTGTCATTTATGAAGAAAATGATTGACACTAATTATCAAAAAAACTAAAAAGGAAAACACCAAGACTTGAATGAAATGATTCAATGCAATCTATACAATACAAATAGAAGATGATGCCACCTTAGTAGTTTGGGTTTTGTCATCTAAAGAGATATGTAGTATGATGCACACATGCTAACATACAATTTCAAAAATATCTTACTTTATCAAAGTAACTTCCTCCTTTTTTGACTTCTTTCTTCTCCAGTCTACCTTCTGCATTCAGTTTTTGAATCACCAAGTGGTCCAGAACCTGTAGAACACATTTGCGTGAAAAATGATGTAAAATTGTTGACCTCAAGGCATGTCCACAAGCAACTGAATCTATGTTGTAGGAAAATATTAATACCAACCATACCAAAAAAGATAATACCAAAGTTAGACAAAAGAGTAAAACCAAAACAGCTATCGGATATTCAATGATTCTGAACATACCATCTTCTTCTTAGCACGCTCCAGAATATCTTCTTCAACACTTTTGCTTGTCACAAATCTATATATGTTGACAACATCTTGTTGCCCAATTCTATGAGCTCTACTCATTGCCTAAAAGGAACATAGAAATGATGGTAAGTACCTAGGCAGTTAGATGGTTAATAGTGAGATAAAATCAACTGAAATACACCTGCAGGTCATTTTGAGGATTCCAGTCTGAATCAAATATAATGACAGTGTCTGCCGTGGCAAGGTTGATACCTAGACCTCCTGCCCGTGTTGAAAGAAGGAAGCAAAAATCATCACTACCAGGTGCATTGAAATGCTCCATTGCCTGCTGTCGCAGCTCAGATTTTGTGCTCCCATCGAGTCTTTGAAATTGAAACCCTCGAAGTGACAAATATTGTGCCAATATATCCAACATCCTAACCATCTGCAATACATATCTTATAACTTAGCATTATCATAAACTAATGCTTAAAGCATATTACATTAAAGCAGACTAGAGTACATAGAAGAGCATCATCAAAAGTCATAAGCTATATGATTTTAACAGCCGCCTCTCCGTGAACCTTGCACAATAATGAAATCTTAACATCAGCATTTTTATTATCACTAGGTTTTCTCCTACTCACTTATGTTATTTTGGGTCATGTACCTCTTCAGGTGGGGGAAAATAGGAAACAGGTAATGTGCACCACTTTCAACCAGGGAATCTTTTGCAATTTTTCTGATATTTCCTGATATTTGTGGTTTGAATTCATAAATTCTTTGAGGGGTTCTATTCAAGTGATTCAAAGGGGGCTCTATCTCGTGATAAATGTCACCTTAAACACCAAAGTTGATTCACTACATCACTTGTACCGCATGATATGTTGAGGAATCGACTACCTTAGCAAGTATAAAAACTGGATGGTAGTAATAGTTGACAATCTGAAATATTTTAATTTACATCACAAAATTTACCCGGTCAATTAGATGGTTGAGAACAACTTATCATTTTAAAACCCCAGATAAAGTTGATGATAATTTCAACAGACAAGCATATAACACAGCCAGAAATATCCAAATTCATCGAATCCTCTTATATGTAATTGAATTAATTAATGACACACAAAAGTGTGATCTCACTAATCCTCCAGAGAGCCAAAACCACCAAAATATAATGAAAACAATAAGGGTCCTGCTAACATGTAGCCTAAGGACACATCTTGAGGAATCAAAAAGTAGAGATTTTACATTGAAAAAAATCAAATTTTGAACTATTAAGGAGTTGAATACACCATTTCCAAAAAAAAAATTCTTAACAAGTGCCTTTGGGGCATTTGTTAACATTTGCTAAGCAAAAATTGCATGAGTACACAAGAAACAATTGATCGTCTCCAAAGCAACTAAAAAGACCATCTAGTACATCAATTTCAACTTTCAATAACAAACCTGGGAGAAAATCAGAACGCGGTGCTTGGTTTCGTGCAATCTAACAAGAAGCTTATCAAGTATCACAAGCTTCCCACTGCTAAAGACAATTCTCTCGAGTTTACTGTTGTCACTACCTCCAGAGTCCCCACCATAGCCATGGTCAGCACTTTCAAATAGGAAGGGATGGTTGCAACACTTTTTCAGTTCTACCACAATATTTAGAAGAGAAACCTGATTTTTTAGGAGGAAAGGATTTAGTAATATACATAATTATCTGAAATCAAATTTATCAAAGTTTTGTCAATCCAACTGATAACATACAGGTGCATCATTTTCAGTCAACTTGTTTCTCTAGTTGCATAAATTAATAATTTAAAATTATTAGTTTTTTATGTTCGTCTATTGGGAAAAATCCAAGTCCCGCATTGGATAGATTGGACCCTTGACAAGAATAGGAAATGTTAATGAGTGCCCTAAGGGCATTAATGGCATTTACTGTTCCATTAGCCATCATAGTGAAGAAAGCACAGAGTATCCTAGTACAGATAATCGCTAGCAACACAAGATAGAGATGTAACCTGATTCCCACGAACTCCTTTGTTTAAATTTTGGAAGTTACGTTCCAAAATCCACTTATAATACCTACATGATAGAAATCAGTAGCCAGTATAAATATTGTGGACTAAAAGGAGTAGCTTTTTTTATCTAAAAAAGAAAATCACTTACTGTTTCTGAAGAGGAGACATTTCAACCCTAAGGATGCGCTCAATTTTGGGGGGTAAAGATTTCTCTACATCTTTGATAACTCTTCGAAGTATGTGTGGTCTCAATTCCATATGAAGATTTGCAAGCTAGCATATAATAATATATGCACATCATTAACAGTGAAAAGAAAAATTAAGACCGTGGAAAATCTAGAAGCAAAAAAAGTAAAGGATAGGATTATCAAACTCGGGAGTTGATTTGTAAACAACGGCAAGTTGTTTACGTTTCTCAGTAGGGAAAAGAGTTAACTCAAGTATAGAAGCATTTCTGTACGCAGAGAATAATGTCCTTTGTTTAATCTTTGCAAGCACCCATGTTTCATTTGATCGTTATGGGGAGTGCAAATGAAGTTAGAAGGACTGAGGGGACATTAATTGGCACCCGTGAAAGAACCCGTCCTGTCCCTTTTTCATATTTTTAATATTAAAAGTAGTTAATTAGGCCTTTATGGAATGTATTCCACCTTCTTGTTTGCATCTTCATATTTTAATTAAGAAAAACATGATATACAATTTTTTTCACAAAAAAAAAAACTAGGAATAATTTTGGCATGCTAATTTTATATAGGCACTTGAAATTGTTGAAATTTGGGCCTAACTCATCCTTACAAAACCGGCTTTTAAGGTGAGGAGTGCCTCCACACTTTATAAACTCTTATTTTCCAAATAAACCCCTTCACGCCCAGCACTAATGGGCTTGGTGTGTGGATAGGTAGGTGGCCCGAATCGATAGGCTCTGATATCATGTTGAAATATGGGGTGTAACTCATCCTCTATGAAGCACGGATACAGACACGGACACGTCGACACTGCTAATAATTTGAGAAAATCATATAATTAGGTGTAATTATATGTGTTGGTGTCGTGTCCGACACGACACGTGCCCGACACCGGGATACGTTTAATCCAAGGAGTGTCTATGCTTCATAGCCTATCCTTACTAAATCGGCTTGTAAGGTGAGGAGAGCTTCTTCTTGATAACATTTTATCAAGAGTTCTATCTATCCAATGAGGCACTTAGGTATTTCCTGATACTATATATATATATATAGTATTTCATAGACTCTTATGAGTCGAGTCTACATACCCTTGACGTGTCTACGTAGACTCCCAAATTTCACAGCCTTGGTAAAGGGCCCTTGATTTGAATCTGGATATTTCTTGTATTGTTTACAAAGAATTGTGCAGATATATATTATAAGCACGCAGACAAGAGAAAGTGTCAAGATCCCTGAATTTTGGGATCAAATCAAACAGTCTACGCTATCTATGAAAGTCTATCATATATCATAATGGAAAGAAGAAATAAATACTAATTATGATTATGATATTTTATTTTATACCTCATTCTCATGGAAAGAACTCAAATTCTTATAGTTTTGAACAAACTCATCCTTGCTCTTGAATTTGGTAGGATCAAGGAAGTGGAGCAAAGCCCTATAAAACAGGAAGAGTGGGGGGAGAATGTTATACAAAAATGAAGAAACAGAAAATAAAATATCAGGTAGCAAAAATAAAACCTATTCAGAAATCAATAGAGTACACACATAATCATGAACCACAAATCAAAGCCGTCTCCAAAAAAAAAAGACAATTCCACAGGGACAACTCAGAATTTTAGTTTCTTCTCCTCATTCACCTACCCTACGTCATAAGGGTAAATGTTAGAGTAAGCTGACTTGTTTTATACCAAAGCTCTAAGTTGAGCATGAGTAAGGGATGGCAAAAAAATCCGCACCCGTGGATATCCGCGGATAAAATCCGCCACGGGCACAGAGCGGATACCTTAATGGATATCGATGGATAAAATAAACGGATTTTTTAACTACCCGCTAATTAATGGATACGGATGCGGATTTAATGGTATCCACACCCGCTATTAAACCGAGTAAATTACATAAATAATCTCAATATCATTCAACTTCCTAAGAAAACACCCTAGGTATTGTGAGTGTTATCAGTTATTACACTCCTTTAAAAGGAAGTGGAAGTGGTTGGGATTGTTGAAGTAAGAGCTTTGTTTTTGTTGAATATGATGAGTTGTACTTATGTTTTTGTTAAATCAAAGAACTTTATTTTTATTAAATGTAAGGGACTTTATTTATGTTTTTGTTGTGTCAATGATCTTTGTTGTTATTGTAATGTATGAATATTATGTTTTGCTAAAAAGAAAAGAAATTGCATGTGAAGAACCTTTGTTTCTAAATTTTAGCTAAAAAAAATTAAACAATTTTTTATTTTATTTTTATAAATGTTATCCATGGATATCTCAAAATCCGCGGATTACCCGCTAAACGGATATCCGCACGGATATGGAAAGGGTACGGATTTCATATTTATCTAACGGAGCAGACACGGATATCACACTATCCGCATCCATGGATATCCATTTACATCCCAGAGTTCCTTTAGTTTTATGAACTAACAATGGTCAGTCAGCGTAGTGTTAGTTAGGATCAGTTGAGAATAACCACATACATTCACTCTAAGGAATTCACACATCAAGAATATTGAAGTTTCAGTTGCAGCTATCTCTCTTAAGTCTTATCTTCCCTTGCAAACATTCTTTCTATTTCTCTTCGGTAATCAAACTCTAAAAGTGAGCATGCACAAAGATGCAGCATAATATACACAGCAATGAACATGTGGATATGAACAAGCATGTAATAGCACCCTTGAGGAATATCAATGTTAACTCTTTCAATATTGTATGCAGATCAGTTAACCATGTAAGCTACATTAAATGAATTAATACAAAGGAAGGATATACAAATAACTCGTTAGTTACTCGGTTATGCATCAAGTAGGTAATTATATGCATGTTCAGCTGCCACTAATAGAGAAAGAGAATCATGTGGGTGGAAGGTACTCTACATTTACTTATCCATACAAAAAATATTAAGAAATCTAACAAATCCACGGAAGATTTAAGTTTACGATTAACATGTCTTCTAAAAAAGGAAAATATTACTATTACCATAGCTCTTCAACACTGTTTTGTAAAGGAGTACCGGTGATGAGCAACTTATTCTTGGTGCTAAATTCCTAATGAGCATCACAAAAAAAAAAAAATATTAAAAAAAGGTTTACCTCAACAGCATAAACAATAACTCAACATTAAATTGAGGAAAGTTACATACTAAAAGTGATGTATACAACTGTGCCTCGCTATTTTTTAGTCTATGAGCCTCGTCTACCATCAGATAATTCCATTTGATCTTGGAGAGAACAGCCTTATCTTTCAAAATTACTTCATATGTAGTCAACAGTGCATTGAATTTAATTGGTTTACCAGGCTTTTTGTCATTATAAAACTCATACTGTTGACAAACCTGTCATAAAGATTCAAATGCAAAAAAAAAAAAAAAAAAAAAAGAATTAGAGACAAAAAGACTAGCTGTGATTACAGATTACACCATCTGCATGTAAATCACTATAAACAGCAGTATGAGTCTATGTTTATTAACTTTCAGCTATTAAACACTGGAACAAAACAGATCATTTCAATTGAAAGATGTGTGTATCAGAACTGCAACTACTTACTGAGCTAAGAAAATTACAAAAATAGCCAAATTATCTTCTCCAAAGACAAACTAACTCGAGATCACCTCATTTTGTGATCTGTCAGATTTTATAACTATAAATTTCTTTCCACATAGCAAAAAATAACAAAGTATGATAAATTCAACACATATGGCAATGTAGCATCAGTATGATGGAAAAAAAATAGCACTCGAAGAAATTCATTTCTAAAGCTACATCTTATCCTCCAAAGCTTGGACTTTGAAAATATTCCTAGAAGACAGGATGCGTACTGTCTGACAAAGTACAAACATATAATGATGGTGTGCATGTTCTTAAACCATATTGAAGGGTGCTTCCCAATTCCACCAGCGCATAAAGACTAGATAAGTTGGATATAGGAGCTGAGTTATTACTTTAGAAATTTAGTTGTAAGGGACAGTGAAGGAATAGTATAGCTAAACCTAGTGCAAGCTCGTGAGAGCCTTCCCTTACTCTAGCAAACCCTTGTAACTAACTTTCAAAGCAGATAGAACAGTTGTAACAAACTGACTGACAAGTGTCAGTCAACTTTGACTAGCAACCTGCTGTAGCAGGTCTAGTGCTAGAACCTATATATAGTTGACTATCAGTTGTAATCATTACACAATCAATTGAATACAGATAAGATTCCAAGAGAATCATGAGCAATTTGCATAATCCTAACAGAGCACCCTTTTGAGGTTATCTCATTCAGCATGCATGTCTGCAGTCTAATAAAAGTTGCTGAAAAATATTACATATCTGATAGATTTTCTAGTTTCATTTGCATATGAACTGAAAACTCATAAAGAGATGTCTCACCTCTCGACTTGCTCGAGTACCAACATATACAATAATATTCATATCAGGAAGCCACTTCCTGAATTCTTTGGCCCAGTTTGATAAAGTAGACAATGGCACAACTACAAGAAAAGGGCCATGGATTTGCTGGGCATTCTGTATAAGGAACATAAATAGTAAATACATGTGTTCATTACATTGCAAGGGCATTTGTAACCAATCAGATAATTGATACTGTACCTGTAGAAAACCAAGCATCGATACTGATTGAACAGTTTTCCCAAGACCCATTTCATCAGCTAAAATGACATTTGTATCATTTCTCCAGCTTCAAATGCAATAGACATAGTTTTAGAAGACCAAAAAATAAAAAAATTCAATACAAACATACATGCGTACCTGTTAACAAGAAAATTCAAACCCTCAAGTTGATAATCACGGAGCTTTCCACCCATCAACCACTCAGGCTGTTCCTCAAGCTTCCGCAAACTTGCTAAACATCACAGACACGGATTAAGATCAGAATTTAAAGATAACATTATATAATATTTAATATATGAACCGAAGAAACTAGATTATTGTCCATACTGTCCTAAAAACCAAATAACTAGTAAAAGAAAATAGGCTTCAGAAGACAAAGGGATATGAAAGGAAACTGTAAGAAAATGCAAACCGCACCCCCGGGAGGAAAAGGAAAAAATCATTTAACAACTTCAATGTGAGCAAAATTATCACAATTTAGAATGGATATATCAAATAAATTGCTACTAATCTAATTTCTAATTAAAAAGTAAGACATGTCAATTTTGCCCAAAAATAGAAAAAGAAATGGAAAAGAAAGTGTTAGGATGCCTAATGAAATGTAATGGAATGGTTAATCTATCAATGTTTGGATATTATAATGATAGAATAGATAAAAAGACTTGTTATGTGCTAATTCCATTCCCCACGAAATGGAAGGGGAGGAAAATGCAGTGTATTGCAGATAAGTGCACTGTATACATTGAATTTGAAATCTTAGAGGGAGTGCAGCCCTACACAACCCACTCTGATTAGGTGGATTAGCTGACCTACTTTTCAAAAATAATTAAAAAGATACAGAAAAACAAACAATACACCATTTGAAAAGAATTGAGCACAAAATGAATAACGATTTTCATACATCTTTTTTTTAGAAAGAAAAGAGATACAATGGTTGGAGTATTTTGTGGTAACGATAGTCTATTATTTTTACGGTAACTTCGCCTCATCTTGATTTCTAAAGCTTACAGCTTTACGCTTTAGCAGGGTTATGGGTTTTCAAACAATAACTTCAAAGAGCAACACATTTATCAGTCTTTAAATACGAATCACCAACTTTGGACTAGTCGATGAGGGTCCAAACAGAGAGGGCTGGCGACAGGCGGCATACCACTGTGAACGTGTTACATTGCAAGTTGGCGGCGAGAGATGGCTGGCTGTTTGTGGCAGACAGCGGCTGTCGCGAAGGCTTGCCATGAAAAAAAATGGCTGGCAGTAGTTGGGAAAGGGCGCGCTTATGTGAAGGAAAAGGGAGCCATTTAGTTTGGGTTATGTTTTCTAATGTTTCTGTTTATGTAATCTGTGGGAAACAAATTAAAATAATGGTTGACCAACCTCAACCCAGCTCAAACCCGTCTCATCTCATAGGTTGAGTGGGATTGGTATTATCGATTGCGGATGGCAGACGGCCAAAAATCCGCCAATTCCACCATAAAAGGCATGGCTCCACTATCCTTCACAAATTGGCCATGGCGATTGTTAAAAAACCTCCCCTGCAATCTTCCACGGCTGCTATTTTATCACAATAGGTGGCATGGGTCCAAATAGCAGGTTAAGGTGGGTCCTACTCTCTTCCATTTTTTTTTGGAATCCGACCCACTGGTGAGCCGGATTGGCTCAGAGGGCACACTTCATTTTGAGAGCTCTAGCTCTGATTGGGCTAGGTCTTCAGAAGTTGAGTGGTCTCAAAGGTGCTTTCTTTGGTGGGGTCTCTAAGAAAGCGGCAAAAAGCAGTGACACACGACCATCTGTACTGTTAAGGTTACTCTTAAGGCAATGAGAACTGCAATGCAACAAAGGAAAGACAGGTTTTCTCTGCAATTAAGGCGGAAGACTCTCCCTGATTCAAAGCTCTAATACTAGCTTGAGAAAAAAGTTAATTGTATTCCACTTGATTGAAAAATTACAGAGTAGATACACTTTTTATAAGCTATAATAAATTTATCCAAATTAACAAGTTACAAGAAAATAAAATTTAAATAAATAAGTATAGTAGTATACAATCAGCCCCTAATTATGGTAATTACAATAAAGTACAAATCCTGATCTTTTTAGCATTGAAAGTTAAGTTAGTTGGGTCTCAGCATCAGGGTCAGGGTAAGCCTCAAAACACACAAAGTGCTTACAAGGGTACTTACGATTACTAACCAGCAAGATCCTCACATTGGTAGCAGGATTTGAATTCATGCCCTTGTGGGGTATGATTCACATCCTTACCAAGTGGACCAACATCCGTCGACAATAAACATCTTAACTATGCATATGACCCCACACAAACCTAATAAAACCGAAAAAATATGTACCTTTGCTCTTCTTGCGCTGGGAATCTACCACCTTTCCTTGAACTGACATTGCAACCTCTCGAGCCTGTTGAAATACGTAAGAATAAAAACTTTATGAAATATTATCCCAACTATCATATATGAATCTTCCTTATGCATCCATTACACACCATAAAAAAACATTAATACAGCAACCACCACAAAGCATATTGCTGATGGACATAGACGAGAAACCTCGAGACTACCACCAGGTCACCATTCTAAGCACTAATTTCAACCAAACATGCTTAACACGGGGCTAAGATGCAGTGGAACCCAGCTAAACGAACGAAGATATCTTATTACAGAAGAACAAAAATGCAAACAGTC
Organism: Medicago truncatula; assembly: GCF_003473485.1. Lineage (NCBI taxonomy): Eukaryota > Viridiplantae > Streptophyta > Magnoliopsida > Fabales > Fabaceae > Medicago > Medicago truncatula. Next base: position 40,396,033 of record NC_053046.1, read on the forward strand.
AAATATGAAATCCAAGTTGAGAAAATCTATCAAAAATTCAAACTTCTTTATTGGGAGAAGATTACTCCAAGAGAGTTTGATATAATATCCCTAACATATGATATACTCCCTCCGTCCCATAATAACCATGTCTTTTGTTCATTTCACGCATATTAAGAAAAATTGTATAAGTGAAAGAGAGAAAAATTGTTGAGTGCCTTGTCAAGTATTGGTGCATTCCCCCATTATCATAAATGCAAAGTAGAATATATTGAATTGGGAGCGATGAAAGTAGTATTAATTAGAGTTATAATTGAAGAAAAAAAAAAGTAATTAATATTGCATTGAAAAGTGGAATGGGTCAATTATTTTGGGACATTTTTTTATTTTGGGACTTTTTTTTTTGCAAATGGCTCAGTTATTTTGGGACGGAGGGAGGAGTATCCTAAAATTTTCAAAATCATCAAGTCCTCATATCCGTATTGTTTCATACCCAATTACACGTTATACTCGGAATCATACTTCTGCTTCCTGAGTTCACTACAAATTTCTACCTCATTGTAGCCAAGCCTTCTTAATTTCTACATGCTCAATACATGCCAAATAGTCTGATAATAACTACCGTATTGAATCCAGTCAAATAACGATTAAACATCGCAAAACCAGCAGTATAATGAGAATAACTAAATAAATAAAATAGGTAACTACCTTATACTCATCGATCGAATGTTGAGCAAAAGCGATATCAATGTCCTTTTCCCTGATACAATAAATAAACAAACAAAATGTGAGAACCACAAGGTAATATTAATACATAATAAACATCTAATTACTGCACAAGTGCCTGCTAAATAAGGACTTAAAACTCTAAACTACTGTGTAAATACAGTGCATAGATGTTCTACCCATCCTCCTTTCTACTCCCTCCGTCTCAAATTATTTGTCCCTTTTATAATACCAATACAACATTTATTATTTTTTTCCACTAACATGCCCTTATTTAATGTTTTTCAATCATCTATAACTACTCCACTAACTATAATTAATAAGAGTGTTTTATTAAAGGATACATATTTTGCCATTAAAATCATCAACGTTATTAATCATTTCCTTAATAACCGTGTAAAATTCAAATAGGACACCTATTGTGAGACGGAGGGAGTAACATGAAGACAACGGATGCACAGAATGTACAATAATAAATGTACAAAGTTAATGTAATGTACCAAGTCACTTCAGCATAAGATAGTCCTTGCCACTTGACCAGGTATTCTGGGACAACATTGCCAGAATTATCTTTACTTATCCTATCTGCAATTATTCTTTCCACCTGAATATGCAAATATCCAAATTTATCAAAGATTTCAAGAAAAAGCGAAGACAGTATTTAATTATGCAAAGCAGGAAGGGAACCTGACTGTTCTGCCTGATAATTTCTAAATCCATCTCCTTGCTCACATCATAGACCTCAATCTGCATACAGGAATAAATAATGTTTAAAAACTAAACACAAACTCTAAGATATCATGTACTAGTGGTCATTTATTTAACTGATAATGTCATGGTAGAAGAGTGATCTATAACATTATAAGGTTGAAATGTATGGAAAACTCACAAGCAAAGAGTATGTATATGTTCAGCCAAGCAGGACACATCAATAAACATTTTATTTCATGATTCAGCTATAGATTGAGCAATAGGTTATAAAGAAAATAAAGTAAGAAAACAAAATAAGAAGAATAAGCGGTAGAAAATGCATCAGAAAGTGAGGGTGACATGCCAAAGGGTCATCCTACACAATGTATGGCCCAATTAGATAGACCTTTATTCAAAGCTGATTGCACTAAAACAAGTAACATGTAAATGAACTTCTGTATGCAAACTTCCAGTAACAAGTGAACTGATAAACAATATCCTCCAAAAAAAATCAGCAAGGTCTTCTGTGGTATTTATTATAATATCAAGATCTATAAAAATGAACTAGAGCGTCTAAAACTAAGTCTTCTACCAGCTGAACACAAATATTTACCTCCTCTCTTGAGATTGCTCTCCGGTACCTGATGTCCTCCATTATTTTCTTCGTATAATTTAAAACCTTCTTAAAGCCACTGAGCTGCAATTTCATATAAACAAGAAGTGTTACATTTCATCCAGAAAGAAATGAAGAAAAACCTCCAAAAATCAAGGACAATTAAAATAACCAAAATAATAAGGGTTATTATGATAAAAGAAGAGAGGGAAACAGATAATAGAAACAGTGTAACATTGATTAATGAATGCTTAATAAACAGTAAGAATATATCATACATTTTGTAGCTCTGCGAAAGACTTCCATTGACAGTGCAAATGAGATTGCCCCTTCCATTTTATCAAAAATTCAATCTCATTCCAATCAAATTCAGAATCAAACAAGTGACTCATTAAAACAGGCTCTGTCGATCTATTATTGCTTTGAGCGTCTTCAGCTGTGCCCTTCAGCTGATGCCAAAGCACCTTTTCAATAGAGTCACCATCATCCTCTTCAATTTCTTCCTGGAGAATATTTAAAAGAATCAAATAATTAGAGATAATTTATAAGTGTAAATTAAGTAAAACGTGGTATCAAAGTCATTTAAGTAAAATTCTGCATTCGCACTACCAAATCATTCCCATATAAACAAATAATATAATAATCTAGCTCGGGACGGGAACCAAGACGTCTTACCCCACACAACAATATAAAACACTAGAACTAAAGAAGGCACCTAAAATGATGGCATATATTCACCCTTTACACAAACAGTTCTATAATGCTATTGAAATTTCCCTCTTTAGCATAAGGCCCGTCAAGAAATCGACAAATTTTATGACTGAGATCATGCCAACACTACCAAAAAATAAATAAAAAACTTTAACTGATAACAAACAAAAGATCACGGTCTTTCACCAAGCCATTTGCAATATACTAGACTACTCATAAGATACAACATTTAAATTAATAAGCCTTTCTTCAATATCGTATTCATTCTCTGGGATCGGTTTACATATTTCATGAATTTCTCTAATCTAAATAGGATTAAGAGTTTAGTAATAATCATGATTAGTTTCCTTAATTAACTCTGGTTAGAAGCCTTGTATATTAGCATAAATAAGGGTTGTGGCTACTGCTTAGACTGTTGCATAACGAAAAACCATAATCACAATTCAAAGTCTATTCTTTCTCTTCCCTCCTCCTTTTTCTAAAACCCTATAACTTCAACATGGTTACACAGCAGTCTCATCCACCTTGACCTGTCTCATCACTATTACACTGCCAAGTTCCCTAAAGTCTATAAATTTAGTAAAATCTCAGTGTCTCTGATTATTTTCTTCTTGTCAGTCATGCTCAAACTTCGGCCACCATTTTTATCTCAAGTTCTCTCAGTGGATTTTCTGTTTGCCACTTCTGCAATTTATCTCAAATGCCTTAGGTCAGTTGTCCCAGCATCATTTCCTTCAAAAACCTCCGCCGTTATTATATAAAGTTGACACCAGCTATCCTAAATGTAGTTTGGCCTCAGGTACCAAATGAAGTTAGGCCTCGTCATTGCAGATGATGCTTGACCCGACTATCCCTAAAAACATCTAACCCTGGCAATCCCAAATGAAGTTTGGTCCCGACTATTCCAGATTAGCAAAGAATTAGTTGTGCTTCATACTAGACTCCAATCACGAACAATACCAGGCAATTTCTCATGTCCCATTGGTGAGTCGTGCCATGATGAATTATCCAGTAGATACCCCTAAGTTGCCTCTCTGACCATGTTTTGTATAGCCCGTGTAATATTCTCCTTTTCAAAGTTTCATTTGTAACAAGCATGTATATTAGTAAGGTTTAGCTTGAGGGAGTTTTCTAGCATACATAAAAATATCTCATAATATTTGGGTTGTATTTTAGAGTAATTAGAAATCAGAATACAGTACATTATAGCTTAGGATTGGTTTCTATGTCTCATGATTTGTTGCCATACTTAATTAGGATTTAGAGTGCAATATCGGGTGGGGAAGGAAAAGGAAGATGAGGGTGAGGGTGAATTATCATGAATAATTTACCTGTTTATTTAGGATTAGATTAGATGCCTGGTATTAGTATAAACAACGGTTAGTTTTTGGACTTTTGCATTCAAATCATAATCACAATTCAAAGTCTTCATTTTTTTTTTTCCCTACTTCCCCTATCTAACTTCAACAAGAGTGAAAACAAAATGAAATATCAAAATGGTAGGTAACTGATTAATCATTAGTTTATCACAATTTAGTTCCACTTAGTGTTAACAATTGCGTAAAATAGCAGGGTTATATCAGTGGAGCAGCTCGCAATGTGGTAAGTTTTGCACTGGAGAAATCGAGAATAGAGGTGTTATCACACTGCCTTCAAGAGAGCCTATTGAAATGTCAAAAAAATCCCTCATAAGTTTAATACTTTAATTGGCCTTTTTTATGGGGTGGTAAAGGGATTGCGGCCTTCAAATCAAATACCATAACATCTATAAAGAATTTAGAACTAGCTTCTTTGCATCTGTCGTGTTTTCCTCTGTCTATCTCGTGATATCACAATTCTCTCTGCCCCACTCTACATGTCCGGCGATTATTTCTTTGAATTTCTAGAAATTTTAGATTGTCTACCACTACATCTCTTGATATTCCCAATCACAATCTGCTTCCTCCATCATTCTTTTTTCCTTCTTCAGAGGTCAGTTTCAGTCCTGTTTAAGACCTTTTTATTGTTAATTATGAATGTCATGAATTTTAGTATCTTAATTGTTTTTGAGAATTTATATGTAAATGTGCATTACATTAACTGTAAAAAATTCAGAATAGCAGTCATCCCACTATCTACTATTCGGTCATAGCACCTTGGGGTCAGTCAATCCACTAACCGGGAATAATAGCACTGGTTCCAATTTCTAAAATGTTCTAGCATATTGAAATCAAAACAGTTGAATAAAAAATACACGTTTTAAGATTTCAGGTGCATTCAATCAGACTTTCCAATACCTACAAATACATTAACCTGAACCTGCAATTCCTCATGCACCCGCCACAAAAAGAAGAGTCAAGACGTCTTAGGACGGCCAACTAACAAGGGGTTGTAAGAAGATACTAGTTACAAAAAAAATTGGGACAACTGGTTTGTTAGTCCTTGGTGACTTCCTAATTTGGAACAGCATATGCTACCTGTTTGTTCATTTGATTGGACTCAAACACTTTGAATTCTAGGGACATCTCTCTACCTCTCAAATTCAATTCACATAGGGTAGATTTGTTAGCCCCACAATTAGATCTACTAATGATTGCTTCAATGTAGGTGTCTCTTCCCTCTGTTCTTTCTAGTAAAACTTTTGTTTTCCACCGAATAACAAATGTAAATATCCTTTTCAAATAAACCCATAACCTCCTAATATAATATACTGCCAAAACTTTTGCCCAAAAAAAAATGTCTACGCAGTAGTCATTTAATATGAAATCTAAAACAGCCTTTGGGTACCATATTATTAGATGGTGACATGATGATTTAAGCCTTATATATGTGAGAATTGAAATAAATAAAATGCAATGGGTTTTAGTAGACAAATAAACCCCAAAATATTTACACTGAATAGAGACACCCAGAAAAACAAAGTATAAACTATGTTTCAAACATGCATGATGTAGGATTTACCTTTTGAGACTTTTTCTTCTTCCCGTCATCAGCTTCTTCACTTCCGTCACTTTCAACATATGATATCTTCCTAACAGCCCTACTAGAAGTGCGAACGTCACTGTTGTGCGCAGAAAAACTTGTGGTTACAGAAAAGCGGCTGTTATTCTTCCGAACATTGAAACTTCTCTTTCTTGTGCTTTTAAAATCGTCATCACTAACACTGTCAGAATCCTCTGTTGTAGACTCGTTGTCTTCAAAAGATGATTTTAATCTTCTTTGTCTGCTAGATGCAACACATGCTTTGCGATCTCTGGTAGATTTTATATTTTTTCTAACCTTACCTTGTTGCCTTCCCTTGCCTTTCTTAGTATAGAAAGATTCGTCATCATCAGAAACATCTAGGCTTTCATCACTGTCATCATTTTCATCCGATCCTTCACCTTCCCAATCTTTATCCTGGAACAACAATCAAACCATCTAATACTCAGAAACATCCACTAAAATACAAAATGCCTATTAACTCTGAAACTAACAATGAAGCAACGTTTGACCTCAAACAAAAATATACAACCTCTTAATAGATAAAGGACCATTATTACAAATGATACAGAACTTGATAACAACAATAACCACAACAAATGAACAACCTTTTTTAAGGTATGGCTACTCTCAACAGGCTCAAAATCTGCATCATCGGGATCATCTTCTGCAAGGTATAGGCAAAAAGATGCATCATGGGAATTCATCAATAATTAGTGTACTAGGTATCAAGGCCTAGACATTATCAGCTAACTTTAAAAGTAGTACTCCATGCATGAGAAACAATCTTTTATGCAAATTCAATGCTTAACATACCGTCTACTTCATCCTCCTCTTCATAATCAACATCACCATCACCATCATCATCTGAAATCCTAGATTTCCTACGCACAGGTTTTTTCACAGAAGTAGATTTCTGTTGAGGCCATGAATTCCGTCCAGTGGACTTTTGAATCCCATTATAATGCAATGAGTCACTTTGATCTTCCCCATCCTGCTCATAATATTCATCGGACAACATTTCTTCTGCAGGAACATCAGAGTGGCTTCTCCGGCCTTTACCTACCTCCTTTTGTCCATCATCATCTTCCGAGTCTAGCCTGCCTGTTTCTCCATCCACAGAATTATCTTCAGATCCCCCTGCATTTTTATAGTCTGATCCACTTTTGGATTCCTTCCCGGATTCAAAACCATTTTGAGGACACGATGGTTGGCAGTCCTTCCAAAATGTCGAACCCCACCTTCCAACTGTAGATGCTTTACTACCAGAAGCCTGTAAGTTGGATTCTCTCAAACCATCTCTATCGTCAGCTGTTCCCTCATTTTGCAGTCTACATGCATCATCTGGCCCACCATCACTCTCATATTGTGCCTCCAAGTTCATGTCGAATTCTTTCTCGCTAGAAGTTCCATCAGTATATTCATTACCTACTGATCTATGAATATTATTAGCATCCTGCCCTAGGCCTTTATCTTCCATGGCACCATGTGAGACTGTATCATTTACAAAGTTCCTAAAGAAAGCCATCTTTTGACATACGACTAAATTACAATTATACTTACTTCAATCACCTCTACAAGAGTGATTAATAATAATAAAAAAGTGACATGAATCGCGTGCTGCTTATGTTATCTACAGTCTCAGCAAAAACCTGAACAGCAAAGAGTGATAAATGATCAGCATGATTCAAAACTATGCTCAATATTGCACGATGCAAGTTAAAAATAACAAAATGAAAAGCTAACATTACAACCCTATGTCACAGAGACACCTCTGATCAAAGGCATGTCCGGTGTCCGACACAGATATATGTGATTAAATTCGATTAATTTCTCAAATTTTTTACTGGTGTTGACTCATGTCTGTGCTAGTGCTTCATAGTTACAATCCCATAAGTTAAAAAGGACATAGAAGAAAATCAGGTGAACCAATTTACAACCTACACAAAATTAACCGGTTTCAACAATCAGTGACAACAGTAAGTTGAAATTCCACTATAAACCAAGTAGAACTTGGACCTAATTAGGTGAATTCCATTTTAACTTTGAAATTATAGGTTAAATACGGTTCTATCTGAATCAAACCAAGTTAAAGAAGCAGCTACATTGATGAAGAATTGTAGAAACTGGCTCAAAAGAGTGTTCTGGTTCAACGGTCAAAATCTAATTGAATTAAAACCAATTTTATGCCAAATTCGAACTGCAACACCGAGAAATGCACAAAACCAGGACAATCTAATCAAAACACGTTGATTTCCGAAAATTTCAGGCAAAATTGAATCGGAACGGATCAATTAGCAGACTCAACAAAGCTCGTCACTAAAACCCCTTGGAAAACACTTAAAACCAAAACTAAAAGCTAACCTAAATCTGGAATCGGAAACACAATTCAGAAACGAAATCGCTAAGCAAAAATCGAATCCATGCGGCGATGATTGAAAAAATTGAAAAACCGGCGCTCACCTTCACAAACTAGACAGAGCGAAATGAAGTTCCGTTAATTTTGATTTGAATTGAACAAAAACGACGAACGAAGGTGCACAGGTTAATAAAATAATCGTGCGCACAACGTCGTCCGATGAGGAATCGTCGGAAACTGAATCGCCGGCGAAGGATTTAAATAGGAAACGAAAATCGGCTGTTTTTGGTGGTGGCGGTGGTGGAGGTGAAGTGAAAAACGAGATTGGAAATGATGAAGTGGCGTCGGCGGAGGCGGAGGGATTCGCCGGTTGCGGCGGCGGTGGTTTGATTGGGAAAGTGAAAAACGACGCGGTGTTTTGGATTAACCGACGACGGTGTTTAGATGAAAGGGTAAGAGAGAGAAATGAAAGTCTTTAAGGAGAGCACGGGAAAATAATAATAATATTAATAATGAGAGGAATATTTTGTTTGTTTTTTTCGTTTATACCTATTTTTCTTGGGCAAAAAATGTGTCTAAGAACACTTGGGCGTGTATAGTAAATGATAGGGTACCGGATTTAAGGACACCATTTTCCAATCTTAAATATGCATTCAAATATACATCTTAAAATTCTCTTAAAAAAAATACACATCTTAAAATCGTTATTAATAACGTTTCGACTTTTACATATATTATACTTTATATCTACCAATTAAACTGAATTCATATAAACAACATTTAAAATTGTTATTAGTTTGATTTTACACATGAATAATGAGTCACGACATCATACAATATAATTAATCATGCATTTGAACTAAATTAACCATCAAAATTATTGTCAAATTTTGTTATGCCAACATAACAATTATATTAGGCATTGTTTGCCCTTTTTCAAAAGTTTGATTTTCATAGAAATCGAAAGTTGATAATATTATATAGGTATCTTATGTAAGAATGAAATGAATATTTATCAATTATTGAACTAAAATAAACTATTCAAATCAAAAGACCTAATTTTAATAACACCTGTTCCTTTTCACACTCAATCAAATCATAATCCACCTTCTCATCTTTTCCAATCCACGATCTTCAGCATCAGAGTTTACTATTGGAGCCGAATATCTCTAAATCAGCGATATTTCTAATATAATCAACAAATGTTTTTCAATCTCTCTGAACATGATTGGAGATTATGTTCAACGTCTATGGTTGTTGTATGTTTGGTTGGTCTATCCTTCTTTATAGTTTTATTTATCTTCTCTTTCCTTCGATCCAACCGACACCAACGTCGGCGATCCATCCGACACCGAGTTCCACCCACATCCTTATCCTATGATGCCACGATGTCTAACGATCATTATGTCCTCTACATTGTTCCCGATGGTGGAACTGACTGGAGATTCCAACACTGATGATGACGACGAAAGAGCCAATGATAGAGGGATCCATGAATGTGATTACTTTTCCAATCTTTGAGAAGACGAGAACGGCGAAGGGTTAATGAGATTAAATTAAGTGTGCTTGGAAACATGTGTTATTAAAATTACACCTTTTAATTTAAACCATTTATTTTAATTTAATGGTTGACAAACATTCATTTCATTATCACATAAGATACTTATTCTCACTATAGTTTTCCGTCTTCAAAAATTTGATTTCTCATCCCTTAAAAAAAATTTGGTTTCTCATAAGTGAATTTTTTTTTATCCACCCCTATTCCCAAAAAAAAAAAGAAACTTTTGACCCCCTTTTCAAAATTATATACCAAAATGACCTACTTTTGACGTTCTCACATCGAGATTTGTTGTGTAAAATGGTGATCAAGCATTCTCTTGGTCATAACAAGTAATAAGGTGGTAAATACATTCCTTCAAAAAAATCGGTAAATACATATCGTTTGCATGAAAATCATGTTAACGATTTCCACAAAACATACAATCAATCATTTTAACCAAACCAACGAGAAGAGAAAGGTAACGAACGTCATCATGTATCAAGAAATTAGAGTTTTACAAAGTTTAATAAAAAAGATTTGATAAAATGGGCCGTCCCAATCAAAGTGGAGGTTTGGCTCTCGTTGTAAAGATGAGACTTAATAAAATATAAACCCATTTTTTTTTAAATAACAACATTCTATTTAACTTGCAAATAACATCCATAGACATAAAAAAAATTAGTCATCATTATAACTAACACAAAAAATATGCATAATCTAATCAATAACATAAAATTTTCTGACTGTTCTTGGTAAATTATGCGGTGTTGAAATTGAACTATAATGTTGAAGCTGAATCACTAAATAAAATCAAGAGATGAATAGAAATTAAAAAATAAAATTCCAAATTAACAAATTAGCAAAGAAAAAGAATTAATTAGCAATTAGAAAATAAGAAATAAAATTATGTGAACGGAAATTAATTTTTGATAATTTTAGGTGTTCGTGAGCAATTATTAGGCGCTTAAAAAGCAATTTTAAACAAATAATTGGGTGAGGGTCATTGGGTCTACTTATAATAATTTTTTTGGAATTCTGCTCTTTACCCAGAATATTTTGCTCATTTCCAAAATAAAAGTTCAAAATGCCCTTACGTGATTTAACATGCGATAGTACTTCCCTCATTTCCAACCTATACTACCATTTCCACCTATAAATACCCCTCCATACTTCCGTAATTCCTCACACCATATCACTTTCTCCCCCTCCTCACTCTATCCCTCTATTTTTCTTCTTTCTTTCTTTTTTCAATATTTTATTTGGGGACAAAAGTGATCAAACTTCTTCGGGATAAAATAGTGAGTAACCGACCTGGGGAAGTGATCAACCCTAGGGATAAGTTTAAATCTGCTTTTTTTACTCCATAAACTTTTTACCGTGGGTAAAAAGATTTTTCTTGGTGTATAAAAAAAACCAGATTTAAATTTAGCTCAAGGGTTGATGATGTATTTTTCCCATGAAGACTGCTCATTATTTTACCCCACGAAGATTGATCACTTTTTATCCCCAAGAGGGAGAAAATAAGTAGAATAAATTAGTAAATTCGAATAAATTATTGTATCAATTATTCTGTTGTATGAATTCTATTAATAAAATGAGATATTGTTATATGCATCAATTTTGTTTATTCCTTTTTATTTTATATTTGCTTTTATTTTCTTATTTTATATTTAATGAATAAATATTAATTTAGTTCATTTTATTTTATTTATATTTGTATTTATTTAATGTATAATATTGAATCAATATTTATTTTAAGTTCATAAATAAATTAGAATACAGTAAATATGTAAATAAATTAACTTTAATAAAGTGAATAAAATAATTTAGAATAAAGTAAATAAAATAATTTAGAATAAAATAAATAAAATAATTTGAATATAGTAAATAAATTTTAAAAAAGTAGCCACTATGCGCCACTTAACTCAGCGTGAATTAGAATAAAATTTGTGTATTGACTAAATTCGATTAAAGTTATGTATTAAAAAAATTGAAAAAAAGGCCTAATGGAAAATAATTTAGTGCTTATGTTTTGTATGCACTAAATGCAGTCAAAAAACAGTAAAAAAAACGTGTAAAACTCAATAAAACCAAGGTTGAATAACCGACCAAAGTCCAAAAAACGTGTTCTTGAGTTGTGACCACTTGCCAAACTGGCGTGAGTTAACTCACGCGAGTGTTAACCTGAGCGCGAGTTAACTCACACTAGTGTTAAACCTTGCGTGTGTTAACTCACGCTAGTGTTAAACCTGGGCGTGAGTTAACTCACGCTACTGTGTCCGGTTGTTCATTCATTTTAATGCATTGTAAATGGTTTTTACACGCTTTTGTTAATTTTTTGCATTTATTTTATGATTGCATATTGAATTAAAAACTCGAATAAAGTCAATAAATAAATTAGAATAAATTCAGCATGAATTCGAATAAAAATTCCAAAAAAAAGGTGTTGAGAAAAATACAAAACAAAGGGGAGACACACAAAGAGAGAGAGAGCATGTGTGTTGAGAAAAATGGCATGAAGGGGTATTTCCTTTTGCTTTTTGTCTTTAATATTTCTAATTGATAAAAGAAAAAAACTAAACAATTTTTTGTGGAAATTCTAGACAAGTAGTAAAGGGAAGCCAAGCCAAGGTATGCATTCATAATTCAACTTCAATCTCAATCCTAAATTGTATTGCAGTGTGTTAACAGTAATTGAATCCCCTCTACCAACTATAGTTTTATTTTTTTGAACAGGTCCAACTCTAGCTAATAAATAGTTAAACAAAATCTTCAAAATTCTCAAATAACACAAACTAGCTAGTTAGGAAAATTAACACCTAGCCAACATGAACACATAGATACAAGTCACACCTTATTCTTTATTTCTTCTTTCTCTTATTTATAATAATTTCCTTGATGACTCACTCATTACACTTGAAATATATTTGGTTGCTTTACTTGTCCTAGCATTTCAACCACTTCTCTCATGGTTGGTCGTTCCACACTTTGTTCCTCAACACAACACATAGCTACAAAGAATAACTGCATTGCTTCATCTAAAGGAATATTGTTATGTAACCTCCCATCAAGAATCTTCACCACACTTTCTTTGTTCCAATCAGTTTTTAACTTGGTCCATTGAACAATATCCATTCCTTCTTCACCAAAATCTCCCACTGGCCTTCTCCCTGTTAAAAGTTCTAGTAGCACCACCCCAAAGCTGTATACATCACTTTTCTCATCCACTTTCAATGTGTATGCATATTCTGTAACATAACATAATTCAGAATCAGTTTACATAATTGCTTCCTTTCACAATTTAAACTATAATATCTATATGCTTTTGGTTATTGTGCATATGTTAGCTACTAGAGATATGATATATATTAGTGGGTTATATATAGTCAGAAAAAGATGGTTGTGATTTGTTTGGGTTTGAATATAATTTTATGGTTTCAAGGCATGCAAAAGAACAAACCAAGCTTGGTATAAGAAAAGCAAAAGATTGAAGAATTTTCCTTTGTAAGTGGAGCATTTACTAGTCTTGGAATTCACGTACATGAAGGACATAATGTGGTCCCAGATAATGGCAAGAATGTGCTATTTATAGTGGTGTAAAAAGGGAATGTTTTGTGTCAATTAAAAATAACAGAAAAAAAGTATATTCATTACCTTCATATTGACTTTTTGACTATGAATATTTATCTGATTATTAAATGGATCCAAAATAATCATAACTAATGTTGATTTGGACTCACTCATTCTACCTGGTCAAATCACTACAGTAATCTAAACAATATTTTCGGGTAGCTTAAGCTAGGCAATAATGTGTCCATAACTTCTACTTTAAATAGTTTTCAATTTTCAGTCTAACTGATTTAAATATATATCTATATTTTGAATATCAAAATTAAAAGTACCTGGAGCAATGTAGCCATAAGAACCAACAATGGAAGACATGCATTCAGAAGTCCCACCAGTATCTTGCAGCAAGAACTTAGCAAGTCCAAAATCAGCAACATGAGCCTCAAACTCAGAGTTCAACAATATGTTATTTGACTTAACATCTCTATGAACAATCAAAGGACAACAATCATGGTGCAAATAGCAAAGTCCTTTAGCAGCTTCAGTTGCTATTTTCACCCTAACATCCCACTCAAGAAACCCCCCTCTTTTCCCATGCAACACTTCACCTAAACTACCATTTGTCATGTACTCATAAACAAGCAAATTAGTGTCTCTATTTGAACAAAATGCTAACAACTTCACAATGTATCTGTGCCTTATTCTACCAAGTGTTTTTATTTCAGCTGATAAACCATTATCATAAGAACAACCTTTGTTAATTCCTAATAACTTTTTCACAGCTACTTTTTCTCCATTTGGCATTGTTCCTCCATATACAACACCAGCACCTCCTCTTCCTATGATGTTACTTTCCTTTACACATCCTAAGATGTCTTCACTTCCATATTCAATCTTCTGAAATGCTGTTAACTTCCATGGATTTGAGTCCCTCTTAATTCCTTTTCTACCCTTCATGATAGCAAATGTTGCAAAAACTAATGAACAAACCAAAAGTGCTAATGCAAACAGAAGCTTATACTTTGCAGGAATTCCAGGTTTCTCACCACCATTTTTCTGAGACTCTAATGTTTCTGATGAAGATTTGTTGCATGGATTCAAATCATATCCACATAACTTTGGATTACCAACAAAGGATGTAGAGTTGAACACTGAGAATTGTCCTATTTCAGGAACTGAGCCAGAGAAGTCATTATGAGAGAAATCAGCTGAAGTTAAGCCCTTAATAGAACCAAGTTCCTTTGGAAGTGTTTGGTTTAGGTAGTTCCATGAGACATTAAGATAGTTAAGTATGTGAATTTGAGAAACCTGAATTGGAATAGGACCTGATAATTTGTTCTGACTCAAATCTAAAAAGGTAAGTGAAGAACATTTACCTATTTCAATAGGAATAGTTCCTGAAAAGTTGTTGAAACTCATATCCAACCTGAGAATGTTCTTCAACTTTCCTATATCTGAAGGGATTTCACCTGAGAATCTATTTCCATGAAGAAGCAGAATCTGCAAGTTTGGAAAGTTTCCAATAGAATTTGGTAGTGATCCGGATAAACGGTTGTTCGAAAGATTTATCTCTCCAAGTTTAGAAGTGTTTGTGTTTGTGATTTCTTGTTGTGGAAGAAAACCACCAAGCAAATTGTTTTGAAGTTCAAGAAGTGAAAGTTGAGGCAAATAAAGAAAACCCTTTGGTATTGAACCTGTTAAATAGTTTTGTCCTAAACGAACTCTTTGAAGTGTGTAACATTGACCAAACTCATTAGGCAAAGAACCAAACAAAAAATTGTTAAGCAAGATTAGAATCTTTAACCTTTTTCCAAGACATAAAGATTTAGGTACTAATCCAGTGAGTTTATTTGTTGATAAATCAAGTTCACTCAATTTACCATTCTTTCCAAGCTTAGAAGGAATAGAACCTGTGAAGTTGTTTTGCCAAAGCTTTAACACTTCCAAATTTGGTAACTCAGAAAAAAAAGATGGAATTTCACCATAGAGTTTGTTGATGAACAAGTTCAAGAGTGTGAGTTCGCGAAGATTTGAAAACTCATTAGGTATGTTTCCATTTAACTCATTGTTTGACATATCAAGAGATTTCAAACTACTAAGATTCCCTAATTGAGGTGGAATTGAACCATTAAGTTGATTGGTTTGCAAGAAAAGTGTGTCTAGTTTGTAAAGTTTTCCTAGCTCATGTGGAATTGAACCTTTCAAACCACAGTTTGCAAGATCAAGATGAACTAAATTAACAAGGTTACCAAAATGAGGTGGAATTTCACCATCAAACTCATTGTAATAACCTAACAAAAGGTGTGTAAGATTAGTAAGATTTCCAAGCTCAAAAGGTATGAAACCTCTCAAATCATTACCTGCAAGAGACAAATAGTTAAGCTGCAACATGTTACCATATTTTGAAGGAATTTCTCCATAGAAAAAATTTCCTCCAAAATTCAAGTACTTGAGTTTAGGTAACTCAGTGACACCAAGAGGGAGTGAACAATTGAACTCATTATTGTAAGCATCAAGAACTTCAAGCTCTTTCAAATGAGAGAATTTCCAACTTAGATTTCCATTGAACATGTTGTTGGATATGTTGAGGAATCTCAAGTTTGATAGTTTTGTGATGGAAGATGAAAAAGTTCCAGAAACATTCAAGTTTGATATATCCAGTGACACAACAGAACTATTGTTTGTGTCACATTGAATACCATACCAAGTAGTACAAAGGGACATGTAGTTAGAGATATTCCAACTTTTTAAAGAAGTTTTGGATTCAAAATCCTGTTTGAGAGAAACTAAGATAGAAGCTTGTGTTTTCAAAGACATAGGAAGTGATGATGATGAAGAAACAGAAACAGAAAGAGTAAGAAAGAGGGTATATAGTACAAAGGTGAAACTAGGAGTATCCATTATTTGTGGAATAACTAGCTTAGAAAGTGAAGTTTTAGAATATGATAAGAGTTTATAGCACTGAATATGCAGAGAGAGTGAGAAGAAGAGTTCTAGGAAGAGGTGACACTATAAATCTATAATCAATCCCTTTTCTTTCTCTTTCACATTCACATACACATTACTTTGATGTCATCTTTAGCTTTTAGAAAGCAAAAGCAAAAGTAGTGTTTAGATAAAAATGCATGACCAACAAGGACTGTTTTATAGGCCAGTTTATTTTTAATTTGGTTTAAATATGCTTTTTTCTGCTTATAAATATATAATTCTTTGCTTTTAATTCTTGTAATTTTTTTTTTTTTGTCTCTAAAGTCTAGCTCAACTGACAATACCGATATTGTTAAGCTGGACATTTTCATTCGGGTTTGAACCTTAAACCTTGTAATTACGTGTGTTGTTTGTCACTTTGTCTAGAACAAAATAATTTTTTTTTATGGGAGAACAAAATAAATTTTTGTTCTCGAAAATTTTCAATTTTTTTATTTTTGATCTTTATTGTTTTCTTTTAGTCTCCCCCAAAAAAAAAATATTGAAATTACTCTGTATAGTATGTAAAATATTTTGATTTTGGCCCTTTAAAATAAGAGCTAAAATTCTACCAAAATAAATAAAAAAGAGCTAAAATGAGTATTGCAATTTGCATGAACCGATTTTAATATGAAGAGGACTAAAACATAACATTGATTATGACATGTTTGATTACTTTCAAGTAAAATTGATTCTACTTGAAGCTATTATAATTTTTTTTTGAAAACTCGATATCCGATCTAAAAACCGACTAATTCGAGATGACCAATCACACTGCGTACTTGCTTGCGGGAACCCCGTTTAAAGCCGGAATAAACTTCGTATGGACTTAACCCACCGAAACTGATACAAGAGGAAATCGAACCTAAGACCTTTACTTGAATAGATTTGATGCTATTTTACTTGAATATTTATCCTTGCATATATCTCTTTACCTTTAGCTCTCTTTTACAAAATCAATTTTAAAAAATTAATTATCGTCACCACATAACCTAACATACACTACAAATAAAATTCATTTATCTGTGAGAATTAAAAATATATTTAAATCTTTTTATTTTATTTTATTTTATTTTATGTTCTATTGGTTTTTGAGCCCTTAAGCTTTATCTGATTTCATAAACCAAGTCCACAAGCAAAGTTGAATCAGATATAGAATCTTCATTTGAAGTAGAAGATATGACATAGCATACAATCTTTAGACCATATCACAAATACCAATCATGGGTAGGAATAAATTGAAAACAATATGCATGCTGAGTGTACATTTATTTTTTTATTTCTTTGCTTCTTAATAAGAGGAGGAAGTGGTGGTGTCATTACCCAACGGGTTGCTTTCTTATTATTCACAAGAATATATGAAAATACTAAGGATGATGATATCTATCCAATTAAAAGTTTTATTAGATAATTACTGGTCCATTATAAAAGTTCTAATAATACTATGTCATTAATCATCTTTCAACAAGCTTAAATTATTGAGCATCGGTAGTTTTATACTTATCCAATTAAAGGATGATGATATCTAAGCAAAGTATTGCATATGTAAGATTAATAGAGTTTAGATACACTAATATTAAAAATTATTTGCACGATCATCCAATCAGACCTCATTGCATTGATATTTTTTGAAATACACTAGTACAAAATAGCATCATGATAAACTCTGATTTGATAACCATGTTCCAAAGTTTTACAGTATATCACATTAATAAGATTCTTATCATGTCAATTTTGTATGACACATGAAAATAATTTTTGATTGCATCACTCTTGTTTTTAGGCTAATAATTAGACCCTAATCCCAATTTTAAATGACTAATTAGAATTTGAGATATGCTGATCACCAAACCATTTTGTATAATTTTCAACGAAAAATCGTACTATCATACTCTTTTTTTTGACGACTCCTCTTATTGACACTTTTTAATATGTCCTATGGTGCGGTGGAGTGGAGGGTGCATGGAGACACGTAAGCACTCCAACATTAAATTAATGTAAGAAATGAGTTTAAATGTGTAAAAAATGTAGGAAAATTTATCATATCTTGAGTGTGGCACTGAATCACCCTTATATAAAAAAGAAAGGAGTATGTGAAATGCGGCACTCATAGATGGATTTTTTTTTTCTTTCTCGAAGGGATCATAGATGCATGCATGTTTGTGCACTTGTTTTAAAATGTACTAATGTTACAACTTAATTTCATGATAGGATGTGATTAGATTTTGAATAAAGAAAAGTATATTCTTAGTGCATAATTATTCATTTTTCGTGTTGGGTGCATAATCATTTTATAAAATCTTATTATAAGGTAAAATTCATATAAATCCAAATAAGGAGTGGGTACCAATATTAAATAAGAAATGAGATCTCTGTACAAAATTATACACCTACTATATGCACTAAGAAATGGTTCATAGAAGAGTGTATTAAACTGCTAAAGAGTAATATCATTCTTTGTACTAAAAAAATAGAAAGTAATATCCTTCGTTTATCTTTGATAAATAACCCATTGTTTAGAGGCAGCAATATAATGAAAAAGAGAATCTTTATGGTTGAATAATAAGGAAATAATTAAGGATGCATGGAATGATAAAACCTAGGTAAGCACATAAACTCCACATAACCTAGGTCCCCTGAATCCTTTCTTTCTTTGTAGTTAGTGACTCAGTTTCATTTCATTTCACAATAAAGTTCATTAATAATCCAAAAAAATAAAATAAAAATTACAATGTTATTCCAGAGGAGCTAGCCTCTTTTAACCCTCTTGATCACTTTACTACACCGTTTAACGTGAAAAAGAAAAAGCAATTTAAAGTCTATTTGATTCTTCTTCTTTTTAGAACATGTTGGGATCCTTCATATATTCGTTCCTATTGATCTTTTTCTCCAAAATGTGGACCAATTTGAATATTTCCTTGATTCCTTCTTTTTCCGTAGTATAATAATAAGTGTGTGTTTGGTTTTGGGATGCGATGAAAGAAATTATTTTTGAATAATTGATTTTACAAAATTGTTATTCTTTAAATATTATATGTTTGTAAACATTTATGTAAAAGTCATGCATTGAACTTAAATTATAACTTTGAGTGTAAAAATCATGTTTGAAGGTAAAACCTATTAATTTTAAATTTAATTTAAAAAGGTCTAATAGTGCAGCTTGTTTCCGTTTGTCTTCTATTCATGTGTAAGTAATATTTGATATATATAAAATTTGAATTTAAAATCAATTCTACTCAAAACAATTGAAACATGTCAAAATTACTTATAAACCTTTAAAATCAATTTTGACTCATTTAATAGTGAAATTAAACGGTCACATTTATAAATAAAAAATTACTTTTAAGGTTCATTGAATACGTAATGTATTTGGTATATATTATAAACCAAATACATTTGATATTAAATGAACCTAAAAAATAGTTTTTTGTTTATAAATATGACGAAAGAGAGTATATACAAGAGCAGTTGAACCCCATATAAAATTTTAGTCGCGAGAATATATTTTTTGAACTTAAACATGCAGTATTTTATTAACCAATTGGAATTTGGTCAAATGGCAGTGGTCTTTGCTTGACTTCAATTGATTATTGAAGGTATGATTGTGGCCTGAAAGAGTACTGATTAGAAAACATGCTGGTCCCATTCAGGAAAATTCCTTGTTTTGTTTTGGGTGATGGTGTTAGGCCCCATTTCTAGGACTACATTAACCCACTAAAAACAAGTACTTTAGTATATGGGTACACTTTCTGCTTCACTTGTGATGAATTGAAATATTGATTTCCAAAATCATGATATACAGTTGTACACATGCACAATGAGATATCACAATTAATATGTATAAAGGAAGGACCCCAATTAAAGACAGTACCATGTACAAAATAACATTATACAAGAAGAAGAGATGGATGGACTTTCCACACCCTCATGTTTATCCCACTGAACAAGAGGTTAGGGCACAAGCACGTTTGCAGCTGAAACTGAAATTATATGCACGGATATAAATATAAATGCAGAGATATCATATGTATATGTTCAATGTCACGTCCTATCCAAGATTCCTAGTTTGTGGCCCTTACTTTATGTGTATAGGTATAATAGAGTTGATGTCATTTTATGTAACATCAATGCATTGTTGGTATATATGGCCATGTCATGATTTGGTCATGTTTAATCAGTTTTGGTCATGCTATGATTCCGTTAAGTGCTGAATTCTTCTAATAATATCGTGGTTCAATTCATGATTAAACTTGCACACATTGTGATATTTCTGCTCAATACATAATGTGAGTAAAGTTTCTACACATGATCATCTATCCATGGATTTACGTTCTACACAAACTTAGTGGTCCAATCTTTTATGAAGGTTGAATTTTATTCAAAGATAATTTCACGTGAGTACAATATGTGCTTCATAATATTACTCATCCACTTAATTGGTTATCCCATTTTAAAAACACTCGGTTTTGGTAATTTTGAAAGAAAAAAAATCTGAATGTTTTTTCTGATATTTTTAATTTTTTGAAATTAAAAATGGTGATATATTATATTTAAATTGAAGTTTTTAATGAGTTTTCATGTAATTGAAAGAGATCAAACAATAGAGAAAGAGATCAAAATTGAACGATTTTTAAAATAGGATGATCAATTTTGTGAGTGAATAAAAATAAGAAGATCAAAACTGTAATTAAGCCAAAATATAATTATGATAGGATTTTTTTAATTTCTTTTGAGAAATCGAGTGAATCACTACCCTACGAATTTATTATCACCGACTTGTAGACAATAATAGTGTGGAAATTAGGATTAGATATTGAGAAGAAGGGGTTATGAAGAAGTTAAAGAAGAGTTCCAAGTCAATTTCAGCTTATACAAGAAACTATTGGTTTAAAAAACTCAAATCTCACGGAGAATAAAGATAAAATATTACAGAATCTAATGAAAAGAAAAAAAAGAAATATATGAGTTTTATTTTTTTCCAAAAGAAATACACGAGTTTTATTATGATTTTATATTGGGTTCAATACTCATTCTTGCAAAGCAGATTTGATAAGTGATGAGTGTCATTTTTATAAACTCATTTAAGATTTTATTTTTACTCTATGTGGGATTGGAGTTTTTCTCACCACAAACACCCAAAGATATTAAGTTTCTTGTATGGATATAAATGATGGGTGGTATAACAAACAAGCTCGGATATCATATTAAATTTTTAAATTGTTACAAAACTGACATGTAAGCTAAAAGTTTTTTTTTTTTTTTTTGACGAAATGGAAGCTAAGAGATGTCACTTATAAACTCATTCTAAGCCTTACATTTCATTTATGCGAGACTTTGATTGTTTCGAATAATTTTTGCATAAAGATATACACATTTTTCTTATTGGTTCTCTCAATGCGTTTCAATCATCTACGGTTGTAGTATTTGTTGTAGTAGCGACATCCAAATCATCCCACCTCTTTGTAGTTGTTGTGAGAATCTAATCTCTTTCACTAGATCAATCTATATTGGTAAGATGAAGATATTTTATGTAAGCTAGTGTAATAGATATATTCAATCATATTATAAAAAAAGTCTAAATTGTATATTGTAACTTTTTCAGATATGATTTTTAGCTGTTTAAAAAAATATATTGCAAAATAACAAAGAGAATTCTTGTAATTTTGTTCTTTCTGCCTGTTTCATTTTGTTTTCCATAAATAAGGGTGTTACAGTATAGTTCAACATGAAGGCCAATTGGCCACATACGACGTGCAAGTCATGGTAACTACATTCTGGTGATACATATCACGAACCACCTTGTTCCTGCTAAAGCGCCAACGCCCTCTACCTCTTTGAGCATAACCAACTTCATGATATTTATTGCATAGGTGATTCCACCTATCTCGGATTACACGATTTGAGAGGAAAAGAAGAAGAAAAATACGTTGGAGAGAAGAGAAAAGATGGAGTTTTTTTTTATTTTTTATTTTTTTAAGTATTTTTTAATTGTAAATAACAAATAAAAAAAGGACTTTAAGAAGGCACCCTCAAGAGGAAATTGGTACATGGTTAATTCAATTATGATGTTATTTATTTCAAAATGCTAGTAATCATATTTCATGTAATTTTAATTCTAATGTTAGCAATTCTGATGTTAGCCGTTAGTAATTTAATGTTTATTAATTTTTAACGTAATCCAAGCCGTATTAATTTATTTTTTGGTCTAGTAGCCTAATGATTGAAGCTCACACATTTAAACGTGGAGAAGTGGGGTGTCCGGGGTTCGAATCCCGACCCCTGCATAAAATATGCAAAGTCAAGCTGTATTAATTTGTATGTACATATCATTTATTTAATTTTTGTATGGGAAATGCTAACCGGTGCTCCGGGGCACGGGTTAAGGATAATAAAAAGGGAAATTATATGTTAATTATTGCATTGACAATTGTTTAATTAATCCATAAATAAATCAACAAAACTTCCTTTTATGGTAAGAATTTCTTTTTTTTTTTTGTATGTTTAATCAGTGTCCCGGGGGCATCAGTTAGCATGACCCTTTTAATATTTATGATTTTTTTACTTATTAATAAAGTAATTGAATTAAAATTTAAATTGAATCAAAATTAAGTGAAGATAAAAAAATACAAATTTATGGGGTCAAGTATGAGTTGCTTATTGTAGTTACCATTAGAGCAGAATTCATTGAGATTGATTAAATACAATGTGGCAATTTGGACCCACAAAAAGTAACTCAAGCAACCAAGATATGTTCTTGGAGATGCTCTAAGTGAGTTGTAACTTGTAACAAAAAAACTAAACTATTTTTAATTTTGATTTTTTTCTATTTTTTGTTTTGATAATTAAATTACAGAATTTTTAGATATCTTCTTAATTTTAAAAAAAATCTGAATGTTTTTTCTGATATTTTTAATTTTTGAAAAAAATATTTTTTTTTTCAGATTCCTAGGTGAAAAAGGATCTATGCAGATTCCATTACCTTTCATAACTGCAGTATAAATTTTGTTATCGAGATATAGTGGAGTCATACCTATTTTTTATGAGTTACTAGATGGAGTCATACCTATTTTCTTTTATTTGGGATTTTTTTTAAAATTTAAAAAATCAAAAAATAAATAAATACCCATTTGCAAATCATATTTCCGATATCAATTCTCTATAGCATTTAGTAGTTTGATTAATATATAATTTAGCATTACCTGCATGAGCCTAGCTACTTTAGGATGCAGTCATGTAGATTTTGGTAGAGTTTCATCAGATTATATTGTTGGTGGTCCTCCAACTTAATAACAAGAGAAGGTGGCATTTCAACATCTGAGGAATCCAAAAGTAACTCATCAAATCATCGACTTTGAATTCGGGAGGAATTTCATTTATGTCGAGACCAATAAATGGTTCTTGATTCCCAGCTATGAATGAATATTCTTCTGATTCAAGTTATGATTATCTTGGGTATGTATGATCAGCATTAGTGGGACATATCCAAGGAACACTCACATTTCCACCCGCTTCAACTTGTGTAAGTGTGTGTTTGGTTTAACTTTAGATAGAATTGATTATGATTGATTATGAGAGAATTGATTTATGTTTGAATATAATAATGCAGAATTGATTAAACAAACTGAATGTTGTTTGGATAATTTTATTAAAATTGCTTTTGAATGTATAATTACTAAAATGGACATAGCTAAATAGAAATTAATAAGTGCGATATAGTTGAGGATAATTATGTACACAAAGTATGATAGGAAAAATAAAAGATAAAATGAGCCAACACTACCTCTATAGATGCATAACAAGTATTCTTTCTTTTGATTGTATAAATTTTCATCATGAATATATAAATTTTACATAACAAGTGTTCATTTTAAACTAGTGTTTAAAATTACATTCAAACACTTTACCATAAATATTTAAGTTACTAACCGCATAATTTTCATAAAAAATCACTTTAAGCTCTAAGAGACATTTTATCAAACACATATAATGCAATATTTTTTTATTTGTAGAAATTCATAAGAGATGTTATATTATGCAACCAAACAAATTTTATAAGCATTGCAGCAAAGAAAAAAGGTTAAATTTAATACAAACAAGTAAGCAAATCAAAGTAAAAATCACTCAAAAATGTCAAATTACCTTGTTGTTGTTATCTTTTGAGCATAATTTTTCCTTTTTGTTGTTCTCTTGAGCACAATATTTGCTAGCAGGAGGTGGTGTTGTTATATAACCTAATAGCAATAAATTTTTAGAGTAAATTTGTGAAGGGTGATTGAGTTATAGCTAGAGAAAAGTGGACAGTGGAGTGAATGAATTTAAGGTTTCAGGTAGAAAAAAGCAAATATGGTTGAAGAAAGGGTGATAAAAATTGATGATAATTAAGAGGGTAGTTATGAAATTGATAATAGTTTAATGTAGAATTGATTCTACAAAAGTCAAAAGTTAGGATTTGTAGCTTCATGGATAATTGTTTTTGGAGGATAGAATCAATTCTTAAAAGCCAAACCAAACACCATTGAAAATTCAGCTTTTCACTTTTGAGGGTTGTAGAATCACTTCTTGGTGGTGAAAAGCTGAACCAAACAGGCTCTAAATATATCAGATGAGAAGAAGCCTTCGCCCAGTAAATATTTAAATAAATTTTAATACTTGTTTAATTTATCATTTAAACCTGAAATAATAAAAATAATATCGGGGTAAAAAAGAAAATTCTACATGATCAATGGATTTTCTAAGAAATTTGATCGATGTACAAAAAACAAAGAAAAATTGAAATGTAGTGGATAAATTAATTGAAATAAAAAATATCATACTTAGCCTGATCCTTACTTCAGTGTCTCAACGTCAGCAACAATCTCTGCATCACCTGACCTGAGGAGAAAAAAACAAAATTAATTTCGTAAAATTATTTGAACACCAGATATCGATGGAATAATTAAATATTTACTTATGCAACTTATCCAAACACTATAATGAATAAAGTGGTGGGGGTAAGAAAGGAAACGAGAGTAAAAATAAAAGAGAAGAAGAGAAATATTTATGTAAGTGATTTGAGAAATTGATAGCAGTTTGAGATCGTATACAAAAATAGACCCCATTCACACGATGATTTTTCTAGGGTAGGTGATCAGAATCTATCTCAACGTTTTTAATGATGACAATGCGTTTTTTTATGAGGAGGAAAAAAGGAAAAAGTAACGAAATTAAACAACTATACATTTTTTTTTATTTTTGCAAATAAAGCATACATTTATTATTCTTTTGACCCGACATTATAAAAAAATATATTATAGAATTGAATGAAAAGAAGTAAAAGTAATATTAATTTTATTTTTCGTAGAAAGAAATATACGAGTGTTGTTATATTTTTATATTGAATTCAACTCATTCTTACACGTCTGTTTGTAAGGTAATGAGTGTCACTTTTTAAAAATTCATTTAAGTTTTTTTTTGGGATGTTAAGAACTTAACTTTATTCTACGTGAGATTAAAGTTTTTCTCAAAACACTTCTAACAATCAACAATATTTAGTTTATTTTATGCGTATAAATCGTGGGTGGTCCAAAACCATGCTCTAATAGCATATTATATTTTTATATTGAGTATAACTCATCATTACAAAAGTAACTTCTGAGATAAGATATGTGACTATTTATAAATTCATTTTAAACCTTATCCTTATTTTATACAAGACTTCGATTTTTTATTTTTTTTTAAGGAGCTTTATACAAGACTTTGATTGTTTCCAATAATTTCTGCATGATTATATTCTTGGTGTTGGTTATCTTAGTGCATTTTGATCCTCTACTGTCGTAGTGTGTGTTGTAGTTGTAGTGATTGTTAGATATAAATAGAGAAATTTTGACACTAATGAGGATCTAAATTAAGTGTGAGACCATGTACAATGGAAAAAAATTTCAATATCCTTCAACATTTACTTTTTCAATTCCCAACACTCCACATCATTTTCTCTCTCATAATTCAACATCCATTCAATTTTTATCTCTCCAATAATTTTTTCATTCAACACCATACCCCACCACCTTTTATTTCTTATTCTTATTTAATTTTATATTTTTGTTTTTATAATTAACTAAAATTATCGATTATAATTAAATTAAAATAATACAATCAACTATTTATTTTTTAGTTTTTTTTTGGAAAAACAAAATTTTGTAAAATAATTTATTTTTATTTTCTTAACTTAAAATGCGACACACAAATAACTTAAAATGCAAGACAACAAACTAAACACGCGACACACAAATAATTTAAAATGGAAGACAACAAACTAAGCATACAACACACAAGTAAATGAGTAATCAGAAGAATTTTGGGTGTTGAATTGATTATTATTGGGATCCATTTTACTAAACAAAAACTAAAACTTCAAAAGAAATGCAAATAATAAGATTAAGAGAGTGAAAAATTTGATTTTTATTCTGTGTCCAAATCAAATGATCCAAGTTTCTATTTGTAAATAAAAAAAAAATCACGAATTTTGGTAAAAAAAAAATAATTTTTTTTTATTTGCTATGAAATAATTGAGTCCAAATTATTAAGAAAATAAAAATCCAAGCAGCCAATCATAACAAGCCACGTGTCACTGCGGGCCAGGCTTTCAACATGTTGAACCTTTTCAACACCTCTCTCCTCTTCCCTCATATTCAATAGCCTCCTCCAATGGTCTCAACATGTTGAATATGGCATTCAACAAGCCATTGTAAATGGTCTGAGAGTGTGTCTAGTAAGCTCTAGACTAGAACAACACTACCCACTTTGTATTATAAAGACAGTCGGTGTCTCTTTCTTTGCGATGTTGCTTCTTTCATGTTCCACATTGTCTTGTTGCTCTTGTTGTTGCATGCATCACCACTGATCAGGTTTGTCCAAAAATTGACTTGTTTTTTACTACTTTCACCTCCTCTTATTCTATTCTAATCAAGAATGGTGCTTGTTTTTAATTCATACTCAACAAATTGAATCTTTTACTATGTTTCTTACAACATTTGACATTCAAAGATGTTGATGCTGGTCAGCAATGCGATTTCTATTTTCTTGTGTCTTACAATTTTGGGTTGTGCCTAACTCAATAGGGCCACTTAATGTAGTATGGCCCAAGGGATTATGAATGAATAAACAGTCAATTTGGTCTCTAAACTATGAAAATATATTAAACAGTCCATAAACTATTATTAATCCATCACATCAGTCCTAATTTCCTTTTAAATTAAAAGAGTGAAAGATAATCCAAGGCCTGTTTTGATGGATTTAAAGTGGTTTAGAGATTGAATTAGTGTGATAATACTCTACTCTCTCCGGTTCTATTTATAAGAAAAAAATTGTCTTTTTAGATTCATTGTGTAATTAATGTATCTTGTATTGAATATAGATCAAATATATTATTTATGCAATGAATAAAAAAAGACAATTTTTTTCTTATAAATAGGACCCTGAGAGAGTAATAGTTTAGGGATCAAATTGATGGGTTATTCAATTATGAATAGGTTCTAATACCATCTTAAATTTTGTGTTGGTACAAAATTGTCTTGTAAGGTGATATGACTGCTCCACATATGAACACGTGTTCATATCATATCTCATCCACTCACCGGATACGTGACCCGGAGTGGCCATGATAGGGATAACCTATATCAGCCCAACGTATTCGTGAGTGGCCGCAATAGGGGCAATCAGGTGGTCCAACAAATATTTAATAGACTCTGATTCCATCTTCGAATCTCTGGTTGAGCCTAACTCAATCTAACAAAACCGGTTTTAAGAAAACCATAATAGATATTTGTTTAGGCCATATCTCATCCAATGTGAGAGAGCGACTCTTAAATGTTTGTTTAAAAATCATTATAGTATTTCATTCTTATGATTGATTGATGATAATTTACTCACTATTAGCCTGCTAAAATACCTGTATAAATTATATATAGATTCTGAATCAAATCATGTACTTTGTTTTTAAGTTGGCTTATAGGTGTTTGCAACAAGACCTACATGAAAAGGCTACGTGGTTTTTCAATGTCAAATGACATAACAATCACAATATTTATAATTTTATTTTCTGCTGTGTTAGTGAAAACTGAAAAGTGCAAGCTTACTCCTATCATTGTTGTATACTGAAAAGTATGGATAAGTCATAATAAAGCATACCACAATCACATTTAGATAATTGCATTGTCTTTGTCCTCTTTCCGATAGTGACTGTGTGGGTTTTTAGATTAAGAGTGCTCGATTTTTCCATATATGAATTTTTCAAACAAAGTAGTTATGTCTGAGTAGCTCTTAATTATTTAAGCTATGAGTTTGAATTGTTTTGTTTTCTATATCATATTGTTTGGTAGAAAACTCTCTCAACCCTCCCTTCTGTTAAATGCAAGATGGCAAAATATACACTGTGGCAACTGGCAGTGGAACCACTGGAGAGGAAAAGAAACTAGCTTTTCCTGAAATAGCAGTTGGAATTGATATTGGCACCTCACAATGCAGTGTAGCAGTATGGAATGGTTCCCAAGTGGAGATTTTGAAAAACAAAAGAAATCAGAAGCTTATAAAATCATTTGTGACTTTCAAAGATGAATCCCCTTCTAGTAGAGTTACCAGCGAACTCTCCCGCGAGCGTGAGTTGCTATTTGGAGATACAATTTTCAATGTGAAACACTTGATTGGGAGAGTTGATACCGACCCCATCGTGGTCCGTGCAAGTAAAAATCTCCCTTTTTTGGTGCAGACCATGGACATTGGAGTTCGCCCCTTTATTGCCGCATCAGTGAACAATATATGGAGATCCACCAGTCCAGAAGAAGTGCTTGCAATGTTTCTGGTGGAGCTAAGACTGATGACTGAAACTCATCTGAAACGACCAATAAGAAATGTTGTGCTTACAGTTCCAGTTTCATTCAGTCGACCCGCCTAGAGCGTGCTTGTGCGATGGCTGGTCTTCATGTTCTTAGGCTGATGCCTGAACCAACAGCTGTGGCATTGTTATATGCACAGCAACAACATAAAGCTTTTCAAGAAACTATGGGCAGTGGAAGTGAGAAAGTTGCTCTCATTTTCAATATGGGTGCTGGTTATTGTGATGTTGCTGTGACTGCTACGGCTGGAGGAGTATCCGAGATAAAAGCTGTGGCAGGAAGTACCATCGGTGGAGAGGACTTGCTTCAGAATATGATGTGTCATCTCTTACCAGATTCTGAAAACATATTCAAGAATCACGGGGTTAAAGAAATTAAATCGATGGCATTACTTCGAGTTGCAACCCATGATGCAATTCATCGGCTTTCCTCTCAAATCAATTTTCAGGTTGATGTGGACTTGGGAGATGGTTTGAAGATATGCAAGGTTGTTGATAGGGCAGAGTTTGAGGAAGTGAACAAGCAGGTGTTTGGAAAATGTGAAAGCCTTATCATCCAGTGTTTACATGATGCAAAGGTAAAAGTTGAGGATGTAAATGATGTGATAATTGTTGATGGATGTTCTTATATCCCAAGGGTGAGGAATCTTGTTACCAAGATATGCGAAGTAACAGAAGTTTATAAAGGTATAATAAATCCTTTGGAAGGTGCAGTTTGTGGTGCAGCAATAGAAGGAGCTGTTGCTTTAGGCATCATTGATCCATTTGGAAACTTGGACTTATTAACCATTCAAGCCACACCGCATGCCATTGGAATTCGAGCTGATGGAAACAAGTTTGTCCCAGTGATTCCAAGGAACACTAGAATTCCCGCGCGCAAGGATCTACTTTTCACAACTATTTATGATAATCAAACTGCAACATTGATACTTGTCTACGAAGAAAATCAGTTGTTGGGATATATCAAGATAACGGGAATACCAGCAGCACGAAAAGGAGTTCCTGAAATCAATGTGTGCATGGACATAGATGCTGCAAACGTATGAGAGTTTTAGCTGGTGTTATGATGCTAGGATCGCATGCACCTGCAGTTTCTGTTATGGAAGTGAGGATGCCCATGGTCGATGATGGTCATGGTTGGTGTGCCGAGGCCCTAAATAGAACCTATGGCGGTACAATGGATTTGGTTACCCTCAAGAAGGCTTAAATTGATATCATTGTACCACTTTTTGTTGTTTTCTTGTGTTTCAGCAACACAAGTTGATTTACATGTATAATGTCTGTAATATATAATGGAAATGAAACACAGGAAGACTTTTGTAGTTATTGTAAAGAAAAAAGGAAGACTTTTGTAGTTATTACTGCACTTTGCTCTTTAAACTCCAACATCTCTAAATTAATCAAATCACGTTCTCATCAATGTTTTTACTAGGGTCTCTTTGAATACGTTTGTCACATTATGTGACACTGATTTTGGACACAGTAAAATTGTGACACCTTTTGAGGACCTAGATTGAGTCTGATATTGCTATTTTGGGATTTTAGTGTTGTTGAACAAATTCAGGATCAACAATGATCTAAAAGGAATATTTTCTGTTACGGTGCAAAATGATATAGAATAGAATGACAGTATAATTTTATTTCCACATACACACACCATAGTACAAATGGAAGTTTTCACAAGATAGATAACATTATATATAGGCAGATACTTAACCTAGAGAATTACCATTTGCCACATAGGTAAAAATTGGAAGTTTCACTTAATTGCAACTCAACTAGTTTTCTTAGCCTCATGATATCTCTCCTATGAGAGTTGCCTACCAAAAAGGATTTTAGTGGAATAAAGTGGCTGAGTTAAGTTATAAGGTTGACCTTTTCAAAATATCAAAAGCTCAAGTTTGATCTATTATCTATTATAGACTTATTTATAGATTTGAGTCTGATCTTTTGAAAGTTTTATATGACTTTTAGTGAGTGTTTATTTCCGCATTGAGGCATAACCAAACATACATTTTGAGTGAAGCTTCAATTTTCAACTTCTATATTTTCACGTTTAAATAGCTTTCAGACACGAGATTTTGCCGCAGCCTTGTTCTAATCATACCACTAAAAGTTTATTTCATACTAATGAGTTAGTACACCAATTAAATTAAATTATATTTTGCCCTAAAAAAACAAAAAATTAAATTAAATTTTGAGATTTAACATGAAAATTAAGAGAATCAAATTACAAATTTATTTTATAACAATTCATTTAAATATGTTAAAAATTAATGTAGGGTAATATTTTTATATTAGTGAAAAAGTTGACAAATTTACAAAACTCTTTTTTTATATTAGAACATCTACAAAACTCTTTTTTTGAAAGAACATCTACAAAACTATAACTAAAAGAACTCACAACAAATATTGACTCTATACAATAACCAACAATTGAAAAGCATTTTTAATAAATTATTTCTAATACTAAGTGAATAAGCATTTTATTTTTTAGGGAATTGAATAAGCATGATATCCTTCATTATAATCACAAAACATGACTTCTAAGTGTGATTCATGAAGAATTAATTCTATCAATCTAGTTAACAAGTTTTAATTTCAACTAGTAAAATGTCGAAATTGTTAGAATGGACGTGAGTTTTAAACTCCGACACGGCGATACCTCCTGTAACACCCCGTTTTCCCAACATAAAAATTTCATAAAAATAATCAGAGTATTCACATAAAACGGAATGTCACATTCTTTTCTTAAAATCATAAACTGAATAAATAACTATTTATTCTTTAAAATTCAATAACAAAATCTTTAATACTTCGCAGCGGAATTTATTCAATAACTAAACAGTCTTTGACACGAAGGCCTCTTCATAAATGTCTCATAAAAATCTAATCTAAAAACATAGTCATAAATCTTCAAAAACAATACGTAAGGAATAGAAAAGCAATAACAAAAGATCTCATCCCGTTACGTATCAGAGCACCTAAGACACACGAGAGAGAAAACTCACACGACATCAACTATTCTTGGTTACCTGCAAGTTACTCATACGAAGAGCAACATTTCCAAGCAGAAGGGGTGAGATTTCACAAAACAATAATATCAAGCATATAATTCATTAATTATATTTAACAACATAAATAACTTCATCTATTAGTAATAATAATTCTTCATGTAATAATTCTTAATAGTTCAACCAACTTCTAATCATCATTTCATAATAACATAACAACACAACTTAATCATCAGTTAATAATAATAATAATCATATACAACATGACATAATCATCACTTAATGATAATAATCATATAAACAAACAACATATTCATCTTAATCATAATCATGTA
The DNA here is from genome assembly GCF_003473485.1 of Medicago truncatula. NCBI lineage: Eukaryota > Viridiplantae > Streptophyta > Magnoliopsida > Fabales > Fabaceae > Medicago > Medicago truncatula. The sequence goes on from NC_053046.1 coordinate 40,428,363, forward strand.
AACAAACAACATATTCATCATCTTATATTGATATAACAACAACATAAACAACAATGATTAATAAATATTAATACTTCACTTAGTTCTTTATTAACAACTCATTGACAAATGACAACTCAACGACAACGCAATTTCTACAACTTATCAACTCAACAACTTGACAATTTTGACAACTCCACAACTTGACAACTTGACTATGCAACTTAATCTTCTAATCATGCATGTGGTACCAATCTTTGAGCGTAAATAGGCTCCCATGCCATCAAGCACTCAACTTTATTTGAGCGTAAAAAGGCTTCCAGGGCATCAAGCCCTCAACTTAATTGAGCAAAGGCTCCAGGGCATCAAGCCCCCAACAATGAAATGCTAATGCATGGACTCGACCTCTTAGTATCTTAAATCGACAACCTCTTATATAATCCAATAATTTGGAACTTCATCATCTTAATCAACTTAGACCGACTCATGCAGCTTAGTTAAATAACAACAGCAACACAACAGTATACAAAAACAGCATGACATAATAATATCAAATGCAAGTCAATAACGTCCCAATTATTCACATATAATTCAAGTAATGCATATACAATTACATCACAATATAACAACATCAAATAATAATCAACATCTTAAAACATCATATATACATATAACACTTCATCAATCATGGACAATATCGTATTCACAACATATACATTCATATACTAATTCATCAATCATATTCAATTATTCACTGTGACCTACGTGCAGTAATTTAACTATAAATCAAGTTCTATAAATCCTTTTGAAGTCAAACCAACGGCATTAGAAAGCTAACATTTATACCTACAACTTTCGTGTTTACACATAAGACCAATTATGTACCAATCAATACCAGTTTTCATTTCAAATTCGGACAAAGTTGTGCTCAAATTCATAAAAATTCACTGTGACCTACGTGCAGTAATTTGACCATAACTCATAAACCGAAAATAATTTTCAAGTCAAACCGACGCCACTGGAAAGCTAACACAATTATCTACAACTTTCATGTTTACACCAAAGGCTAATTCAAAACAGAAACATGTGAAAAAGACGCAAGAACATGAAACAGGACATGCTGTCAGAGAGCAACTCGGGAAAAACACACTTTTTACCCCAAAATCCCAATTTTAACTTCCATATGCCTAAATTTGATCCCAAAGTTTGTCTAAACATTTATATACATCAAAAGAGACTCAAAACCATATAAAACTTGACCCAAAACATTATTTTAGAAAATCATCAAATAATCACTTTTGACCCTAATTCCCAAATTCTCAAAAACTAAAACCTACAACATGTTAAATCCAATTTTCAGAATCAATGACTTAAGATTATTGAATGTTAGTCCCACCCTTACCTTATAACTCAAAATCGCGGCTTTCTAGGTCTTTCTCCCTTCTCTTGGCTTTTTCTCCCTTTTCTCCAAAATTGATCGTACGTTATGTTTTTTTTTTTTTTTTCTAAACTAGGTTTCTCCTATTTATAACACTTTATTCTATTTTATCTTATTTATCTTTCTCCCCAAAACTCTCTCAAATCTCATAACAACGCTTAAACTCAATATTATTTTATTTTCAAATCTTATTCTATTAAATAATATAATATAATAAGCTACCTAATAAATCATATAATATATTCTAAACTCTTCTTAATAAATTCTAGACTCAATTAAACAATTAAATAAAACAAATAATTCAAAGAGGGCGTTAAACCTCCACTTGCGTGTAAATTTAAAATAACTTTGTCATTTCGCCTATCTATAAAAAAAAATCTATAAGTCTAAGAAGTGAATTATGTATGTCGTCGTTGTTGTCTGACGACAATCACATCAATGTTTTTCTAAATATTTTAATTGATTTGATGATTGTGTATCCATGTTAGAGGAATGCTAGCAACAATCACTTTTGAGCATCCTCTCTAACAATCACTTTCTTATTGGATAAAATCAATGTATGTCCCACCACTTTGTGTGAGTTCAGTTTTCAAAGTGTAGACCCACAATACTTTAAACCAATAAGAGAGTGAGAAGCTTATTGTAAAAATTATAATGGATAAAAATACAATTTAAATGAAATAATAAGTGTAAAATTGGAAGAAAAAGTGAGAAGCTATAAGCTCAAACGCTACTTGGAATAGCTTCTGAAAAATAGCTTATAAGCTCGTGAAATAAGCTATAAGCTCATGGTGAAAAGTGTTACCAAACAGAGCTTTTTTTGTCAAACGAGCTTATAAGCTATAAGCTAAAAGCTCTTTTTTAGGTTAACCAAACAGACCGACCGGGACGGGAAGAGGTTTCCTCGTTGCATCTTTCCACACAGCATTGGTTCTGACAAAACTACATTTAAGGGCGCATGATACACAACAAAAGACCCGCACACACATGATCACTCACTTCTCCCCAAAATATCTCCTTCTTTCTTAAAAATCAAACCTTTTTTCATTTATCTCTCTCACAAAACCCTAAACCCTCAAATCTTCTTATTACACTCTCTAGGGTTTTTCCATTTCCACTTCCACCAATTCATCATGATTACAACAATCCTCAGACGCGCTTCTTCAACCATCTCACGGCGTACCATCCCCGCCGCCGCCGAGATTCTCTTCTCCACCACCGCCGCCACTGAGCTCCGTCACCTCACAGCAAGATCCTTCCACTCTAAATCACAACCCTTACTATTCCGCGCTTCTTCTGCTTCTCGCGCTGGTTACGCCGCCGAAGCTTTTCCATTCGAAGAGCCTTCAAAATCGAATAGCGATGAGGGTCTTGAGATCGCGAAGCTTGGGATTTCTCAGGATATTGTCTCTGCTTTGGAGAAGAAAGGAATCACCAAGCTTTTCCCCATTCAGGTTTGCTTTCAATTAGGGTTTTTTTTGCGTTCAATTAGGGCTTTCACACTAATTACGTAAATTATGATTTGTGATTAATTGTTTACTAATAACTATTAAATTAAGTTAATTTAAGCTGTTGTTAATTTTTTTTTTTTTTGAGGGAAGGTTAACTTTATTTATTGATTTGTTTGTCAAAAAAATAAACTTTATTTGTTAATTTGAATTTTGTTAGAGGGCTGTGTTGGAACCTGCTATGCAAGGTCGTGATATGATTGGTCGAGCCAGAACAGGAACTGGAAAAACTCTTGCTTTTGGGATACCCATCATGGATAAGATCATTCAGTTTAATGCTAAACATGGGTTTGTTATTTTATTTTTAGTTGAATTTGAGTCCTACATTTTTCCGTTTGAATTGAAGCTAGATATAGGCTGGATAAACAGCTTATTTGCAGCTTTATAGCATAATTGCTTATGATGATAAGCGCTTATGTAAAAGCTATTTCTATAGCAAATACTAAAATAAATTTAAATTGTTTTTGGTATAAGCATAAACTGCTTTGGTAGGATATCTTATAGAACTTGTGAAAACAGTTGAAAACAGCTTATGAACAAGTCATAAGCTGTTTTTATAAGTTCTCCCAAACAGTCTCACAAAACTTATGCTAATAAGCTCAAATAAGTCGATCCAAACAGGCCCATAATGTAATTGGTATCTTTAACTGTTAAACTTTACATTTTTTTGTGGTTGATATGGCAGGCGAGGAAAGGATCCTCTGGCTTTGGTTTTGGCGCCGACTAGAGAACTTGCGAAGCAGGTTGAGAAAGAATTCTACGAGGCGGCGCCTAATTTGGATACTATCTGTGTTTACGGGGGTACCCCGATCTCTCAACAGATGAGGCAGCTTGATTATGGTGTTGATATAGCGGTTGGTACGCCTGGACGAATTATTGATCTTCTTAATAGAGGTGCTCTAAATTTGAAAGAAGTTCAGTTTGTTATTCTTGACGAAGCCGATCAGATGCTTCAAGTTGGATTCCAGGAAGATGTGGAGAAGATATTGGAGAGATTACCCGCTGAGAGACAAACTCTCATGTTCTCTGCAACAATGCCAACTTGGATAAAGCAGTTAACACGCAATTACCTGAAAAATCCTCTAACCATTGATCTTGTAAGTTTTGCTGTTCTATTTTTGTCACTGGGATAATGCCTTTAAGCATTCAGGATATGTATTATTGAAGTTTTGTCAAATGTTGCTTGAATAGCCTCCTACCATGATTAAAATGTTGAAACTAAACCTATTAACTGTCGTATTAAGGCGCATGAACCACAATGGAATATTATAACATTTGATTTATAAGTATACCAATGCAATGACTGTGTCTGTCTATGTATACTCGAAAAAATTTGGGTTTCAATGAATTTGTTTTCATCCTTCATAAGGTAAGACAATGTAAATTTTTGTATATGAATTTAGGAAGCCTTTATGGCTATGGTCATCTAGAAGTATATGGAATAATACTCTTTGAGATCAACACAGTCAGTCATTTTGGTTTATTGAATACTATTTAACTGTGAACTTATTGGTACCTAGGTTGGAGATTCTGATCAGAAGCTGGCAGATGGAATTTCACTGTACTCGATTCTATCTGATGCGTATGTCAAAGCAGGAATTATTGTTCCTCTAATTAAAGTATGCCTTCTGATACCATCGTTCCTTGACTTGTGCTAGTTCCAACTAATGATCCGTCATATAATCCTCTTAATTTTGTTTTCTCTTCGAAAAATAATCCTCTTGTAGGAACATGCAAAAGGAGGAAAGTGTATTGTTTTCACCCAAACAAAACGTGACGCTGATCGAATATCACATGGCATGTCAAAAAGTATTCCATGTGAGGCATTGCATGGAGATATATCACAAATCCAGAGAGAAAGGACGCTTGCTGGCTTCAGAAATGGCCATTTTAATGTTTTAGTGGCAACTGATGTTGCTTCACGTGGGCTCGATATACCTAATGTTGATCTTGTGAGTTCCTTTTACCTTTTTCCCCCATTGACATCGTAAAGTTATCCAATATATTTTATTCCATATATTAATACAGATATAAAATGATGTAACCCCGTTATAACAAAAAAGTATTTAGTCCCGTCTTAGGTGATACATACATGTGTGTACATGACTTATAATAGCATTATTTAAAAAAAAAAAATACTTATAAAAGCATTGATAAGGAGGGTAGACTGAAAAGAGAATAGTCTTACCGTTATAGGTGGAGGGAAACCAAGGAAAATCTCAGTCCAAATCTAAGAAATATTTGGATTTAAATGGCCTGTCACTAGACGTGGTTGATGACAAAATGTTATGCGAAAGCGCATTGGTTGTTTCTGTCATTTGAAGTTCAAGAGAAATACTTTCTGGATATAGTCTGTTAACTATATACACATTTTGTTATTGTGTGAACTGGATTTTCTATTCTTTGCACATGCATTAATTTTTTATTTGGAAGTTCAGGTCAATTAAGCGGTAGATTTTAGTGAACAGCTACTGATATTTATCATAAGTATTTCCTCCTAATGTTTTGAAGTGTTCATTTCAGATCATATAGTATTCTTCAAAATTTGCATTACGCATGCTACTTCTGTGCTTCAATAATTTTTTTTATTATTTAACTATCTCTATGGCACGGATCTAAACATTCATTCGTTCATTCTTGTGTGCTATGCTGTCTGAGCTTCAAAAGGGATAATTTTGTGACAGATGCTCAACTCTTACATCTGCAAGGGAAATATTGGAATAAATGTTTTTTTGTTTTCGGATGTTGAAAATTAGATATTAGAATCTTGGATGTAAGGGGTAATGATAGGATCAAAAAACAACATGCATCATGAATGATCTGGAAGTCTTTTGTGTTTAGGTGTGTTCTTGTATCTTAATGGGTTCTGTTCATGGTTCTATACATTTTGGAACATTGTTAGTTTTTTTTTGTGTTATTCTTTTGTATGCATCTGGTCTTTTTTGATTTCATATGCCTAAATTAGTGCAATAAGTTACATGCATATGCAAATACTTTTAACCCAACAATTTTGTCAATATGTTAATTTCTATATATGTGAAATTTGAGCTTTTTTCCTCATATAGGTTATTCATTATGAACTTCCCAATAATTCAGAGATATTTGTTCACCGATCTGGACGAACTGGTCGTGCTGGTAAGAAAGGAACTGCTATTCTTGTTTATACACAAGATCAATCCAGGACTCTTAGGACTATTGAGCGCGATGTAGGCTGTAAATTTTCAGAGGTACTCTCCCTGCATATTATCGATTTCCATCTGTCAATCTTTATTACTTGAAGTTGCACCTTGTTTATTACTATTTTTCTGGTTTTAGAAATTAGACTACATTTAGAGGGTAGCATATCCTCCTGCCTTAATTCCCAGCTTGCCTGTGAAACACCAAGTACCGACAAAAGTCAAGTTACTGAAAATCTAAATTTATTCTGGCACTCCTCAAGTCTTATAAAAGTGCCCCCTTGTTTTCACATTATTTCTGTTTTTTAAGTTTAAAACTGCTAGAATGAAATTATATGTGGAACCCATCAATTTAGTTTCAACCAACAAGAGTTGTGTTTTTCACATTATATTCGAAGTTGTGTTTCTAGCTCTTAATGTTTTCATTCTTTCCTATACAGAATTGTGAAAACAAAGTGATAATTACTATCCTCAAGTTATTATTATATCATTATTTTATTCATAGTGTGATTGTTGCTACAATTACTTTATGCCAGTTGTTAATTTATTTTTTTAATAGTTTGTAAAGATTAATGATCACTCTTTTTTCCAAATATTCACGTTTAACAGTTACCAAAGATTGCCGTTGATACTGCATCACTGGGCGGATTTAGTGGTGGCGGCAGATTTGGTGGTGGTGGTGGATTTGGTGGTGGCGGTGGTGGCCGATCTGGTTCTTTTGGTGGTGGCCGTTCTGGAGGCTACAGTAATTCAGGCGGGTTTTCTGGTTCAAGACAATCTGGAGGGGGTTTTTCTGGTGGATCAAGCTCATATGGTGAAAATAGATATGGCGGATCAAGCTCTGGTCGTTTCGGCTCCTTCGGTTCAGGTGATTCAGGCAGTAGATCTGGTGGATCCTCTGGTGGATTCAGCAAACAAGGTGGTTTTGGTGGATTCGGTGGTGGTTCAGATCGCTCTGGTGGATTTGGTGGTGGTTTTGGAGATTTTGGGTCGGGTAAACCTGGCGCATTTGGTGATCGTCGTGGCAGAGATTAGAATGATAGAAAACCATTTTAACTTAATGAAATATCATAATATCACCATCATTTCTTGATGGTTTTAGTTTTTGTAAAGTTTTTTGTTCTTTGATTTCCTCTAAAGTTTACTGGCATGTCGGCTTGTGGCCGAATCCCTATCACTGGATTGGAGAAGGGTATAACGTAAGAAACACAAGTTCACTCGGCCATATTTTTGTTCAGCTTCAGCCGTATTATATCGTGCTTCCATCTATCAAAAAGGATAGAAAGAAGGGTTTTGGAGGCAAGCTTTATCAAGAAATGGGCAGATGAAACTCTTAGAAAGTTGTAGGGTGTTCTACTATTCTATTTTATAAGAAAGATTTGTTAAAAGAGAACTCTCATCTATTATGTAATATCTACCTATTATTAATTAATTTGTTTTTTGCCCGCCCACCCTTGGTTATTACTTGGGTCTGATAAAATAAATTATTAAATCAAGTTTATTAAATTCTGTGATACATGCCATTATATTTGATTTTGACATTTTTTATATGTTGCATTGAATCAATAGGGAAAACTCTTCAACATCTTAATCTTTGAGGAAATTTTATGCTCAACTATAAAAACTTGCTGTATTGTGTGAATCAAGAGAATAAGGCCAGTGTTGCAAATGTATTAACAGCAATAGACGAGTGCTCATCACGTGAAAGTCAGATTATGAGGGAGTATTACTATTAGAGAAAGTTAGAGTTTAATTCCGATAGGCTAATGTGTAAACTGCCTTACGCTGTTATGAAAGGTAATTGAGATGGCCATTTCCTCCCAAAATGGAGAGGATCTGCACTCAATGAGGAGATAGTCAACCCATAAAAATAGGAAATATCTATGTTTTAATTTATATAATGAAAGTGAGTGAATGAATTGAGAGAAATCGGTGGTAACTAACGATGGCGGCATCACCATCCTTTTGTCATAGAAGGAGCAGATCATCGAATTTTCAAACAAGAATGATGGCAGAAGCATGTTCATATTTACCAGAGTTTACCAGAGGAGTTATGGGAATGCATCTTGAAATTCCACAACGCAGACAATCACACTTTGAAGTCCGTCTCTTTCGTCTCCATACAGTTTCTCTCCATCAGCAACCGTCTCCGATCCTCCCTCGCAATCACCGATCAAACAATCCCTTCCCTTCCTCTTCTCTTTGAAAGGTTCCCCAACCTCACTCGCATATCCAAAAAAGTTAACCTAAATTTACACCTTCGTCAAATCCCTCAGTCTCTCCCACCACAACCTCTCTTTTCTTGCAAAAAGGTTGCGAGCTATGTCCAAACAGATGAAAAATTTGAGCTCTTTCACTTATACCAAAATGGCTAATTCCAACAAGAGTGATCTATTCATCATTGCGGATTGTTTCTCTTTACTTGAAGAACTGAACTCAGTTTCCCCCGTTTTTTTGGCAAAATTTGTTTTATGTTTAGTGATGATGATCAATGCTTGGCACTGCCCAAACTGCGCAAGATTAATTTATCTGGTACTAAGATCACCCGCAAAGCTGTTAACCATCTCTGCAAGAACTGTCACCTTCTTGAAGAGGTCATCATTAACATGAAAGTATTCTCCATTCCATTCGATATAGTTGTAGTAGTTTTTTAATTGATTTTGTTGAATTAGAATTTGTTTCTCAATTCGGTTGTTTGTTCCTGCAAAGAAAATTATTGACTTAGATCTTATTATTTATCACACTTTGAGTTTTTTCTTTTATTAATAACTGAAATCTATCTAATACTCTTCTGCACATTAATTTCTATTTTTTTGAATTAAGCGTAGATTGTTATTTGACAAACTAATAAAAATTGATTAAAATTAAGACTAAGTTGAGGCTGGTTTTCACTATGTCAGTCAGTTAAGCTGTAAATAAACCAGAAACGTTGCATTATTTTTGTCTGATGCATATGATTTTACAGTCTCATCAAATCTTTCAATGTATATATAGTCATTCATTTCATTGGTTGTGTGAACTGGCTATCTAATATATTTTATTCCATATATTAATACAAAGTAAAATGATGTAACCTTGTTGCAGAACAAAAATATAGACCCCTCTTAGGTGATACATACATGTGTGGACATAACTTGTATAAGCATTGACAGGGAGTGTAGAATGAATAGAGAATAGTCTTCTTATGGTTATAGGTGGGAGGGAAACCAAGGAAAATCACAATCCCAAACCATTCTCCTCATATGAGATGATACATACAACGTGATTCTTGTTAGAGATGAAGAAGCTGTGGAAACTCAAAACTCAGAAGCTAAGAGTATCCCCCCGATCTCGTTGAAGTATTGCGTAGAGCTTATAAGTCTGAAGATTTTGACAATGTTGGAGGTGTTTTGGTGAGTAGAGATGTTGAACTCAGAAACCAGATTCAACATTTACATCACAATGTCAAACTATGGATATCATTTTCAAACTATGGATATCATTTGATCTATATAACCAATCCCACATATTGAAAATAATGAACTAATAATACTGATTTAGTTTAAAAAATTTAAACCAAATTAGAAAATTTCGAAGGCGTCATATTTGCAGCAATGTCTTAACTTGTATAAAATTCCGCAGATGTGATATTACCAAGTAGGTGAAATTTAGGTTGAAGATATACGTAAATAACAAATTCAGATAAAGCCACACTTTACTCTGGTGGAATCATAAGAGGCATATAAGTACAAATTAATTTGCTAATCAGTTAATGATAGTAAAAACCAATAGTAATTTATGTGACAATAAAGACAACTCTCGGATGGTTACACTTACACCTCTGGTAACTATTTACACAAGCAAGGGTTTAAGGTATGATCACAAGTTCACAAAGAAAAATAATTTGAGAAACTGTGCCTCACTTGGCAAGGACAGGGAGGAACTAAATCCTACCAATGTACCATTTGCTAATAAAATATAAACTTTGAATGTACATAAACTATATGGCATATTGATTTTACTTTACAGCCAAGAATTGGATTTTTCACTTCCTTTCTTTTTTATCAATATTTTTCTCTTTTATTCCACTCCATCATGAATTGTCAGCGGCTGCATAATTCCTTGTTATATTCTTTCATGAAAAAATTCCAAGCTAACCATGCTGCCCCAACAGCAGGCTCTACCTGTTTGTTTGCAATAAACCAAAGTTAAAATTTCATTCTATGCTAAAGATTCTGGAAAGAGTAATTTTATTACAATGGTCCCCCACTTTGCAGAACTATGACAAATGACAAGCTGTTAGTTCCTGAGATTATTAAATATTTCAACAATTATCATGACTGCAAATTGACTCTTAACTTTTATAACTGTCAAGTTGATCCTTAAGATTATGTTCAACAATGACCAATTTACTGAATAGTTTTCAGAACCGGCGACCTTTTTTGAAATACTATAACAAAATTTCAAAATGACCCCTTAAATTTTCCTTAAGGACTTGTGCTGTAAAAACATTTCAAATTTCAGATATCATTTTGGAATTTCGTTCAATTCAGAGATAAAATTTCCCACCCCTACGATTTAAGGGAATAAATTGATGATTTACTGAAAAAAAGGAGCAAAAATATTTGACCTTTTATATAGTTACCATAATGCATGAAATTTCATCTAAATCACAAGGAAAGGAGGTCTAACTTCAAAGCATTTGTTTTCAAAGATGGTAAACAGCCTCTAAGCAAGGTTAGTGCATCATAGATACATAGAAAGGCAACTAATAAAATAGATGACGATATATACCGACCTTAGGTCTAATGGGAAGCACCCTGGGAAAGTATTTGGAAATGCATTTTATTACTTCTTTCCCTACATCCCACTTTGTGTTTGCTTCAAGAACACCACCAACCATGACAAGCGGAAAAGCGCCTTTTTCATCTGCCAAAATTACAGAATATCAGTCATAGATACATGAATCATCATCATATAGGTTATGCAAATGTTCATAACAGACAGAGAAAAACCATCAATTTCTTTTAAATTTAAATGAATGCTCTAGAGGCCAAGTCAATTACTTCAAAATTTATCCATACTTTTAATATAAGGTAAAGTTTGCAGCTGATGTTCTCAAAAGAAATACTGCAGCTAAATGACCAAGCAGTAAAATTCCTAGATCCTATGTAGCACTGACATTTACGATTGAAGAGGTGCCCAGTGTCCTACACTAACACGACATGTATTCACTCACTTTAATTTTCTCAAACTATTACATGTGTCGACTTATCAGTGTGGTTTGTATGTCAGTGTATTTAAAATCAATAGATGTGACTTAGAACCGCATTAAGATCTACACGCAATTGCATCATTCAAGAATTAATGTAAGGTTTTCTTGTGAGGCAAAAAGTGCAAGAGAAAATGCTTCTTTTTTTATCCAAAGTTTGACAAATTCCGCGAAGCCTTGGCAATGCGTGTTAAAATATGTTTGATTAAAACAACATCTAACCTTGACCGCACAATCCAAGTCTCCCTACAACAGCTTTAACACTTGAAGCCAATTCTTGTGCCGATTTTAGCAAGATCTTATTTGCAACCTCATCGCCAGCCTCTGCACAGGATACTACAACTGGAACGAGTGCTGCAATGCGGGCCCAAGATGGATCTGCGTAAGTCCACCTGATTTTTAAAGAGACGGGCAGATGATTGAGACCCTATATCCAGCTCAAAATGGCTTTAAATTGTAGGATTTCAAAATATTACTAGATATTTACTTCACAACTATGTGTGGCAGGAACAATTGTAAAACTAGAATATATACCCAATCAATTCTTCTGCAGAAGAAAGACCAAGCGTTTGTAAAATACTACTCGTCAGCATTGTACTTGGACCACGACCATCATGCGCTTCTATTACCGCAGTTAGTGCCTGCGCAGATATTCCATATCCACTGCAAATATTAAAGCAATAATGTCAACAAAAAAATGGATATAATCAAGTTGGACATCACATGAAAGACCTTCCCTCCTGTTAGGGTGTCAAATGAGAGTAAGAATTTTTACATTGGATGAAATGAGGGTGTTGAGCAACATATAAGCGAGGGACCCATATACCCAATGTTTTAATGTTTTGGGTAGGGGTGTTCACATCCAAATGTGGTCCAAAAATACTGCAAACTGAAAAAAAAGTGAATCTTATTGGATGTTTTTGGATCAAATGACTTTTTGCCGCAAAATCGATCCGAACTGATTCGCAAACACCCCTAGTTTTGAGTGTAGATGTGGTGTCCAAATCATTTAAGTGTTGAGATCTCTCAAGTGTTTTAGACTCCCCTTGTGACCCAACACCCCCAAGGTTCTTTTTTCAAAAAAAGAATTCCTAGTCATATTATGAGTGATGTCATATACATATGGTGATGAAATAGATTTGAAAAAAAAAAAACTAACATCAATTTATAAGCTCGAAAGCATTTTCCTGCTAATTGGATTCTCAGTCTACCAACAACACCTTGCTTCACCAGAAGCTCATTTTCATGTAAAAAAGTGCTAGTTTGGACTGGCTTATTTAAGCTTATCTACTAACATAAGCACTTGTGAGACTGTGTGCGAAAGCTTAGAGAAACAACTAATGACATGTCCATAAACAGTTTATATCAATAAGCTCTCCATGATTGCTTATGAAAACAACTTATAGTTTATATGAAAAGGTTTGACTTTATTTTACCTTTTGTTATAGAGATAGCATATACATAAGCACTTACATGATAATAGTTTATGCTATAAGCGCTTAATTAAGTTGTTTATCCAAACAAGGCCAAGGTGTAGAGGGGCGTAACATAGGAAAGTGCAAGAGATAGGGAGAGAGGCAAGACAAAGAAATGTTTGCAAGAGTTTACCTGCCCCAGTCACCTAAGACAGGTCCTGCGCCTGCAGCCCTTGCTTCTCTTCCATCTTCAGTAAATCCATATGCAATGGTTCCTGTGCCAGCAATTAATACACATCCATGAAGTTTGCCAATTGTTCCACTTGCAAGAGCAGCAACAGCATCATTCTGAACATATAACCTCACATTACTTGGAAATATATCCCTGTTAAAGTAGCAGAGAAACAATAATTGAGATTAAACAACAAAAACATCTTTAAAGAAATGAACCACAAAAATGCACAATTAAGTCACAATTTAACTAAAGTTTCAATACTTTAGAGTAATATTAGCAGGGACCAAAAAACTTTTTGAATGCAAAAAGAAGAAGCAAGATACAGTAATATAGAGCAACCTAAGCCAACTGAGAATTCTTTGTTGATCTGTTGGATGGTTAACACCGGATACAGCCAAACATACAGCTCGGACGGAAGATCGTTTTGAACCACACTTTGAAAGCGCATCTGCCATAACTTGCTCTAATGTTTCCCTTGCAGCAATTTCTGTAGAAAAAGTGGTCAACGGTAACAATTAACATTACGATTATCCTTGCAATGTGATCTTCATTTTAATCATATATGGACTGAACGATGGTACCAAAACATAGCAGTTTTTCCTAAATGATGAATTTCTAACAGCTTACAATCAAATAAACTGTTAGAACAACCTTCTACAATATAAAACAAATGTTTTTCTCCTACCAAATTGCCTAAGCCATAACCAACATCCTCAAATTCTCCTAGTATTGTAACCAATCGCAGATTGTGGAGAATAACAATTTGTTCAAACCCTGCTATGCTACACTGCTATGAGTATAACACAAGCTATTGCTGTCATTTGACAAACCTTTGTACAAAATAGTGTATCGCTATTGCCGTTATTTGACAAACCTTTGTACTAAATAGTGTATCGCAGAACAATAACAATTGGTTCAAATTCCACTATAGCTGCTACAGCCACTATTTGACAACATTGAATCCTCCCTGCCCACTATCCCTAATCCACAAGAAAAAAAGGGGGAATTGAAGAAAGTCAACACTAAACCAAACACTATTAATGTAAACAACCAAATCACTCAAAATTCTCAGTACCACAACAAGTATTGCTACATAATAACAAACAAACAAAAACACCCCGACAAACCCAGAAAACAAAAAATCAAAACTCAAAATTAATCCAAAAAATAAAGTCAAACAACCAATCTAATAGAGAGAAACCATAATATAACAGTTTTTCCTAAACGATGAATTTGTAACAGCTTATATCAATAAACTGCTAGAACCACTTTCTCAGGTAAAAACAAATGCTTTTTCCCACCAAATTGCCTAAGTCAAAACCAGCATCCTCAAAATTCTCCTAGTATTAACAATCAATCACAGATCGCAGAAAACAGTGATTTGTTCGAATTCTGCTACGCTTCAGTGCTATAAGTATAACACAACTATTGCAGTATTGCCGCTATTTTACAAACCTTTATACTAAACAGCTTATCGCGGAACAATAACGATTTGATCAAATTCTGCTAAGTTATAGTGCTACTATAACCACTATTCGAATTCTTCCCACCCACTATCCCCAATCCAACAGAAAAAAAAGGGGAATTGAAAAAAGTCAACACTAAACCAAGCAAGGTTTATCAATGTAAGCAACCTAATCATAGCACTCCAAACAAGTATTACTACATAATAACAAGCAAAAGCAAAAACAAAACACCCCAACAAACCCAGAAAATCAAAATAATAAAAATTGAAAATTTATCCAAAAGAGAGAGAGAGAGAGAGAGAGAGAGAGAGAGAGAGAGAGAGAGAGAGAGAGAGAGAGAGAATGAATGAGTAAGAACCTCCAACACTATTATGATTAGAACAACCAGCAACAGCCCTTGAAAGAATAGGAAGAGATTGAAGCTGAGAATGAGAAAAATGAATGATCATAGGCATACAAATACAAACAGTTGAGGTTGTTCCACCATCTAAACCCAATAAAACACCATCTGAGACAGAAACATTGTTAATGTCATTCTCAAATTCCCATGTTTCACCATTCCTATACCTCTTCATCTCCGAATCAAGAATCAATTGCCCCTTCTCCGGCATCATAAGATATTTGAATTTTGAAGAGAAAAATCAATGTTGACGGAGAAGAAAGGACAAGGATATGGAACAATGAGAAAAAGACTAAATTTTTACGAATTTTAAATTGAATAAATATGTATGTAACAACCACTGTCTCAATCTCTTTTTCTTCCGAGAGATAAAGATTGGGATTTTTTTTTTCCAAGAGTTATAACACTTTTCCAATGTTTGTGGGGTTATGCTATTTATTTATTTATTTTTATTATTTACTTTTTCTTTGACTGAAACTATATATTTTTTTCATAATTTTTTTATGCATTAAAGATTAGGTGAGTTGTGTAGTAAAATTGAATTTCATTTCGGTAACTCTCGCTATGTGTATAATCTTTTTGTATATCCCTCTTATATTACATTTTCTCCCGTCTTATTTTCTTATATTACACTTTCTTCCATCTTATTTATTATTATTTCTCTTTCCTCTTTCTATTTCATAAAATACATAAAACCACTTAAAATTAAGGTGACTTTCTTACCACTGAAGTGGCTCATCAGAGTCAGGACAGGTTTCAAAGTTCATAGGACACTTATGGCCGATAATTAATCCCATAAAAATTGAGAATTAACATTTTCCGCTACAAATTATTAAGCGGCTGACACTTTAGTTCTACTATCAATTAAGTACATGGTTTTGGGTTTATAAGAGACAATGCAAGTCCACCACCTATGCTTATGGGGATTCTCTTAAGTGAAATTATCTCCATTTTGTCTATTGAACCAATTTATATTGTTCACCAATACTAAAATTGAGAGAATATCACTTGAGAGATTTCATTTTGTCTATTATTAAACCAATTGTTATTGTTCTTGGATACGCTATTGTTTTATTTGACAAACCTTTGTATTAAATAACATATCGCATAACAATAATAATAACAATAACAATTGATTGACCGATTTATCTCTTATAAAAAAAAGACCGAATGATGTATTTGTCTTTTAGGAAGATTGTTGTTGGGGCATAGCATGAGGAAAAAAGATTTTCGATTTTTGTGTTGTATATCGTTCCTTGTTTTATCTTGTTTTATGACTATTGTTTAAAATCAAATATGAAACAGTTGACTTTTCTTGCAAATCAGATGGACACAGTAAAAAATTAATGCTTTGAATACCAAAAATAAAGATGAATGCTTTGCGAGCTAGTGAAATGTCAGTGTGTTTGTTGTTTAGGAGGCTCTTGTTTGAACTTAAGCACCCCTTAAGTAGAGCTGGATAAAGGTTTGCATTTTGAATTAGTATATAGGGACATGTTATAAGGAATAACGCTTGGGTGAATAAAGCCATAACTAGTTGCTCATATTCAATATAAGTTCACTTAATTGTTTGCTCTATGCGATCCTAATCATGATTGTTGTTCGTGTAAGATAATATTTGTCTTGTTTATTTCATTGCATAAATATGTGTATATACAACATAAGTCTGGATTATCAAATCGTTAATGTCTTGACTAACAAGTTGTTACTGACTTGATAATCAAGACATTACCAAATATAAAATATACATATTAAATATAAAATACATTTACACATTCTAATACACCCCGTAGTCGAAACTTGAGGTTACCGGATGTTGAGACTATATCGAAATTCATTAGAGTTGCCGTGTAAGGCCCTTAGTAAAGATGTTGGCTATTTGGTAACATGAAGGAGAACATGTAACACACAAACCTGGCCATGAGCAACTTTTTCACGCACAAAATGAATATTCATCTCAATGTGCTTAGTGCATTGATACGACAAGGATTGCCGGAGAGATACACAAAATATAACAAAACTTACGTTATCAACCATTTGAGTTTGTTGTGTCGCCTTCATGTTGGATTAATGGAATGGAATGGATTAAAATATTTGACAGGACAGCTTTATAGAAATATTTCTCATTAAAAAATGAAAAACTTAATCATTTCTATCAATCTCTAGGACTAGTAGTAGCTGACACATGATCCTAATTGGTGGCTGATCAACTCAGGACAAGGCCATGGACTAACCTGTAGAGCAACTCCAAACACATCAGAACACTTGCATGATGGAGTTCTACTTCTAGTTCCATTCACTTCATGAAGGTTGATATCAGATAAACAAATATCAGTAAAAGGAGAATTTTTCATTCCTTGTATAAGACCAGCTTGCAAAACCTTCAGACCCCACACTCACAATTGTAATACCCTTCACAATTGGGAGGGCATTGAGGTCACATTTATCATCAGGATGGTCTCCAACATCCCCTGAAATCTGTATTCCTTCCTTGCATTCTCCATATATATAGACACACTTATATTCTTTATATACCCTCCCCTTTTAATGTGTCTTAATGTGTATACCAATTCCCATGTCGTTCACATTATCCACTCGACCAGATGTTTCACTGACACCGGCAATCCCTATGAACGGAGACGATCCACTCACATGCCGGATAGTAATGCTAGAGCTAAGACGGCCGTATGAAATTCCGTATTTGTCCCATCCACTCTTCATTGAGACAAGATCATCTCCGGTGGATATGTATCAAAGCAATACAAGTTTAAGATCAGAACATAATAACCTTACAAGTTAAATACTTTGCCCAGAAAGTAGAATTAGGGACACAGCCGGTGCAAAGGGAATAGGGGCAAAAGAAACCTAAACCTGGAAAGATGTGGTACAGTCGCATTTTAACTACATTAAAGTGTTTTCATATTGAAGAATTTGCTAAACGGTGGATAGATAAACAATGTATTTGATAATGATGTTACCAAAATGAAATGCACTTCGACAATATTGAAAATAATGTGTGGGGAAACATCTGTATATGTTGTATTGTAAACCCCAAAACTATAAAAATAATGTACTGACACTAAAATAATTGCATACTAAAAAAATCATCTGTAAAGGTATCTTGAGAAATTAGTTCTATCTATTAACACCGGAACCGTTTATTAGCGTCAACAAAAAAGAAAGTTAACACTTCGACATGTCAGATCTATGAGAAAAGCGTGTGATCCTCTTTCAACCCGAGTAAAATTTATGTAAGGGGCCAACAGAGGATCTATTATTCCAGTGTAATTCGAAATACTTCCCTAGTGAAGCTCAAGTTTAATTATCTCGATCCTGTATCCTCCTTGGCAGAGTATACCTTCTCTTTGCCAAAACTTTTGTGTATTAAAAGAAAGTTGTGTGGGGATACTCAAATCATGCTGGAGGTTTAGGATTCCGCAATGACTGCTGCATATTCCTTTTTCGCCGAGACCGGGGATACAAAAGTTGCACAATCTGCTTTTCAGCCATATATCCTGAGTTGGCCTGCAAATGCAAAGAAAAATTCACCAAGTTTGAATCTGCAAAATCTGCTTCTCAGGGATATTATATAAAATAATTTCTTTGTTCCAATTGAAATTTTTCAATATACTATCATGCTATTTTTCATATCAAACGCACGATAGTATAGATCTCGGCAGCTTCTAATTATACCATCAATTCTCATATTTTTCATAAGAAATTGACAGAAACTAATATACACACTCAGAAGGATGCTCCAGTGAGGAACCATAACAACATCAACTTAAAATAATGTAAAATCCATTAAACCAAGATGTACCTGGACTTTGAATGCAAAGCGATGAGTTTTAACTTCTGACCCTGAAAGTACTCTAACATCCACACCTAGGTGGTCAACCCCAATCAAATGTGCTTCCTGAAAACCATTCATGACAGTACATTAACCAATCGGCTTGAATCTCCTATGAACATTAAACACACGGACACCCAAAGATACACGTATAGTCGTATAGTGTATATACATATGTAATAACGAGATACTCCCTCTGGTCTTATATATAAGCACCCAAAAAAAATTCACATCCTTTAAGAAAATTGATTGATGTCATTTATTTCTCTCAAAATTATAAAGAATGCAATTGTAATTTCAAAATTACCCGTCATGGGAACTTGTCCATGAGAAGAAAAAAAAAACATTATTGAAATATAAAATCACACCAATTGAAGGGTAATTTAGGAATAGTTGCATTGAATAAGATAAAAGTAGTTGACATTTGCTTATATTCAAGACCATCAATATTTATATTTTCGATTTGTTGCTTATATTCAAGACCGAAGGGAGCATAAAAGGTTAAACGCATAAACCCAACAATAGACATTTCCTACATACAAATATTACTGCTATGTTGCTTGCCCATCAAATTGTTAAATTTTAGGTTGGTCCCTCATTTTCAAGGGTGAGTCTGGCATCTTGGAGGGAAAGGAAAATAAAAGGGGTGAATTTGCTATCATGGAAAGACTTGAAAAGGAGGAAATTTACTGAATATTAGAGTAAGGTACACAAGTTCAATTAGTGCTTTGTCCTAAAATTAAGAAAAGATAATTTTTCTTAATAAGTGAAAGAAAATCATTTGTGCAAATAAGAGGATATAAAGGAAGATCTCGGTATCTGTCAAAAGAAGGCATGATCTCCTTATAATAAAACAAAGGAAGGGAAAAGAAAGGAATCAAATAGGGAAAAAAAAGAGAAGTGAAGGAATCATCATAGCATCACTGTATGTTTCACCATCTAAGCATAGCATATTAATTTTGAAGTAAAATATACTAACCACAAAAAAACTTTGAAGTAAAATATACCTCAGCATCAAGACCTTTCTTTTTGCAAAAAGCTTGAAGAGCATCATGACCGTTTCGGTTGATACGTTCCAGAATTGCCGAAGTAGAGTATACAATAATATCAGGTTCAGCATCTTGAAACTCTAGTAAACTAATTTCAGACTGCAATTTTTGGGAAAGGTAGAACATGCATAACTTCACTGGTTTATAAATAATGCTTCAATTTATAGAAAATGTATCATTCAACCAACACATAAGCGGAGTTTTGAGATACATGCCTGAGATCCATACACACAGTGTAGCTTGATTTTCTCGATCTCCAACTTATAGAGTATCAAATTAGCGTCTCTTTGGTCATTAATACTGTTTGAGTAAAAATCTACACCAGCCAAAGATTAAAAAGGAAAAATGTTAAAAGGCAGTTTACATGTTACTTAGAAACAGGAGGCCCCGCCTCTGCAAGAATATAGATGCAATGTGCTTGTAGAACTTAAATGATAAATTAACAAGCCTAGTTTGGATATTACAATATTATATCTGAATCCCTAGATGAAAACAAGGCAAAAGAGTAGCCAGAGTACAAAAGCTAGCATCAAGGCGAAGTCAGCAAACAATTTTTGTCCACAAAACGGTATCTGTATGCTTTAAAAAATTTAGAACCTAGATAATCTTTGAAGAAATCATATACCTTTCCAATCTGAGCTATATCCATCATCATCTTCAGTGTGATATATCATTCTTATGTAAGACTCTTCATCAGCGTAAGCAGGTCTGAGGTACCCTAGAATAGAAACACCATTTGAAGGATGATCCATTCTCTTATCATATTCCACATTGACAGCCTAGAAGAAAATTCATATAGAATCAATATTATTTCTTCCAGAGCTTATTGGTTTGTTAAATCATTCTCATGTTGAAACACTTGAAACAATTAATTTTTGGTTCTTGTCATTCGGGATGGGGGTACCTTTTCCAAGCACTTCGAAAAGTAAATTGGATGAACTGGGTTACTATTATCTGAAAGTCCCCAATTCACTGGAGCGTTAGACTCTTCAATTTCCGGAACCTGTTTGCAGAAGAATATATTTGTGATTTGAATTTTTTTAATGTATAACAGAAAACAAATCACGAAATTCCATAAATTAAGCATTAGAAACTGCAAACCTCAATATAATCTTCATCAAATGGGAACTCATCAGTGATGCCACCATTGAAAATGTCATATTCACTAATAGGTCTTCTATTATCATACATTGGGATGTCCATTCCAATCAAAGCATTCTGAAGAAACAGAAACCTTGAATATAAAGTTCATAAATGTGAAACATAAGGATAAGGATAGAACAAATTAATACCATAAGGTGAGCACTTAAATTTACCTCTTAACTACAAAGAAAAAAAAGCTTTTTTAGCTAGCCATTGCACAAAGACGGTACATAGTCTCTCGATCTGTATTACTAATTAATGCAAATAACATCATATAATTTGATACGCAGTATCTCTTCTATGAATGTGGATCATTATTTATAGTGAAGGCATTATGTTTAAGTGGGGAAGTACATATCGCGTCAGTCTAAAATAAAAGGATTGGTCACATTGGATAGTAATATGGTTTGAACAATGGTTATAAAAACCTCACCACATGAGCCAGCTTTTGGGGTTCAGTTACACCCAAACCAAAATTCTAAGATGATGTCAGATTTTTTCCTAAGCTTTTGGGCCACTCGTAGATGTCTAGTTTTATAAATCTCACACTCCATGTCCAGTCCTAGGGAGTGAGGGGAGGTTGAGAGTTCTTCATTGAATAGTTATCTGGCATGATAAATGGTTTTAAGTGAGGGGAAACCCTCACCAATGAGCTAGCTTTTGGAGTCGAGTTAGGCCATAACTCAAATTCTAAGAAACATCAAGAGAAAACAAAGGCACACAAAATTAGAGAACTAGAACTAACACAAAATTAGAGAACTAGAACTAACACATCATTTGGAGGTGCTTAAAATGTTCACTGTTTGCAACTTGCACCAATTTCCAATTTGTATAGAGTAAAAATATGTATATATTTTTTAAAAGTAACTATTATCATACGAGGGAATTTTTTAAGCAAAGCTGGCCAATCATCCTTGCAGAAAAGACCACAAAATACTTACCACTGGATTGTGTGCACCACGATCTTCCAAAAGGTTTACATCATCAAATATTTCAAAATACAAATCTACGTAAAAAGCAAAACAAAAATTTAGGTTAAAATTTTCAATGATGATACTGAACCATGATTATGCTAAGATAAATGATAATTCATATCTCATAAACAAAATATAGATTTATCAACAAAACAACAAACCTCCGAAATCATCAATAAGATATTGAAACTCGGCCCATGAAATTTGTTCATGTGGTTCAGAGTGTACCGATCCAGGAAATACTAGCAAAGCGTTTTTATTAGCCTAATACCAACAAAACAGGACATGGTGACAAAAGTATACAGATAATTACTACCTAAATACATCCAGTGATATCATACTTGGTAGGTTGTAATCGTAGATATTGCAAATTAACTTGTTTCACATACACAAAAGCATATAGGCGCAAACCTCAATAGTAGTTCTTGCTATTTCAGCAGAAGAGAGTCGAGCTGGTGGAAGATCGTTGGAAACTTTCAGTTCTTCAAGAGGATGATAACCTTGCTTACCCATGTAACTAGATGAATCGGGTATAGAATCTGAATAGTCTGCAGCAACGCCAATCTTTGAAACAAAATCATGCCCCGTGGATTGCCAAAAGAAGCGTGATGATCCAAAAAATGGACTTTTGCATCTAAAGATAAACAACACTGTTATCAGTGAACGAAGCATGTTAAAATCTGAATAGTCATTATACATAGTTGGTAGTTATACTCCTAATTTAAATATTATAGCCCTCTGATCATGAGGTTTCTAGGTGGTTATTCTTTGTATAGAATTATTTTTCTCTAACTTCCACATATCTATTTTCTAAGTAGATGATAAACTAAATGATCTCACAACCACCATTAAAACGCTATAAGCAAGAGAAAAGAGAACAAGTTTTCAAATTTATAAATCTATTTTCTGAATAAGAGTACGGATAAATAAACGTCATTCATTGAAGAACCTTGTGCTGGTAAGATCATGCACTCTTCTCCCATCAATAGGGAATTTGATTGAATTGCAAGTTATTCCATATGATGTTGGGTAACATATCCCTTCTGCAAGACACAGATTGTTGAACAAATATCAAAACACCGTCCAGCATGAAGAGATTGAAATACCCAGTTCTTAAGTTACAAATGTTCACATGTATGTATGCGCAAGTACATATCTAAAATCACCAAAAGAAATAAAACATCATGTACAAAGGAAAATCCCAAAATCTGTAAAACCGAATAGAACTGTCCAAGTATTACACTTGAGATTTTATCAATAAAAAACCCGTTTCCACTTTCAATCAAGATTTTGTTCCTATTATCGTGATTAATTTCGTAAAATCTGCATTAAACCCCCAAAACTTAACGGCTTATTTGAAATCTCAATACTGAATACATAATATAAGCCTTTTTTTATAAAAGAAAAGCAAATGAATGAGCCTTATTGGGAAAAACCCAAGTCCCACATCGGATAGATAAGACTCTTGATAAGAGTTTATAAATAGGAGGCACTCCTCACCTTATGAACTGGTTTTTTAATTAAGGATGAGTTAGGCCTCAAATTTCAACATGGTATCAGAGCTTGTTGAATTCAAGGGCCACCTACCAATCCACGCACCAATCCCAAAGAGTGCTGGGCGTGAGGGGGTGTATTGGGAAAAACCCAAGTCCCACATCGGATAGATAAAACTCTTGATAAGAGTTTATAAATTGGAGGCACTCCTCACCTTATGAACCGGTTTTTTAAGGATGAGTTAGGCCTAAAATTTCAAAAACTTTTCTTAGGATCAAAATTCAATTGCCTCCTCAGTTGATTGTGGTTTGTGACACCGAATTACAAGATACAGTGTATATAGCTAGTAGCTACTACAACCGCATATAACAAAATTTGAGATAGTTGAGTTACTAACAAGTTGTTACAGGATTCCTAACTAACTTGCTAACTGACTTATGTATTAGTCTGAAAGGCTTGGTGAAGCACGGACACTCCTCGGATTAGGCGTGTCCCAGTGTCGGACACATGTCGTGTCCAACACCGACACATATCTGTGTGTCCGGTGTCCATGTATGTATGTGTGCTTCATGAAAACACAAAGTTTGATTTGATGGTATTTTTATTTATTAATGGATACTTTAAATTGAAGAGCTTAAGTGTCTGTTTGACAAGCACAATAAGCTAGCTTATCAGCTATCCGCTACTTTTTACCAAACACTGCCTAATTATAATTCCGCAATTTTTTACCAAACAGTGCCTAATTACAATTTACCTTGTGATGTAAACACTTTGATGAATCAATGATCAATGTGTGTGATATATACATACATACATTTATCAAATTAAATTATAACATCATATTCAAAAGCTATTTTAGGTAAGTATTCCAATAAATTTGTGAAGAATAATTGAATTAGTCTATGAAATCAAAAGTAGCCTAAATTCCACACATCGCAACACAATAAAATAAAACGGTACTTCATATGCATGAAAGCTGTAAGAATACACAACAATCCAAACATTTGAAAAGAAAAAAAAAATCGTGTTTGTGAAAAATGATGAAGAATGAAAAAGAGAAGAGAATGGGGAAGAAAGGTTACGAACCAGAGGCAAAAGGAAGTAGTGAAGAAGAAGCCATCGCGATGGTTTGTTTGTTTGAGAAGAAGAAGAAGAAAGAGTAAAAGCACTTTTCAGCTTATTTGTGTTGTGTTGTGTTGTGCGTGCAGTGAAACGAAACATGTGTGTTGGGTTTGTTTGTTTGTTTGGTTTCAGTTTTTTTATTTTCTGACACTGATTCTGAACTAACTTCGCTAACTTAAATTTTTTTTGTACTACTATTGTCTCTATCTACACCTTTTTCACTCAATCAAAGTTTTTTTTTTCTTTTCATTGAAATTGAAATTGACTTCGAAATAAGAGTAATTTGGGTTTTTTAATTTCATAATTGTCTTACATAGAAAAAATGTTTAAATTCTTGTAAAAAAAAGTATAGTTGACCATGAGCACCTTGGTGTGCCGCACGCTTGTGTGGTGCACTTGTTGTGTTAAAGTTATCGAAGGAGCTTGGACATGTAAAAGATAAATGTTATAAACTTAATTTTTGTTTCTCTTATTAGAAGTATCTTATTTGAGTTGTGTTCGTTTCTTAAAAAAATATTACTTGTAATATTATTTAACAATAAAATGAGTTTTATCTATTAAAAAACTCTTGTTAATTGTTGTTGATGGAGTTATTGAATTGGTTGAAATATTATAAACCAGGACTACTTATAGTAGGGGAAAAAAATAATTTATTAAATGTGGTCATATCAAACGGAATGGATATTACTTTGTTTGAAGCTGATAGCAAATCTTTATATAATTTCTCTTAATAAATTTGGTGATATTGTTTTTAAGTGTAAAAATCTCTTATTTAATAAACTCAATTTTGTATTAGTTTTGAGGTAATCAATTTTGACCGAACGAGACCTAGCCTAATGAGGCATAAAATCTCATATTTCATGAGTTTTGCTTTGTTGATGAATCCACATGTATAAGGAGTAATTGCAGTGCATCCCATTTCATCACATTAATTTTTTTTAGTTTAGTTGTTAATATGTTTTTTATACCATATACTCTATGACAATAACGTAATTATGTGTGTGTCTAATCGAAAATATCTTTGTTCCATCTCCAAAGTCCAAATGATTATTTTGTATGAACCAAACATTGAGTGTCCCACCAACGTGTCTTGCCAAATCACTGACACTTACCACTGTACTTTCAATAGAATATGAAGAATATCCCAAGCATCCTATCCAATTTCGAAACAATAGGCAATGGCCATGAAAGATTTTTTTTTTTCCTTAAAATGTCGATAACGAACAATTCTTATAAAAGAAAAATAAGTGGAAGGGAATGAAACTCCACTCCACTAATCCTAATTAAAAATTAATTTTATTATTCAATGTTATAATTTTTAGATATTTTGATATTAAATCACTAAAATACCAAGTCATTTTGCATTTTAAAAAGTTTAATGATAAGATTCAACTAAACGTATAATAAATAATTTTAATTAGTTTTGAAAAATAAAAACTATGTCGCCTTAATGTTTTTGTTTTATTGGTCTTAATCATCCGGTTCTTGACTAAAAATGACCTTGACAATTCAGAGTTTGACTGAATTGAGTAAAATTTGACCAATGATTATTTTAGTTAGAATTCAAACTCTACAAATGATGCGTCCTTAACTGAAGCTCGTTAACCTGTTTGTGTCACCTTAATGTTTTCTTAATGTAATCAATTAACAATAATTCATGAGAGGTTATTGAAATTTTTCTAAATAATGAACAAATGAAAAACTTCATCATTTGCATCAATATCTAGGACTAGTAATAGTTGGCACATGAACCTAACTGGTGGCTGATCAACTCAGAACATGGCCATGGACTAACCTGAAGAGCAACTCCAGACACATCAGAACACTGCCAAGATGGAGTTCTGCTTCTAGTTCCATTCACTCCATGAAGGTTGATATCAGATAAACAAATATCAGTAAAAGGAGAGTGTTTCATTCCTTTTATAAGACCAGCTTGCAAAACCTTCACACCCCATACATTCGCCATTGTAATACCCTTCACAATTGGGAGAGCATTAGAATCATATTTATCATCAGCATGGTCACCAACATCACCTGAGATCTTTATACCCTTTCTTGCATTCTCTATATACACATTGGACACATTTATATTCTTTATATACCCTCCCCTTCCAATATTTGTCTTAATGTGTATACCGATTCCCATGTTGTAAAGGTTGATGTGTTCAGCAAGTATGTTTTCCACTCCACCTGATGTTTCACTGCCAACGGCGATCCCGGCGAATGGAGATGATCCACTCACACGCCGGATGGTGATGTTAGAGCTCGAACGACCGTAGGCAATTCCGTATTCGTCCCAACCACTCTTCACTGCGACAAGATCGTCTCCCGTGGATATGTATGAGTCCTCTATGCATACATTTGAACTTGAATCTGCATAAATGAAATTTACTTAGATGATGATGCACATTTACGATTGAAGTATCAGGTGCACAAGTATCTGATAAATCTTACAACTATCCTTGAAAACTACATGATACAATGCATTTAGGACACTTACATAGATTTGCTTAAAGAAAACCATAAAATATGACAAATATTTAATGAAATTCTTAAAACTCAAATTGAGAACATGTTTCTTAGGGATTACTTTATCTATTTCACTATGCACAAGATGTATGGCATGATTAGACAGTACTCTTACCTGGATCAATGCCATCAGTATTGGGGGAGTCACGCGGAGCCAAAATTGTAGCAAACCGAATAACAACATTGCTGCAAAGAACGGATGAAAAGTTACTTGTCGGTCACATAACCACTTAAAAATGTCACATGGCTTCAAGTTTTGGTTTCAATCATTCAGACTAAGATTTAGTGGTAAAAGTTTGTAGGAGTGAGATAGTAAAAAATTCACCGCTAGAGCTACACACAGATATAGGCTTGATTGAAAGTTGCTTATAGGTCACCTGACCAGTTAAAAAAGTCTTATGATTTGATGTGTTCAATTTGTACTGACTTATTAAAGTATAATAATCTTTGGATAAATGACTTATATTTGACATATACCTGCAGTAAACTGGGTGTATGTTCCAAAAGGGAGAATCCTTGAAGATCACATTTGAAATAATAATATCTTTGGAATTCACAAATTCAACAAGATTTGGTCTGGTAAATTGAAGAGTTCTCTTCCTCCACATATTCCACCATACATCTCCTTGACCATCAATTGTCCCATTCTCACCTATGAAAATTTTAATACAAGGGAGAAAGAAAGGATTTAGTCTTGACATGAAATCCTGTAGCTTTGAAACTTGAAGGACAAAAGACACCCACTCAATTATGAATATGCAGTGCGGTATAAAGCATTTCTAAAATGCAATGATATTTTTCTCTCTGTGTCCTCTAAAAATATGTTAGATTTCATTCTTCATATACCTTCTACTATCATATTATTGTTATGTTAGAACAGCAACCCAGTTCAAAAGTAAAAGATACGAAAGAAACACAAACAAAAAATAAACAATAATGATCGCAGAGTTCAGTCAATTGTGCACACGTTTCTGACTGCAGAGCAGCCCAGTACTTTTCTATTATCACTAAAGGCTTAGGAATTAGAGAATAAAGCTTGTATTTAAATATTATGGTCCACTACATTCTACAAAAAAAATATCAGTACTTCATTTTGTACGAAATATTAGATACGCACCTGTGATTACTACATCCTGAAGTCCATCTCCATGGATAAAGCTCATATACCTTCCTCCAGGACGCTCCCTTCCTCTTCCATAAGATGGCAAGGGTGCAATTAAAGGCCAGTTCGACGAATCCTGAGGAATCAAGAGAGAAAAGGAATTCAAAAGAAGTCCTCCCACACGAAATCAAATATGGTGGTAACAGCCAAAATTTCTATTGCAAACTGTTGAGGTTTAAATATTGTAGTATCACCATTCTACAACCTAATGCTCTTGGAACACATGATTTCTCCAATCCGATTCATAAGTTGAAACAAGACATAATTAGGGCCTGTTGATTGTGTTCTTGTTTCATTGTTTTTAAAACATTTTGTTCTCCAACTGGATTAAGTAAATGGTTAGATAACTTCATAACATAAGTTACCAAGCGATATCGCAAACAAGAAAATATGGAAAGTGACTAAAATAAGTCAGACGTATCTTGAACTTTCTCCCCTAATGCTGTAGAAATCGACACGAATACAGCCAAAAGATTAATCTATGGCAAACTATGAGTACCAAGAAAATCAATAGACCTATCCAACCACTGACAACATGGTGCCTTTCAAGACCTTTTTTTTTACAGGAATTGGCAATGACAACAAAAAGAAAAGTTGCGATCTAGCTCCAACTGAGATGACTATGGAGTGAAAGAAGTAATGGAAAGATATGGGCATGTGCTTCAATCCTCATCAATAGCATGCGTGTGCTCGAGGAATGGTGTTAATGCCATATGTTAACACTAAGATCTTTTACTTCCATCAGGGTCGGGCTGAGCATGCATGTGAACCAGTGAACTTCGGGGCTTACCCCAAAATTTCACCTTTCCCTCATGCTCACGTTCTGTTTGTATTTTGAATGAAATTAGGTAGTTGTTAACATATGACTATAGCTAGAGGAACCTTTTTGAGCAGTTGTGATTTGTCTTTCATTCACAATGTGTATAGACGCTCTATAGTTATAACACAGATGGAGGATCACACAAAGTTACAACATTCCTGGAGACTGTCAAATAACTCCCGATGGATGAAGAAGCTTTGAAAAATTATACAATCAAATTGTTTAGGAAATTTCAAGGTGAGTTGATTGGCTCTCAAATTTTTGCCAGAGAAAGTTTGATTTTCCCCTGAAGTGTCACATATAAGGTTCATGTAATGAACAAAGAGCACTCCAACTCTTATATCTCTCTTAATGTCATTTCAAAATAAGCAAATTATAGTTGCCACATGTTTGAATTTTTAGGTATCATTTATATTACGATGGATCACATCACCAATGGTAAAAGGAGTCAAAGGATTGGCAAGTAAACAATTCCAAGAATGCAACAACAATAATGCCTCCAGTACTTCATTGTTTTATACTGTTATGGTTCAATACTTCAATCTCTTGAACTATCTGATAAAGCTTCACAGTCAGAAAAACTTCACAAAGTTGTGACTTAAGGTTTAAAAAAGTTAATTGAAGAATTTCTATGCATTGGAATTTAATGTTTTAAAATTGAAATTGGTTAAGTCGGAAACCTGATGGTTCAATGGTTAGTTCAATCCTGAGTTACAGTAGGTTCAACCGGTTTAATTTTCTTTGCATTATTTTGTTTTTACTTATGTAATCCAGTTCAACCACGGCTGGTTGAACCGACTGAACCATGACCCGGATGTCTCATCCGTTTGATCTCCGGTCTGATTTTTAAAACATTGATTTGGAATCAATGGAAGAGTCTGGAAATTCAACGTTCGAAGTTATCTCAAAACTTTGGTGATCATCCACTCATACACACCTACCTACTTTACTAATATAGTGTAGAATTTGAAATCACTCAAAAAGATCTCTCTAGTTATATAATATTCCTATTTTCTTAAGTACCTAATTGTCTTAAAAATATAAACACATTGTACTTGTACAATCAATTAAAATAAAGCACATATTTCAATAAAATGGATCCATGTAGCATAATTAACAACACAACTATTAGTATTTAGTACTATAATACTTTTCAAGAGAATGGTAAAGGGTGATCTTATCTTATTACCTGTGTGGCTTTGATAACAGCACCAGCAGCAAGATGAAGAGTCATATGACTAGTAAGATTGAAGGGCTCAGTCAAATATACCCCTGGTGGTACATAAAGGGTGGTGCCACCTTCCCTTTGAGACAAATGATTAATTCTGTAAATAGCTTCTCTAAAAGCTTTGGTGTTGAGAGTGTGTCCATCACCGACACCACCAAAATCTGTTAAGGAAATGTTGTCGGTTCTGTACTTAAGTGGTACTATGTTGGAACATGTTATCACTTCATTGTTCTCACTCAAAACACAAACCCAACAACATGTGTACAAGAACAACAACGTTAGCTTTGTGAATCCGAGGAACATGTTTTCTCCACTTTAGATTTGCAACTAGAGAAAGAGGATAGAACAATCTTTGTTCCTTCTACGGTTTTTTTTCTCTTTCAAACCTATCTATGAATCTACACTTAATAATAATAAGTGTGACAAAAAAAGTTGGTAAAGCATTTAAGGGTCTGTTTGGGAAACTAAAAAAATAGCTTTTAGCTTTTAACTTATAGCTTATAAGCTCGTTTGACAAAAAAAGTTCTGTTTGGTAACACTTTTTTACCATGAGCTTATAGCTTATTTCACGAGCTTATAAGCTATTTTTTAGAAGCTATTCCAAGTAGCGTTTGAGCTTATAGCTTATAGCTTCTCACTTTTTCTTCCAATTTTACCCTTATTATTTCATTTAAATTGTATTTTTATCCATTATAATTTTTATAATAAGCTACGTAATAAAGACTACTATCTCTTTATTCCAATTTTTGTATATATATCAGCTGGCCTTTTTTTTTTTTTTTTTTAAATTATATACCTTCGTTTTTTTTTTTACGAAACAAAATACTATTATTCTATTAGTGTTACTTTTTATTTTTATTTTTTTGAGGTAAGTGTTATTTTCTTTATTCTCTATTATTAGTATTACTCTATTAGTGCTACTTTTTTTTTTTTTTTTTGAGGTAAATGTTATTTTCTTTATAAAGTAGAAACACTTAAATGATAATAAATATAGGATAAAATTTTAGTGAATAAAATTTAATTTAATTTATAATACATAAGATATATTAAATTAATAAATTTAAAGTATTTTTTTAAAGAAAAATTAATTTACAAAATTACAAATAATTAAATTAATGATATAATTTTTATTATGAATTAAGAATACCCTTTATGTCATTTTACATTTATCAGCTAGTTGAACCGCTATTTTTACCAAACACTTCAGTTAGCTTATCAGCTAAAAGCTATCAGCTAGCTTATCAGCTATCCGCTATTTTTACCAAACAGAGCCTAAGTGGTGTCCTGTTATATACTCTCCCTCACATGGAAACAAAATCAAAAAAATTAAGTCTCGTGCATTAAAATGTCGAAATTGTTAGGTTAGACGTATAATCGGGGTTTTAAACATTGTACTTCTATTTTATGTGTTTGAGTCTAGGATGATTTTATCATTTCGTCTATCTAAAAAAAATCAAAATATTAAAATTATCGAAATTTTTTATTGTTTTTAACTTTTTTAACAAAATTTCTTCAATTTACATTTTTTTTTTTTCAAATCTATAAATGTACACATTTTATTTTGAACAAGCCAAAATGGAATTAAAAAAACACCCGTGGTTCATCTCGCACAAGGCATGCAAAAGAGAACCACCCAAAAGAAATTACAAAGTCAATTCACTGGTGTTTCAAGATCACCTCAAAAAAACATAATAACAATAAGATTAAAGCATAACACACATACAAGACAAAAGGTGCATCCACCAATCATGATAGGAAAACGCAAAAACAGACATATTAGCCTTTAACCACGGGAACGATAACAACTTCACTTTATCGACGATGGTGCTAATGTTTGCCGCCTTGTTGTTAAAAACATGATTGTTCCTCTCTTTTCAAATTGCCCAAACACAAACTAGTCAAATTAACCGAAAGAATGGAGTGTACAATGCAATAACCCAACTAACTGTCCAAACTGAAGAAGATGAACCCTGCTCCTAGCATGAACAACGAACAATAAGCCAAATCACTATAAATGTACACTTATTAATTATAGTAATTGCTGACCAAAAAAAAAAATTATAGTAATTGTGACGACAAATATTTGGTAAAGGCATTTAACAATCTCTTTTACTTGATTTATTTCCTCTTTAGAGGAGAGAATGAATATTTCATTGTAATTTTATTTTTTTTGACATAAAGGAAGAATTGGCACTATTTATGTCAAAATTGGATATGGGAATCAACTGTAAGATATTCAGTCACTTTTGCAAATTTGTTTGCTGTATGATTGCATTTTTTGGTCAGATTTTTTTTTTTTTTAACTTTTGATTTTTATAGAAAAGGAGTTGTACTGTATAATTCGGTGTTCGGTTGAGAAATAAGTAAAATATGGATAACAATTACTTAGACAAACTTAAATGTGAGAAAAGAAATTTTCAAAAATTGCTTAAGTTTGGACAATGAAAAAAAAAAGATGGAACTGAAGGCATGTAAAAGGAGGATTGCACTAGTAACCTGAAGGATCAGTTTTGGGAAAAGAAATGGATCACTATTTTGGCATCACCCAACACAAGGAGAAGAAATTGAGGCTTAAGCACATGCAATGAGGGAGTTTAGGCATATAAGATTCAAGAAATTCTCATGGTGAAAACTATTAGATTGTAATTTCTTTTATCCATATTGTTTAATCATGTTATCATGAGTTGCTAAGTTTTTCTTTGATTAGGTCTCTTATGATTTTAACTTAATTGTTTGAATCATGTGAGGTAGTAGTATTTTTATGGTATTGTTTAACTAATCATAACTTTTTTATAAAAAAACAATGTATTATAATAACTTTATCAAATGTTTGATTTATATTTTGACGAATTTTTTTTCCATAATCATCTAACTTAATTCATCGATGTTGGAAGAAAGAGATGATAGTGAATAAAGTCAAAGAAAATATTACATGATATAGACACTTATGATTGCTTAATAGACACCGCACAATTGTCTACTTGATTGGAAGAAACTCATAGAAAATCAAAACCTGATTGAATTTTATACCCAACAACAGTGGATTGGAAGTTACGACCCGATTAAAAGTGAAGAAGTGTCTATCGAGCAACTTTCATGGATAATGCACCCACAAAATGTCCAATTTAACCCTATATTATTTGTGGAACCACCCTTACCTCTAGGGCTGGACAAGAATTCAGTAACCGACCCAAATGGACCGCAGAGAAACGGGTCGGCTATTCGGGCTGCAAAAAACGGGTGTTGCTGGGTAGTTACAGTCGGATTCGGGTGGTTTAAATCAACCCACGGTAACCCTTATCCGACCGATACTCTAAAGCAATTACTCAGTGTATATTTATTATGCCTACTGCTGTTCTTTCCCATCCTAATAAAAAAATAGTCGGATCATGACTCATAGAGACCCACAAAAGCTGACACATCACATGCTAGCTTCTTTTCATTCATGTACTATTTTTCTTATTCTAAAATAAAATCTATCCTCTCTCTCTGCTACAGACTTCAACTTCCAGGCCTCCATCATTTCTCTTCTCCCACAATCCTTTTTCTTCTCCACACACACACCCAATCCTTTTTTATGTTGAATCCCATTGACTATTTCAAACCATTGTTTTAACAAAAGTAAATAATTACAATGTTTCATCAACTCTGTTAATGGTATGTAGATCTCTACACAAACTTTCACATTTGATTCAAAGAAGAAAAGCAATCTTCCATTGCAATTTGTTTGTTGTATTTGTTTCTTTTGTTGAATCAAATATTGGTTGTATAAGTTGAAGTTTGATGTTGAGTTTTCTTTCTCCAATTTTTCATGTATATCGTTGGAGTTTAAGGATCTATATCAATGATGAATTTCTGAAATTTTCCAATTTTTTGTTGAGTTTGATGTTGAAGGTTTGAAATTTAGCTTGCTGCAAGTTTTGCATTTTTGCTCACTCATACCCGTTTCAAACCACCCGTCCAAACCGCGTATCGTCCAAACCGACACCCGCCGTAACCGAGAGCTCAAATGGACGGGAATGGTTTCCATTCTATCACCCGCGGTTGTCATCCGGATTGAGGTTTTCGGACCGATTTCCGACCGAACCGACCGTTGTCCACCCCTACTTACCTCAACTACAGCTTCAATTTTGGATTTCTACTGTGAGCCTCTTTCTCCTTCTTCTGGTTTTAAGCTTCAATTTTTGATTTCCACACTCATAATCTGTCAATTATCATCACGACCCAATTCATATTTTCTCAATTAGGGTTAGTTTCATAACTCATAAATCTCACATTCATGTTGAAAACTTTCAAATCTTCATTTGGGTTCAGCAGAACTCTTCTAGTTTGCATAAAAATCCAATCTTTTCCACTATGCACAACAACACCACTTGGAAAAAATGATGACACAGAATGGGAAAATTTGCTCAAACCCTATGATCTCAAACACCTTCAAAGATCACTTAATCCAATAACCCCATCACAGCTTTGTAAATTGTTGGAACTTCCTCTTGATGTTCCTACTTCAATGGACTTATTTGAAAAAGCTGGTTTGCAAAGAGGGTATATTCACTCGTTTCATGTTTATTATCTTTTAATTGATAAGCTTGGTAATGTTGGTGAGTTTAAGATGATAGATAAGTTGTTGAAACAAATGAAAGATGAAGGCTGTGTTTTTAAAGAATCACTTTTTATTTTGATTATGAGATATTATGGGAAGGCGGGGTTACCGGGTCAAGCTACTAGGCTTTTGTTGGATATGTGGGGTGTTTATTGTTTTGAGCCGACGTTTAAATCGTATAATGTTGTGTTGGAGATTCTTGTTGCTGGGAATTGTCCTAAGGTGGCGCCAAATGTTTTTTATGATATGTTGAGTAGAGGTATTTCGCCGACTGTTTATACGTTTGGTGTGGTTATGAAAGCTTTTTGTATGGTCAACGAGGTTGATTCGGCTTGTTCTCTTTTAAGGGATATGACAAAGCATGGTTGTGTTCCGAATTCAATTATTTACCAAATGTTGATTCATGCACTTTCTGAAAATAATAGAGTGAATGAAGCTATGAAGCTACTGGAGGAAATGTTTTTGATGGGCTGTGAACCTGATGTTCAGACCTTCAATGATGTTATTCACGGACTTTGCAAGGCTGGTCGGATTCATGAGGCAGCAAAGTTGCACGATCGAATGCTGCTTCGAGATTTCACCGCAGATGCTCTTATTCAAGGTTATTTGATGCATGGTTTGTGTAGGATGGGGAAAGTTGATGAAGCAAGGGCCATGCTAAGCAAAATTCCTAACCCTAATACGGTGCTTTATAATACATTGATTAATGGTTATGTTGTTAGTGGAAGGTTTGAAGAAGCCAAGGATCTTTTGTACAAAAACATGGTAATTGCCGGTTTTGAGCCTGATGCCTTCACGTTTAACATAATGATCGATGGGCTTTGCAAAAAGGGGTATCTGGTCTCTGCTCTTGAATTCTTAGATGAGATGGTCAAGAAAGGTTTTGAGCCCAATGTGATCACATACACTATATTGATAGATGGTTTCTGTAAGCAGGGTCACTTCGAGGAAGCTTCTAAAGTTGTGAATAGCATGTCAGCCAAGGGTCTCAGTCTGAATACTGTGGGATACAATTGCTTGATTGGTGCTCTTTGTAAAGATGGGAAGATTCAAGATGCCTTGCAGATGTATGGTGAAATGTCTAGCAAAGGATGTAAACCTGACATTTACACATTCAATTCCTTGATATATGGATTATGCAAGAATGATAAGATGGAAGAAGCATTGGGTTTGTATCGTGACATGCTCTTGGAGGGTGTTATCGCTAACACTGTAACATACAATACGCTGATTCATGCATTTCTAAGGCTAGAGTTGATTCAACAAGCAGATAAGCTTGTTGGTGAAATGCGATTTAGAGGGTGTCCCCTTGATAATATTACTTATAATGGCCTTATTAAGGCTCTCTGTAAAACTGGGGCAACAGAGAAATGTTTGGGATTGATTGAACAAATGTTTGGTGAAGAAATTTTTCCTAGTATTAACTCTTGTAATATTCTGATCAATTCCTTCTGTAGGACTGGAAAAGTAAATGACGCTCTTCAGTTTCTTCGGGATATGATTCAGCGTGGTCTGACACCAGATATAGTCACTTATAACAGCCTGATCAATGGTCTTTGCAAGATGGGCCGTTTTCAGGAGGCTTTGAACCTTTTTAACGGGCTACAAGCCAAAGGAATTCACCCTGATGCTGTTACGTATAACACATTGATCAGTAGGTACTGCTACGAGGGTTTGTTTAATGACGCATGTCAGCTTTTATTCAAAGGTGTGAGTAATGGTTTCATACCTAATGAAATCACTTGGTCAATATTAATAAATTATTTTGTAAAAAAGCATCAAAGGGAGTAAGACCTTGGTCTATGTTTATTTGGTGGAACAGAGAGCTTCATCTCGTTAAAAGGCCAATTTGGTGTTTTAAAACTCCTGCCATAAGAGATTCACTGTATAATTCTCGTTGATTTGAATTGTCTGATATAGTAATTCTGATTCTGAGCAATTTACTATTCTCATGGGAAATTGGGGCTTTTGGCTAGCCGCTATTATCCGCCACGTTTCATCCATAGGATGCATTGCCATATTTATGTGGCAGATTTTTGGCTTTCCACCATCCATCATCAATAATCTTCACATAGCGGTAAGTGGAAATTTTGCTGTAGATACATCACTTTTGAAGGATTTCGTTTTTGCCATACATAACTGCACGTTGCAAGAGCTGTGGCGTCGAACTCTTGTGTTAATTTTTTTTTTTAAAACCTTACCAAATTTTTGTGTCAGATGAAATCTCAATAAATTAATCATCTGCTCCTTCTCAGTAAATGTCAGAGTTTGTCAGACTGCAAGTACGTTGATGGCAGAAGCAAATGTATTGTTTCAGCAGATTTTGTGCTGCTGAGAATCAATTGAGTTCAATTTTTCGTCATTGTGGGGTAAGGGTTTTGATTTGAATTTTTTGTTTTTTCTGATTTTCTTTGATTCCATTGTGGGATAAGGTGTTTGGTAAAATGCCTACGAGAAAAATCTGGTGTTTAGCATCACATGTTTTTTGGTAAGAATTAGAAGACAAATGTTTTACAACATGTGTTGCTCATATTATGATAGATACAATAATATGTCATGGACATAGTTTTGAAAGTGTTTGATAAAATGCCCATGAGAAAAATCTACCGTTTACTAATTTTATTTCGATTGTTCAGAGAACAAACATCCATCACATGATATATTTGGAAAAATCTTTATATATTATACACCGGCCAATCTGATTTCACTTCCAACGTAGCAGTCATCGGCATAGGTAGAGTGCACGAGTATCTGCTTCTAGTTATTTCACAGATTGCTGCCACCATTAAGGTAAGGATACCTTATGACTATTTTTTGGATTGCTGCCACCATTGTTTGTATTTGAGCATTTTCTTGGGTTAGCTCCTTCAGTACAACATGAAATTAGAGTGGAAATTTTTTGCCAACATTGATTTGAAAGATATTATTTTATAAATATTATACTTATGAATTCAAAATTAGTGACTTACACCTACATGTGGGTGTAGCCATGCAGGTAAAGTTCCTAAATGTCTTTAGGATCAAGGCTTCCTCTTTTCAGTTTGTATGAATCTTTTATAGGGTCAAAATAGACGCATTAAATTTACAAATCACCTTTCTTAATATATGCGAAAAATGTCAGACGAACAATGGCATGCCGAGTTCAAACAAGTCTAAGGAGGAAAATGTTACGGTGTGAGTTCTTCATTTGCAGTTCATTTAAGTTCCTGCATGTGTTGTTTCTGAAATAGATTGTTTTTGTTAAACTGAAATAGGTAATTTTTTTGTCAAAACTTATCATTTTCAAGCTTCCTTTGTTACAGCTTCTGTTGCTCTTGAGATTTCATGTTTTAAAGGTTATAGTTTTCTGCAATAGCTCTTGATATTTATGTTTTCTGCAAGAGGGAATCCTTGAAAGTATTTAAAAAAAGAAGGGACACCTTTGTTAAAGTATTCTCTAATAGCTCTTGAGATTTAAGTAAAGAGCATTTGATCTTTGATTTTTCGGTTTAAGCTTAAGTAAAAATATTTCTTTGATCTTTCATGGTTGTAAAAAAAAGGCATAAAAGAAATTAGGCTTAAATATGTCATTGGTCCCTGCACTTTCACCATTTTTTGGCGTTGGTCCCTGCACTTTCTTTTGTTTGGCATTGGTCCCTGCACTTTGTAAAAGATTTGGCATTGGTCCTTTTGTTAACTTCAAGTTTTAAAAAAAATGTTTAATCTAACGGTGTGCCACGTGGACCAGTTATTTCACGTCACGTGGCACACTAAAACACAAAATTTTCATAATTGAAATAAATAGAATAAAATAATTGATTTTTAATAGTTTTTATATTACTATTATTATTACCAATAACGTAATAGACATTGTCATTTTGCTGATAAGATGTGGGTTATTTGATGTCTTATATGTGCAGGCTTTGCGGGATAGATGTAGAAAGCATGCAATGAAATGACGAAAGGCATTGTTTGAGTGGACACATGTTAAATCTGTTTTTTTATATTCTTTCCTCCAATTTATATACTTTAACATTTCTTTAGTAACAAACAATGGGTATGATTCAGCTGTGAAGTTTTTTTTTTTTGAGCGAGCTGTGAAGTTGTTAGAGCTTAGAAATGATTTTTCATCTATTTTATGAAAGAGAGAATCCATTAAAAAAGTTTTAAAATAATATTGTTTATTTTTTTTTTTATATTTTTAAGTTTTTTTTTGCAATTGATAAGTATTGAGAGCTAGAGAAATATTATGAAGATATTGTGAATAAGAATGAGTGTACTCATGTTGAGCAATTTATAAGTATTGAGAGCTAGAGAGATATCTTTATTAATATATCTTGATTAAGATATCTTAACAATCGTGTCATTGTATTTAATATCTTTGAATTTGTGTATGTTTGCTTTGCATATAGTGTCAGTGCTCATTATAACGCTTGCATGCAATGTGTTGGCACTGCTAGCTTCCAGATGTTAGCGCAGTTACACAGTTACTTATAGATCTCGAATAATAATCTAATAACAGTTGCAGAGTGAGTTAACACTGTTGTATGAAAACTATACAGTGTAACAGAGTTTTGAATCTATGATAACGTTCAGCCTCTGTTTATAAAGCTGATGCATGATTGTACTGTAAGCATTTCTTATCAAGACTATGCTCATTTCACTAAATTCTCAGACTCCCAAATTCTCTCGAACTTGGTTCTCTAATAAGGTAGTATCAAGAACCGATTTTAATCCAACTACATGGCTTACATTAATAACCCACCACCTCTTCTGTTACCATTGGTGGGTTCTCCGGGGATGTACATGACATATTTCCATGGTATGTTTTTTACGGTATGTGATCTAGCTGTTCCAGTGTTGACCATTTCCATGGTATGTTTTTTTTACTTGTTGGGATGTACATGACATATTGACATCTCAAGGTCAAGTTGATTGTTTTCCAGTTAGTGTGCTCCAGGTGTCAAAGATGGTGAATATAAATTAGTTATCCATTTATGTTGCTCTTTGAAGTGCTGAACCTGAGAAATATTGGCAATTTGAATGTATACTCTGCTTCAAACATTATGTAGTATCATGATCATTTTCTGCTTCAAACTGTGGTGATACCATGGCCATTTTCTGCTTCAAACTGTGGTTGGATTAATTGCCATTGTCATTTTCTGTTTCAAACTGTGGTTGGATTAATTGCCATGGCCATTCTCTGCTTCAAAGTGTTGTCAGATTAATCGCCATTTCCATTTTCTGCTTCAAGCTGTGATGGTACCATGGACACTGATTTTCTCCTAAGTTCAAACATGAAAACTTCAACTTGTGTGGATGAATCTGGCCTCTTGCAGTCCTCTGAAAATGTGGACCAAGCAAATACACCAACCGGAACCTTTGTCAAGGTAATATAACTTTTTTGTTTCTAGGTGGTATGCCTTTGTTTATATATTTTATATGCTACCTTTCTAAAATATCTTTTACATGGATATTGGGACCCTTATATATAAGCTCTAATGATTTTAATTGATGATTTTTTCTTGAAACTATATCATTTTTATTGCAGGACTAAGTTTTCTCCGGTTTGTATGTGGATACTATCTACTTTTTAGGAATTCTAGTTTAGCTTCATTTGTTGACGGGAGTCATTTTGTTTTGACAGGTTCATAATAAGTCAGGGTCCTTTGAGAATTGAGAGGTCACTGCAAATTTTTAAGTTCACTAGCTATGATGAGCTGCGCAGTGAGCTGGAGGACCCCAAGACTCATAAATCAGTCTGGTAAGTTGCTATAATGAGCTATGCAATGAGTTGACTCACTTGTTGACAGAGAGACTGATATTCTTTAATTGTTTTTTTCATTGATTATTGAATTGAGTCTTCCTTAAGATTTACTGCACTTCTGCATCCTAATAGGGAATAGTCCATGTTTTTCTTCTATTTGTTTTGTTCGTTGATGTGGAGTATATGTTTATTGCTTTGAAACCAAAGAAATTGTAGGCAATGCAGAAGTATTTGGTAACTTGCGTGTCATCCGATTCCTAAGTAGTGGTAGGTAGGCTAGAAGAGAAATGCCGACTGAAAAAAGAATTAAGCAAGACATGTTATAGTTTAGACCTCACTCTGTGGTGCATTATCTTTATGATAATTCTCAATTTCCAATTTTTTTATGGCTCAAACCTAACGAATTTCATAAAAACTCATTACTGTTCATATGTTTCATTTGTGTATTTGTATATGCTGTTCTTTAGATTTTTGACAGATTGCTGCTTCAATTAGCTTGTCAGAATTGCTCACCAACACTTGTGGACTTGATAAATATGTTTAAAGGTTGTAATTCAATTGTATGATTTTCTGACAATCTTCTAAGACTGTAAAACATGGCTACAAGAAAAGGGCTGATTCCAAGAAAAGAATAAGGCTGAGGGGTATAGGGTTCAGCTTGATCAATTCGAGAAACAAGTTAGTGAAGCAAAACAGAAATTGAAATTCAAGATGTCTGCATTTAAAGCGGTGACCAAGAAGGTTTGAATTTAAAATGCGCCAAATATTAGCAGAGTAAAGAAAAGCCGAATTAGGGATGGCAAAAGCTAATGAAAAGTTGGAGGAGATTGCACTTGTTTGTGGCAAAAGCTAAAGAAATTTTTGAAACTATGCAATTGGTTTGTCCAGCTGCAGATTTCACTTGTTTTCTTAAATGTAATTTTTTTTCTTTCATCGTGTTGTAAGCCATTTTCTTATACAAGGAGCATAGTTATGCATTTTTTTTTCCTTCATCTTAATTGTTATTCAAAGTGTCTTTTCTTTTTTGTTTTTTAATTTGTCTATGAACAAACTACTGAGTAAACATGGTGCTGTGATCTTTTATGCTTGATGAAAGGTGTTTTGGTAACAAACAGTCTTTCGAGAGCAGAGTTCCCAACGGGAGAAATGAGAATGAAAATAAATCGAGACTTTATCATGGGAATGCTACCAAACTTTTTGCAGATGCAAAATGTGTTATGATAGTAATCCTTGAAAAAAGAAAAACGGAAGTGTTTGACTCTTAAAAATTCATATTAAAATATAGGAGAGATGTTCATTGAAACAGTTGAAAGTTACACATGAATTACCTTAATGTTAAGAGACTATCATAAGACATTTTCAAACTTTTCTTTATCCCTTAAAATATACGATCTTTTCTAAAATTCAACATGCATTGATGTTTTCCTTGCAAAAAAATCCTATTTAAGTACCATTGAAAATGTTTTTATGTTTCTCTCTTATATATCAATAATTGTATGGATAAATATACAAAACTAACATAACTTTTTGACAAATGTATTACTACAACTACTTTTTTTAATAACCGTGATTTTTATACCTCAGTTTTGTCTGCGCAATATAAAAATTTATGTAAATAAGTGATATTATTTTTAAATTTATAATGCTTCTATGATTTTAAATTTCTTTATAAAATACTTCTTTCACATGTTTTGTTAAATTTTAAATAACAAAAGAAAAGAAAATACAAAATACAGTTTTGACAAGCTTGC
Source organism: Medicago truncatula (assembly GCF_003473485.1). Lineage (NCBI taxonomy): Eukaryota > Viridiplantae > Streptophyta > Magnoliopsida > Fabales > Fabaceae > Medicago > Medicago truncatula. The sequence continues at coordinate 40,470,702 of NC_053046.1, forward strand.
AACAAATCCATTCCTCTTGGAGATTCATTCAACTTCATCTCTTCCACCTTCTTTTGTTCTTTTTACCATTTTGAGTTGTATAGCTTGCAACAAATTCATTCCTCTTGAAGATCCATTCCACTTCATCTTTTTCACTTGCTTTTTCCTTTTTACCATTTTGAGTTGTGGATAGGCACTTGTCTCCCGTTGCAAAAACATGCTAGCATTTTCAGTTTTCACCAACTTATATAATTTGGCATATTTTGCAAACCCTAACCTAATTTTGGAGTATAAATAGAAACGATAAATTATTTTTCCTTCACACATATATCTCCATTAATTAACCCAAAAAAAAATTCATCAAACAACTCCAAAAATTAGTAGTCAACAATCAAGATACTCTTCTTCAAGTGAAATTCCATCACTATATTCATAACTAGACTCCATTTTCTCAAATACACCTTCATCTATCAACTTCTGAGGCATAAACCTGAAACATGAGAACTACTTGATCATGATGATGCCTCATTCTTTCCTTTTCTTTGTTTTTAACCTCATTATTATATGTTTTCTTTTTAAACTTCTTCAGTTTTGTTAGTTTGGGCCTGCTTCATGTTTGTTCTTTTAATAACTTGGTTTCAATTTAGAGTTTCTGCCTTGATTATTTTGAATAAATATTGTTCTAATCAATTTAACAAATATTTAATACAGACTAATTAGATATGATAGATATCTCTTTAATCATTGAGATTTTGTATGACAGTAGTTATGGCAGTTTGATAGTAATTAAGCCCATCTTTTATATAAATTAATCAACAGATATCATTTTAAAAGGTTTAACTAGATATGACATCTTTTTAAACTAATTTGAGTTGGGAGAGAAACAAGTTGTACAACTTCATCGTTTTTAAATTCACTTTTATGACAAATATTTCAAACGATTCAATCAACATATAAAATTTTCTCAAATCAATAATTTCTTTCATCAAAATCATCGCAACAAAAATATGCTCTTTATTATCCAAAAAAAAAAACTCTTTAAAGTAAACCAACTCACAAATATTTTCTACCCAAGATCTACTTAACTTTGAATTCTTCATCGCATCAAATAGATAAGTGTGATCAACATAACATAAGTCCAGTCTTGTCAATCACAGTAATAAAACTTTTACATTTTCCTCTCTATTTAAAACCTACATTTTCAAATCAAGTTTTAACTAGGATAATAAGGAGAAAATAATTATCTGCAAGTTAACAAAGTTTTTGCACAATTAATTAGCGGTAACAATTTTTTAAATGTTGTAACAAAAAAAAAAACATTTTTTAAATGTTCTAGGGTGCTAGTAATTTCTCTACAGATAATAACTCAAAATAGCTCATTAAATAAATAACTTATTTTTCATATTTAAAATGCATCGTGCTAGAATTTGCAACTGGTAGGTTTTCACCCTCTTCCTTACAAACTTCTTAGATTTAATCTAATGTATATATCACCACTTTTAATGACTTTCGTTCCTCTACTTAACAGCTAAATTTGCGTTTCTTTTTTACACTCTTTATGCTTTTCTATTTATCTTGAAATGTTTTCTTTCAAGGAAGTTCTATCCATATCCATATTTATGTTTATAATATGTTTATGGTTTTGTGTTCGCAATGTTGCATCTGTCGTTGTTATAGCAGTTAATACATAACAGTGACAGTTGCTTCTTTTTTTTTTTCTTTTCTTTCAATCAATTGATTTGATCTATTTTTCTGCTTTTGTATTAGAATCGACATTTTTTATGTTGAGTATATTATATTTTGGGTCTTGTTAACTGGTGCCTTCGGAGCACCAGTTAACAAAATAAAATATTTTTTTTTTATAATTCCTTAACAATTGATCCTTAAGTTTTTTATTTTATTTGTATAGACCGATTTGGTTATCTATTTGACATGTGATCATTTTCCGTCTCCAATGTGACACAATAATTGTTAAGAGTAGGGGTGGACATCGGGCGGGTTCGGGCGGGTTCGGGCCCAAACCCTCCACCCAGCCGAACCCGCGGGTGTATAGTACAGACCCAATTTTGCCCAAATATGAGATTCGGTTTGAACGGGTTCGGGTAAAAACGGGTTGCGGGTTACACGGTTCGGGTAAAACGGGTTTGACATCTTACTGGGCGTTCGAAAATTTAGCCCAATAAATTTTGATGTGTTTTTTTGTTTTGTTATTTTTTCTATATTAAACTAGTTTTTATGTTTGTTTAACTTTGTTCTTGTCAAAAAAATTATTTTGATATATTTTCCTTTCAAAATGGGTCTTATTTTGACGTGAATCTCAAAGAACTAATACAAACCATTCCTTAAAAAATAAAAACTAATACAATCCATGCTTAATAATTTACAGACTTCTCACTCTCAAAGAAAATAAATACATTGGCCTTTAAAATAATAATAGTAACACTGGATCTGGACAATTAAATACAAATACAATGTTCTCAAACTCCTTGATCTTCCACCGAATCAAACACATCGGCTCCTTGAGTTCTTGCAAATGTTTGGAATTTGAGGTAAAGGATCCACTACCACTTTCCATGTGTCTATACAAGCAACATAAATAACACACCATTAGAATAAGAAACCCATACACTGAATAAAGTTCAGATCTTGAAAAGTCTAACAAACAAATTCAATTGCTACTACTACAAAACCAAATAAACTATATATAGTAAGATAAATTAGTACCTTTCAGATCTAGACATGCAATATTTCATAATTTGAAGGAGTGAAAGTGAGGAGGAAGGATGAAGATCGATTGAAGTGGATTTCTTCCTCTTTGTTTGTGTTAGGGTTTTATGCGTTAGGTAAGAGAGTGAGTTGAGAAAGAAAAAAAGATGAAGGTGGTCATTAGTGTTGGTGGTGGTAGGAGGTAAGGAGGAGAGCGCCGCTAGGAGTGAATGTGAGGCGTGAGTGAATGAGAAGAAAATTAGGGTTTCATGTTTTCTACGGTATATATATGAACGCAATAACGGGCGGGTTCGGGTACCCGCGGGTGAAGTTCCTCTCCCCGCCTTTGCCCGTTGATACCCTTGTGTACCCGTATTTGTGACCCGTTTGACCCGCGGACCCGAATTAACCCACTCAGATCAGTTTTTTTTTTCGGTTTTTTCCGGGTTGGGCCGGGCCACGGGTCCTTGTCCAGCCCTAGTTAAGAGTATGGCATGTGTGTTGTCTATGATTTTCTCCTGTCATCAATTGCTTTTTCGTGACAATTGTTTTATAACAAATGCATTTACTTATTAAATACACCGGAGTATATCATACACCGGAGTGGAGGAACGCTGCATGGTGATAAATGTCTCTCATGCATCTCAAATAGCAACTCTCACTCTAATCATTCTACCTAACAATATGACAACAAAACAACATATCAATGATCATGATTGCTCCGAATATAAATAAAAAACAATCGAATAATAATAAAATACATGTGTAGAAACTTTGTTATGATTAACAAGTATAATTCTCAAGTTGCAAGTTTAGCCACTTCAAGGCAAATAGACATTATTTTGTGCAGTTGTGCGTTAATTAATGCGCAAAATGATGTTTGCGATAACTATTTCATTTTAGACGACCATAATTCTTGCTTCTTGGAAAATTACGCGGTTACTTGTATTAAATGGTCCGCACATTATTGATTTGTTTCCTTGGTGTTTGTTTGTATTTTAGCATCGTTTCGGTTGGTAGTTTTTTTTTTCTTTTTTTCTTCATGTTACTCCCTCCGGTCCTATTATAAGAGAATATCAGGTCAACAAAAATTGATGTATTTGGATTAAATTTTTAATTAGATACATTAACTTTTGTTGATTCGACTTTCTCTTATAAATAGGCACCGGATAGAGTATATTGCTAGGTAAAATTATGTTGCGGGTAAGAGTTGCAATTTGAGAAGCACTTACGATACTTTACTATTTCGTTTACACTTATGAGACTTTCATGTATTTTGTTGTTTTTGAAAGAAGACTTTGATGTATTTTACTAACCAAATGAATTTGGTCAAATCACAATGATCAAAGAATGATTGATAATGTTGAATTCTTCATCAGAACATGTTTGAACTTCAGACACCACAAAAAAAAAAAGCATGTTTGAATCAAGTTACCAAAATGATCAATATTATTGACCATTTTTCAAGAATTCAAATACTGCTCATGATGTCCTTGTTTTTATCACACTCTTGCAAATACGAACCTTGATTTTTGACATCCTTCTTTAGATATGATGTTTTATCTTTCTAAAAATGATTTTTTTTTTTTTGAACAAGTACTAAAAATGATTTGTTATATTAACAATTACTTTATTTTCACATTTTGATAATTTATTTATTTTTAGGTAAGTATTATTTGGTGGATTCTGGTTATCCAACAACAATATAAAACACCAGTCTCTACATATGTGAACATCATCACCTTTCTGATTTTAAAATGAAGTATTAAAATGAATATTAAAATGAAGTATTTAATTATTATTAAGCTTAATTGAACTCCCGGTCCCTTAACTTAATTCTTTTCTTCAAATTGGTTCCATAGTTGTTAAATAAATTGGTTCCATAGTTGTCTTATTAAATATTTCAAAAGTTTTTCTTATTACTAGAAAACAATTTAAATTAGAATTATTATATTATTTCTATTTGTTGATTAGTTCCAATATCCCCTTAAATATCTCCATGACTCATCATTATTAAGAGATCCTTATTCTATTTCTTTTGACCACATGTTCCTATTATTATGGTTAGTCAAAGGTTAGTGCCTACTTCACCAACTTGTTTTGTTAGTTCCTGATATATATATATATATATATATATATATATATATATATATATATATATATATATACATTCACATTCGTACACAACAAAGAATAAGGCATGACACAAAAATATCAATCCTATATATATATATATATACCCACATACATACTCTCTCTCTCTCTCTCTCTCTCTCTCTCTCTCATTTTATGTGTTTCTCTAAACACAATTATTTTCTCTCATCTAAAGTATTGAGCTTCTGGGTTACATCTCCGGTTATCTTTGAGATTATTTTGAGTTGTTATGTCACCATGATTCATAACGGAGAAGAACTGTTGTATTCTGGAAGGATATGCGCTTATGAGGCGGATAAAATCCTTAAGGACAGTGACTATATCACACCTCAGGTTAGATAATGGTTTATTGTTTTGCAGGTTACATAAGTCGTTGATAGAAGATATTGATAGGGTTGTATCGGTGTCTAGTTATACAAAATCTAGTTATACAAAATTTCAATGATAGCTAAGTTTATTTATCTCATTTTTCTTTATCTTTGATTTATGCGTAAATATTTACTTTGATTATTATTTAGAGATAATTATTATGACTAAATTTTACAAATTCAGAAATACCACCGCTAGGATGTGTGTTACCATGGCCAACTCCAAATCAATTTCACCATTGTCTTTTTTGATGAGTCGAATCACTGTAAATTGGAATATATGACGGAGAGTAGTAGTAGTAATAGTGTAATACTGATGTAGTTAATGATGCTAATGAATGGAGTAATTTTGTTGATTCAATTGAACTTCAAGTTGAAAATGAAGAGAAATTAGGTTAAGTGGTGAAAAATTTATGAGTTTCATTGGAGAGGATTTGGAGTAATGATGTATATCAATTTCCAGCGCGCACACAAAAGAAAAACATTTTCCATTATAGTTCTTTTATTTTGTTTGTTTTTATGTAATTTATCTCTCTGTTTGTAATCATCAATATTGTATTGAATCATACATTTCATTCGCTAGTTTGTTTTTACTATTTATGTAGCCTGATGAATATGAGGATTTAGTTTGTCGTGTACGTAGATGTGTCAATTTCTAGTTCAAGGAGTTGTCCTGTGTGTGATAGACAAACAACCTTTCACTGCATCAAATAAGTTAACAGACTATTAACAGAGTTAACATACAAGGGAGGTATATGTTAATTAATGAAACAAATAAGGGATGTAAGTGTTCATTTTTAAACTAGAAGGTGTATACACGCTGTTTAAAGAAACTTTCGGGGAGGTGACTGTAATTTTCCGAAAAATATAACAAATTTTTATTTTAATTTAATCGATAGAAAATAAAACGAAATGTTTTTAGAAAATTTACATTGAATTTATTTGCGTAGACTGAACTAAACTAAACACCGAATAGAAAGATATCATCAATCAACTGAACTGAAAAAGACGGCGGTTTGCGAATCTCGTCGGACATGGCAGTGCCAGCGGCGGAGACACTGAGATCTGACTCAATTATTAACACTTGCTGCGAACAGGTAATTGTTTAGTTACCCATCCCCTTTTCTCACCCATTCATTCATTCATTCACTTCTTCTCTTTTTTCTTAAAACCATTTGATTTGATTCGCAGTGGAAAAACAAATACTTGAAAGCTCAAGAATCGCGTAATGCTCTTCGTCAAGCTGTTAAATTTCTCGAACTCAAAATCAATGAAATTCAATCCCTCAACAACCACAATAACAATAACAAAGGTAGGTTAATTATAATCAATTGCATGCATTTTAAGTGTTTGATCAAATTACTGCTTAAATTAACTTATAATAAATGTAATTGACGTACATATATTTTTAATTAATATTTAACCGTGTCATGTCAGATGTCTTTGTTGGGTTATGTGCTTCATAGAGTGGTACATATATGGACACATAGACACTGATAATAATAATTTGATAAAATGGAAGTGATTTTATGCAACCACATGTGTCCGTGTATGTCAAACACCTACATGCCTCGAACACTTAGACAGTCTTTCAATCTAAAGTGTCGGTTCTACATAGTTGAACACCGAGTTATAGTTATATACTCACTGTAATGAAATGCATTGTAATGTGGTGTAGTCTTATGTCTTGTCTGCAGTATGTGATGTGAAAATCGAAACTGGGGAGCGATTGGAAGAATTTAATGCTGGGGCGCCGGCGGTGAATAATGGACTCAGTAGCTTCAAGTCTCAGACTGTTACTTCTGCTCATCGGGGATGTAACGGGGATGGGGACGAGAATGAGAAGGCATTAGATTTACAAGCTTGTATAGCTGAGAGGGACAGGGAAATATGTAGATTGAAGGAGCTTTTGGAGAGTGAAAAAAGAAGGGCTGATTCTAAGAGGAAGAGAGTTGCCGAAACTTGGAAGTTACTGGAACAAGAAAAGAATAAGGGAGCGCAAATTGCAAAACTTAAAGTGGAGAAGGCTGAGGGGTATAGGGTTCAGATTGGTCAATTGGAGAAACAAGTCAGTGAAGCAAAACAGAAATTGAAATCTGAGACATCTGTGTTTAAAGCGGCGGCCAGAAGGCAGGATTTTAAAAAGCGCAGGTTATTTGCAGAGAAAAGAAAAGCCGAGTTAGAAATGGCAAAAGCTAACGAAAAGTTGAAGGAGATTGAAAAGCACAAAGCCATTGAGATGGTTAAATTAGAGGAGCAGAAGGCACTTGCACAAGATAACTGGAACAAGTTTGTGGAAGAGAAATGTCGTGCAGATCAGATGTCTCAGCAGCTAGCAGAAGATAAGAGGACAATTGAGGATTTGAAGCGGAAGATGCTTGAGCTCTCATCCCTGAGAAATCAAACTGAAATAGCCGTTGACATCAGTGCGAAAACTCAAAGTAGTCAATGTTCTAAAGTGAAACATTTGAAAAACAATCTGAACGTTGAAAAGTTACAAACAAAGCATACCAAGCTAAAATACAAGTTAGAAGCAAGTCGTTACAGTATTTTACATCACAAATTAGGTTGTCTAAAGATTGGTTTTGTTCAGCTTCTACGTCACTTTGATGTACTGGATGCATCTTTTTTGTCTGTTTCAGGAAGTACACAAGACCACACAAAGGTTGGTTTCACTGATGAATTGTTTTCACCTGTATATAATGTTTTAGTTGTTTTTGCTACTTTCTATCCACTCCCGTCAAAAGCATGCACATACACAAACACACATGAGCTAGGTTGTGAATTCTATTTTTGAAATAAGCATCATGATCTTATCTTTAGAAGCCGATGGCTCACTCTGGCATACTTACATGATTAAGGTATAGGACTAGCTATCTATGTCAGGCATTAGTGATTGTGAAGTTGGTTGTGTTGTAAATTACTGGAACTTTTGGGTTTATAAACATATTAGCAGTAACACTAAAAGGTTATCTTGCCTTTGGAAAATGGTAATCTTAAGGATCTTCTGAAAGCAATGAACAATTACTCCCTCCGGTTTTGAATATAAGCCACAATAAATCATGTTTTGCAGTCTCAGTTATAAGCAAAATTTAACTTACTCTATCATATTCAATGCTGTAAATCCTAAAATACCCTTTAATTAAGTAAAGTTTTATTTTTCAATAATAGAACAATTTCCCATGAGGGGTATTTTAAATAATACAATTAAATCTTTTGTTACCTTTAAAAAATTAACGAAGTTAACTACTTCTCTTAAAGGGTGTAAGGTAGTTTTTTTTTGCTTATATATTAAACCAGGCTCTTATATATCAGCACTATATCGTTCAGATGTTAACTTGTTATAGGATATGTGGCTTTAGTTTTTTCTTTTTTCGGGAAAAATAATTCTTGTATGTGCGTGATTTTGTGGATTGTGCTAAAAAAGTATAGTCTCTTAGATTTTGCAAATGGGATTCTCTAATGGTGCTCACTATGCTTCATAATTTTGCCTATCTGGGTGGACAGAAGTTTTTCGACATGGATAATTTTGGTTTGGTGGCGACTGTTTTGAAGTCTCTAGTTATGTTGCTTGAGGGTGAAAGCCTATCCGATGTTACTGCTCCTTGTCTTCCTGCAATAAATCAGCTGCATACTGAATTTTGCACAAATGATAGTTGCCAATTATTAGAAGGCGCTGAATCCATTGATGCAATTGCATGCTTGCTCTTGGAAGAGATAAAGAACTGTTGGCTCCAAGGGATAAACCAAATTGATTTGTCAGATTCTGGATTAATGCCAGGCAATGATAATGTTCGACAACGGTCTAATGAAGAAGTGGGTCAACATACCACTGACAAGAATAATGATGTGTCCGGTTGTTTGAAAAGATGCCTGGTTTCTGATACTCGACCACATGCTCTTAAGAATGTCATCCTCTGTCACCTTATTGATATCGTGTCATTGGTGGAACTGGTAGCAAACGAAATGGTATTACTCTCATCATTTCATGTTGATTTTGTCCCTGTTTTTTAAATTATGCATATCGAGCTCAAATTTGAAAGGTATAACTGACCCTTTAATGACAAGTGACATTATCATTTTTAAGAATCAATGTTATACTGAAATTAATAAAATTCAACAATATGAAATTGGCCATAAATCTAGTTCACAGTTGTAATCTCACTCATAGTAATAAATATATCGTTTGATTGAATAAGTGAATTGTTACCAAGGGATAAGATTAAGTTTTTATATGGTTGAAAATTGTGTTCTTCTCGTTCTTATGGAATGAATACATTATGACATCGTGTAGTTGATGTGATCATACTAGAACCTAATTCCTTGGGTGCCTTTCCCAATACAGAGCTGGCACTGGGCTGATATCAAACTTGTTCCTCAGCTGCTCGACATGCTTGACACATGTGTAGAGGAGAAAATTGCTGTTGCTATCATTGTACTTCTTGGTAAACTTGGGAGGTAAATTGATCATTGTATGCTTTCATATTGTTAGTTTTTTGAGTAATCATTCATGTGTATACAAATTTATGAATAGAGGATGTATGGCGTAGATTGATGCTTATCACGAAAGTGAGGGGCAATATGTGATCATTGGAACATCTTTACTGAAGATTGATAGTCATTTACAGCTGTGATGACTATTTTGTCAAGAGACATAACTTGGTGTCTGATTGACCAGTTATACAAAAAATCAATAATGTAAAAACTATATTTCTATCATATGATATATTTCCTTAACAACGAGGGTTGAGTTAAAATTACGCATGTTGTTGTGATTCTTTGCTCGTTCTATGGAATTCTGTGTCGTTTCTATTAGAAACATGATCAGCCTTTTTTTGTGAGGCATATGTAGTCCAGTATTACTAATTGAGCTTCAGTCAGATTTACATTTTATATATACATTTGAACTAGGCAACAAGCTATAGATACATGTGCACAATAAAATATCATCTGATTTAATACACAATGATACTTTCACATGCTTTTTTGTTTACGTTATAACAATGTGGCGAATTTTATAAATTTCAGGATTGGAGTTGATAACGGTGGATACGGAGTTCAAGGAGTTGAGAAACTGAGATGTAATCTGTTTGCTTATTTATGCCGCATCTCTTCCAAGAAAGCATGCTTTTCTATTCAAATTGCCACCGCCAATACGCTCTTTGTCCTCCTTCCTCTTGGTCTTGAAGCCCTTTTTCATACTAACATCTATCTTTCAGCATATTCTAAGTCTGTTTTAGACAATGTTGAAACTTTGAGGAAGTGGTTCTTTGGGCTGAGTAAAGATCAACAAATATTGCTATCTGGTATTTTAAAACACACTGATGTATATAACAAGTCAAATTCATCTGTACTTTCACATTTAAAATAGGGTTCCTCATTGACATAGCTCTTAGGAAAGTTTTTCTAGGTCAGCCGATTTCTTGGAAACTAGTTGGAGTTGATTCAATTGGCTCGTGAGCCTTCGATTGGTTTACATGCTGCTTTTGTGCTTCTTAAACTTGCAAATAGCTCTTTTTTATTTGTATTTTTATTTTTTAATTGTAAACTTGTAACAACAATTTTATTGTATTTATTGTTCAAACTGTTTGATTTATGAATATTTATACTCTCAAGTTAAATGGGATAGCCCAAAACCTATTTAGCTACTTATATATTCGAGTTTAGGTTCCATCAAGCAAGCAATTTTTGGATGGCTACTTATACTTTTTTTTTAGTTGCTTACACTATTTTGATAGACTTGAGCAAACTTTGTACCTAACTGTCTTCAAGTTGATTTTTATGCACTATTTTCTCTTGTGCTTGCCTTGGGGTAAATGGGACTGAAGTTGGTCATGAACAAAATGAATTTAAACAAGAAATAAATAAAAAAACGTATATTTTAAATCTCCTAATTTATTATTTACAGTAGTAATATTTTCAAAATCTATAGGGTAAGGGTACAAGTTAGAGGCACTTGTTTACCCCAAAAACACACCCATATTGACCAAAATGAATATTTGACCCAACTAAACGTCTTATTCACAACTAAAATACAAAAAAAGAAGGTCAGTGTACTTGTCTTTTTCAACAAGATTCTGAGAGACCAAAAGGGTTTGTGTGAGATGATGAAGGGAAGCTATTCTCCCAACTTTTGAATTGAAATGAGTCTCGATGTTACATAACACAAGGAAAATTGCTCTTCTTCCATAAAAAATTGCTCACTCCCAACTAAATTTCCTAAAATACGCATCAGTGTGACTTATGTCAGGAGACATACGTGATCACGTTTCCAACATCCGCGTGAGTTAACTTAACTACTCTAACTCACGCAGGTGTTAACATTCTTTTAGCAATCTCTCCTTTTCACCGCATGCTACCAGCCCAGAGAAGGACGAGTTCAGGAGACAATTACTTTTCTCTCACTCATTCATTCATTCATTTTTTCTCTTTTTTCTTCAAACCATTTGATTTGATTCGCAGTGGAAAAACAAATACTTGAAAGCTCAAGAATCGCGTAATGCTCTTCGTCAAGCTGTTAAATTTCTCGAACTCAAAATCAATGAAATTCAATCCCTTAACAACAACAATTCTCACACACACCCCTCGTCTCATCTCACACACCCCGTCCTTCTCCTCTCTCCCTCTCTCACCCTCTTCTCTCCCAAACGCGCTTTTAATCGATAAGCTTCTTTTCCGCTTAAAACAAAACGACTTCTCTTCCCTCCGTACCCATCTTCTCCATTCCAATTCAACCCTAACTCTAACCCTAATCCCTCAACTTCTTCAAAAATGCCAAAACTACCCTCTCCTCCTTCCCAATCTCATCCAAACCATCGCCTCCACGTCTCCAAATCCATCTATCATTGCCACATTGATCCATTTTCTAGTTCAATCCAAGAAGCTTCCAGAAGCTCAATCTCTTCTCCTTAGAATCATTAGAAAAAGCGGCGTTTCGCATGTCGAGGTAATCGACTCTCTCATTTCAACTTCGAGTTCGAATTTGAATTCTAACCAAAATGTAGTTGTTTTTGATTTATTGATAAGAACTTATGTTCAAGCTAGGAAATTAAGAGAAGGTTCTGAAGCATTTCAATTGTTAAGAAAAAGAGGTTTTTGTGTTTCGATTAACGCTTGTAATGCGCTTTTAGGTGCAATTGTTAAGGTTGGGTGGGTTGATTTAGCTTGGAAGGTTTATGAGGATTTTGTTAAAAGTGGGAATATTGTTAATGTTTATACTTTGAATATTATGGTTAATGCTTTGTGTAAAGATGGGAAATTGGATAATGTTGGGGTTTATTTGTCTGAGATGGAGGAGAAAGGGGTTTATGCTGATCTTGTGACTTATAATACTTTGGTTAATGCTTATTGTCGTCGGGGGCTTGTTTCGGAAGCTTTTGGGTTGGTGGATTGTATGGCAGGTAAAGGGTTGAAGCCGGGACTTTTTACGTATAATGCTTTGATTAATGGTTTGTGTAAGGAGGGAAGCTATGAGAGAGCGAAACGTGTTTTGGATGAGATGTTGGGGGTTGGATTGTGTCCTAATGCAGCGACTTTTAATCCTATGTTGGTTGAGAGTTGTAGGAAGGAGGATGTTTGGGAGGCGGAGAGGGTTTTTAATGAAATGTTGCAGCGTGGAGTTGTTCCTGATTTGATTAGCTTTAGTTCTATTGTTGGGGTGTTTTCGAGGAATGGGGAACTTGGTCGGGCATTGGCGTATTTTGAGAAGATGAAAGGTGTTGGGTTGGTTCCTGATACTGTTATTTATACTATTCTTATCAATGGGTATTGTAGGAACGATGATGTGTCTGGGGCGCTTAAAATGCGGAATGAGATGGTGGAGCGGGGTTGTGTTATGGATGTGGTTACATATAATACTCTGTTGAATGGATTGTGTAGGGGTAAAATGCTTGATGATGCTGATGAACTGTTTAAGGAGATGGTGGAAAGGGGAGTTTTTCCTGATTTTTACACTCTAACAACTCTTATTCATGGTTATTGTAAGGATGGAAACATGACTAAAGCACTTAGTTTGTTTGAGACTATGACTTTGAGGAGCCTTAAGCCTGATGTCGTGACGTATAATACGTTGATGGATGGCTTCTGCAAAGTAGGTGAAATGGAGAAAGCAAAGGAGTTGTGGTATGATATGATAAGCAGGGAAATATTTCCCAGCTACATATCGTTTAGTATTTTGATAAATGGATTCTGCAGCTTAGGTCTTGTGTCCGAAGCATTTAGGTTGTGGGATGAAATGAAAGAAAAAGGTATTAAGCCCACCCTAGTCACTTGCAACACCATCATAAAAGGCTACCTGCGTGCTGGCAATTTGTCAAAGGCAAATGACTTTTTGAACACGATGATTTCGGAAGGAGTTCCTCCCGATTGCATCACATATAATACTCTTATAAATAGTTTTGTAAAGGAAGAGAACTTTGATCGAGCTTTTTTCTTGATTAATAACATGGAAGAACGAGGGCTGCTGCCTAATCTCGTCACATACAATGCAATTCTTGGTGGATTTTCTAGGCATGGTAGAATGCAAGAGGCTGAGATGGTATTACATAAGATGATTGATAAAGGTATCAATCCTGACAAATCAACTTACACATCACTAATAAATGGATATGTCTCTAAAGACAACATGAAAGAGGCATTCCGTGTCCATGATGAAATGCTGCAAAGGGGATTCGTCCCAGATGACAAATTCTAGGAATTTTACTGTTACAGCCGCCAGAATTTTACAGCCATGTGTTATAACTTTTTTGATATGAAGGTTGGGTATTCTATCTTTAAGTGTCATCTAAATTTGCTTCATTGTGTGTTTTTTCTCTCTCTTTCTTTTGGGAAGGGGGAGCCTTGGCGCAACGGTAAAGTTGTTGTCATGTTACTGAAAGGTCACGGGTTCAAGTCTTGGGAACAACCTCTTGTGTATAAAACAGGGTAAGGATGCGTATAATGCACCAAAAAGGTGGGACCCCTTCCCGGACCCTCCGTATGTGGGAGTTTAGTGCACCGGGCTTCCAAATTTTTATATTTTATTTTTGGGTACAATTTGCCTCATTATGTTGTAAACATTGATTTTGTATCATTGTGATGATTTATTCAGATATATATTGTTATGTGTTATGTATAATTGTTAACAATGACTCCGCCTTTCCTTGCTTCAGGTTCTGTGGATTGGAAAAAATCATCAACTAAGAATTGAACTGAAAAAGACGGCGGTTTGCGAATCTCGTCGGACATGGCAGTGCCGGCGGCGGAGACACTGAAATCTGACCCCATTATTAACACTTGCTGCGAACAGGTAATTTTTTAGTTACCTACCCCTTTTGACATTAATATATTTGATTCTCAATTTTAAATAATGTTCATATTTTTTTTAATTATAATAAATAAATTAATATATTTGTATTGGTATCCTATGTTTTTGACATTAACCGTGTCGTGTCAGATGTCTTTGTCGGGTTATATGCTTCATAGAGTACATATACAGACACATAGACACTGATAGTAATTTGATAAAATGGAAGTGATTTTATGTAACCACATGTGTCAGTGTATGTCAAACACCTACATGTTTCGAACACTTAGACATTCTTTCAATCTATAGAGTCAGTTCTACATAGTTGAACCCTGAACTATAGTTATATTTAGCTATATACTCTCTGTAATGAAATGCATTGTAATGTGGTGTAATGTTATGTCTTGTCTGCAGTATGTGATGTCAAAATCGAAACTGGGGAGCGATTGGAAGAATTTAATGCTGGGGCGTCGGGGTGAATAATGGACTTAGTAGGTTCAAGTCCCAGACTGTTACTTCTGCTCATCGGGGATAGGGACGAGAATGAGAAGGTATTAGGTTTACAAGCTTGTATAGCTGAGAGGGACAACGAAATCTGTAGATTGAAGGAGCTTTTGGAGAGTGAAAAAAGAAGGGCTGATTCTAAGAGGAAGAGAGTTGCCGAAACTTGGAAGTTCATGCTTGATTCAAAATTGGTTCTAATTTTCAAAACCCCCGTGTAAGCTAATAGTGAGAACTTATCAAAATATGACAAAAACCGCTTATGGAATTATGATAAACTCTTTCCATTAATTTACCAAAACACCAACTACCAAAGCTTATATTAGTAGATAAGCTCAAAATAACTCAAGCCAATCAGAACAAGACCTAAATAGGTACCAGGACTTGGGTTTAACCGTTTCCGAAGTTCCTTGACCAAATTCTTTCTAGGGATGTTTATGTTTACATCATTACCTGTGCCTTCTTTTATTTCCCGTTCACCAACAAGTATCATCCAAGGGATTCTTGATACTTTTGCATAATCAAAGAGCTTTGGTCTTCTTTGGTGGACCAAGAACTCTGCTTTCACCCCATCATCCTACAGTTCACCAACTAGCTTTGCAGCTAGTGGTACGTCATTCCCTAATATGCTCACTAGGACTTCTGTCTTGGTTGGTCGAGCCATCTAATAAAAACAGCAAAGTATATGTTTATAGTTGAGTTTCTAAATGTTTAAATGTGAGTTTCCAAGGGTGAATCACAGTTACTGGAACAAGAAAAGAGTAAGGGAGCGCAAATTGCAAAAATTAAAGTGGAGAAGGCTGAGGGGTATAGGGTTCAGATTGGTCAATTGGAGAAACAAGTTAGTGAAGCAAAACAGAAATTGAAAACTGAGACGTCTGCGTTTAAAGCGGCCGCCAGAAGGCAGGATTTTAAAAAGCGCAGGTTATTTGCAGAGAAAAGAAAAGCTGAGTTAGAAATGGCAAAAGCTAACGAAAAGTGAAGGAGATTGAAAAGCACAAAGCCATTGAGAAGGTTAAATTAGAGGAGCAGAAGGAACTTGCAGAAGATAACTGGAACAAGGTTGTGGAAGAGAAATGTCGTGATGATCAGATGTCTCAGCAGCTAGAAGAAGATAAGAGGACAACTGAGGATTTGAAGCGGAAGATGCTTAAGCTCTCATCCCTGAGAAATCAAACTGAAATGGCCATTGACATCAGTGCGAAAACTCAAAGTACTCAATGTTCTAATGTGAAACATTTGAAAAACAATCTGAACGTTGAAAAGTTACAAACAAAGCATACCAAGCTAAAATACAAGTTAGAAGCAAGTTGTTGCAGTATTTTACATCACAAATTAGGTTGTCTAAAGATTGGTTTTGTTCAGCTTCTATGTCACTTTGATGTACTGGATGCATCTTTTTTGTCTGTTTCAGGAAGTACACAAGACCAAACAATGGTTAGTTTCACTGATGAATTGTTTTCACTTGTATATAATGTTTTATTTGTTTTTGCTACTTTCTATCCACTCCCGTCAAAAGCATGCACATACACAAACACACATGAGCTAGGATTGTGAATTCTATTTTTGAAATAAGCATCATGATCTTATCTTTAGAAGCCGATGGCTCACTCTGGCATACTTACATGATTAAGGTATAGGACTAGCCATCTATGTCATGCATTAGTGATTGTGAAGTTGGTTGTGTTGTAAATTACTGGACCTTTTGGGTTTATAAACATATTAGCAGTAAAACTGAAAGGTTATTTTGCCTTGGTTAAATGGTAATCTTAAGGATCTTCTGAAAGCAATGAACAATCACTCCCTCCGGTTTTGAATATATGCCACAAAAAATCATGTTTTGTAGTCTCAATTATAAGCAAGATTTAACTTACTCTATCATATTCAATGTTATAATTCCTAAAATACCCTTTAATTAAGTAAAGTTTTATTTTTCAATAATGAAACAATTTCCATGAGGGGTATTTTAGATAACACAATTAAATCTTTTATTACCTTTAAAAAATTAATGAAGTTAACTACTTTTCTTAAAGTGTGTAAGGTAGTTTTTTTTGCTTTTATATGAAACCAGGTGCTTATATATCATATCAGCACTATATCGTTCAGCTGTTAACTTGTTATAGGATACGTGGCTTCAGTTTTTTCTTTTTAGGGGAAAAATAATTCTTGTATGTGAAAGCCTATACGATGTTACTGCTCCTTGTCTTCCTGCAATAAATCAGCTGCATACTGAATTTTGCACAAATGATAGTTGCCAATTATTAGAAGGCGCTGAATCCATAGATGCAATTGCATGCTTTCTCTTGGAAGAGATAAAGAACTGTTGGCTCCAAGGGATAAACCAAATTGATTTGTCAGATTCTGGATTAATGCCAGGCAATTACGGTCTAATGAAGAAGTGGGTCAACATACCACGGACAAGAATAATGATGTGTCCGGTTGTTTGAAAAGATGCCTGGTTTCTGATACTCGACCACATGCTCTTAAGAATGTCATTCTCTGTCACCTTATTGATATGGTGTCATTGGTGGAACTGGTAGCAAACGAAATGGTATTACTTTCATCATTTCATGTTGATTTTGTCCCTGTTTTTTAAATTATGTATATCGAGCTCTAATTTGAAAGGTATAACTGATCCTTTAATGACAAGTGACGTTAACATTTTTAAGAATCAATGTTAGCTATACTAATATGATAAAGACTAAGTATTGAATTCTAATTCTAAAGACAACAACACGAGTACTGTTTACTACTGTTTTTGCATTGTTGTTTTTGTTGATTTTTTTAGCAAAGGTCCAATTGTGTGAGTATTTTGTATATTGGATTTTAGTGGTCTAATTTGAGAGATTCATAATCCAAAAAATTACAAGTAAAAAAAAATCCAAAAAATGAAAACCAATTGAATTTTTTTGTTATAGGTTCTCTCCACCTGATGCAATTATATTTGAAAGGGTTGGACACTAAATATGCATATCTCTTCATGTTGAAATGCAAAAGGCAATTGAATTTAGGCCTACACCTTTGCATGTTGAAGTGTTATATTTTTTTTTCTTCCAGGATATAATGATTTAGTTAAAGAGCAGTGACAAACTTTTCATGTTGTTTATTGGGGTGAGAAATCAAAATTGATTAAAGGGAGCTTGAACGAGTGGCACTCGAAAATTGCTAGTTGTTTAAATTAGGCTAAGGATCGTTTGCTTCGTTTGTTTAAATTAGTGGTTTTGATGCTTATGAGTTGGAGGAATATCGTTTTGTTTCATCTCAAGTTTTTTTTTTTTTTTTTTTTGTCTAGAATAATGTGTAGCATGTAGTGGCAAAAGACAAGGATGTTAGTTTAAGGAAGGTGATGCTAATTCCATTTTTTTTCATGGGGCGATGGCCAGCTGGAAGAGAATTAATTTCCTAAACTGTATCAATGTTAGTGGGATCAGGATTTGCTGCTGTAGCAAATTCACACAGTTTGCCGCAGTAGCAAATCTCAGCCATCAATCCATGATCTGACGGTTCCAATTTACAGCACAAATTTCAACAATTTCATACAATGTCAAATCTTAACCGTTCACTTCAGATCAGACGGTATAGAACAGCTACGGCGTGCAACTGCGTGTAAATATTACAGCAGGAAATCCCATCCCGTAGTGGTACTTTGGTGGTAGGTGTGTATGATGATGTCTATCTGAAAAAAATCACATAATTTCGTGAGGCCTATGGTGGAGTTTTTTTTTCTTTTCTTTTCGCAATTTGTTGATTATACCTTAATCTTTGGTGAGAATTTTGAACAAACGTTAGAACTAGGCGTTTATGATCCCTTTTAGATCTCATCTTAGAGTTAAAGGTTGATTTTCATAAGAGTTTACTGATTGGAATTAATGCAGCTGAGGATTGGTTGATAGAGGCTTTTGTTGTGTTAAATTGTTAAATTTGGGCATAGTAAAATAGTTCAATTCATCATGGTTTATTTATAAATCAAATACTGATAATTTTTTTTAGGGGAACAAATATTGATCAATTAATTGACCATATATGTTGAATTTAAATATGCAAAAGATCCTTGCAATTATGGCCCCTTTGTTTTTTATTTTTTATATTTTTTTTTATCAAAGGGTCACTTTGTTTTATTCCCAATAAAAAGTTTTTTTTTTTCAACTTGACTATGCAATTCCAAAAAACACCTATTAAGTTGGTCTCTCGATTAATTTTTGTTTGAAAATATTTGATGTGGCTAATTTTTTGTGATTTGGCAGGCCACATAATTTTTCGAGTCAACATTTTAATTTTTTTTGCCTAAATGTTCTTTTTGTTTTCCTATTTAAAAAAAAAAAATCCTAGTCCTACTATTTTAAAAACCGGGTTTTTTGTCAGCCAATTTCACTTTTTTCTCCAAAATTCCATCTTTCATCTTTTTTTTTTTTTTTGGTACAAACCATCTTTCATCTTATTCTTGGATATTTTTACAGATAGTTTTTGGACATTGTTTATTAGACATTTTTTGGGCACATGAATATTAATGTGACCATATAAGCTCGACCGCGTCAATAAGGAATAAATAACATCAACAAAAATGACCTTAAAATGAGATAGGGTGGAAAATTCAGAAAAATATAAAATTGGAGACACAAAAAAATCATTTTTTAAATTGGGAACCAAACCTCCATTTAAAAAAAAATAGAGGAACCAAAAAGTAAAACAGATGAAATGAATCAAATTATATATTATTAGACAATATTTGTATTTTGTAGGGTGTCGTATATATTTCCTTGGCAAAAAAAATGAAAAACAAATTATTTATATATGCATTTGCTACTACAATTGGAAATAAACCAGCTCCTTATTGAAACCTTAAATTTATAACTTGGAGCATATATTCAAGTTCAATTCCATGACACTTTCTATCCAATTATCGGAACCTGATAGACAATTCCATCTTTATCAACCCAAACCCTAACCCTGTCACAGCGGAAGTCGGCGGTGACAAAAGATCCTTCTGGCACAATGATGGCATTCACCAATGGATTCTCACTCTGAATTGTAGCTTCTGCTACCTTTCCTTCCACTCCAACCAACTCTGGCCATGAGTTCTTACCTGAGAACACAATATTGATTAATTCAACCATCAAATTATAATTAATATTTCACAAACCGTTTAATTTAAACATATTATATTAGGCTTATAACACCTTACCTTTGCATTCATCAGACATTTTTTTCTGTGCCTTTTTCTTTCCTTTTGCAATTCTTGTATTTGTGATATATAATGCATTGCAATGAATACTGTATTTATAGTAGTTTTTGGTAGCAACCTTATGCGTATTTTTATTACAGAAATCTCATAAATTGTTGAACGGTCCATGATTTGACTTGTGTGTTATATTGTCCAAATTTGTAGGGATAAGATTTTGTCAAATTTTACGATATCACGCAATAGTGTTCTTATTTCAGAAGCATACATGTTAATTTTTTTAGTTAACAAAATGGTTATAGAATTGGCCTTGACAATTTGTTCATAAGGTGTTTGTGCAGGTTTTTTGGATTTAATATGTGTTCACAAATACGTCGATAAAGATAAGGATTGATTATAAATATATACAGGAAAAGATAAGAATTCGATTGAACTTGAAGCATATTATATTACGAGAACATAAGTAAACAAGTTGAAAACAAATATTTTGCATGACTGTTCAAAGGAATTATGTTATTATCATTATCTACACGGAACTTGGTTTTGATGTTCAAAGCGTTGAGAGTTGAGACACAAATGACATATACAAACTAGAAAATTGCTCTTCTCTTATCCAAAATTGTTCACTCTCATACCAATTGACGAAAATACTCCACATAGACGTTATACGAGCGTGATTAAGTCACGTTCTCAATTTAATGTGAGTTAACTCATATAAGTTGTAGTAGCGGTGAAGGATTTAGTATGAGAATTTTAAGAATCGAATATTACATGTTTCAATTTGGAACTTGATGATGTACTTTGCAATATTTTGGGAGGAAAATACTATTCATAGCGAATAGTTTGTCCCAAATTTGTCCCGAGAGAAGCTGATATGTCTTGGTTTGACCGTGTATTCCGCAAAGCAACAACTTTGATTGGCCAAATTGATTTTCGGGAGCTTTCTTGAGAATTATTTCGCATGATATAGCAATACTCATTTTGGGATTATTATTATTATGAAAACCCTAGTGTTGATTATGTTGGTTTTCTGTGTTGATTTAATGTGGAAGCCTTACTTATATTATGTTAAACTTGATGATGCAAATGGAGGTAATCGTGATATATATATGGTACAGTGGAAGTATTTTGTTATGACTTGATTTCATCGCAGTATTATATTACAAGCGTAGTTATCCGGCGCTACCCGAGTTACATTTTATTTAATAAAAATAAATGATATTCATTCATTCAATTTGATAAAGTACATCGATATAATGCAAATTCGCTAAAAAAAGATGATGAATCTGCGAACAAACTCACATCATCTATATTAATAGCATAAAACGGCAAAATACAAAATCCTGCACATATGAGTTACATATATAGTATAATATTATTATTTAGGTTATGTATAATATTTATTTAAAATTCATATATCTCATCTCATCTCATAAATAAATAATGAAAGAAAAAATTACTCATCATAATAACCCACAATCGATTAAATGATTTATTAACATCTATCTAAAATATAAAATAAACAAGGTCCTAGTTGTAAAAATTGAAATGATAATCATGAGTACGTGTTTAGAATGAATATATATAACAGACACATGTAAGAAAACAAATTTGTATATATAAAATTGATTAAATAAATAATTTAATTTTAACTAAATAATTATTTAAATTTTTCTCTATCAATATATTATTTAAAAAATAAATTATCTATTAAAAAAAATTGGTTGCAAAAAGTTTAGGTAACCTCTGGATGCTCACTAGGGTCATGGCAAACCTCAAGTTTAAAGAGCACTAGATAGCTACTTACGGATCATCTAGTAAAAATGTCATCACATCGACAACAATAATTGAACTCACAATCTTACGTGTCACTCATCTCTATACCAAATGAGTCAACACCAACAATATTGTGCGTGATTCAACTTCTTATCAATTGAGTCAACTTAAAATTATCTATTAAATTTGATAAAATATGTGCTGAGTTTAATAAATTTAATGAATGATAAAACTGAAAAACAAATAAGTAATTATAATTAAAATGTAGGATTATATTTAAAAAGAAAAAAAATGTATATAAACTAAGTTTTAATAATAATAATTCCCTAAAAAAAAAATAGATTTGTTACCCAATAACACTTGAATGAGATGATGAGAGATCTCTTTAAGTTTAACCAAACGACAAAGGTTATTGGGTTCGATTCCAGCCCTATGAATGCACCAATTAAATCTCTTGAGAGATTTTCCAACCATTGTGGTCCTACCCGTTTTGAGTGATTAGTCCCTGCAATTGTATGCAGAAGATATCTGGTTTATATAAAAAAAAAAAAAAAAAAAAACCTTTAAAAAAAGTGGTGATAGCGACAATTATTAAGGATGACAAAAAAAGTATATGCATTATATGCATGGATAAAATCCACCATGAGCATAAATTGGATAGATAAACTGCTAAAAGATACATGTTGTGTACAAGTATGAGTTATATGTCCCACATCGGATAAAAGGGTAAATGTTGAACACATTATAAATAAGAGGACCATAAACCCATAAAATTATCCAAAACCTAGAAGTAAATCATACATCACCAATTTTCAATATTACTGTTCAGGTGAAGACTTGTTTTTCAATTTTGAAAATTTTCTCTAGTTTTTCAAAATATGTTCTTGCAGGATCAGCGGATTTGACAATACTGGTATTTCTGATCAATTTCACTATTATTTTGTTCATTGTTGAAAGAATATTAGTTTTAGAGTTTTGTTAGACTTCTAATATATCATGCATTGAATAATTGAAGAATTGTATACCTAAAGGATGATATATATAACATGACAGAATAATATCTTCCATAGAGTATTGTCATCATATACAAAGCTCATAAATCATAAGCCACCAAAGACAATTGAAGAAGCAATTTTCCAGAAGTAGATAGCAATCATCATCTTTACGATTGATATGAGTTGAACTTTGAGACATATGATATGTATATATATTTTCTACTGATACAAACAAGACCTATTGCCCCACAGCTAGTTTGTGTCGAGTTCTATTATGACGCCCTAGGCCGGTACTTGAAAATTGTCCAAAGCCAGTTGAAGCTGTGAACAGAAGAACAACGTCAACTGACAAATAATATTTACCTAGGTAGTGAATTTTTTTTGGACACAATAAGTAGCACAAAAGTTTTCCAATTTACTAAACTTTATATACTTTACAACTTTATTTAACACAATTATTTCAAGAATCTGATGCAGTTCCCTTCGTTAACTTGTTTAAGAAAAAAGAAAAAAAAATGATGGTTCAATGGCTAGGCTCACCAGGCCATATGGGCTGAGAATACTGCAGCCTGTGATCCCTCCACTGTCAAGAGAAGGAAGTGTTCACTGCTCTGTGAAACCAGCCTCATGCGGATCCCTCCGTTCTAGTGACCAGGAGATCTGAGCCTTCGCCCAAATCCCATGGCCCAACTCTCAACTTGGAGTGGGCAGGCCAGCATAATGTACCCTACAGCCCAACCTGTTAAGACACAATCATGTTCCATCACCTTGTTGCTCCCACATGGGTTACAAGTTGGTGTAAATCAACTCAGCGAACAATTGGCTGTGTTGGAAGTTTATAAACCATTGCATATTCTATGTTTTAAACGATGTGGGACATTTTATTGCTCAGATATATTATGGTCTTGAGTTGGAAACATTCATGTCACTTGTCACATCGTATGCATGCTTAGTTTAGTTCATATTTATCCACTCTTTTCATAAAGCATAACTATACAATAATTTATCATGTCTATAGTGGCATATATATAATTGTTCAGCTTCACCACAGAAATTAACCTTGCCTCAAACTAGTTTGTGTGGACAAGTCTCTTTAGTGGCTTTGCTGGCTTATGATTCTCATACTATATTTTATCCTTAGTTCAAAGTGGAGTTGATAATGACTGAAAATTATTATCATTATTATATGTGCATGTTTGTTAGAAAACAAACAAACAAGCATTGACACCATTTTAGTTTTAAAATTAGGACTAAACTTGCATACATCTTTTAAAAAATGATAGAGGCAGTAGAGAACAGTAGGAACAGTGCCTATAGCACTATACCAAAGTTTTATCCTTCAACCTAAATATGATTTTGATATATTGATATTTGTCATTTTCCTTAAATAGCTAGGAATGACAAGTGCAGTGCAAACTGTGTGTGGACAAGCTTATGGAGCCAAAAAACATGCAGCAATGTGCATCACATTGCAGAGAGAAATCATCTTACATTTTGGTGCAGCAGTGACTCTCACATTTCTCTATTGGTTCTCTGGAGATTTTCTAAAAGCCATGGGGCAGACAGAGAGCATTGCTGCACAAGGTCAAATGTTCGCTCGCGGACTTATTCCTCAACTCTATGCATTTGCATTCAGCTGTCCAATTCAGAGGTCTTCGCAGGCGCAGAATATTGTTAATCATCAGACATATATGGCAGTTGGAGTATTCCTTCTTCATATGCTTTTTAGCTGGCTAGTCGTCTATGTTTTAGGCTATAGCCTTCTCGGGGCAGCCCTCACTCTCAGCTTTTCTTGGTGGATTCTTGTCTTTTTTAATGGATTGTACATCCTTTTTAGCCCAACATGCAAGGAAACTTGGATTGGTTTCACTGTGAAAGCCTTCATAGGAATTTGGCCTTACTTGAAGCTCACAGTTGCTTCTGCTGCGATGTTATGGTATGACTACATCCTCATTTTCATTCCAGTTGTGTTATTTGAACATTAAAATACAGGTATTGTATTTGACACTGTGTGTGTTTATTTCAATGTCTTACTTTTTCAAAATATGCACAAAAGTCAAATGACTTTGTATTCAACGTCAACAAATTGTCAGAAAAACATCTCTCTCTTCACTCTGTGATATATATGCATACATACACACAAATTAGCAAACAACCATTATTATTTTGAAAAACTTCACCTCTAGTTTAGACCAGTTTATTTTGATAAATGGTGAAATTTTTCTTATTGTAGCTTGGATATATGTTACAATCAGGGACTATTGCTTGTTTCAGGCCTGCTATCTAATCCCACAGTGGCACTAGATTCTATTTCCATTTGGTATGTTAACAATTTCTCTTAGAATAGTCTCTTATTATTTGCCACCATTTCATTTAACCATGATACTCCATTGTAATATACTTTTATTTTCAGCATGAATTACTTAGACTGGGATATGCAAGTTATGTTGGGCCTTGGTGCAGCAGCAAGGTTAGTGACAATCGACAAAAACAATGCTTTTCATTTAAACAACTTCCACACAAACATATTAAAAGTAGATCCTATGATTTCAGGGTGCGAGTTAGCAGAGTTAGGAGCAGATCATCCAAGAGTAGCAAAATTTTCTGTCTTCGTCGTGAATGCAAATAGCATCCTCATTAGCATATTTTTGTCCGCCATGATTTTGATATTCATGGTTGGCTTGAGCGACCTTTTCACTTCTGACTCCGAAGTAATTGAAGCTGTATCTGACTTGACTCCATTGCTTGCCATTTCTGTCCTTCTAATTGGCATTCAATCTACACTGTCAGATAAAATACTACCATTTACTGTTTTAAAATAAAATAAAATAAAATTATATGCATGAGCACCATATATGGTTTTTCCATACTTCTGAATCTGATCCCACCTTTTGTTTGCTGTTACTTTGAAAATTTCAGGTATTGCTATTGGAATTAGATGGAAAGGTTTGGTGACTTATGTAAACTTGGTTTGCTACTATGTCATTAGTCTTACTGTTGGATGTGTTCTTGGCTTTAAAACTTTTTTTAGGAGTAACTGTAAGTTTAAAACATTTCTCTCACTGATTATAGTTTATTAAATTGGTAGAGTTAGATTAATGAAATGAATGCAATTGTGATTTCTTTGGGAATTTGGTGGGGAATGATCCTTGGAGTTTTTCTACAGACTGTTATACTATTAGTTCTGACTGCCAGAACAAATTGGGGTGCAGAGGTAATCAAAACTTTTTTTTGCCTAGACTATAAGATTTTATCTGTTTCATGTTCAACATGAATTGTTTGTCACTTGGGAAGGTGTGAAATAATTTATAATGTTGTTGTAGGTTGAAAAAGCTATTGTTCGTGCTAAGAGGTCTGCTGAAGACGAGACCTTTGATCAACTGGTTGCCGACGTATAGAGGCATTTCTCTAACTGTAACTTTTATATTCCAGGCATGGAAGAACACTTTAACAACATATTAGTTAGGACTGGAGTTGATAATGGTGGATACAAATATCGAGGAGTTGAGAATCTGAGATTTATCTGTTTCCTTATTTATGCCGCATCTCTTCCACGAAAGCATGCTTTTCTCTTCAAATTGCCACTGCCAATACACTCTCTGTCCTTTCTCCTCTTGGTCTTGAAACCCTTTTTCATACTAACATCTATCTTTCAGCATATTCTAAATCTGTTTTAGAAAATGTTGAAACTTTGAGGAAGTGATTCTTTGGGCTGAGTAAAGATCAGCAAATATTTCTATCTGGTATTTTGAAACACACTGATGTATATAACAAGTCAAATTTGTCTGTACTTTTACATTTAAAAAAGGGCTTCCGAGTAGATGATTCATCGACATTGCTCTTAGAAAAGTTTTGTAGATTGACCGGTTTCTTAGAAATTATCTGGAGTTGATTCAATCGGCTCGAAGGCCATCAATTTTGCTTACATGCTGCATTTGTGCTTCTTAAAGTTGCACATGAGTTATTTTGTTCCTTCTTTTTTATTGTTAACTTGTAAAAACAGTTGTTATATTTATTGTTCAACTTGTTTGATCTATGAATATTTATATTCTCAACTTAAATGGGATAGCTCAAAAACAATTTATCTACTTACATATCTGAATTCAGTTTCCATCAAGCAATTTCTGAACAGTTGCTTCTATATATTCTTTTGAAAAGGCAAAATATTTTTCTGCATAATATGAACAAAAATGGTACAACTTAACAAGTATAGTGTCCATGGCTGAATTTAGATCATGAAGATCCACACCAATGTCTATGAATATATTGCTACGTTAAAACAATACTTACCAGTTTATTTATTTTATTGCAACTCACTTAACTACTCCACTAAATGTTGGAGAAATTTCCTAAATATATATATTTGGAAGCTTGCAATGATTAAATTGATGTAATGATATCATTTTAACATATTGTATATCATATGGTTTGATGGTTGTGTTGTAGGAATTATGCTTGAAGCAGACCAGCGAATATATTTGGAAGTTTGCAATGATTGTAATGATATCACTTTAACATATTGTATATGAGTCTAATTGTCACAGACAGTGCCATAACTCTTTGAAAATTCTTCCATAGTTGCTTATATTTTGATAAATTTCAGCAAATTTTTGTTCTTAACTGCCTTCAATTTAATTATTCTACACTGTTATATTGGCCTTGGTGCCATTTAATGCTCTCAAAGCCGATATTAAGCCAACTACTTTAAATCTTCATATATAATGCATAATATGGAGAGAAAATAGGGTGTTGAATGAAATTATAAAATTTGGAGGTGTGTATTTACATTTATATTGTTGTTTAACAAAACAAAATACAACTATTTAATTTTGGCAACAATAATGCCTATACATAATGCAATAGTTCAGGTGAGATTCAGACATTCTTAAATGTGGGCCTAAGAAGTGACATGTAAGTGGCACTTTTGTACCCCAAAAACACTCAGAAGAACAATATTGACCCACCTAAAAGTCTTATTCACAACTAAAACGTGAGTACTGGTCCTTTTATCTTCTTTGTCTATGTTTAGTAATGATTGCCAACAATAAAAATCAAAGGCCAACAACAAAATGTGGAAGGGTAGCTACAAAATGAAAAAATAAATGAAAATTCTCATTGATAAATGATCTACTTGTAATGTTGATGCTTCATTCCGAACAGTGAGTGAACTGGTTAGGACTTGTTGTAGGGAACATAATGGAAAACCAACCATTTCTAGTGGGGCTTGACTCACACTCACACACACACATTGCAGATTTATCATCAGATGCTATTGAAGAATTCTTGGAACATAGGCCTATTGGGTTGAGATGGTGGCTTAAACTTGTTGCTTGGGAGTCAAGACTCCTATGGATCCTTTCTGGTGCTTCTATTGTTGTCTACCTTTGCAATTTTATGTTAAGCTTTGTGACCATGATGTTTTGTGGACATTTAGGATCTCTAGAGCTTGCTGGAGCATCCATAGCCAGTGTTGGAATTCAAGGTCTTGCTTATGGCATTATGGTATGATTCTCATGCTATCTACTTTACCCTCAGTTCAAAGTAGAATTGTTAATGTCTTAGAAAATATTTATCATTATTATATTATATGTACATCATGTTGACAGCATTTTACTTGAAAAATTTGGACCAAACTTACATAAGAGTGCCTAGAGCTCTAAGCACTGTTCATATTGATTCAATCACAAAGCAACAGTTTTTTCAAAAGACGGTATTTTACAACTTTTCAAAAATGTTGGTGGAATTTGTACTATTTTATAGTAGAGAACAGTAAGACTTAGCATTGTACCTAAGTATTCACCTTAAGATTAATGTTAAACCTAACTATGATTTTTTAATATATTCATATTTGTCATTTTCCTTAAATAGCTAGGAATGGCAAGTGCAGTGCAAACTGTGTGTGGACAAGCTTATGGAGCCAAAAAGCATGCAGCAATGTGCATAACATTGCAGAGAGCAATCATCTTACATTTTGGTGCAGCAGTGATTCTCACATTTCTCTATTGGTTCTCTGGAGATTTTCTAAAAGTCATAGGACAGACAGAGAGCATAGCCGTGCAAGGTCAAGTGTTCGCTCGTGGACTTATTCCGCAACTCTACGCATTTGCATTCAGCTGTCCAATGCAGAGGTTTCTCCAAGCGCAGAACATTGTTAATCCTCTGGCATATATGGCAGTTGGAGTTCTCCTTCTTCATGCGCTTCTTAGCTGGCTAGTCGTTGTTGTTTTAGGCTATGGCCTTCTAGGTGCAGCCCTTACTCTCAGCTTTTCTTGGTGGATTCTTGTCTTTTTAAATGCATTGTACATCATTTTTAGTCCAAAATGCAAGGAAACTTGGACTGGCTTCACTATGAAGGCCTTCATAGGAATTTGGCCTTACTTTAAGCTTACAGTTGCTTCTGCTGTGATGTTATGGTATGACTACATGCTTATTTTCACTCCAATTATGTTATTTGAACATCAGAATTAGCCACCAGATGTGTTTATCTATCTCTCTTAATTTATATTTTCTACAACTTGCACAGATTCCAAAATATACACGAAAACGAAAGGACACCGTACTCGACGACAAAATTTTAATGTCAACAAATCATATCTCTTTTCACTATCTGACATATATGAATGCATACACACAAATAAACAATTAAGGACTAGTTTGTTTTGATAATATGAAATGTATCTAATTGTAGCTTGGAGATATGGTACAATCAAGGACTAGTACTCATATCAGGGCTGCTATCTAATCCCACAGTGGCACTGGATTCTATTTCCATTTGGTATGTTAACAATTTCTCTTAGAATAATGTTTCTTAATATTTGCCAACATGTTATCTAACCATGATACTCCATCCTAATGTACTTCCATTTTCAGCATGAATTACTTAAACTGGGATATGCAAGTCATGTTGGGCCTTGGTGCAGCAGCCAGGTTAGTGACAATTGACCAAAAACAATGTGTTCTATTTAGACAATTTTCACTTATATTAAAAGTAGGTCCTGTAATTTCAGTGTGCGAATTAGCAATGAATTAGGAGCAGCTCATCCAAGAGTAGCAAAATTTGCCATCTTCGTCGTGAATGGGAATAGTATCCTCATAAGCGTAGTTCTGTCCGCCATTATTTTGATATTCCGGGATGGTTTGAGAAACCTTTTCACTTCTGACTCTGAAGTCATTGAAGCTGTATCTGACTTGACTCCATTGCTTGCCATTTCTGTCCTTCTGAATGGCATTCAACCTATACTGTCAGGTAATAATTATAATTTATAATCATAAACACCAGTTTCAGTTTTTCCACATTTCTGAATCTGATCCCTGCTTTTGTTTGCTGTTCTTTGAAAAATTTCAGGCGTTGCAATTGGAAGTGGATGGCAAGCTTTGGTGGCTTATGTAAACTTGGCTTGTTACTATGTCATTGGTCTTACTGTTGGATGTGTTCTTGGCTTTAAAACTTCTTTAGGAGTAGCTGTAAGTTTAAACAATTCTCTTACTGATTTTAGTTTTATATTTGTACAAAGTTAGCGCCGTGTAATGAATTTAATTGTGATTTTTATAGGGTATCTGGTGGGGAATGATCCTTGGAGTTTTTATACAGACTGTTACACTAATAATTCTGACTGCCAGAACAAACTGGGGTGTAGAGGTATTCAAAACATCTGGTCTAGACAAGAATTTATTTGTTTCATGTTCTACATGAAATTGTTTGTTGCGTGAGGTGTGAACCAATTTATAATGTTGTAGGTTGAAAAAGCTATTGTTCGCGTCAAGAGATCTGCTGAAGACGACACTTTGGATCGACTGGTTGCCGACGTATAGAGGCATTTCTTACTGTAACTTCTCTATTCCAGCAATCCAGGCATGGATGGAAGAACACTTTAGCAGATTTGTCTTGTTTTCAAACTTCAGGGATATTGATGTTGGGTTTGTTCTGTATATCTTCTAGGATTCTGAGTTTGGGCATAAGCTCAACAACTAAGCTGAATAGGAAGTTGGATAAGAATTTCATGACATGGCAGGTTGTTAGTATATGTGAGGGAATATCTGACAAGGAAGGAAAGTGAGGGTATTTAACATCTTTTCTGTTAGAAATCTTTTGGGTTGAGCAATAACTCTTGAATACGGGGTTCTTCTGTTTCGAACAAAAAAAAGGGGATTCTTTTGTAATATCATTTCCTGTCCTCTGTTAATTTGGTTTCCTAAAAAATATCAGTTCATACATTTTTATGATTTTAAGTAAAACAAATCAGTTTTCAGACCCAGCATTAGTATTTCAACCAGTGGAAGGATTATGGAAAGGTGGATTTCAAAACTCTCATTTGATGATGGCGGAACCAATTAGGTGGTGGAAAATATGACTCTAAATAATGTTTGACTTCATTAACTAGTAACTATAAGATCAAAGAAAAGGATCTCAAAATATAAATAGATATAATGTAAAGATTACATTAAAAAGAGTACAATACTGCATTGCTCTCCAGAAAAAACAAAATTTCAGGTTCCGCAGCTTAAAATGATAACCAGGGAAAACACCAAAGTAGCCAACCATATTTGGCAGAAAATATAACCAAATGTACTGTCCAAATACCCAATGATGCATTTATGCTCTATTCATGACATTACTCAACCTCTAGGAATCACAATACATTAAAGGTACAAAGATTGAACCGTCTACTGTTCAAAACAACATTGAGGAAAGACACGCCACTCATTAGGGGGCAGCATAAGGCTTCCAAAAGATCAAATACGAGATATCAGAAGTGGAATGACTGAACCCTCTTCCAACTCTGGCTGGAATATATCTAGTTCCCCATATCTTTCTAGGACACGCATCCTGCAGTCCTCAGCAGCCATGGTTCCAGTAGAATATGCACCATGAACAGACCCTGTATATAATACACTCGTTGCTTCCCCTGCAAAGAATAAGTTATCTACAGGAACCCGCAACCTCTCATACAGACCATGCGGTTTCCCAACTGCGTCAAAACTATAAGAACCTAGTGAATTAATATCTGTACCCCACCGAGACACGAGATACTGAATCTGCATAAAGGAAACAGACTCAATTCAGCCATATAGCTATCATCAGAGAATCTATGCACAAGAACCTAAATGGATTAAATTTTAAAGATTCTGTACCCTACAAAACATGGTTCAAGAGATTTCACTCCTCTAAACTAGACAGTACACATTAGAAAGTAAAATACAAGTGATAATTTTTCTAATCAATTAGTTTCAATTCCACACTATATCTTCTAAAATGCACCCTTCAGTCCCTATCACTTTAGAGGAACCAAATCCACTTTGAACCTCTCACTTTTATTCCATAGGAAAAAACGAGTTAAATAAAATTAAAACTATTATAATTACCGGTGAAGAAGCATCAGGAAGGATCTTCTTGAGTTGTGTGAAAGCAAAGTCGGCAGCTGCTTCATCAGACATTTTCTCAATGTCTTTGGCCAGCCGCCCAGCAGGCATGTAAACAAGAACAGGATGACCTGCAGCTTTGTGAAGATTAAGAAAGTAGCTGCATCCATAAGATGTCTCAGCAACTACTCCCAGGAACTCCACATTGGGCCAAAATACATTTTTGAAGTGTAAAATTATTTTATTCTCAACTCCAACCCCGATATCGGCAATGGCAGCTTCTTTCCAATCTGGAAGTTTTGGCTCAAATTTTATTACATTTGCTTTCAGTACCCCAAGAGGTACAGCAATGATAGCAGCATCAGCAACAAATGTTTTCCCATTTTCAGTAGTCACCTTCACTCCATTATATCCCCTAACTATCTTTGTCGCCCTGAAAATAGGCATCATCAATGCCAGTTAGTTTGGCAAACCAACAAAACAGGACAAAGACTTTCAAAACAAAACTTCAAACAAATATATACCTGTGCCCCAACCGAATGTCAAGACCCTTGGCTAGGGTATGTATAACAGGTAGGTAGCCCCTGACCATAAGACCATGACCACCAGGGAGCAATTCTTCCTGTAACCAGATATATAGAGAAGGGTGAGTTACACATCAAAATGTTAATGCACGTAATGATTACAAGTTACTCGCAACATAATGTGAGTATATGAAACCATACGGAGTCACTTATTAATCTCATTTTTATATCCCTTACATCTAATATTATAATATCCTCAATAAAAGCCGGTACAAATGGCATATTATTAACATTTAACCTAAAACTCGCACCAATGGTGTATAAATAAGAACTTGCCACCTAATAATTGTTTCCTTCAATAATGTGTCTAATAAAAAAGATCAACAAGGACAAAGAACTGAAATGGAAAAACCAAACATGAATCCTCAGTCCACCGCCATGCAATTCAAATTTCAATGACATAAACTTGAAATAGATTTTCAAAAAAAAAAAAAAAAACTTGAAATAGACAAATACAAATAATAGAACCCAAACATCTTGAACACGGTTTCTTGCAATTACCTGGTCCCAACATTTCAGTGATATAGAATCAGAATCTGCAGCAAACCAGCCCTCCATTCTGCATAAATACCACTGAAGCACCTTGTGTGAAAGCCCCTCCAACCTGCATCCAATAATGAAAATCAAATTATATATACACTACATGAGCTTTGATAAAATGAATGGTGGTCAAAAAATTTGAGTTTTATGCCAATAATGACCTCAGTTCTGGCTTTCTTTCAAAAACAATTGAAAGTGCACGTAGAATGGACATGTCTTCACTGAATTCCTGTCGTACATTATCTGTCTGCATTAATGAAGTGTCAATTGTTAGATGAGATGCTCATTGTAAACAAGTTGAATCAAACATTTGCGATTTCAATTAAAAAAAATGTATTCCTGAAAATTTGAATTCTAAGAAATACAACACATCAGGTACACCTAATACCTAGAAATAAACAAATGACATACCTCTTGCAAAATCATTTCAAATGTTTTACCAACTTCTGTAACCAGCTCTTGTGGAACTTGATTCCCCTCCATATCGAAGAGTGCATAGCTGTAAAAAGTTGACAAGTTTGAATTGAAGAATCCCATATCCAATAATATACCATTCAAGTTGACCAGAGGAAAGATTGAAGCATGCAATGTAGTCGTTAATTACTTACAAAAGCATTGAAGAAATTGATAACTACTACCATATAATAACAAAAAATGCATTTACCTTTCCAAATCATGATCGTATAGGACAGAGTTATCCTCACAAGTCCGGTAAAGAGGTAGTCCCAGCCTCCCAATCAATGGAGCCAGAGGATTCTCATTGCAAACTCCATGCAACCTGAATCATAATCATCCATTTTCAATGCTAAAATAAAAAAGAAAGAAATCTTGCGTTTTTGTCAACATGAAAAAATCAGAACAAAAAGAGTATAATCTTTACCATGATGCACCTAGGTCAACAGGAAAACCAAATGAGTAATCAGTGTGAATTCTGCCACCAATTCTATCCCGTGATTCTAAAAGAACGACCTGAAAAGTAGTGAACTTCAGTACAACTCTCAATCCAAATAAAGGAGCTGATAGATACAAAAGTATGTATGTTGAAATGAGAATAAGAGGAAAAATAATAATAATTAAAGGAGATGGTGTCTCTCTTCATTAGCTAAATATATGTGTGTTCATATGTCACCATGTGGAAATGATAATTTGTCCCAAAGGTGTGGTTTGGTTTGACTAAAGTACAAAGCCAGTCAAATCCAATTTTAAACTCTAACAAAACAACCAAGTGAAGTTGTATAATCCAAGATAGCATAAAATGGTTTTAAACAAGCTACTGTTACTTTAAGATAACTTATTGAGCCAAAATACAACAATCGCAATCATAAATGAGTTGCAAATATTTCCAATGAAATAGATTGCAATTAGCATTAAACTTAAGTTATATGTACAGGACATTTAATTCTTAATCATCTTCAATTAGTAGACATAACTAACAACCCACAGCAAATAACAGACACAGATAATTGTAGTCATATAGCCACAAGCCAAAATCGAAGACAAACATTGTGTATTGATGTGGCATGTAATCTATAAAACACTGACACTTCAGATTGAAGGTGTGTCTGGCATCCAAGGGACACATGTTGCACCTTAAATAGTTTCAACAACAACTAGCCAGTCTTATCCCACTAAGTGGGATCGGCTACATGGATCAAATTACGCCATAAACTATATTTCTATCCAACTCATTAATCTTTAGATCTTTCTTAATAGTTTTTCTAGGTCTTCCTCTACCACTAGTGATATGACCATCCATCATCTTATCTACTCTCCTTAGTGTCAGTGTCATTGCATGTAACTCTTGGCAAACTGAATAGTAAGTAAAATAAAGTAAACCGCTATATCATTTGCTTGAATACCTGGAATGAAGCATCATGAAGTGCACGGGCAGCAGCAATCCCAGCCATGCCACCGCCTATGACAATAACAGACGGCGACCTTCGAGGCTGCTGATCAACATTGACATAACACAAACCTACATAGGCAGTACAACAACAACAACAAAAATCAAAGTCAATAACAAACATAAACACACTAATAGAACCAAAACATGTCAAATAAACACAATTATCAGACACAAAAACACATCAAATCTCTATTAGAAACAAACCAATAAAACTCTTTAATTATTCATCATTTCAGATTCTGATGATGACAACGACCCAAAAGATTTTTCACTTTTTTCTCTCTCTCACTTTTCAAACCCTATTCACGTATTTTTTACCAATATATAAAAATAACAACATCATAAAAATTAGAAATTTAATCAATGAATATATAAAAAATACCCTGATCACAAAAATTTAGAAATTTAATCAATTAGGAGTAAAAGC
Organism: Medicago truncatula; assembly: GCF_003473485.1. NCBI lineage: Eukaryota > Viridiplantae > Streptophyta > Magnoliopsida > Fabales > Fabaceae > Medicago > Medicago truncatula. The sequence continues at coordinate 40,506,460 of NC_053046.1, forward strand.
AGCGAAATTAAAGCCCACAAACCTAAAACCAGATCTATTATAATCTAATCAAATAATTAATTACCACATTCAGAACAAAAAAAAAAGCATCAACATTTATAAACCAAAATAAAAAATAAAAAGAGGGTAGTTAAAAAATGAACCTTTTCGTGAATTGGGATTAGTCTTAATTCGTGACTCCATAGTTGGAATTAGAATGAAAATTAATACTACTTAGGCTATTGGAATTGGATAATGAAGGTTTAAAATGAAGATTAAAGATTAATAAACAAGTAATGAAGTGAAAGGAATTATGGTTGGAGAATAAACGCAGTTTTCCAAACCAGCTCATGCAGCTAAATTTGTTGAAATTCAAATCAACGAAAACGAAATTAGGGTTTTTTTCTCTTCTCAGCTCGATCGGATCATGAAGCGAATTTCGCTGTTGTCTATGGAGATCGATCCGAACGAGGAGAAGAGAAAATTGGTTTTGGTTTGGTCGGTGTTTGGTTATTGGTTTTGAGAGAAGAAAGAAAATAAGAGGAAAGTGAAATTCGTCAATAATTGGTGCGAAACGAAAAAGGAGATTCAGATGCTGCTGTTGGTGATGATGCTATGGTTATATATAGACTGTGTTATGGTGGTTGATAACAAACAAAACCTTGTTGAGGACAATAAAGGGACGCGTCCTATGTTACAGGGGTGTTTTCGGAGTTTTCTATTATTTCTTCAAACGACACATGGCATGACAATTATAATATTTTGCGATCGGATTAATCTTTTGAATCGGATAAAACTATAATGAGCGAAAAATCTCTTCTCAAAAGATTTGACACTATTACATTTTCTTCACCGAATTCGAACTTATAATTATTTTTAGTGATTGGAATTCGAACCACTGACCTTGAGTATACAATGTATTGTTCATATCAACTGAATTAAGTTTACGAGGACGAACTTATAATCTTTAGTTATACTAAGGGTATGATTGATTTGCTAATTTTTTTTTTATTAAATGATATTTTGCATGTTGTTTGATTTATAAATTGGTTAAGAGATCGAACAAATATATAACACAACTAACTCGATAAAAACATAATTTCTTATCGTTCACTAAAATTATGAGGCAACTTTTTATTGACAATACATACGTCATAAATATCAAAATTCTATTTTTATTTTTCAACATATAAATATTATCTCTCTTAAGAGCATTTACAATAGAGACTCTCATCTTTGAGGTCTTAAATGGGTCCCATATTGACACGTAACTTTTTAATAATTTTTTAATAATAGTACTTAATAGGTACTCAACCACTCCAATGGAGACCCTATAACAAAAGGTCTAATTGGATCCCACCAATATTATTTATTCAATACACTATCTATTTTAATACACTTTTTAATTATTATTTTAATAAAAAGGTGGTGTGGGTCCATTTAAGAATGAAATCTTAATTTAGAATTTGCATCTTTTAAGACCCTCAGTTTTTTTTTCTCACAATGGGGGTACCTATTAGGTACCAAGTCTTAAATGTTTAAAAGATATAATTATATGTAACAGACATCAAGAGGCATCATCGACATCCCAACTAGGTTGGCACTCCGAGAGACCTCCATCCTATACCGCCAAACTCAAAAGATATAATTAAAAAAGGGGGAAAATATTTACAAAAGGAGTGGGGACTAGACCAAAACCCTAAAATGAACAGAAAAGAAAAGAAACAGAGGAAACAACAAAACAGTCCAAAGAACAGATCAAGGAAATCTGTAATTAGGAAATCCACATCTATCTCGAAAGAAATCAAGCCTCAATTCACTTGGTAGAATGTCAAGCCAAACCACACTAATAGTAGCAAGTAAGTCATTTCCCTTAGGTAATAAGGGTCCTCTATTATTAATGCAAAACAGCTCTAACATTCCAATAGAGGAAATTCATTGACTAGTCGAATGATTTAGTAGGTTGCTTTGCTAAGACTTGTTGTACCTTGAGTTTCTGTTTCTGTTTTCTTGTTAGAACAGGCATGAAGTCTTCAGCTGCTGATCTTTCATCATATTCTCGGACTCTTGCCCACAAATCTAAACCATGCTCGATATTCTTGCTAGGATGAACCTCTTGCTTTTGCAAAATAACCACATCTTGTTCCTTTTCCGTGGGCATACTTCCACTAACAACACTGGGTGGTTCGACAACCACATGTGATTTCAAGGCGTGTGATCCAGCATGCACGTCATCGTGCTCAACAACAGTATCCATCTGAACCTGCACCGATTCTACAAACCCTTCATGCACCTCTTGGTGCTCAACAACATGTGATGAATGTGGTGCACTCTCAATGGAACCTTTGGGACTCTCCTCCAGCTCCCTCGGGCTCGAAAGATTGTAATCCACCTCATCTGAAAGCAAACTAGAGACATCATCCATTGTGGGGTTCTCCAACACCTCCCTTGATGTTAGATGTAATTGCTCTGCTCTCTCAGAATGCACGTCAACGTGCGCAACAGGAGAAACAACTTCTAACACTGGCATAGTGTGTGGCAAGGATAGTCCATTTAGTACTTACTCCCTCAAACTCAAAATAACGTCTCTTTAGCATTTTTTTTCTCTGAATCAAAATAATTATGACTTAATTACCTTTTTGGTCCTCTGACTATTTAATTGGTATCGGATTGGTCCTCTAACTAAAAATTGATTTATTTCGGTCCTCTAAGTTTCTCACTGTTACTACATTTAATCCTTTCTGTTAGTTTTATTCAAATAAACGTTAGGGTTTCTGTTATGTGGGCATCTGATCTCCTGTTTCACACATACATATGAATACCTTAACAAGGCATAGGACCAAAACGTTTAGAGGAGCCACATAACACAAACCCTAACGTTTATTTGAATAAAACTAACAGAAAGTACTAAATGTAATAACAATGAGAAACTTAGAGGACCGAAATAAATCAATTTTTAGTTAGAGGACCAATCCGATACCAATTAAATAATTAGAGGACTAAAAATGTAATTTAGCCAATAATTATCATTTTACAATATCAATGTATTTATTTTTTTTCCACTATTATATCATTTATTTATTGAATTTAATCCAACTTAACTACTCCACTAACTATATGTAATAAAGGTATCTTAGTAAATTACATTAATTACCATTAAAAACAACATAATTAATCATTTTAAAAAAATTTGTGCACAAACCTTAAACGACTATTATGTTAAAATAGAGAGAATATTATTTTACAAATTAGACTAGACCTGTCTTAAAAAAATATTTATCATCTCATTTAAATTATTTATTTAAGTTGAGAAGGATGGAAGTGAGGGGAAATCTTTCTGGAGATATTCTATTGTGATTTATTCCACAAATGTCGCACTGTCATTGTATATTCGAATATCCATGCGCCAATATATAACATTAGTTAAAGGAAAGAGTTGATTTTATATGATAAAAAAAGAGTTTTTTTTTTTGTCAAAAAAAAAAAAAGAAGAAGTTAGCTAAAATATTGACATATTTTATGAGTTAAATATGATTTTACTCTTTCTAAACATATCAACTCTTATTTTTAGTCCTCTATAAATATCCTCCAAATTTACTTACGACATATCATTCTTAAGAATTTAAAATACATTTAACATTTTTGAAGAAAAAAATGTTAAATGTATTTTTTTAAGAGAAACTTCACATTTTTTTAACATAATAATCTAATTATTTAATCTTTAATTTGAAACCCAAAATAAATCTCCCTACAAGAATTGCCTAGTTTTTATTTTAGAGAAACTTCACCTTTTTTTCAAAGTTCTCTTTTTTCCTTCACTAATTGAGGAAGGTGGTTTTATGTCTTTCTTTAACCTATAAATACCACTAAGTTCTTGTACTATATCAATTTAAATGAATGAATATCGTTTTGTTTTTGTTAAAAAAAAAAAAAAACTTTAATATGAAGTTATAGATAAATTAATGATTTTGTAAAAAAAAGGACAAATTAATGATATTTTAATATATAATCATTTAAAAAATTTACTCGAAATATAAAACACGAGCTTTTGTAAAAATGTAGGGACTAAAATTATTGATGAAAAATTAAAGAGACCAATATTTAAAGGAAACTTTTTGAGGATTAAAAATGAAAGTTGTTTTTTTGTCAACAAAAAAAAAATGTGGAAGTTGTTTTATGAAGTAAAAAAAATATGGAAATTGTTTTATGAGGTAATAGTCATTTTGATCCTTTCCTTAAAAAAAGTCATTTTGGTCCTTTTTTTTAAGAAGCTAAATTAGCCCACCAAATTAGTATTGGAGAGAATCGAAGCTAAGACCTTGAGGAGGAGCACACTCCCATGTCCCAAGCTAACCCACATTTTTATTTATTTTTGGTGAAATAATTTAGTGGCTAAAAATTCACCTCTCAAAATGAAAATCATAGATTTTTAATATATGATTACAAATATTTTTTACACTTCGATAAAGGAAAGAGTTAATCGAAAAAAAGAGGTTGGAGAGGGAGAGTCGGGACTTGCAAGAAAAGTGGAGTTGGAGAAGTTTAAGTTGAGCACATGGTGTGGCTGGCTAGGAGGAGAGGGAAAAAAGAAGGTTAGCCATAACAATTGAGAGGTTTCTTACGTTAATATGATTAAAGGGAAAGGGAAGAAGTATGAGGGAGTCACAGCTGATGTGAAATTAGGTGTTGAGGTGTTATGGAACAATGTGGTTCTTTTTTGCTCTGGGAAAGTAAACATGTTATTTGTTAATAATGTTCCTATTACAAATGCCCTTGTTCATGATCTCAAGAATGACTGGGAGACTTTGACAGCACAAGTTCCACTAATGACATTACAGCGGACACACATAAACAATCCCATTTAACATGCGGAATTGCGGACTACTAGCCTCAAGGTTCATATTGAGAGTAGCTGATGCGGACCATTTGAAACAATTCTAAACATACATTCAAGATCATATTATGTATACACTTTAGAGGTCTTCTAGGGTTGTAACGTGACTTAGGTTAAAGAGATATATATTTGAGAAAGTAGGTTAACAAAACAACTTGAAGTTAGATTAGCCATACAAATTGCAATTGTATCAAAATATGATGAGTACGAGTAGAACTACTTTTTTTTTTTTTTTTTTTTCTTTTTGAAAAGATCAATTTTTGTGCTTTTTGATTATTTTATTTTTTTTTGTGTGTGTAGACCCTTATATTTTATGGTTTATTTACATTCTTTTGTAATAAGCAAGTTCTACTGATACACCATCCCAAATTTAGAATGTTGCTAATTGTAAAGAGCAACCCAAACTTTATTTCAAATCATGCCAAATTCTTTAAATACTATTTACCTAAATTCAAGAAAAATCAAATAGATGACATTAAGATTTAAAACTTGTGAGGAGAAACTATCACTGCAATAACTTATCAAAGAGCGATTAAACCACCACTTTTCTCCAAACTTAACCACCTAATTTTGTTTCTTTGTTTATCTCTCTTTTTTCCTTACTAATTTCTCTCTTTTCCGCTCTTACACCTATTAAGGAATAAATATTTCACTCTACTCTTCCATAATGCCTACCACATTTGCAATTATGAGTTGTAGTCATATCCTCCAATTCTATCACAACACCTTCCCCGCAACATGTCACCATTCATCAATATACACGACATACTAAAACATTTATCAATAACATCATCGACAAACAACACTAGGCTCATACTGCGGCTTGAGATCTTTTAAATGATCTAACTCATCAACAAATATCATCAAACATTCTTTAAAAAAAAAACAAATATCATTAGACATTACTTGAATCTTCTAATGCAATTCAACCTCAGCTAGTTATTTATACAACTTAGTGTTCCACATTTAATACCTCTAGAATTTTATATAGTTTTGAACCTTAATGATGATAATGTGTTCATGTATGTTATGTCTTATTGAAGATAGCCTTAAACTCTTATGACATACAAGTCACAGTATGGCAAACCAAAATTCTAAGAAGTATATTTTTTTTTTGTTACAATTCTAAGAAGTATTTAATTTTAGTGTTCGACATGATCCGAGAGAGAACTATATACAAAAAATGCGTCACTAGAATTGCTCATGCCTCAGGCAAGGAAAATTAAATATGAAAACTTCCTTTAACAAGAGGACTCAATCATAAATCCCCTCTTACTTTATCATAAATATTATAGAAATTCAAACTTCTCAAAGTCAAATAGTTTTTATCTCTCAAAAAATAGTCAACTATTATATGTACTAGTTTTTTGGCAAAATGTCAAATTGATATATTCTCCAAGATAGTCTATGCATGCATCCAGTCCACCACATGGTTGATGATGCAAAAGGCAAGCTTAGTTGATTTCTACAACAGATAATGGTTAATTCATATTTGCTTCAAGATAAAAAGTCAAACTTCTTAAATCACAAAATAATAATCACACTCTCTCATAGCATGTTTCATACTTTGCATAGAATGTCTAAATAAGTTTTATTTTATCTTTTCAATATAATATTATATATTTTATTTCAATTGTGTATACTTATGAAGCCTCCATACTCTAAATATGGAGTCGTATCCGTATCAGATATCGATACTTTGCGGATATTCGCGGATATGTATCCACGAAGTATCGGAATTAATTATTTTAATTTATAATATATATTTTATCGGATATTTATAAGATACTCGACAAATACACACATATACTTATAAGATACTTCACATATATATACACTCGAAAAAAATGAAGGGTAAAAAAGTGAGATTGTGTCGTGAAAATTAAATGGAGATGTATAAGATTCAACATTAATCAAACTTTGTTTTGAATTCTTTTATCGATGCATTTGTTGATATCTAAATATATGAATGAAAATAGAATATAATTTGTTTTTTTTTTTTTTTTAAATTGTGACCTTTACGATTAAATAGTAATGAAGCGTAATCAATACTTTTTTTCAAGTATATTCATACATATAAGTTTTAGTATAAAAATCTTGTTAACGTATTTTAGCCGTATCGTATCTTAAATTTATAAATTTTGTGTATCCGCATATCTGTATCATATTGGACTAGCTAGGTGTATACTACTTATCTTTGTTAGATGTTATTTTTTTGGAATTTTTTTCACATTATGCTTTCAATAATGCAAATTAAAAGGTAACCGAGAAAAGGAGAGAAGAGAGAGGAATTGAGGTAAGTAAAGAAGAGAAATTCTCATCACAAATTATGCAAGTCACAAAGTCTCTCTATTGTGGCTTAGTTAACCTTTGCCTCAAGTAACGCCTTGAATTTCCTAATCGTAATTAGCTTTAGGACCCCTTGAGGTACAGTTGTTTCCAACAGCTTTTTAATTAAACACATACCAAAATAAGCTGTTTTTAATAATGTAAATTTTACTATGTCATTTGTTAATTTAGTTGGAAAGCTGCAATTGTATTATGTGATGTGAGGACCTTGTTTAATTTGTAGTATACTTATCTGACATTATAAATGTTACTAGCCAAAAAATTATTACATTATTAATATGTTTTGATGCTTAGGTATAAAAATTTGAGCCAAAGGCCCAGAAAAAAAAATAGAAGCCAGAGAGAGAAAGGAACTAATAATTAATAAACCTTGTTACTCTATAGAATATCATAGATTATGCCATAAAATAAAACAGTACTACCTATTATAGTAATATAAATTTCAGCACAAATACAAACATGATAGAAGCTTACATAGATTAATTTTTATATAAATACCCCCATTTCTTATTCTACAAATGCAGCACAACTCAGGTGCTGCTAGCCAATATCTATAACTCTTCATTTCTCACCTCATGTGTTCTTCTGGGTGCTAAATCAACTATGCTGCAGGTGCTATATCAATATCACCATCATCGTCGTCTCCTTCACTCTTCCTCTGAGTGCAACAGTTGTTGAATTGAGTTGCAGCCAAGTCACTTCCCATGTTTCTCATGAGAAGATTTGATTCCATGGAACTTAGGACCACCATTGTAGCACAAATATGTTCTAAAGAATAAAGAGTGTTAAATTTGGCTGTAATGTGAAGTAAGTATGTTGACTCAAGATGAAGTCATGAGTCTTCAAAACCACCTTATTTATAGACTAAAACGTTTACTCAAATTTACTGCAGTAAAAAAAATGGACTTGTATTCTGTGCAGTTGAGGAGTTTATGTAATTGAACAGTTGTTTAATTTCAACTGTCTGATGAAGATATGATTGTACAAATTTAAACTCCAACAAATTGGCTTTAAAATGTAGTTGAAACATCATTTATTCAATGTGAAGTTTATTCGAAGACAAACCAACGTAGTTGTTCGTATTTTAAATAGGACAGCTCTATCTATGTTTAATCTCCAAAAAAAATTATAATGTCACATATTGTATTTTCTTATATTATTTATGTATAGTTGAGACATTCAATCATTTTTTTTTTTTAATAATCTAGTGACGAAAATTCCACAAATTATTTATGCAGAATTGCAAATTATCTAAACATATTAAATGTCATTGCAACTATCATTCTAATATAAATGTTCAATTTTATTTTATTGTTGTAATCAAATTTGTATAAGCAGTACTACTATTGTAGTAAATGTATAATTATTATTCTAATACCTTATATGGGGCAGGTTTAACATATTTAAGATTGTCAGAAAGGTATATTTGCTTTATTTGCTTTCTCTACCACAATTAAGGCACTTTAATTTTAGTTTTGTTTTCTTGTTAGAGCTAAAACATTTTTAAGTGTGCAAAGGAGGAAATGGCTGAGCTGGTGAGGTTTCTACCATACAATTTGACATGATGGACAGAGATGGTCCATAACTTGAGCAAAGCTCATGGCTTCTTGCTGCACACCACATTCAACATGTGGTGTTATGAGTTTGCACACACGCTTGAGCTTTATAGTCACATGCACATTTTATATGACATGGATAATGATATATAGCAAATATGCACTCAAAAAGTGAAATTAACGTAAATGCCAAAGGGTTTTGTTTTGGCCAAATGTGGCCTCTTGTATAGAGGAAAAGAGTTACAACTGTGTAATGCATGTGCTTGTTTCATTTCCTTAATGACTTTTCAAATTTCAAATAGCTATATGAAATTCCATATCATATAGTTCAAGTTTCACCTTTAAAAAAACTTAAGTTTCTAGTTTTGTGGACTCTAATGACCTCTCCTACAGAGATTAATCTTATCTTATCTTACTTAATATAAATCTAAGGTAGTCTGATAGCTAGGAGGAAATCCCTAACCCTAATGACAACCCTAATACCTTATTTCCCTCCAAAATCATGACATAAATGCAGTTTAATTACTCTGACCCACCAACTAATTTCACACGTTTTTTTGAGTTTTGAACCACTCAATACACGCTTCTCAATGCATAGAAGAAAGTTATTTGGAGACTTTCTAGGATTCAGCTTGCCACTCACACTCAAGATCATCTAAAACGTCTATTTTTTTCTTCCTGGTCGGTCCATTTCTTCTTTCTTGACAGATCTCCTCCATTCCTCTTCTTATTTTCTAAAAGGATATTTTTGCATCTTTTCAACCGTCCACTCTGATTTTTCTCCATTACTCAAACCCCGTACTCACATCAGACGAAGACGGAGAAGATCTTTACAGTGGTGACTTTTCATAATCAACTCAAATAAAAAATTTATTCGTCGACAATTATTAAATTTGTTATTTCTCAATTTCATATTCGATCTGTTCTTTCTAATTTCAATTTCGATTAAAGATTTCATTGACGATTTTGACTGATGATTCCTTTGACGATTTTGATTTTTGTTTCGTTTATACTTTAGGGTTTGGATAGCATCTCGCACGATGTTGACAATGGATGGAAGATCAATGCTGGTAGTTATAATTGTGAGCTTTTTATTCATTTTTGTAGAATTATATAATTATTATTATTATTGTTATTCCATTATGTGTTGATTCATCTTCTTTTTGCTTTCTCTCTTATTTGGTATCTCGAAATTATCCTCTGCATAAAGATTGAATGATCTACGACAACGATGATATGAGCGTGTTCGATGTCGGCGTAGAAACAAAAATTGGGGGTTCAACTGCGGTGTAGATGCATAAATTAGATATTGATGAGAAAAGCTATTTCCAAATGTTGTTGGGGTTATGTAGATGATAACAAATTATTCAAATTTAACAATAGTATTGTATTGACTTATTTGCGTAACAACTAACAATTGAGTTTTGCGTTGTAATTTGATTTGTAAATCACATGATTTTAATGACAATGTTTTTCCTTAACCGGCTGCATGTGTTGTCTTGCGTTCCCCAATAAGTTAATTTACTTTGCATATTTTACTATAAAGACATGTAACCTTAAGGAAAAAAAATACTCACTTGCATTGTTATTCATTCCACACAACATTCTGCTAGATCTTAATATGGCCAACTTTCAAATCTTCATTGTGACAATCAATAGGGTAGAGGTTAATAGGGTAGAGGTTGCCGATGCACTGCTCTCCCTAAAAGGTTTCTAGAATATTGTCTTCCATTTGTGTTTTGTGAGAAATTCATGATTACAATTTTTGTTTTAACATTTTACTTTTCATATGATAATAATGAATTCAATATTGGTTGTAAAATATAATGATATTATGGTATGACAAACCCGCGCGATAGCGCGGGTTGAGAGTCCAGTCATAGAAACTTAGAATGTGTAAGTGCAAATGAGATTATGTTTAATTTTGCACATCTGTAGTTACAACCTTATCAATAAGACAATTGATTTATGTGTCATGTGAATTACTCAACCTCTGCAATAAGTCGATCGAAAAAATACAATCTGATGAAGAAAAAAAAGTTTGTCAGATTGTATCTCTCAATAAATTTTGTGTGATCGGGAGTTACAATTTGATTTGAATAAAACTAAAGAGTCCGTGTAGCAATCACCTATCCAAAATTGCTCTTCTCCCTTTTGTTTATGCTCAATCCCTTAATTCAGTGTGATTTAACTCACCCTAACACTTTTAAAATTGGTTTAATCACTTTTTAAGCCGAGATTCAATCATTTTCACAACATTGTCGAGGAGATTGTGCTTAACATAAAAATGTCCATCAACCTTCTTTACAATAACGTACATGGCAATATCAACAACAACATCATCCTTATTAACTTGAACAAGCATTTTGTCTATCCCATCAATCAATTTTATTCCAAAGCTTAAAATGTTTGGTATCATATCCCCAACCAGCCACATTACCAACAATATCCGATAACCCTCAATTGTTATAATCAATTACAGGCACAACAATCTGGACATCACCTCTATAAAACATGCAATCATCCTTAACAAACTCTCCCCGATAATGGAGAACAACATCAAAGAGACTTATTTTATGTGACAAAAAAATAAAAAATGATTATCAAGTGTGACATGTGTCATCATCTCCTCTGTTTCAACCCCACATAGTCAATAGTAAATTAACAACATTACACAAGTCGGAATAATTAAATAAACACTAAAAATCTAACTCTTGCACATGGATATCACGCCGCCACTTTTAAGATCGGTTGAATTTAGGTGTTTAGATGTAGGGTCTTATGAAGAAGGACATGGCCATAGGTATATTTGGTTTAAATCTAAAGTTTTGTATTCTATATGAGAGCCTGTAAGTATTACATTTATGTTTCTATTTATATCGTATGTATAAATAATATTATCAGAAAAATGCTTGATGGTACGACAACTTTTGTCGCACCAATTGCTCAAATTCCTCAATTCTCAATTTTCTCTCTTTTTAAAGTCCAATTTCAGTCATATCACTCTTTCAAATTCTCCATTTAACTTAAATACCAATTTAGGCCTTAGCACTTCAACGTTTTTGTTTTGGTTACGACACTTGCCTTTGATAGAAGAAAAATGGAATCGCTAAATAGTCATGCATGATATGACATAAAATGAGCACCCTCATGGTGTGGCTTTGTTGTCTTTACGCTACAAGATTTTCAAAGGAACCTAGTTTGATATCATTCTAGGCTATTATTTTATTTATTGTGGCAGAAGCACCGCTACAAACTAGCATTGATAGAGAATATTTTGTAGTAATCCATTACAAAGTCAATGCAATTCATATTGTGAAAAAATAATATTTTGTAGTAATCCATTAACATTTGTAAAAAAAACATTTGTATTCGATATATCAAAAATTTAAATTTAGTTTGTCAAAAAAAAAAATTTAATTTAATTCATCAATATTTTATTAATATTTCTCATTTATTTCTTTTTGCAGTGACATTTGGAGCCATCAAAAGATGTTGAATAAATTGTTGATGATACTTTATTGATAGTAATCCCTCCGTTTTAAAATGAATGTCGTTTTAGTCAATTGCATATAAATTAAGGAATTGAATAAAGTAGTCAAATATCATAATAATTTTACCAAATTATCCTAATCAACTATTGGTTTGTTTTTCATTAAAGAAAAAAATAACACTTTGGAAGTAGTGTAACATAGTATTAATTGAAGGGTACAATTGAAAAGAAAAAGTTATTATGACTTTTTTGTTAAAACGACACTTATTTTAAAACGGATGGAGTATTTGTTTTTATGACTTTTACGTGGTTATTTGATGATTATTACTTAGTAAGACACTTACTATTTAAATTATGGGTTATGCTAGTGCACTTTAAAGAAACCAAAATTATTATGTTTGTATTGGATTCAACAACATTTTGACTTTTAAAAAGTTAAATTCATCACTTTTTACTATTTTTGAACACAAAATTTATATTTGTATCCTCTTAATCAATGCATCAAGGGCATTCTTTAGCATTTTTCTTAAATTATCTATGAATTAGATTATATATTAAGAGTCTTGATGATGAATGTCCTTGAAACACTCTTTAAACATTTTAAATTAAATAATTATTCTTTAAAAATGTAAAGTTTTTAATTTTTAATGTACTGATTAATTACACAAACTTTCGTAAAAAAACTATCGTCCAGGTTAGCCTATCTATGACTATGTATTATTAGGGTTTTTCGAGTGCACTGATTTCCCTTTTTTTAATTTTTTGGTACAAGATTTCCCATATCTCAAAACAAATAATCAAACATTAAGTTGTTTAGTTCATGATGCCCTTCATGACGACGTGGAGGGTCAAAGTAAAAAGAAGAAGGAGCACTACTAAAGAAGGAAGAAACTTTGCACATCACAAGAAGCTCGTGTAATTCTGTTTTAGTTTCCTCGAAAGAAAGGACGTATGTTTAATGATTTGGGTGGGATGAAAGAGACATTTAAGAAACTGAAGATGATTTTTGCACCAAATAGGTACCTTTGGTTCCTCATCTCTTTTCCCTGCTTAGTTATTTTACTTCATATCATGTTGTGCATTCAATCAATTTCTCTTACGACATGTATGGTAGATTTGGTAAACTTCATTATGTTTCTCTTCCAAGCCCGGACGAGGACGACCGTGTTAAAATATTGAAAACTCTTGCAAAGGGTAGACATATTGATGCCAGCGTGGATTTGAGTGTGTCATTGCAAGAATGGAAGATTGTGAAAACTTTAGTGGCGCGGATCTTGCTGCATTGGTATGTTTCTACTCTATTTTAGTTTGTATCGACTCCCTATGTTCGGTTCCATTCAAGATGGAAGAAGCAGGGTTGGCTGCTATCATTGAGAAGCAGACCTCAACGGAGAAAACTAGTGGCACCATCAAGACATGTTATTTTGAGGTAGCATTGAGTAAAGTCTCTCCGTCTGTGTCGAAAATGGTACGGATCTGATACCTTTTTGCAGATAAATTAGTTTTAGAAATTTATATCGAAATTTATATTGATTTTTGGAGCAGCAAATAGAGAACTACGAGCGTTTTTCAAAAGGCTTAAAGCAGCAGTATGAGAAGCAGCACCATCATAGCAATGATTTATGTTGTTCTTTAACTGTGTGATTATAATGCATTGAATTGAAGAGAAAATGTGAAGGAAACCATTGCCTATTTTTAGTGAATTAAAAAGTTTTGTATTTACTTTTTTATGAGAAGTATCTTGTAGTGCTTTATTCCATTCCATTTCGCTACTTATTCACATTTTGGACGGAATGGGGTGGAATGGAACATTGTCGTTATAAGTTGAGTAAGAAACCATACTCTGAACTTTTTTACAATATCGTTATATAAGTATGTTCCTGCAATTAATTTGGTTTTTGGTACTATATTTGTGATGTTGAACCACTAACATGAAGATCAGTTTATTTGTTAAATATTTTTATCTCAATATTTTACATACTTAATGGTGCATCTCTTACATAAATTGGGTAAGGTGGATGATGCACTAGTTATGTTGGAGGGAGTTGAAATCTATGCATATCAATTTAGATATCAAAACACTACACAACATTTATTAGCAGTTACTATCTTCATGGTAATCGCGTTCAAAGGATTTAAACCTGATGTTGGTGCTTAGAATGTACTAGCTAGACGTCTGATTATTTAGAAATCATCTTGATTGTAAGGAGACACTTGATGCAGAAGAAGAAAAAAGGGTTTCTCTATTTCTCTACACCGACTCATATCATAAGTTACCACTTGAAAGAATTTTCCATCTTCATGGAATTTTTTCCGTCGACCATGGCTCTTGATGTCTCAACATTAGATCTACCCCGTTTCTATACATCATTTTGGTAAAGTTCAAGACTACAAGTAATGTTGTTCAAGACTATGAGTCACCACCTTAGTATATTCGAAAACATGATCACTGTGCAATAGTTCAAGTTTACAGATCTTATGTTTGATTACTTTACTACTCGATGAAATGGCTTTAATAAAATCTAGTGGGGGATTAAAAATTAGGAGTATTAAAAAAAATTGTTGAAATTATAACATGATTTCTTCTTTATATAGATAGATATAGGATCTATGGAAAAATTACTTAGAAATAGATTTTGTGAAACAGTCCTTCCTATCTGATAGAAAAGTATACCATGATCCTCAACCGATCTTATCTGAGATCTAAAATCCCAACAAATTTGTATGAAATATATGCAAATTTTAAATTAGGATTCCATAACTTTGATAGAGTCTCCATCTTTGAATTGTCTTTCTCTCAATTAAGATGATAGGGACTTGCAAACCACAATTTTTACATCTCTATAATTTGTAATATCGCGGAATAAAATGTATTTACGTTTTTCAATGGTAAATATGATCATTTTTCTAAAAAAATCATTATTGCATGTGAAATTTGGGATATGGACCCTTTTTTTTAGGGTCCACCCATGGTCCTTGCTAAATGACTTGTAATAGTGGGTAAACACACTTCTCAATTTACATGGATGGCCTCCATATGAATCTTTAATGCGAGTGAGCTTTTGCAATCAAAACAAGCTAATCATCTAATTCACAACAAGCTCAATCTTTGAGTTTTTAACAAAGAGGTTGAAGCATTATGTGGTTGTTACATTCTGTGTGGAAGTTGTTCTTCATGTTAGACTTGAAACGGATGGCAAAATAACAGAAAGGTGAATTGTACCAAATTTATACTGGAGTGGAAGTGTAATTACCCGCTATTGCAGGTCATTTACAAAGGACTATGGGTAGACCCTAAAAATAAGGGTCCATATTAGGGGCTCCCGTGTGAAATTTTATTGATAATCTTTAAAATTAGTGACAAAAATTTATTTATAAAAAATCTTATAATCAGATACAGAGGGAGAGTATATCAACAAAAAACCTATCTCACACCCTTTTAAAAAAGTAAATAATCTCTTTTAATTTCCTTAAAATAAGTAATTGCATTCTTCACGTGAATTGGTTCATGCAGAATAAATAAAAGAGTTATTAAAAAATAAAATCTAATTAATTGTAGAAATAGAATACTTTAAGAATAATATAGTTAGAGAGATTAATTAGAATTTGCTTATATTTTGAACGACTAAACCTAAAAAAAACTCTTGAAAATAATTTTTTTGTTACTTATACTTAAATGAGAATATGAGATGAAGTATATATCTTTAATATAATTTTTCTCGAATAACAGTTTGATTGGGATTATCTGAGGAGCATAATGGGGAAGATGGGTTTCTGCACTAAATGGTCAGAGTGGATTATGATGTACGTAGAGTCGATTGACTACTTTATTTTATTAAATGGTGAGAGAATTGGTCCAATTGTTCTAGGGCGCGGCCTCAGGCAATGAGATCTGTTATCACCTTGCATTTTCATAATCTACGTTGAAGGGCTCTCCTCACTCATTCGTCAAGCGGAAGGCAGCGGTACCATAAGTGGAGCGATTTGTAAGAATTATATCTCATCTCATGTTTGCGGACGATTGTTTCCTTTTCTTTAAAGCTAAAAGTGGTCAAGCTTAGACTATGAAAAATATACTAGAAATGTGTGAAAGTGCTTCTGGTCAGTCTATAAACTTTTAGAAGTCTGAAGTTTTCCATAGCAAGAATGTGGATGATGCTGTCAAGGCTTCCATATCTCAAATTTTAAGAATAATATAGTTAGAGAGATTAATTAGATAGAATTTGCTTATATTTTGAACGACTAAACCTAAAAAAAAACTCGAAAATAACTATTTTGTTACTTATACTTAAATGAGAATATGAGATGAAGTATATATCTTTAATATAATTTTCCTCGAATAACAGTTTGTTCCATGCCACAAAATACATTGGATGACATGTGGAAAATGATATGAAATCAACTGTAAATTTTCTTTTTAAGAAAATGTCATACAGATTTTTGTTTTTAGTTATAAACCCAAACTATTTTTTTTTCTTTCAAATTACGTTGTGCGTTTAAAATATTTCAGACATTGTAATTCATTTCAAAATATATTATACCAACCACTAGAATCTAAAAACATTGGGTGTGAGGAAACTATGGATGGTCTAGGGTGGACAATCATTTTTAACTGTTAGATCTAGGTGCCTTCACAGGATTGCAAGTGCAAGGTTAATAATGTAGTCTCCTTCCTAACTCAAATAAGGACATAACATAAATTTTGAAGACTCCAACATAGAAAAAGAAATTATTATTATCACCAAATAAAAGCAACAAACACAGCTGTGTCCCAATTTCATCACAAGTGAGAAAGAGATACTAAAAATCAAACCATTTACATAAACATGAATCTATTCGAGCTTCTTTCCTTTGGGGATTTTGCTAAGCAAACCAGAATCCACCTTCCTATACTGGTTTTGCATCTGATCAAGTACCTTGTACACGAAGTTATCAATCTGATCGTCATACTTTTCGTAGAGAACTGGGAGTGTATGTGCAGCAACAAAACCTTAGGATATAACAGAACAAAGTATTAGCAGCAATCAAGTATGAACAAAAAAAATCGACCGTAATATAACAAAGTTTTGGCAATCAAGCTGTATTACCACGAAACACATAACAAGGTGAGTGTATTGTGTTATACCTCACACAGAGATAAATGTATATTTCAGCAAACTCAGTTAATTGGATTACTAATTTCACAATTCGCAAACATTCTAAAAGTTCTTTCTTTCAAAAATTCTCTCTTTGTTTGGCTTTTCTTTCATTTTTCATACCGATGAAATACTATTTCAACAGTTTCAACTAATTCACTTATTTAGGGATAATATTTTAAGGATAATTGAAGTGTAAAATATACTTTGCAAACTTGAACCAACTTAATAATTGGAGAAAACATCGTGGCCAACACATTGTATCAACAGAAAAGGAGGAAGATCTCTCACCGATATACACGACAGTAAAAAAATTGAACCAGTTCCCAATCACAGCACCAGCCCATAAGCATACTACAACCTGCAGATGTTTTAAGCATTATCACAAATTCCCAATCACTACCTCCATCCTTAAATATAAGATCATATTGCCTAAATCACATGAATTAAAAAAATTGGTAGAAATATTAAATTTGTTGACAATTGAAATTGTTTTACTTTATGTTTCCATCATTACAAGTAGCAGAACAAGATACAACATAATTAGAGATATGTTGGCATAGAAATAATTGATGTAGTTGAAAATTTGAAAGGGGCCTTCCAAAAAAGGACAATGAAAAATCTCAAGAGGGTCCTATATTTGGGGACGGAGGTAGTATGTTTTAAGCATAAATATGGATTATAAATGACAAAACAAAGGCAACAAAACATCGAGTAAACATACAATAACAAATTGCTTCAAGTTTCCTCCGCATGAAACATTTTGAAGAAACCTTAAACCACGGTTAACCTCAGCACCAACCGCAGTTGCAATGTTAACAAAGAAATCTTTTGGGAGAACCAAACGAGGAGCTTTCGATGGCTTCCTGTCACTATGGAAAGAAAAAAACATTAATAAAGCTGAGTAGTACCATACATTTAGATAAAAATAAAATAGGCAACAGAAGAAGAAATTCAAGGATGATTGAATAACCTGCTAAACACGCCAGAAGCATTTGTCCAAAGAAACTGTACAGACATGACAAGAACAAGAGCAAGGCATAGAAGAGATAGGAAATTATAATTAAGCCATTCAAAAAGCAGCCATATAGTTGTTGCAGCGGTTAAAACAGCAGCAGAGATCTTCTTGTCCCTCCATAACAAGACATCAGCAGCTACGTCATTCAAAGTATAAAAAAGAGAACAGATTTAAAAGCTGAAGCCAATATGATAGATTTTACAGGAAATTCACTAGAATTGTCATTGACATACATTTTCCACCACCTAAAATATGGTGCACAGGTTTCTCGCGTCCAAACAGTTTATTGAACTGGGAGGTCATTGAGTTTGCCTTCACTTCTACATGGAATGAACCAGATTTTTGCTTCTCAAGTGTTTCCACGAGGGTGTTCAGAAGCTTTTCAGCGGTAAAATTCTCCGACATTGTTTCTGTAAAATCTAACAATAAAAAGAACATCATAAGCATTGTATGTAATGTTACCATCATGCCTAACACCGTTGCAAACATCAATCACTAATCATGGAAAAAATCAACAAACATGAAGTGGCAAAAGTATCATCTGAATTACATAATGGTATACCATATTTCTCAATGATACCCTCAACTAGAGCCTATAAGGCTTTCAATTGTTGACTTATTCAACATAAACCCACTTGAACTAACGAGACATCAAACTTAAACATGACGACTTGTGACTTTTGTAATTGGTTTCACAAAAAATGTCTTCAAAGTTCAAATGACAACTCAACAGTAGAAGCAAACGAAGTCTAACTTTTAGCAAAGCTCGGTCCATTATGATTAAGTCAACACAGTCACACACCACAGGCCGGTCTATATGATAAGAGAGAATAAAGCAACAGGTGAGCCACAGATTCCTGCACTTAACTGGACTGTGCAGAAACTTAAACAAATCTACATGCGTAATTGATATTAAAAGTTAAAACTTTACTTTCATGACACTAATTCTTTCATGTTATATACGATGTCCATTTCACAAACCAAAAAGTTCAAGACAGCATTCCCACTCAAGGTTTTAAAAAACGATCTGCAACCGCAATTGTGGCCGCAACATCAAGGTTTTTAAGCCTCTACAACCACATTCAGGCTGCATTGACTATATTTAACCACGATTTTCTTCAATTTCAAAAATCACAGACACAAATGCTATTCAAACCGTGTTCCCATCTATGAAGCACGGGTATAGCCACAGACACCAGACACGACACACACAGACACGTCAACTCCGATAATAATTTGAAAAATTGACATAATTCAATGTAATGATGTGCCGGTGTCCATGTCAGACACCGGGACACGCCTAATCCAAGGAGTGTCTCTACTTCATAGGTTCCCATTTGCTTTTCATTTGTGCTAAAAAGATAATGGAAAGCAAATTTAACCATGGAAAAACACTTTGGCAGGTCAAACATCCCATGTCCTTGCATTTATTTCTAGACTTTAAGAAATCACAAAACACTTTAAAGTCAAAAAGTAAAAATAAAATAAAATATGATCTCTAATTTTCTAGTCTAAAAGCAAAGTTGAAGAACCAGGATCATAACTAGAAAAAGATAATATTTTTTATAAAAAAATTGGATTTTGAAAGCAGAAAAGCAAAAGGGTCACCACAAAATTCTCTTTTTATCTCTTATGAATCACAATTCAGAGGCATAAAGGAAGTGCATTTTACATATAAATGATACAATGACATGGATCAATAAACAAAACAAAAAAACCATAGTCAATT
Source organism: Medicago truncatula (assembly GCF_003473485.1). NCBI lineage: Eukaryota > Viridiplantae > Streptophyta > Magnoliopsida > Fabales > Fabaceae > Medicago > Medicago truncatula. Next base: position 40,526,613 of record NC_053046.1, read on the forward strand.
CCCTTCTCACAACCACATTCAAACAGTTTTTCAGATAATTCAATAATTGACACTGTAGAGCAACAAAAATCAAAAAGTGATAATAATTGAAGACATGAACAAAATGAGACAGTACTTACAGTAAAAAAACATGAATAGATTGAAAAGGATTAAATAAAATGGAATGAAAGAGATGAAAAAATGGGTTTGAGGATCGAACCAGAATGAACAGGAGGAAGAAGCCAAACAGCAATGAAGTGAAAAGTTACGGAGAAGAAGCTAAGATAATTCAGAAAAGAGTGTGGTAGAGTACATAGAAAAAGAGTACTTTTTTATAGGAAAAAAAACTACTTTTTTTACCTCAAAATGAATTTTAATGATTTATTAATGTCTTTCTTCAATTGGAAAAGGTATTAATGTATGATTAATGGATTTGATTAAATGAATAAAAAATGATTAGTAGTAAGAATGTTCAAAACCAAACAATTATATTCATATCTTCTTATCTTCTTATATATTAAAGTTAACAAGTAAGCTTATTGTTGCCCTAATTTTAACCTAACCCTAATGCCTTAATTTTACCGTTTTAACCCTAGCTCACACCTAATCTTCTCACACATCTCTCCCTTTTCTCTCACACCCGATCAACTCCACTCAGATTTTTCCAATCAGTCTAAACCTAACCCCCAAAATTTTCATCTCCCACTCAATCCTATCGCTTCTTGCTTCCGTCTCCGCCGTCATCTCTATCGCTTCCATCTCCGACGTCATCTCTATCGCTTCTTGCTTCCGTCTCCGCCGTCATCTCTATCGCTTCCATCTCCGACGTCATCTCTATCGCTTCCATCTCCGTCGAGTTCAGTTTCCGCTGTCATTCTACTCCATCGATCTCCACCGTTTTACTCCTCCGACGTCTCCTCCATCACGGATCTGAACTTTTAACGAACACTTCCTGTATCAGCCGCCACTTTGTCTCCTCCGGCAACGAGGTTCTTCTCATAGGTTCATCTCTCTATCTCTCTAATTTCTTATGCAATCACTAATTTGCCTTTTGATTTTGTGTTTTATCATCATAAATTTGTGTTTTCATGAAAGGAAAGCTACGAAAATGTTTATTATATATATATTGTGCTGTTTTGTATAAATGTTGCTATATGAAAATTGACAGATAGTTGTTTGCATAAACTACTTGAAGGTATGGAAAAATAAGCCTTAGAAATTTGTATGTATTTAATTTATTTTCTCTGTGTGTATTTGCTAAATTTCTAGGTAATCAACATCAAACCCTTCAGCAATTAATGGTGACTATAAAGTATACTCAAATTGCTAAGATTTTAGGAGCTGTAAAACCATTTGAGAGTTGGTTCTTGATAACAACCATGAACCATTTTATGTGTTCTAATGTGGAGAGCAGAATATTGAATAGCTTCATCATGGTGAGTTTTGTTTAGTTGTAGTTTATGCAATAAGCTTCATTCAATTGATTTTATGCCCATTTGGTAACCTAAACCTGTAAGCCCTGATTATATCTTGCTCATTTGAATATATGCTCATTTGATGATTGAATGACAGATGCAGAAACAGGGGAAGTGTGATTTCTTACCGAGGGATAATCATATTTACTCTTTAAATCTATAAAGTAAGTCAAATGCGAAATTAAAACATTAAATTATGTTTAAAGTATTTGTTGTTATTCTCTTTCTTTTGTTACGGCGATTTCTACTTGAAGGCTACAATATCAAATACCTATTTTTAAGTGATGACAGTAAGGCATTTTCTTCATTTCATTAATGATCTGAGGTCTGGTCTGCACTTTTCTTTATTGCAGTGTTTTAAATTACAGTGATACATATCCTAACATTAATATGCTTTCAATTCTCGGAAACTTTGATGCAGCAGCAGCATCGTAATGAAGGAGATGTTAGTGAGGGGTGTTGGTTGACTTGATTTCTTGGACTCAAAATCTGACGGATTGAAGACGGTGGTGAAAGGGTGACTGTTCGATGTAGAAAATCAGTATGTGGGTTGCGAATGTTGTGTTCATTATTTTCTCAAAGGATTTACATGTAAGGAGTTACTTTTAACCTACTTTTAACCTTTTTTTTTTTTTTTAAGTATATGATTCATGAACTTTGTTTTAATTACATCAGATTTCTTGAACCATTTATGTTTTTGAAATTTCTAATTAGCCCGTCACCCTACAAAGAGAAAGCTTTCTTTCTGTGTTTGTATTTTATTAACCAAAAATTGAGCTCTATAGTTGTTTGGAATCTGATTGTAGTGGATTTTCCGATGTTTGTGTGCAAGAGAACTATTTTTTTTTTTTGGTACAAGAGAACTATCTTTTTAGTTGAATGTGAAATGAAATTTATAATGAAAAGTTGGTCGAGAAAATAATGAATCAATACATTAAACTGTTCATTTGTTTAAATGTTAACAAGCTTCTCACTTCAGCTCCCATTCATTTATGTCAAAACCCATATCAGTTGTTTCACTCTGATTGCCATTCGATTACAAGTGCTGAATCGCTCTTGCACTGCATTGTTTGAAGGTTATCTTAATTAGTAATGCTTATTTTAGTTTAATGATATCTCCGTATTACTACCATGCTAACTGATGCGATATTTTTTTTAATGCACAACTCCATTGGATCAAAATCCGTTCACTGATCTCGATAAATATGTAAACGAACTCAGGGTGAAATGTCGAACATACGCCATTGGTTTTCATGTTAATGATGTGTGTGTGTACTTTCTTTCTCTTTGATCTTTCATTATATTTTTGTTCTTTTTTAATGATGCTAACATTTCACTGTCATATAGGATGTTGTGTTATTGCCTCCTTTGTTGGTTGCTGATTTTGGTAATGATATCAATCACTATGCAACATTGATTGATCCATGTAACAATCAATTTGATGTTGCGGTTGAAAAAGGAAAAGGTAGTATATATGCTAAACCTAAGGATTGTTCGCTTTGCGTGATTTCTATGATATCCGTTTCGGTGCTTGGATCACTATGGTATATGTTGGGTTGGGTCAGTTTGGAATAACCATCTGTCAACTCCCATTTTTTATTATAACTTTTATAGACAAACTTACTTATTATTTCTATTTTTTCTTGATTGATAGAAGTTGGTCTACAATGGTTTTTGTGAATCTGCACTGGATAAAAGGACCACGGCTTTGGTTTTGATAGACGATTGTGGCAACAAGTGGAACTGCACTCTTTTTTTAGGATCTATATCGTACTGTCACAGGAAAATTGCTGGTGAGTGGAAAAAGATGATAGCTGCGCACAGAATTTGTGAAGTTGCACAAATCAAGTCGGGTGCTCTGATGGTTGGCAAAAATGAAATTGTTTACCTTGAATTCATCCCAATTTTATGTCTCTGCATGCTACTGTTTTGTGTGCAGGTGACTTTTCAAGGTGAATCTATTGCATTGTTCTTCCCTTTTTTGTTTTTATTTTATTTTCTTATACCTTTTGTTCTTCTTAAATTTTGTCACTACCTATTAATTTTATATTTATGGAATCAGTGGAAAATTTATTTACTTTACTTTCATTCATCTTATATTTTAGGATGACTTGAAATATACGTATGTGGTTATGTACTTCAACTCAATTGCCTTTCTTAGGGTCTTATGCAATTTACACTCATCACCAAATTTATCAATTATGTATATTGACTATGAATTCAAAAAAATGAAATAAATGGAGCACTTGATTTATTTATCATTGTTATTGAAAGCAATACAATAACTATAAAATAGTGTCATAACAGAGAGTGAAGTAGTATATAGTAGTGATTTTAAAATTAGTATTGAAAAGTATAGCATTGCATTTAGAAAGTTGTATTCTTATGTGTAATATTAAAAAGTAAAGTTGTTTTTATAGGTAAAATATATGATCTGAATATTTAGCTTATGAATATTGTTTTGGCAGAAATGATTTCATTTTTTTCAAAGTTGGTTGTGCCGGCACTATCTAGGTATGTAGTTTCAATCAAAATTGTGATGGCTGAAGGATTTTTTTTTTTCTCTAAACGGATGGATATATGGTTTGACCATGGTCTTTCATTCACTTATAAACTTATGTCTGGTTTATAAAAGCCATTCTCACTCTTTCTTTCTAAGTGTGTTAAAGTTTAATTATTTAGTATGTATTGATTTTCTGTTTCTCCTCAGATGAAACTTAAATTTTCATTGAACTTGCAGTAATGAATTGATGAATATATCTCAAATTGCACAGGTTAAATATTTTTCAGCTTGACTAAAACAAACCCTTTTCATGTGCTCATTTTAAGACATATTTCCTATGAACTTATGAAAGAGGAGGGTTGACTAAGTATTTCTCTAGAAAAAAGTGATTGTGGGTAGTAGTCATGATTTTTGAAGAACTTATGACATTTAGTGTTCTCTCCATTTGATGATGGCCACCAACAATGGTCTAAATTTTTACTCATTATAACCTATTAGTCATAAATAGCAATTGCTCATGGGCACAATTCAGGGAACTAAGCTTTGAAGTTTTCATGAATATTGGTGTTGTTTTTGTGTGTTTAGTCTCTTTTTCTTTTTTGTCCTATTAACTATTTAGAAATAATGTTAGTTTTATGCAACAGGACTATGTGAAGTAAACATGAAGAATAGAGCAAATACAAGAAGAATTTCTTTCGGAAAATTTGTCCTACTGTATAGAACTTCCTAATTATTAATTTCAGCATTAAGAGCTCTCCTTATAATGATTTATTGTTGTCAGTCTCCTTACCTAATGTTTTTATTGTTGTAGGCTTATTAATTTACATATCCAGCAGGTGCTAACAACTTCAAATAGGCACCATGGTTGTTAGTATAATTAAAGGATGGATTTAAGGTGTTTCAAGCTTGGAGAAATACTTTTCTTAGGAGTAGTGGTTTATGATGATTGACTGTGGAGTAACTTTGAGAGTAGAATTAGGAACTGAGCAGACAAAAAAAACCATCATTAAAGTTAGAAGTCCATAATTTGTCTCTCAAAGTTACGATTTTTCTAACACAGTCAAACTATATATCAAAAGTAAAACTTTCCAGGCTCACAGGCAGAACGGAAAGTAGAAGATAAAAAACCAAAGCATCATGACAACAATAGTGCCTATTTGATCTTTTGTTAGCAACCATGCTTTATGCAAAGGTGCAGGGCACATGTAAAAGTGACGTTGCATAAAAATGACAATGAGAAACAGTTCAACAAGCCTTTGATATCATGAGTGAAAAATGCGGTTGAAGTTTGATCAAAGTTCCAAGAGTGTGGCAGCAGATTTTGTCCTAAGAGATAGATTGTATTAGTGATAATGTTTGGCAATTGACAAGTGGTATTAGAAACTCAAGAAATGAGCTGATAGAAGTAGTCAAGGATTGTGTGTAGTGCTGCTAAATTTGAGAGTTTGTATGGCTAAAATATGTAATTTATACATTGAGAATAAGAAACAGAAAAATTGTACTTGATATAAATAAATTTAGTGAGGCTCGATCGTTTTTCTTTATCTTCTGATCAATAATAGTCTTTTCTCTTAAATATCTTAGTAAGTATTTTGTTTGGTTGTAACTAAAGTATTTGTTTTGATTCAAATTATTATTATCATGTCATTGAACATGAGTTTTTATTATGTTGTTTATTGTTTATTCTTTACGTAATTTTGGCCTATAAATAATAATCTTTGGTTTTTCGACTTCTTTTGTCATTTCATCATCTTACTCTATTCACAGAGATTTATAATAATGAGAGACAATATTATATAATGCAATGTTCATTTTTTTTTTTAAATTGTTAACGAATGTTTTTCATCTCATAAAACCCGTGCGGCGCACGGGTTAGTAATCTAGTGCTTAATAAACTTTACCCAAAAACAAAATCGAAAGAACACCACGAATTTGAATTTTTGGTGAAACTATTCTTGATCAGGTTGTATTTACCTTACGACGAAACTTTAAATTACTAGTTAAAATCGAATGGTTAACACCAAAACAATCAACCAATCTTAATTATAATCGCAAATTGAATAAAAAGATTGAAAAATTACATAAAAAATAAGATCGTACTCTTTTCTTTCAAATAGAATCATACCTTTTATTGATTTTTTTTAAGGGACTTGAAAATCGAACAAACTGTAAACATATATTTTAATACTTATTTTTTGTAAGTATGATAATGCATTAATTTATTATTTGTTGGATTTTAATTTTTATACTACTTTTTAATTTAATTTAATCTTTTTTAATATTTCACATGTTTTTAGATATCAAGCGGGCTAAATTGAACCAGATTCGATTGAGTTTTTTAACTTAATCACCAAAAACTAAATTAAATCGTGTATAATTTTATCTTTAAATCAGATAAATTTTAATCCGTAAAATCAATATAAACCTCACCTCAAATAACTCTAACTAAGTAATAAATATCTCTTTTTTGGTTGCAAGGAAACACAATTTTTTTTTATAGAAAAAAAAAACAGCTTTTAGTGCAAAAATTACTATGTTCCATATTTGCTCTTTTATTTATCGGCTTAATTGATCTGACGGTCCTTTAACTTATTTCTTTTATTCAATTTGGTTCCATAACTCTTAACTTTCTCAAACACGTCCTTTAACTTATTTCTTTTACTCAATTTGGTTCAATTTTTATAATTTTAATCCCCTAAAAAAAGTGACCGTTTGATTACGGAGGTCTATTAGATTTTATCGTGGATCACCAACACCTAATTTATTTACTTTCTTCTTCTTCATCACTAAACCCAGCAAATTTAATCATCTTCATCATAAAAATCCAGAAGAAAAAAAATAATAAACATTTCCTTCATCTTCTTCTCAAATCTTCATCTTCTTACAACATTCATCAATCTTCATCTTCTTCATAAAAAATCTAATTTTTTTTCTTTCAAAAATTACCATTTCAACTTCAACAAAAACCACATAATTAAACACTTACTTAAATCTAGAATTAACATCACCACCATCATATAACTCACAATCAAAATTAACACTCATTTATCAAATTCATCACCTTCAACCACAAATTCAATTCATCTTCAACTACAAACTCAATTCAAATATGACAATATTCATATCTTCTTCTCTTAAAGACCAAAAAAATCGTCAAAATTGGCCAAGCAACATATAACTTTTTCAGATCTGAGTTTGCATCACTTTCTCTCCATTAATATCCATTTTAGCCATCAAAACAATCGTGCGATAAAACTTGTACCATACAACCAACCGCCGAGAATATTAACGACGGCGACGGCAAAGAAAGAGGATATGTGTATGGGAGTGAGAATTGGAATGAGAATAATTCGGTTTTGAAGGAAATGGTTTTGAGGAGTTTTAAAGATTTATGGGTATGATGATATTAAGTGTTGTTGTTAGTGGTAGTGGTTTAGTGATGAGAAGATGATGATAATAGTGATGAGATGAGAAGTTTTGATGTTAAATTTTATTTTATTTTTGGGGTTTTTGGATTTTTTTTTTTTATGAAGGTTATTTGAAGATGATGAAGAAGTGAGAGGAAGAAGATGAAGAAAGAATGAAAAAAAATTAGATTTTTTATGGCATGATGAAGGTTGAAAGAAGATGAATAAAGCAAAAAAATTAGGTGTTGGTGATACACTGTAAAATCTGATAGACCTCCGTAATCCAACGGTCTCTTTTTTTAGAGGATTAAAATTATAAAAATTGGACCAAATTAAGTAAAAGAAATAAGTTAAGGGACGTGTTTGAGAAAGTTAAGACTTATGGGACTAAATTGAATAAAAGAAATAAGTTAAGGGACCGGCATATCAATTAAGCCTTATTTATCTATATGTAGAGATGGTTATTTATTGTTTACATGTGTATTTATTGAGTTGGTTGTTTGAGTGTTCCTGACCTAACAATTATGCGTAGAAGAATTTTTTTTTTAGAAAAAAAAAGAGAGAGAAAAGACATTTTAGTTTTTATATAAGTCTCTACATGTTAAATAAGTTCTTCCTTTATAAAAAATTGTCAAATTTTATTTTTTATCACATAAAAAATTGACACATTTTTTGTCCTTAATTTTTTTTTCTTAAGGTATTGTTTAAACATTCAGAAGTAGTAATTTTTACATTAGAAATTGTATAATTATGACTTTTAGATGTGTTTGACTTGTATTTTCATGATAAAATTTATTTTTCTGAGTTCTTTAAACAATGCTCTTAAGACAGTTCTTAATAAGACCCTAAAAAGTTTCTTTAAAATAAGGAGTTCAAAACTTGATTTCTAGATCAAACAAATTATTACTTTTCTTACCGTTTGATGGCCAAGATAGGGAGGTAGGATATGAAATATTTATGATATCTTGCTTCAATCTCATGTTTTATATACCGAAGAGATAGAATAAAATAAATCATTTTCATATCATATACTAACTTGTCTTTGTAAATTTTATCCTGAGTGTAGGTTGGGTTATAAATTATCCTGACATGATTAAAAATTTATTTCTTATTTGTTACCATGGTATTATGTCATAATTAAAATGTTGTCATTTGTTACTTACTATTTATAATTAATTACGTGCCATTTTTAAAATATTTAATTAATTACAAGAATAATTTTCTCATTTAATTATAATAAAATAATGATATCATATTTGTTATCATGTGCGCATCAAACACATGATATGATTAATGCATATCATGTCCATATTATATTATGTCTCTATCCAGCTTTGTATTATATCTTGACCATGAAACGAACTCAATTGTCGAAATTTTAAAAAATTCAAATATAAATCATCACATGTTAAAAAGTCCTAAACTTTTTAAGATTTTTTTATTTTTTTTTTAATAATGTTTGAGCGGGGTCTTTGTCAGGGCGACCCTTTGTCGCCATTTCTTTTTTTATTGGCCGCCGAAGGATTTAATGTGCTTATGAAGGCTATTGGGGGTTAGGAGGGTTGATGTTTTTAATTTATCTTTGTTGGGTAAGTGGTGTTGGATGATGTTGATTGATAAGGAGTGTCTGTGGTACTGCGTTTTGAAAGCCTGTTATGGTGAGGAAGGAGGGCGGTTGAAAGAGGGTGGTAGGCATAGTTCAGCTTGGTGGCGGTCTCTATGTAGGTTTACAGAAGGGATAGATGAAGGAGTGGGGAGCTGGTTTGAAAACAACACTCGTAGGGTGGTTGGTGATGGGAAATGAACTTTATTTTGGCATGATATTTGGATGGGGGAAATTCTGTTGGAACAAAATGTGTTTCACAATGAACCTTATTAAGTTTTGATGATAACAAGGTATTAAAAATTGTCAATTGATTATTACTAATAATTGTTCAAGTGTACAGGACCAAAGGCTACTCAAGTTATTTCAATAGGTCTTGGAAGAACAATGGAAAGAAAAAGAAATTCTGAGCATTTGAAGAAAACTGCTCCTGAAGCTGAAGTGCTTCTGAAGTGATGACGTCATCAGAAGCAGAAGGTCATCAGAAGCAAAAGTTTTTATCAGAAGCAATATCTTCACCAGAAGCTATGTTTGATCCTTTAATCAAACTGAAGATTCAAAGTAGCTGATTCTCAATTCAGTCTTATCCAAGAAGAACGAAGAATTGAAAGGGAGGTATCAACGGATATATGGATAGCACTGAGCACTTGTCTCTCGTTAATAGAGTTGACAAAGTACAAGTGTACAACCACTACCTCCACTACTCTGTTTTCTGTCTACGCTACAAGACAAAACAACAGCCATGCCTGCAGAATTTGTACGTTCAAGATGGGAATGAATTTGAAGCTTATTCTTCAAAGGACTACACCCAAATCAGGCAAAGGATTACTGGTGGATAATCAAAGAATTTCAAACGACTCTTTAGACGTGCTGATTATCTCAACGTCTCTTTCACGCCTCTATATAAAGGAGTGAAGACTTGAAGATTGTAGAAAGGGATACATAAGTTCAAAAGCGCCAAAACTCTGTCAATTTGATTCTACAAAGCACACTGAATTTCTGCACTGATTTGATATATCTTAGAAATTCAAAGTCTAGAGTCTTTACTGTATTGTATTGTGAACACCACTGATTGTATATCAAGTGTTCAACTCAAACTCAATTCTCTGTATTTTTGTTTGATTAGAAGTCTCTTGCCTGCGTGCTTGAGCATTAGAAGTCTCTTGCTTAGTGCTTGAGCATTGGAAGACTCTTGCGTGTGTGCTTGAGCATTTTTGTGAAGTCTCATACTTAGAAAGTATTGAGCAGTTGTAATCTTTGTGATTATAGTGAAATCTCCTTGGAAGTGCAAGGGGGACTGGACTACTTCCGTGTTGTGGAAGGAACCAGGATAACTGCTTGTGTCTTTGTCTTTCTTTTCTCTGCTCTGTTCTTTTCCGCTGCAATCTGACTCTGATCATTTCATCAGAAGCAATCAAACTGCTTCTGAAGTTTTATCAGAAGAAGTATTTTTTTTTAAGAGAAAAAGAAAACACAATTCAACCCCCCCCCCCCCCCCTTCTTGTGTTTTTCACCTTCAATTGGTATCAGAGCTTGCTCTGTTATCACAGCACTTAACCGTGTTACAGTTCAAGATCTATTAGAAAAACATGTCTGGAGATGAGGAATCAGTTACTACAAAATACACAAGTGTCAAGCATGACTATGATACTGCTGACAAGAAAACAGACTCTGGAAAAGCTCCAAAGTTTAATGGAGATCCAGAAGAGTTTTCATGGTGGAAAACAAATATGTACAGCTTTATCATGGGATTGGATGAAGAGCTATGGGACATACTGGAAGATGGAGTTGATGATCTGGATTTGGATGAAGAAGGAGCTGCTATAGACAGAAGAATACATACTCCTGCTCAGAAGAAGCTTTATAAGAAACACCACAAGATAAGAGGAATCATTGTGGCTTCTATACCTCGCACCGAATACATGAAGATGAGTGACAAATCTACTGCGAAGGCTATGTTTGCTTCTCTATGTGCAAACTTTGAAGGCAGCAAGAAGGTGAAAGAGGCTAAAGCTTTGATGCTAGTTCATCAGTATGAACTTTTCAGAATGAAGGATGATGAGAGTATAGAAGAAATGTACTCAAGATTTCAAACTTTAGTTTCTGGATTGCAAATACTGAAGAAAAGCTATGTTGCTTCTGATCATGTTAGTAAGATTTTGAGAAGCTTACCTTCAAGATGGAGACCCAAAGTAACTGCTATTGAGGAAGCTAAGGATCTAAATACTTTAAGTGTTGAAGATCTTGTTAGCTCACTCAAAGTGCATGAAATGAGTTTAAATGAGCATGAAACCTCTAAGAAGAGTAAATCCATTGCTCTACCATCTAAAGGAAAGACTTCAAAATCTTCCAAAGCCTACAAAGCCAGTGAATCTGAAGAAGAATCACCTGATGGAGATTTTGATGAAGATCAATCTGTAAAGATGGCTATGCTGTCCAACAAGCTTGAGTATCTGGCAAGGAAGCAGAAGAAATTTCTGAGCAAGAGAGGTAGCTACAAGAACTCCAAGAAAGAAGACCAGAAGGGATGCTTCAATTGTAAGAAGCCTGGTCATTTCATTGCTGATTGCCCTGATCTTCAGAAGGAGAAGTTTAAAGGCAAATCCAAGAAATCAAGCTTCAACTCCAGTAAATTCAGAAAGCAAATCAAAAAGAGCTTGATGGCGACCTGGGAAGATTTGGATAGTGAATCTGGTTCTGATAAAGAAGAAGCTGATGATGATGCTAAGGCAACCATGAGGTTAGTGGCAACAATATCATCAGAAGCAGTATCAGAAGCTGAATCAGATTCAGAAGATGAAAATGAGGTATATTCCAAAATCCCTAGACAAGAACTTGTTGATTCTCTAAAAGAACTTTTATCACTGTTTGAACACAGAACCAATGAGTTGACAGATTTAAAAGAAAAATATGTTGATTTGATGAAACAACAAAAGTCAACTCTATTGGAACTGAAAGCTTCTGAAGAAGAACTCAAAGGGTTTAACCTCATATCAACAACATATGAAGATAGACTCAAGATTCTTTGTCAGAAGCTACAAGAAAAATGTGATAAAGGTTCAGGCAATAAACATGAGATTGCCCTGGATGATTTTATTATGGCTGGAATAGACAAAAGCAAAGTTGCTTCTATGATCTACATCACATACAAGAACAAAGGCAAAGGGATTGGATATTCTGAGGAGAAATCCAAAGAATACAGTCTCAAGAGCTACTGTGATTGTATCAAAGATGGATTGAAATCCACCTTTGTGCCTGAAGGTACAAATGCTGTAACTGCTGTTCAGTCAAAACCTGAAGCTTCTGGTTCACAGGCTAAGATCACATCAAAGCCAGAAAACCTTAAGTTCAAGGTTATGACAAAATCTGATCCTAATAGTCAAAAGATTAAAATTCTGAAAAGATCAGAACCTGTTCATCAGAATCTGATTAAACCAGAATCTAAAATCCCAAAACAAAAGGATCAGAAGAACAAAGCAGCTACTGCTTCTGAGAAAACAATACCAAAAGGTGTCAAACCTAAAGTATTGAATGATCAGAAGCCACTCAGCATTCACCCTAAGGTACAAGGGAGGAAAAGTAAAACCTCCAAAACTAACCCAAAAGGACCCATGAAGATATGGGTACCTAAATCTGAATTGGCTAAAAATGCAGGTGTGCCTAAGGGCAAGAGAGAAACAAAGGTCATGGTACCTAGACAGCGGATGTTCAAGGCACATGACTGGAGAGAAAGCTTTGTTCCTTACCCTTACAATGAAAGATGGAGGAGAAGTGAAGTTTGGTGGCAACCAAACTGGAAAGATCATTGGTACAGGTACTATTGGTAATTCCTCCATCTCAATTAATAATGTGTGGCTAGTAGATGGTCTGAAGCATAACCTATTGAGCATTAGTCAATTTTGTGACAATGGGTATGATGTAATGTTCAGTAAGACCAACTGCACACTAGTCAACAAGGATGACAAATCCATTACATTCAAGGGAAAAAGAGTTGAGAATGTCTATAAAATAAATTTCTCTGATCTGGCTGATCAGAAGGTAGTTTGCCTTCTGTCAATGAATGATAAAAAATGGGTATGGCATAAAAGGTTGGGACATGCTAATTGGAGATTAATTTCTAAAATTAGCAAGTTACAACTGGTCAAAGGATTGCCTAACATTGATTATCATTCAGATGCACTTTGTGGTGCATGTCAGAAAGGGAAAATTGTGAAAAGTTCTTTCAAATCTAAAGACATTGTATCAACCTCCAGACCCTTAGAATTACTCCATATTGATCTTTTTGGTCCAGTTAACACTGCATCTTTATATGGAAGTAAATATGGATTAGTCATTGTTGATGATTACAGCAGATGGACTTGGGTAAAATTCATTAAAAGTAAAGACTATGCATGTGAAGTGTTTAGCAGCTTCTGCACTCAAATACAATCTGAAAAAGAATTGAAAATTTTGAAAGTCAGAAGTGATCATGGTGGAGAATTTGAAAATGAGCCATTTGAACTTTTTTGTGAAAAATATGGGATTCTCCATGAATTTTCTTCTCCTAGAACTCCACAACAAAATGGGGTTGTAGAGAGAAAGAACAGAACTTTACAAGAAATGGCCAGAACCATGATCCATGAAAACAACTTAACTAAACATTTCTGGGCAGAAGCAGTTAATACTTCATGTTATATTCAAAATAGGATCTATATCAGACCTATGTTGGAGAAAACAACATATGAACTCTTTAAAGGAAGAAGACTCAATATCTCTTACTTTCATCAGTTTGGATGTACTTGTTACATCTTAAACACTAAAGACTATCTGAAGAAATTTGATGCCAAGGCTCAAAGAGGAATCTTTTTAGGTTACTCTGAAAGGTCAAAGGCGTACAGAGTGTATAATTCATAAACACATTGTGTTGAAGAATCTATGCACGTAAAATTTAATGATAGAGAGCCTGGAAGTAAAACTCCATAGCAAAGTGAAAGTAATGCAGGTACAACTGATTCTGAAGATGCATCAGAATCTGATCAACCTTCTGATTCTGAAAAGTATTCAGAAGTTGAATCTAGTCCAGAAGCTGAAATCACTCCAGAAGTTGAGTCTAATTCAGAAGCAGAACCTAGTCCAATAGTACAGAATGAAAGTGCTTCTGAGGATTTTCAAGACAACACTCAGCAGGTTATTCAACCTAAATTCAAGCACAAATCTTCACATCCTGAGGAGCTAATCATTGGAAGCAAAGATAGTCCTAGAAGAACAAGATCACATTTCAGACAAGAAGAGTCATTAATAGGATTGCTTTCAATAATTGAGCCTAAAACTGTTGAAGAAGCTCTCTCAGATGATGGATGGATATTAGCTATGCAAGAAGAGCTAAATCAATTCCAAAGGAATGATGTGTGGGATCTGGTACCCAAACCTTTTCAGAAGAACATTATTGGAACAAAATGGGTATTCAGAAACAAGCTGAATGAACAAGGAGAAGTAACCAGAAACAAAGCCAGACTTGTTGCTCAAGGCTACAGTCAACAAGAAGGCATTGATTACACTGAAACATTTGTTCCAGTTGCAAGATTGGAAGCAATCAGGTTACTTCTATCCTACGCAATTAATCATGGCATAATATTATATCAAATGGATGTCAAAAGTGCATTTCTTAATGGTGTCATTGAAGAAGAAGTGTATGTTAAACAACCTCCTGGGTTTGAGGATCTTAAGCATCCTGACCATGTTTATAAACTTAAGAAATCACTATATGGCTTGAAACAAGCTCCCAGAGCTTGGTATGATAGACTAAGTAATTTCTTAATTAAAAATGATTTTGAAAGAGGACAAGTTGACACAACACTCTTCAGAAGGACTCTTAAGAAAGACGTTTTGATTGTACAAATATATGTTGATGATATAATATTTGGTTCTACTAATGCATCTCTTTGCAAAGAATTTTCTAAGTTAATGCAGGATGAATTTGAAATGAGTATGATGGGAGAATTGAAGTTCTTTCTTGGAATTCAAATCAACCAAAGTAAAGAAGGAGTATATGTTCATCAAACAAAATATACAAAGGAGCTTCTGAAGAAGTTCAAGCTAGAAGATTGTAAAGTGATGAACACTCCAATGCATCCAACCTGCACCTTAAGCAAAGAAGATACTGGAACAGTAGTAGACCAGAAGCTATACAGAGGTATGATTGGTTCTCTGTTATACCTCACTGCATCTAGACCTGATATTTTATTCAGTGTATGCTTGTGTGCAAGATTTCAATCAGATCCTAGAGAATCTCATTTAACTGCAGTTAAGAGAATCTTCAGGTATCTGAAAGGAACAACTAATCTTGGACTCCTGTATAGGAAATCCCTAGATTATAAGTTGATTGGATTCTGTGATGCTGATTATGCTGGTGACAGGATTGAAAGAAAATCAACCAGTGGAAATTGTCAATTCCTGGGAGAGAATCTGATATCCTGGGCAAGCAAAAGACAAGCAACTATTGCTATGTCTACAGCAGAAGCAGAATACATTTCAGCTGCAAGTTGTTGCACACAACTACTGTGGATGAAACATCAGTTGGAAGACTATCAGATTAATGCTAACAGTATTCCCATCTATTGTGATAATACTGCTGCTATTTGTTTGTCAAAGAATCCAATTCTACATTCAAGAGCGAAGCATATTGAAATCAAACACCATTTTATCAGAGACTATGTTCAAAAAGGGATTTTAGATATACAATTCATTGATACTGAACATCAATGGGCTGATATATTTACAAAACCTTTATCTGTTGAAAGATTTGATTTTATTAAGAAAAATTTGAACATGCATTTTGTGTCTGATTGAAAAATTGCTTGCCTCTGAATAAAAAGTTTGGTTCTGAAGTCTATTCAGAAGCATCTGGTCCATCAGAAGCTCTTAACTGAGGTTCTGAGGAAAATGTGCTTCTGAAGATGACGTCAGCGCTAAGACTTCAGAAGCGGTATTCTTTGCTTCTGAATAGCAAGGTTAGTGGGAACGTTGGCAGTTACTTTTTGTAACAGCTGTCCCATTACCCAAAAGGTAGTTTTCTGAAGAGTCTCTGACGTGGTCTATTTGTATTGGAGTATAACAAAAAGGGCAATGATGTTTTATTTGCTTTTTAACATACTAACACGCGCCCCCAATTTGTCATTAATGCTATGTTTGTTTGTCTCTTCTGAATTACAAACGTTTTACTTAAAAACACTAAGTCAATTCACACACTACTCACTTCACAACAAACACTTTCTATTTTCTTCTCAACCCTCTGCGAAAGTAAGCGCATTCACTCTCCCTCTCAAAACACCATAGAACCCTAAAACTCCTTCAACTCAATGGAAAGCTCAAGTTCTGCTGGTGGTTCATCATCAAATATGGAAATAGATATTCCGACTTATGAGATTAAAGGAAGAACCATGTCTATTGAAGAATGGGAGTTAATCATTCAAGTAGAAAATCCAGTGGATTTCGCCTCCTTAACTCACCATGGATGCGACCTAGTAAGGTTCTACAAGAAGCAAAAGCTGATGAATTACTTCAGTCTTCTCAATGGTCCAACATATGAAGTTCTGGTCAGACAATTCTGGGTAAGGGCTTCAGTCTTTGACATTGATGCTGCTAGACAGGAAAAAGCTCAACTGATTCTGGTTGATCCTACTCTGAAGGGAAAAACCAGAGAAGAAATGGGTCTACTCTCCTTCACCGGCACAGAGATTAGATCAAATGTCATGGGAATTCCTGTAACCATAAATGAGCAGGTTATTGCTCAAGCCATGGGAAGGGATACCTCTGGCAAATACTTTGGAGAAGAGATTCCTAATCCAAGAACCAGCTCTTGGAAGGAAATTTTCAATGAGACCATTTATGGGTCTAAGGTTGCTCAACCTTACAGCACTTTGAGCATTGAGAAGAAGTTGTTGCTGAAGATTCAGAATGAGAACATCTTTTCCAAAGGTGGAGGAAGTGATCAACCTTCACTTGGACACAAGGTTTTTCTGCATCACACCATCACTCAAGAAACCACGATGAATGTTCCCAAGTACATGTTCAAATACATGATCAAGGAACTAAAGAAGAGTCAGATGGAGAACAGGAAGTTTGTTCCTTATGGAAGGTTGCTCTCTGTAATCTTTCAAGAAGGAGGAATTCTAAGTGCCTTGAAGGATGTGGGCATCTATGATAACCAGAAGCTGGGAGCAGTAACTGGGAAGATAATCAATGCATCAACACTTGTGAAGATGAAATTGATTCCAGCAAATGCTCACAAGAAACTAGATTCTGATATGCATGAATCTGATGCAATATCTGATCTAGTCACTCATCACATCCCTATCTGCAAGAAGGATCCCCTGGATGTGCAAAGGGCCTACATCTTGGACTTCTACAAAACTTACAAGAAGAAGATCAGCTTGAAAGATGTCCCTGAGGAGATGTATGGTGGTGATCTGCCTGTGGCCAAAGGCAGAAAGTCTAAGAAGAACCAGATCACCAAGGAAGAATATCTGGCTGAAGATGCTACTGAGAAGGGTGCTCAGAAGCATCAGAAAGCTAAGAAAGAAAAATCAACTTTATCCACTATTCAAGAGGAAGTGGAGAACTTAGATGAAGTTCCAATCATCAGAAAAAGGACAAGGAATGCTCAAGAAACAGCAGAACAGCTTGCTTCTGAACAACCTGCTTCTGAACAAGCTGAATCTGAAGAGCCTCATAGTCCTAAAAAGAAAAGAGAAGCTGCTCTTCAAACCATCAAAAGGAAGAGATCTTCAAGGAATCTGAAGACAGCTGAAGGACGAAGGGAGGAAATGTTGGAAGAACTGGAAGAAACCAACAAACAGAAACCATCCCTGAGCAAACTGTTCCTGAGCAAACTGTTCCTGAACAAACTGTTCCTGAACAAGTTGCTTCTGAACAAGTTGCTTCTGACCAACAACAAACAACTTCTGACCATCAAACAACAAAACAACAACAACAACCAGAACCACCAATAATTGACCTAACCTCTTCTGACCAACAAACAGCCTCTGAACAACCCTCCACATCTCATACAACTCAATCTGAACCTTCAACCATCCCTGACTCTATCCTTGAATCTGAGTATATAGATGAACAGTTAATCAGGCTTAGTGATGAGATTCAGACACTGATTCTTCGCAGAACAGTTCCTGTACCTCCTATTCATTATCTTGATCAGTGGATGAATCTGAAAAAGAGTTTTGATGACCTGCTGGATCAGCTAAGCTCTAAGTGTGTCTCATCTCACTCTGCCGTGCTGCAAAAGATGTTGGATGATATGCATGAAGCAGCTAGAGTGAAAGAGCTGAATTATGTGCCTCTGCTGGACATCACTCCTTTCTACCCAGAAGAAGAGTACATCACAAGGGCTGCAAGAATTCATGCTGGGTATAAAAGAAGAATGAGGGAAAAGGATGAGCTACTCAAGAAGAATGATGAGCAAATTAAGTATCTTTTGGAACAGATGTACAAGCAAGCCCAACCTTAGTTGCACACCCTTTTATTCTTTGCTTGTTTTAATCTTTGTTCTAAGTACTTTAGTTGCACTGCATTTGTATCTCAACTTTTCGATATATATATATTATCATTGTTTCTGGATCTTGTGCTTTTTCACCTTCAATATAATTTACAAGCTTTAACTCTGATAATATTTACTATTTTTTAATGCTGCTTGCTCCGAAATACTATTTTTAAAGGTTATATGTTTATTCTTTTGTTTTGTTTTGCTGTGATACTCTTTCTTTTGTTTTTATTCTTTTTGTTGATGACAAAAGGGGGAGTAAATGTATAGTATTTTAAGGCACTGAGCCCCATTATAACCACTTCTAAACTTTTTTAAATACTTCTGATATTATTCTTATGAATATTTTATTGAAATTTAATTAATAAGAATAGAACTCAGGGGGAGCTTACAAACCTCACCTTAAAGATCTATTAGACTCAGGGGGAGCTTACAAACCTCTATCCCAGTGGTCAACTTATTAATTAGATCAACAACAATTGAACATTTTAAATACTATTGTTTGTCATCATCAAAAAGGGGGAGATTGTTGGAACAAAATGTGTTTCACAATGAACCTTATTAAGTTTTGATGATAACAAGGTATTAAAAATTGTCAATTGGTTATTACTAATAATTGTTCAAGTGTACAGGACCAAAGGCTACTCAAGTTATTTCAATAGGTCTTGGAAGAACAATGGAAAGAAAAAGAAATTCTGAGCATCTGAAGAAAACTGCTCCTGAAGCTAAAGTGCTTCTGAAGTGATGACGTCATCAGAAGCAGAAGGTCATCAGAAGCAAAAGTTTTCATCAGAAGCAATATCTTCACCAGAAGCTACGTTTGATCCCTTAATCAAACTGAAGATTCAAAGTAGCTGATTCTCAATTCAGTCTTATCCAAGAAGAACGAAGAATTGAAAGGGAGGTATCAACGGATATATGGATAGCACTGAGCACTTGTCTCTCGTTAATAGAGTTGACAAAGTACAAGTGTACAACCACTACCTCCACTACTCTGTTTTCTGTCTACGCTACAAGACAAAACAACAGCCATGCCTGCAGAATTTGTATGTAACACCCCGTTTTTCCAACATAAAAATTTCGCATAAATAATCAGAGTTTTTCAACATAAACGGAATGTCACATTCTTTTCTTAAAATCATAAACTGAATAAATAACTATTTATCCTTTAAAATTCAAATACAAGATCTTTAATACTTCGCAGCGGAATTTATTTCAATAACTAAAACAGTCCTTGGCACGAAGGCCTCTTCATAAATGTCTCATAAAAATCCAATCTAAAATATAGTCATAAATCTTCAAAAACAATACGTAAGGAATAGAAAAGCAATAACAAAGTTCCCGTCCCGTTACGTATCAGAGCACCTAAGACACACGAGAAAGAAAGCTCACACGACATCAACTATTCTTGGTTACCTGTTAGTTACCCATGGTGGGCAAACAGAAGGGGTGAGATTTCACAAACAATAATATTAAGCATATAATTCATCAATTACATTTAACAACATAAGCATCATCAATCATACTTAACAACTCATAGACAACATCATGTAATCATCATAATATTCATCATAGATAATAATATATCATAATTCACTTCTTTAATAATTCATATAAAGAATCACAGCTTTAAACAATTTCATGATTTAACAACTTAACAACTCGACAACTTGACAACTTAACCTCTTGACTATGCAACTTAATCTTCTAATCATGCATGTGGTACCAATACGGGGCATCAAGTCCCAATCGCTATTTGAGTATTATTATACTATCGGAGCATCAAGCCCCAATCGCTATTTGAGTATTATTATACTTCCGGAGCATCAAGCCCCAATCGCTGAATGCTAATGCATGGACTCGACCTCTTAAACATCTTAATCGACAACCTCTTATATAATCCAATAATTTGGAACTTCATCATCTTAATCAACTTAGACCGACTCATGCAGCTTAGTTAAATAACAACAGCAACACAACAGTATACAAAAACAGCATGACATAATAATATCAAATGCAAGTCAACAACGTCTCAATTATTCACATATAATTCAAGTAATGCATATACAATTATATCACAGTATAACAACATCAAATAATAATCAACATCTTAAAACATCATATATACATATAACACTTCATCAATCATGGACAATATCATATTCACAAACATACACATACATATACTAATTCATCAATCATAATCAATTATTCAGTGTGACCTACGTTCAGTAATTTGACCATAACTCAAGTTCTATAAATCATTTTGAAGTCAAATCAACGGCACTAGAAAGCTAACATCCATACCTACAACTTTCGTGTTTATACCTAAGACCAATTATGTACCAATCAATACCAGTTTTCATTTCAATTCGGACAAAGTTGTGCTGAAATTCATAAAAATTCACTGTGACCTACGTGCAGTAATTTGACCATAACTCATAAACCGAAAATCATTTTCAAGTGAAACTGACACCACTGGAAAGCTAACACAATTATCTACAACTTTCATGTTTACACTAAAGGCTAATTCAAAACAGAAACGTGTGAAAAAGACGCAAGAACATGAAACAGGACATGCTGTCAGAGAGCAACTCGGGAAAAACACACTTTTCACCCCAAAATCCCAATTTTAACTTCCCTATGCCCAAATTTGATCCCAAAGTTTGTCTAAACATTTATATACATCAAAAGAGACTCGAAACCATATAAAATTTGACCCAAAACATTATTTTAGAAAATCATCAAATAATCACTTTTAACCCTAATTTCCAAATTCTCAAAAACTAAAACCTACAACATGTTAAATCCAATTTTCAGAATCAATGACTTAAGGTTATTGAATGTTAGTCCCACCCTTACCTTATAGATGAAAATCGCAGCACTCCTAGGTCTTCCCCTCCTCTCGGCTTTTTCTCCCTTTTCTCCAAAATTGATCGTACGTTATGTTTTTTCTAAACTAGGTTTCTCCTATTTATAACCCTTTTTCTATTTTATCTTATTTCTCTTTCTCCCCCAAAACTCTCTAAAATCTCATAACAAACTCTCAACTCAATCTTATTTCTATTTTCAAATCTTAATTTATTAAATAACAACATAAGCCACTTAATAAATCACATAATCAAATAAATATATTTTAAACTCTTCTTAATAAATTTTAGACTCAATTAAATAATGAAATAAATCTAATAATTCAAAGAGGGCGTTACATTGTACGTTCAAGATGGGAATGAATTTGAAGCTTATTCTTCAAAGGACTACACCCAAATCAGGCAAAGGATTACTGGTGGATAATCAAAGGATTTCAAACGACTCTTTAGACGTGCTGATTATCTCAACGTCTCTTTCACGCCTCTATATAAAGAAGTGAAGACTTGAAGATTGTAGAAAGGGATACATAAGTTCAAAAGCGCCAAAACTCTGTCAATTTGATTCTACAAAGCACACTGAATTTCTGCACTGATTTGATATATCTTAGAAATTCAAAGTCTAGAGTCTTTACTGTATTGTATTGTGAACACCACTGATTGTATATCAAGTGTTCAACTCAAACTCAATTCTCTGTATTTTTGTTTGATTAGAAGTCTCTTGCCTGCGTGCTTGAGCATTAGAAGTCTCTTGCTTAGTGCTTGAGCATTGGAAGACTCTTGCGTGTGTGCTTGAGCATTTTTGTGAAGTCTCATACTTAGAAAGTATTGAGCAGTTGTAATCTTTGTGATTATAGTGAAATCTCCTTGGAAGTGCAAGGGGGACTGGACTACTTCCGTGTTGTGGAAGGAACCAGGATAACTGCTTGTGTCTTTATCTTTCTTTTCTCTGCTCTGTTCTTTTCCGCTGCAATCTGACTCTGATCATTTCATCAGAAGCAATCAAACTGCTTCTGAAGTTTTATCAGAAGAAGTATTTTTTTTAAGAGAAAAAGAAAACACAATTCAACCCCCCCCCCCCTTTCTTGTGTTTTTCACCTTCAAATTCCTCTGAAAATAAAATTTCCCCGTCTATTTGCGTTGTCTGTCAATAAGGTGTGTTCGGTGGAGGAGATGGTGAGGGTCATGGGGGTGGATGGTGGGAGGGAGAGCATGTGGCGTTGTCGTTTATTGGCTTGGGAGGAGGAGAAAGTGAGGGAGTGTTCTGTGTTATTACATAATATTGTTTTGCAGGAAAATGGCAATGATACTTGGCGTTGGTTGTTAGATCCTTCCCACAGTTATTCGGTGTGGGGAGCTTACCAATTTCTCACTAATTCTGATGAGTTGGTGGATAGGTCCCTAGTCGACGACATTTGGCATAAGCAAATTCCATTAAAAGTGTCTATGCTGGTGTGGCGCCTTCTTCGTGACATACTACCTACAAGGGACAATTTGGCGAGATGGCGTATTATTCATATTGATGGTGAGGCTTGTGTGTCTGGGTGTGGGCACTTGGAAACAGCTACTCATCTGTTTTTATTTTGTGACATATTTAGCTCTCTTTGGTATCATGTCAGGACTTGGTTGGGTATTGATTTTGTATATGTAGGTGATCTTCGCCAACATTTCATCCACTTTACTAATTTGGCGGGTTTGCCTAGATCAACACATTTATACTTTAGAATTATTTGGTGTGCTGCTGTTTGGGTTCTTTGGAAGGAAAGGAATGACCGTGTATTCCAAAACATGGCTTCTGATTTTTCAACTCTAATGCAAAGGTGAAACTAAACTCTTTCTTATGATTGAAATCAAAACAGTGGCTATTTAGCTACAGTTACCATGACTGGTGGAATCATCCCCTTCTTTGTATGGGTGTCCACTTGTAATTTAGTTTTATCTGTTATGAACTTATGACTCTTTGGTGGTATTGACCAGTGATTGGCACCTTGTTTGTGTAAATAATTTTGGGTGGTTTGCTTTTTGCATGCCTTGTGCGAGGCACTCCACTTTGTTAATATAATATATCATTTTAGTTTGTTAAAAAAAAAGGATAATTAAATAATGAGACATGATAACAAATGCCTTTATGACACTTGATAAGAAATTTAAATTAGAAATTTATCTTAAAACTTGTGTGTTCAACCTATTAAAATATCAAAAAACAATTAAAACTTCATGCATAACTTTTTTGTAGAGGCAAAAACATATACTTGTTTTTAAGGGGATGAAAAACAAAATTTAATATTTTTTAACAACGAAAAAACTTATTTAACCCTTTTTAAAATTGAATTATAAACTTAACAAAAAATTGATTCAAAACTTCGATCATATATCCTAGTTATTCACTTCAATAGTCTATTATCTCTTAGTTAGCAAACAAATTAACACAATATTTTTTTTAAGAAACAAATTAGCACAAAATTAATATCATGTTACCGTAAAAATACAAGTTCAAGGCAATCCAACGTGGCACCACTCTCATGCCTTCCTACCTTATCCAATCATCCACTTTGCAATACAAAACATCCAAAAACCAAATCACAATCTCATAGTCATTGTCACACAACAAAACAAAACAAAACATTGTAACATACTCGAACATTCTAAACTACTAAATTCCAACTCTCCAAAACTTACCTTAAATTAATTGCTAGCTACCATAGAGTTTTGATTAACAGAACAAACAAGGAGAGTGAGAGGTATAGTTAGCTAGCTGCTCAAATTCAATGGCTTCTTCAACTCAATGTTTCTTGTCCCACCTTGCACTTTCTACCCCTACTACAAGTACTAGGTTTTCATCACAACGCCAAGTAGTAAACGTACGCAGCAAGGCAAAGCAGTTTTTGGTTTGTAAGGCTAAGAAGCAAGCAATACAAGAGGATGATGGCAACAACATCATAGTCTCTCGCAGGTTAGCTCTCACTGTGCTTATTGGTGGTGCTGTTGTTGGTTCCAAAGTCTCACCTGCTGATGCAGCCTATGGTCAATCTGGTATTTTACTTTCTCTCTTTTTCATAATCAAATTATATCGTTTAATTTATTTATGAGTAATCATAACGTATGTATTATGAAGTAAAAATATACTTAAGTTGTTTGTTAGTTGAAATTATAGAGCTGTATCAACCTAATCCTCAGCTTATCAATATTCCAATATGATCCATGAAATTTCAAATGTTAATCACGTTCGCCGATTTGTTTGAATTTGTTATTAAATAGATACCTGACAATTCAGGGTCGTATCCGAGGCAGGGCGAACTTAGTTTCAACTTTCAAAGTCATATCCGATATGACCACCTTGATTTCGTTCTAGTCCCTACAAAACCTAGGGACAAATTTGATTAAAATTTTGCAATTTTAAGGATCATTTCAGAATATGGATAAAGTGAGGAACTTGAGTGATTCAGCCCTACAATGTCAAGGACCAATTTGGATATTCATGTGTTATGTTATATACAAGTGATATTATAAAAGCTTATCATAGTCTTTGCCTTTGAAATGTAACATTCATCTGCTTGATTGTTATTTTTATATTGCAAAGATCACTGTCATGTCTTAGGAAACCATATACTCCCTCCAAACTTATGTATAAACAAAAATAATTAATTGTACATTAATTAAGAATGATAGTTCATCTCATTTAATTTTCTTGACATAACATAAAAGTTGCTGCATTCTCCAATTTTTCATTTCTTCTTAGTTAATTTTCTATGAGAATTTTTTTCATGAGAATAAAATTATAGTTCATTGAAGGGAAGGATAGAATAAAATTAAAGTTCATTGAAGCGAAGGATAATTTTTGAAAATGATAACACTAAACAAGGTGTGGTGTTCCATCTCGGGTCTAGGGTCGAGGCTGTTTAGATCTCCCTCAGCCTCTTGGTGGTTCTCTGTTAAGCTGTCTTTCTATTCTGTCTGTGTTTGTTTTGTTGTGTTTGTGGTTTAGGTGTTATGTTCTGTCAAGGGTCTTGGGTCGAGGTTTTCTAGATCCTCCTCAGCCTTTTGGTGGTTCACTTTCGCCTCAGGGTCGTTTTATGTGTGTTGCTAGGCCTGTATTTTGTCAGTGTTACTGTTTTGTTCCTTCGGAGCCTTGCCGTTGGAGGCCTCCTGCTCTTTGATTAGGTTTTGGTTGCTTGGCTGTTGTTGCTTGAAAGAGCTAGGTGTGCAGATGCTTCGTGTTGACGGAGTAGCGTTTGTTGCACCTTTAGCCGTCCTGACTGCTCAGTTTTCGGCGGGTGCAGGTCCTTCACGATTAATCCTCCTTCGCAACTCCCGGATCGTTGTCGTCGTAAGGATCGCGGTGGTGTGTGGTTGCCTAGCTGAGGGTTGGGGTGTGCGCCGGTCTATTCAGGTGGTGGTGATGCAAGTTGTTTTGGTGGCTTGTTTTGATGTTTGTGTTCGAGCTGGTTTGCTGTGCGCTTTTGTTCCGCCTTTTCTCTGTAAGGTGTCTTCCCTGGTGGTTCGTGAGTTGAGAGGTGTCTTTTTGACTTGTGTCGGGAGTCTTGTGGGCCGACCGCTTTTGATTCGAGGTCGGGAGCAAGTTTTTGACTCAGGTTCTTTTAGGTTGTTGTGTTGTCTCCTCAGTGCGACCGGGACGTGAGTGGTGGTCGAAGCTGAACGTTTGAAGCAATGTCACTTCGGGTGCCTTATTTATCACTGTTGGCGATGTTGGTTCTTGGAGGAGCTGTTGTTAGGGGTTTTGGCATTTTGAGAGTGCTAATGGTTTTTCTTGATTGTTCTTTTTACATTGGAAAGATCACTTTCATGCTTTAGGAAACCATATATACTCTACTCAAATATAAACAAAAGTAACGAACTGCACCGACTTAAAAATGATAGTTAATCCCGTTTAATTTTCTTGATGCAATAAAAAATTAATTGCATTCTCTGAATTACTCTCTCTTTCATTTGATTTTCTAAAAAAACTTGTTTCATGAGAATAAAATTAGAATTAATTGAAGGACACTTTCATGCTTTATACATTGTTAGACCAAGAAACATAATTTCTGCTTTTTGCTTATAAGCAAAAGGATTGCTTCCATTGCAGCCAATGTGTTTGGAAAACCGAAGACAAACACAGACTTCCTACCATATGATGGAGATGGATTCAAATTATCAGTTCCCTCAAAGTGGAACCCTAGCAAAGAGGTGGAATACACAGGTCAGGTTCTTAGATATGAGGACAACTTCGACACAACCAGCAATGTCGTTGTTACTGTGACTCCAACTGATAAGAAAGCCATCACTGATTATGGTTCACCTGAGGAATTCCTCTCTCAGGTAAACACTTGCTAGTACTAGCGCTAGTGTCTTTTTTTTGTATGTGATAGATTACTATAGTGCTTGTTTTCTGAAATGGAGAAAAGTGCAAATTCGTACATGGAACCTCAACTCATGTGCAATTTACTACCTGAAGTTTAGAAATGTTATTTTATGCATTTTATAAACATTACAGAACAAAATAGAATGATTAGTTTGATTTGAGAAAACAATTTCTATTTTTATTTTGTGTTTTCACTTTTAACTACAAGACCAGCACATTGTTTTCACCCTTTCTGGTACAAATCTTTGGAAACAGAAAGCAAAATGAAAATAATGCGACAAATCATTGGAAACAGAACGAAATGAAAACAAAGCGACAGTTTTTGTATTATAAGTGATTAAAAAATGTTCTCTTGAACCAAACAATCCAACTTTTACAAATGTCAGGGACTATATCTCATATTGTCCCAAACTTCAGGCACTGATTTGTATTTTTTATTTACCAAACTCTCGCCATTTATGAAGAATAATGTCTATGAATTTTTTAAGACAATAACAACACTTGCTACTTGGTGGTTGAAATTCAAGATCAAGACTTGATTTTTCCACTTTGCAGGTGAATTATTTACTAGGAAAGCAGGCCTTCTTCGGCGAAACGCTATCTGAGGTAAGCGACTGACAACTAAGCACAGATACAGCTAAAATCATTGCTTACACAAAAATGAAATTTTGACGACAATTTGGATGGTAATACAGTTCAAATATGTGGTTAATCACATTTAGTAGATGGTTAATGAGTTGCAACGCTTTGTTATATTCATTAACCATCCACTGTACATAATTACCAATATATTTGAGATGCGCTAACCATCTAAAGTGTTGTCAAATTTTCGTGTCAAAATTTCAAAATTATTGCTTTTGCTTATATCCTAACTGAGTATGAACTTGAAATCCTCAGGGTGGTTTCGATCCGAATGCTGTAGCTACAGCAAACATCCTTGAAACTTCAACGCCTGTGATTGATGGGAAAAAGTACTATGTTTTGTCTGTGTTGACAAGAACTGCTGATGGAGATGAAGGTGGCAAGCATCAGATAATTAGAGCAACTGTGAAAGATGGAAAATTATACATTTGCAAAGCTCAAGCTGGAGACAAGAGGTGGTTTAAAGGAGCAAGAAGATTTGTGGAGAGTACAGCAAATTCTTTCAGTGTTGCTTAAGAACTTAATAGAGGGTTATAAATTATATTACATGTAGTGCATGTAAATCAACTTCAAGTGCTATGTATTTTGAGCTCTTATACATGAACCACCTTAGATGGCATACACCCTTTTACACCCACACACATTTGTGACACGTGCCAAAAACATTGAAAGAAGAGATGAAAAAGGGTGATGATATGATGTAAAATTACTCAAATACCCCTAATACATGGGGGTGTACATAAGAAGTGTATGAAAAAGGGTGTCTACCTATCTTTTTCCATGTATTTTTGACTTTTCTAGAGTCCCTTTCAGTGTTGCTTAAGAACTTAATAGATGGTTATAATTCTAATCATATTACGTGAATACTGAATTTGTATGACATTGTAAAAAGAGTCTAATTTCTTTTCTGATTTTAGAATTTTGTTTTTTTTATATGTAAAAAAAAAAGTTTAGATGAACTGAGCTTGAGACTCATCAGGGTCAAGAAAAGTCTCAAGTCATATAGAGCGTTAATAAAAGTATGTACATAATTGATACCAACTATGTCGTCAACAACTAGATTCAAATTTAGATTTTGTGGAAGATGAATTGAATCCTTACCAACTGAATCAACATTCATGGACAAAATTTTCTTATTGATGAGAAAAAAGTATTCATGGCCATGAAAGTATATGAAGTTGATTGATCATGAAACATTGTACAAGATAGAGAAAGATACCAAACAAGAAAAAAAGAACCGTTCAAGTCAATTAAAATAGAATTATATCTGGTTTGCTATAGCCAGGTATTATACAATTGTATAGGACAAGATGCAGTTCATAATTGGAAAAACTGAAAATTCAGCCAAGTTCATTGTTGAAAAGATATTGACATCTACTACAGTGTTTTTCCCAACAAACGAAGGTATCATGCGTTTGGTTTGATCCAACATTAGTACTCTTTTTGCACAAAATGCCAAATAGGTTGACACTCACAATTCTAATTTTCTTCATTCATGCCATCGGAACATCTTCAATGAGAGCGTTATTGAGAGTTTCATACTAAGATGAACCCATCTCGTATAGGTAATTCATCTGATGAGTTAAGGGACGTTAAATGAGATTTAAGGAGGTTTCGAATATGATCCTTGGAAACTATCATTTTCCATCCCCTCTAACAATTTACTAAGAAATACTTCTTAAAAAAAAAACAATTTACTAACAAATAATTTTTGCCTATAAAAAAAAAAAGAGCATTATGATTACACTAACTCTTACGAAAACCAAATTAACTACGTTGGATACTCCTCCCAAGATTTCAGGTTCAATGTGTCAATTTCAGTGGTTAGTTTGACTTTTTTCAAAAAAAAGTTTTTTTTTTCCATTTACCTTTATAATTATAACAATTTCTTATTCTTAAAAAAACCTCTTTAATTGAATGACAATATTAATTTTTAATGTTCTATCGGTCTATTTTTCTCGTATTATCTAATTAATATTATATCAAATAATTTTCAATTCAATAACTATCATTTTACATTTATGATAATGGTGAACACAAAAATATTATTTATTTTTTTTGTCAAATATATCGAACTATCGTTAAACACTAGTTAATTTATGAATATGTGTTGAATTTTGTTTTTTTTGTTACATGTGTTGAATTTTGTTTGAGTGTATATGATTTATGAGAATTAATCTATTATATCCAATATCCAATGAGAAGTTCATACCCTCAACAATTTAACTATTTAGTGATTATTATCCCATTAAACATTTACCCACGACTAAAACCTAACATCTCTCGTACTTGTTCATCATGCATACCCTACATACCAAATTCCTCTCACTGTAGGGAACCACCATATTCTTCATTTTTTCCCTTGTTAATAGTGTAAGTAAATATGTTACTACCTCCAATTTTATATATAAGAAATCGAATCAATAAAAAATGATAATTTGATATATATAAAAAATTATAGATAGAACCGGATGGACTATCGATTTATGTCTATGTTCTCTTTTTAGAATTCTTCAAAATGAAGAAATGTGTCTGAGAACAACTAATATGACAATTGATTTCAAAAACTTTAAATTGATAAGACATTTATTTACATTGGTGTCACCGAGAAATAGTTTTGATAATGTCCACGATTCCCATTTTCTTAACCACCCAGATTACATCTAACAACATTATAAATCAGACGTGGAAGATTATAATGACACAATAAATTGAATTGAAGATAATGAATAAAGTTTCGTATAGAAGAAGAAGTATGAACACAATGTCGTAATGGTTTTGGTTTAAGAAACAAGGAAGGTATATTACCACCAAACCCCAAGATGAAAGTAACTGTATAACTCAAGGGTGACAATTGTCATTTCACAAGACGTGGGGCTGAAGCAGCAGCAGTAGTAGTTATTTAAAAAGTTAAAATCATCCATCAAACTAGAAAAAGAGAGAAAAAGGAAAATCCAGTAGAATATAAATCAAGAAAGATTTCATATAAAAAATAAAATAAAAACATTAAATATTATTATATAATATACACTTTATCTATATCATTTCATTGGAGAAATAAGAATAAGGTTTGGGATTTTCATTTTCATTCTCAGCGTTTATAGTTTTTGATAACTGAACATAGAAGAACAAGGTGCGAAGAAGAAGAAGAAGAAGAAGAAGAAGAAGAAGAAGAAGAAGTTGAATTTAATTGAACTCACTCACGATCGCACCTCAAACTCCGATTCCGATCATTTCTCTCTTTCTTCTGTAAGTCGGTGGAATTTCTTTATCTTCCTGTAATCATTCTCAAACTTATTGGATCTGTCAATTTTTATACCGATTCGTATATCCCAATCTTTTGATGTTATTATTTAGATGATGATTTTCTTTTTTTTGTTCGTAATTGCATTTTTTATTATTTTTAGATGATTATTATTTTTATTTAGATAGTTTCTGTTATGTATCATGTAATCTGGATAGAAATGATATTGATTGTAACATTATGCTCAAATGCTTAGATTATTGCATTTTTTATTTATTTTTCTGTTGTTTAAGTTTGAGGAATCTATGAGTTTCTTAAAGATTCATCTTTTTCTCGTTTTTAACGATATTGAATTTGTGTTGATTTCTGATGTGAATGAATGAATATCATTTCAAATTGTATGATATTTTAGCTTTTATTTAAGGATTGATTTTATTGTAATTTTTGTGTTGTTGTGATTTTTTGTGCAGATATTTTGTTCCTTTGAGGTTTTTTTCAGAGGTTTTGTTACAGTTTTATGCTTGATTGTGTTGATTTTCTGACTGTTAAGATTATTAATATATGGGCTGAGGTGAACTTTTCATGGGAGGTGTGGACGATGAAGAACCAGCTTTGAAACGTATGAAGCTTTCGGCGAAAGGATTAGTTGGATTGGCGAACGGGTCTTCTTCTAAAGAGCCTGTTGGAGGTTTCTCCAGTGACTCCATGGCTCGGCTACTACCGTCCGAAGGGGACGATCAGGTTGTCGGTTCCAAAGGGGTTATAAAGAGAGACGAGTTTGTTAGGATAATTGCAAAGGCATTGTATTCGCTTGGTTATAGAAAGAGTGGGGCGCGGCTAGAGGAGGAGTCTGGAATACCTTTACACTCACCTGGTGTGAATCTGTTTACGCAACAAGTACTTGATGGGAATTGGGATGAGAGTGTAGCTACATTGCGTAAGATTGGTTTGACAGATGACACTATTGTCAGGTCGGCCTCGTGTTTGATATTGGAACAGAAATTCTTTGAACTTCTAAATGGGGGAAAGGTTATGGAAGCATTGAAGACCTTGAGGGAGGAGATTACTCCACTTTGCAGGGATAGTAGTAGAATTCGGGAACTTTCGTCCTGCTTAGTGTCTCCATCTCCTAAGCAAGATATTGTAAAGGTGAGATCTCGGTCAAAGCTTCTAGAGGAATTGCAGAAACTGCTTCCTCCAACAGTGATGATACCTGAAAAGAGGTTGGAACATCTGGTTGAACAAGCCCTTACCTTGCAGCGAGAGGCTTGCCCATTTCACAACTCATTGGATCAGATGTCGTTATATTCAGATCATCATTGTGGAAAGGATCTGATACCATCTAGAACAGTACAGGTTAGAAAATTATATGTCTAAATTCTAATAGATGCTGTTAGCTTTAAATGTGAGTCTATTTGTTTGACTTCTATTCTTCTTAATACATGTTAAGAAATTGCGATATTTATTGATGGCTGACTTGTTGATCAGTAATGGCACCACCTTGTAGACTGGAACCTTTGCTGAGACTATTGTATACTTTTGCATCATTATTATTATCATGTTCGTTTTTTCTTTACTATAAAATTATGTTGTGATGTACTGGATTATGTGGATACTAAATTGTGGCATCTTCCAAATGGATATGATTATTGTTGAGGTCCGGGATTTAGATTTTTCTGGTTCCTGTCTTTGCATCAAAGGAATATTAATGATGAATAAGATTTGACCAACCCCAATTATGATAGGTTTTGGAAAAGACTTGATAACTACATGCTAGTTTGTCATCTGAGTTCGCTAAATTGATGGTGATATAACTAGATAAAATCTTCTATTGGATGAAATGATAGTCTATGTGCATGTACTTACTATCTCATGAAATATTAGGTTGAAATTTTCTCTAGTGATAGTTGCATCTATTTTGCTTTCCCAAATCTCAATTCGTGAAGTAACTTTTCTGTCAAAATGTGGTCACATTTTGTTAATACCAGGGTTTGATATTTTTCTGTTGCCCTTGGCCCGACAATGCTCTACTTGTTACTGTTTGAGAGTGTTGAGTTTCCTCCAATAAGAACTCAGTAACCTTATAGTAGAAATTCTATAAAATGCCTTTTCGATGCAAACCCATGCCCATTTACATGAGTATGTATGCCCTCATTCACCAAATTGAAGTCCACAAGTCAGTGCTCCTATCTATATTATTTTTAATCTGATTTCTTTGAAAAATCATCCCCGAAAGCCAGGGAGGAGAAAATCGAGAAAAGGAGTATAATTTTGTCTTT
This sequence comes from Medicago truncatula, assembly GCF_003473485.1. Classification (NCBI taxonomy): domain Eukaryota; kingdom Viridiplantae; phylum Streptophyta; class Magnoliopsida; order Fabales; family Fabaceae; genus Medicago; species Medicago truncatula. Next base: position 40,559,509 of record NC_053046.1, read on the forward strand.
CTGTTCAACCCTTTTGCTATTTAGTACAGCGACCTTCCTGCCATTACTTTCTATATAGCTCGAGTGTTATCTATATTCTGATGATATTTTCTTTTCCTGCTAATACTGTGACAGATCTTAGAAACACATGATGATGAGGTCTGGTTTGTACAATTTTCACATAATGGGAAGTATTTAGCTTCAGCGTCAAATGATCAAACTGCAATCATCTGGGAGGTAATATTCGATTTTGATCTGAGAATTTCAATTTGTTCTCTCTGTTCTCATACTTTTTTTCTGGTTAACATTTATGTGTCAAATGTTTTTTAAGTTCCAATTTCAAATCCTAGTTGTAATTTTTTCCTTCAAATCACAGCCACATGCCCTCACTCATCAATGCACAAAAATTGCTCGCTCATACATGCGCGCGTGCACTCACATTTAGAATATGGCTTAACTCTGCAACATTGGGTTTTAGATTTTAATTTTTGGTCTTCTTTTTAAAGGTTGGCGTAAATGGGGTGTGTGTGAAGCATAGATTATCTGGTCACCAGAAACCCATTTCTTCTGTTTCATGGAGTCCTAATGACGAAGAGCTCCTCACATGTGGAGTGGAGGAATCTATTAGGCGTTGGGATGTCTCTACCGGCAAGTGTCTCCAAATTTATGAAAAAGCTGGTGCTGGCTTAGTCTCCTGTACATGGTTTCCAAGCGGGAAACATATACTTTCTGGCTTAAGTGATAAGAGCATTTGCATGTGGGAATTAGATGGGAAAGAAGTGGAGTCTTGGAAAGGACAAAAATCGCTTAAGATTTCTGATTTGGATATAACGGCTGATGGGGAAGAGATTATAAGCATCTGTAAACCCAATACAGTATTGCTGTTCAATAAAGAAACAAAGGATGAGAGGTTTATTGAAGAGCGCCAGACAATAACTTCTTTTTCTTTGTCAAAGGATAACAAATTTTTGTTGGTTAATCTTTTGAACCAAGAAATTAATCTTTGGAATATTGAAGGCAATCCTAAGCTCATTGGGAAGTACAAAGGTCATAGGCGCTCGAGGTTTATTATAAGGTCTTGCTTTGGTGGACTTGAGCAAGCTTTCATTGCAAGTGGAAGTGAGGATTCACAGGTATGGATCATTATTCATTGATAAGAATGAACACAATCCTTTGAAGGATGATATCTTATAATTTGCAAAATAAAATTCTTTTGGTGCTTGTATGTTTATGACTTTATGTCGTATAAGGGCCTTTAGAAAATCCATATTTACTTGTTTCTAGGTGCGATGTTCAGTAGATTTCCTGAGATATAAAATGTAGTTTGGATTAGTAGAAATTTAGCAGCTGTGAGTCTTCTTTCATTTGGATGTAGAACAATTCCATACCGCAGTACCTAACATATCTGATTATAGTAGTCTCCATTCCTTAAATGTGGACAATGATTAAACTTGAGTTTGATCTCATTCCTTCTTTGTAGGTTTACATATGGCACCGAAGCTCAGGAGAGCCGATAGAGGCACTGCCTGGTCATTCAGGAGCTGTTAATTGTGTGAGCTGGAATCCAGCCAATCCCCACATGTTAGCCTCTGCCAGTGATGACCGGACAATTCGGATATGGGGCCTTAATAGTCTGAATAAAAAGTACCAACATGCGCACAGCAATGGCATCCATTACTGCAATGGAGGAACTTAGATGACAAACTCTTTTCAATTGATTTACCTTTTTATTTTCATTGCAATTGTGTAAATACCATTACTGTCATCAAAAGTAGACATTTATTTCAAAACATGCATGTGACATTTCATAAATTTCATAATAAATTGTTGTTTTATTTCATTCAGAAGTCGCCATATAACTCCTAAGACATTATTAGTTTTTAATGATTTATGTATATATTGGAGTCTTAGTTTACAACCAAGTGAATTAGGCTCATGGAAATAATTTTATTTGTACAGTTTTACTTTATTTACCAAGATCTCTTTTCGAGCCTAGCATGCATGTGATCCTATTTCTTTTTGTCGTGGTCATAGATTCCTGTGGCTATTGCACATGCCTCAATAGTCCTACAGGCTACCGTAGTACCATTTATTTAAGAAGCATATAGTAATTTCGGTGCACAACTAAGGGGAAAAAAAAAATCGTTTTTCATGGCTAACATATTTATCATGTTTAAATATATGCTTGCTACACACGACTACTTTTTTTCTGTAGATACTATTTTGAAGTATGTATTCAACCTCTTCCCTTTCTCTAAAACCAGTACTATGAGGATTGCATTTCTTTCGAGCACGTGAAAAACACTTGATTTCAAAAAGTTAACACAAACACAAACTCCAGCGCTATTAGAAACAACACAAATAAATGTTATAATGCTTTCATCTTGAGAAGTTCCAAGTGGTTGGATTGGTTATGTTGTAGATTTGCTGCAATGAGGATGGTGGTGCCAGCAAAAGGGTTATAACTTTAAAATATTTTGACTTTTTTTAGGAGATTCCTCTATAGGCCTCTCATTTTTGCCTAGAAGTCCATCGATTTATCAGAATGTATCTTCCGAAGGTACAAACTTGTTAAAAATTGATGTCTCAATTATAGATGTTCTTATAGGCTAAAAGATATAAAAGATCTTAAGTTGTGTTTTACTACCCTTACTCTATGATTGATATAAGTGGTTACATGATGAAAAATATAATTAGAAATACAATTATTGGATAGAAAGAAAAAAAAGTAGCTCCAGATTTTTGGAGAGTCGTAAAAGCCATGAAGAGAGATAAGAAGATATAGGATACACGTTTAGTGATATGGGAAGATTAAAAAAAAAACTACTATATGCAAAGAATGTTGACCAGGTGGTAGGATAGAGGATAGCGTAACATTCTTTACTAGAATCGTGATGATCACCATCCTGATCACTTGAGGATGAAGATAAATGTCCTGAACTACTAAAGGAATTGTTTACTTCTCTTCATTTGACTTGAATTATGAGAAATCTTAAGATTCTTAATGATGATTAGGATTGAAATTTGTCTTTATCATAATACACTCGAGAGCACAGATTAGATAGTAATATGGATCAACATACGGGTTATCAACTAGCTATCGTTAAAACCACATTATGAATTTTGCATCAACATACTTGACTCAAGCACTAACGTTTAATTTCGGTGGTCATCTGCAACCTTTGGTAGTTAGAAGGACTAGATTGCGCAGAAGATGATGATGTGGAGACATGCACTGATCTACATTAAAGATATTGAGGGCAACTGCCTCCGTTGGCTTGTCTTTTCTAAATAAGTTATCAAATAATTTGATGTTTATCTCCGTTCAAAAAACAAGTGTTGACCCCACAAAAATTTATCCAATATATTTTTTTTTAAAGAATCAAATAAATAATAGGTTAAAATATGATTTTAGTCCCTGCAAATATGCCTCGTTTTGGTTTTAGTCCCTGGTAAAAAAAAAGTCCCTGTAAAATTTTTTGTTTTTGAAAATAGTCCCGGATCCCACTTTTATGATGATTTGCATACGTGACACATTATAACTGAACCAATTTTGTAGTTTTTGGTCCTGCAAAATATTTTGTTTTTAAAAAAGGTCCCTGCAAAATTTTTTGTTTTTGAAAATAGTCCCTCCAGGGACTATTTTCAAAAACAGGGACTATTTTCAAAAACAAAAAATTTTGCAGGGACCAAAAACAAATGTTTTTTTTACCAAGGACTAAAACCAAAACGAAGCATATTTGCAGGGACTAAAACCATATTTTAGCCTAAATAATAGTATGTGATATAAATTGACCGAAAGTATGTGATATAAATTATTGAATGATTTTGGATCACATACACACACATAATATATTTGACAATGTTTTTTCTTTCACATAAATATTTGATGGTGTTAAAAATAAAAATTTCATACATTTAAAAATATAATTTGTAGATGTTTAAAAGTATTTCATCACATACTTATAGAGAGTGTAACATATTGTTTACTTTAAAAACACTTAAAATAATAAAATATAATAAACCACGAAATTTTTTGGTTCAATTAAAAAACTCTTTGTCGTAGCTTTCATATTTTCTTAGATTGTACTCTGAATTTGCTTGATGAAAATTTAGTTTGAGTAAACTAAATAAATAAAATAATTAAAATAAATGAGCCACTTATAAAATGATCATATGCCTTCTCATCTATCTTGTATCATGAACACGATCATCTCTGAGATAATAATACAATTGCCCAAATAACAAAACAAAAATACGTACTTTGCATGGATATGAGTGTGACTTTTGTCAACGAGAATGGGGCACCCAACCAAATAAAGAAAGTGTGTTCTCGCAATACAATCAATCTACAACAAGCCTCATACATACTAGATTATGTAACGAGGATAACCAAAAATAAGAACCCATGTTATAGGGATGAAGCAAAATCCCTGTTATGTTTAATCCCATCACCAACTAATCTTCAAGCCATTGAATTACAACGTTGGATGTACGTGTAAACAAGTTTTATACCACGATGCTTAACAATCAATCTCTTTCAAAGATTACACATAGTATCCATGAAATAGTGAGCAATCATAATTTTTTTAGAGTTTAAGTTATATGCAATGTTAGTGTATATGCAAATTTTACACAAACATTCAATAATGTCTGTTGCTACATCAATTAATGAGGTATGATAAATTATATATTTGTTGTTCGCTAATGTCATTGATAGTAAAATAAAGAGTAATTTTTCCAACACGATTGAAGTTTGATACGATCCAATAGCTGCTTTGAAAGATTGTTGTTTATCGTAAAAATATTGAATTAAGTAAACACATACAAATTCCCTTTCTGAACATATAAGCACCACAAAAATTGTAGAGCAAGCTCTCCATTGTCAATTGGATTCTCAAAACAAATACCCAACCATCGAAAAACACCATTCCAAACATTACTAAAAACATCACATCTTAATTAAAGACAATTAGTTGTTTCCTCCTTCCCACACCCTCCTGAACAAAACAAAGAAGTATCAGGCAACACTCCACGGTGAAATACATGATCCTTGATAAAAATCCTTATGTTAAAGAGTATCCACACGTATAACGATACTTTCAAAGGTACAACTTTGTTTCAAATCAAATGAGAAAAAATATGTAAGTTAAGTTGATCAACATGCACAAGAATCTTGTAAGCGTGTTTGACTAAATATCAATCAAACTAATTATATAACCAGACCCATCGATCAATCATGTTAACTAGTGGGGATATGGCACTTTGAATTGACTTTTTTTCTTCCAACTATATCCTTCATTTAAACTATTTTAATTAACATTTTATATATATTATTTAAATCATTATTTATAAAAATAAGTTACAAAAATTAGTTAAGTCTGTATTTGATAAATAAATATATTATTATAACATAAGAATGAAAAGACAAACATGTTATTGTCTGTCTTGACCCAGATGCCTATAATAAGATTGAAAGAACAATATACAATCACTAAATCAAAAGGATTTTTGGCATAACAAAATAAAATAAAAGGACCATGAAATTTTAAATCATGACTATTTATTTAATTTATTGTACAAAATAAAAAAGGACTTTTGGCATAAAAAAATAAATAAATAAAAGGACCATGAAATTTAAATCATGACTATTTATTTAATTTATTATTATTACTTTTTTGAAAGGAATTTATTATTATACCTGTTTTGTCAAAATCTATTATTATACCTTTTTGAAAGGAAAATTTATTATTTTACTTAAATTTTATAGTCAAGTCAAAAAAACATTTATTCATTAAGGTCAAAAATATTTAATAATGAAGAAAAAATCCAGCCCAAAAGGGTGTTTTTCTTTATATATTTTTATAGATATTTCTATTTTAATATGATTTTACTAATTTTTTAATTAATAATTTAAATAATATTATAAAAATAATGAAATTTTAAATGTAAGGTAAAAATGTAAAAAAATATATCATAGAAAGGTATATCCCTTTTATATATTTATATATAGATAGATGAGCGATGCTATGGACAGACGATTTTACAGTCGATATTGACACATGCTTCTTTATTGGGCCACGCTGCAGTTTTTTTAAATGTGATTATCGGCCCTCTCCGTTGTATAGTTTGACACTTTTTTTTTCCTCTTCTAAAAAAGACACATTTTTTCTGAATAAAAAAAACTCCCTAGCAACAACTTTCACCGTCGTCCTTAATCTTTAACTTTGTAAAAAGCCACCATGAACCTTTAATTGTGAACTTTTAACTTCAATCTCACTTGTGACACCATGCTACTCAAGCACCAAAACTTCGTGAGGCAACACAAGTACTTCAAATCACCAATCATTAACAACTACGAAACAACTCACCGTCAACCTTTCCTCAGCCTCCCGTAGCACCATGGATAGCAGCAATCGCCTAGACACTCTCTTAGAAACACTCGCGGAACTACCCTCGTCCTGGTTGAGTGGAACGAAATAACTTAAGTTTCATAAAAATTGATAGATGATGAGGAATTTGTGAGAATGAGTGGTGAACTACCCTCGTCCTGGTTGAGGTTTAAAAGTTAGATAAAAAATATTAACAACTACTTCGAGATGCTCTTTAAAAATCGTACTAGTATTTATGAAAATGCGTGTATTTAAACATTGAAAATAAAAATATTTAACTTTTTAAAAGAATAATTGTTTGATTTGGAATGCTTAAAGAGTGTTTCGAGAAACTCGTTAGCAAGACCCAAGTTAGATTTCACTATATGTTTAAATGTTTGATGAGATGACGCTTAAACAGTTAAACGACCGATGACAATGATCTTTTCTTCGATCTTAACAAAATGGTCAAATCCATCACAATTCATCAAACGACAAAGCTCAACCAAACAATTTATAACGATTGACCATACCTTATAGTACCATAGACAAAACTTATGTTCATTTTCTTATGTGTTTTTATAGTGTACTTCTTTACATATAGTACTCATAACTATCAAAGACTTTTTAAATTCACAATTTTCTCAAAGTTTGTTAAAACTATAAAATGTGAATTTTATGTGACCAACCATATAAAAAACATTAAAAAATGCACATAGATTTTGTCCAAATTTTCTCCTAATAGTATTCGTAATTTCTTATTTCAATTAATAAGATAGATCAGTAGATCAAAACTCAAACATTGATTTGTTAGGTCATTATTTTTCTTTTGTTAATTTTATTTAAAATGAAAAGTAAAGAAAATAACTTGACGTAATTGAATTCTAAAAAGGACATGATGTATGTATGTACTTTAGGGCTGGACAAGGACCCGTGGCCCGGCCCAACCCGGAAAAAACCGAAAAAAAAAACTGATCTGAGTGGGTTAATTCGGGTCCGCGGGTCAAACGGGTCACAAATACGGGTACACAAGGGTATCAACGGGCAAAGGCGGGGAGAGGAACTTCACCCGCGGGTACCCGAACCCGCCCGTTATTGCGTTCATATATATACCGTAGAAAACATGAAACCCTAATTTTCTTCTCATTCACTCACGCCTCACATTCACTCCTAGCGGCGCTCTCCTCCTTACCTCCTACCACCACCAACACTAATGACCACCTTCATCTTTTTTTCTTTCTCAACTCACTCTCTTACCTAACGCATAAAACCCTAACACAAACAAAGAGGAAGAAATCCACTTCAATCGATCTTCATCCTTCCTCCTCACTTTCACTCCTTCAAATTATGAAATATTGCATGTCTAGATCTGAAAGGTACTAATTTATCTTACTATATATAGTTTATTTGGTTTTGTAGTAGTAGCAATTGAATTTGTTTGTTAGACTTTTCAAGATCTGAACTTTATTCAGTGTATGGGTTTCTTATTCTAATGGTGTGTTATTTATGTTGCTTGTATAGACACATGGAAAGTGGTAGTGGATCCTTTACCTCAAATTCCAAACATTTGCAAGAACTCAAGGAGCCGATGTGTTTGATTCGGTGGAAGATCAAGGAGTTTGAGAACATTGTATTTGTATTTAATTGTCCAGATCCAGTGTTACTATTATTATTTTAAAGGCCAATGTATTTATTTTCTTTGAGAGTGAGAAGTCTGTAAATTATTAAGCATGGATTGTATTAGTTTTTATTTTTTAAGGAATGGTTTGTATTAGTTCTTTGAGATTCACGTCAAAATAAGACCCATTTTGAAAGGAAAATATATCAAAATAATTTTTTTGACAAGAACAAAGTTAAACAAACATAAAAACTAGTTTAATATAGAAAAAATAACAAAACAAAAAAACACATCAAAATTTATTGGGCTAAATTTTCGAACGCCCAGTAAGATGTCAAACCCGTTTTACCCGAACCGTGTAACCCGCAACCCGTTTTTACCCGAACCCGTTCAAACCGAATCTCATATTTGGGCAAAATTGGGTCTGTACTATACACCCGCGGGTTCGGCTGGGTGGAGGGTTTGGGCCCGAACCCGCCCGAACCCGCCCGATGTCCACCCCTAATGTACTTCATGAAAAAGTGCATAAAGATCCAACAAAAATAAAAAAAAAAAAAAAAAAAGAAGTAAAAAGCACAAGAATTGTTAGGGGAAAAATTGGAATTGAAATTGGAAGTGATATATAAAGTTATAAACAAAACACAAAGCTCGCAAACACAGCAGAAGCAGCTGCAGCTATGGCGGCAGCTTGAACCTTGAACAACCTTTCTCTCTCTTCGATTCATTCATTCTCTATTCACAACAATGTCGAACGTGTCGAACAAAAAGGCCAACAAGCTAGCAAGATTTAAGAAGTACGCTCAACCTACCAAAATCGATGAATCTACCAGGCGTCGAATAATTCGAACTTTGGAATCTTTTCAATCTTCTGATGAAGAAGGTACACTTACCCTTTTGCTTTTTTCACCGTTTTATGAACAAAATATTATATGGCCTGTTTTCATTTTTTTCGATGGAAATTAAAAAAAATCGTCTTTTTGGTGTTCATTTGTCATTTATGATATTTTTGATTAATTGGATATTTGCATTTTAGGGTTTTGTTTTTATTTTCAAGCTTGGTTTTTTTTAGCTAGTTTATGACCCAATGAAATTATTTAGGTTTAAATGTGATTTTAGTACATGCATGATGCATATATACATTTTTTGCTTTCAGTTCATGTAGAATATTTTCTTTGTTTTTATTAGCTCTGTAACACCAACATTTCTCATGGAAACTGTGTTTGGTGTCTGACATTGACACATGTCATTACGGTCAATTGATTCATTTTAGGTCAGTGTCGTGTCCGGTGTCGGTGTCTGTGTCTGTGTTTGTACCAATATTTCATACTTGTTAGTACTTGCAAATATACCAGTTCTGCTATTAGTACTTGGTGTTTTGTTGTTTTGGTTATTGAAATTAGTCATTGTAATAATACCAATTTCAATATGTATCAATTTTGCAACTAAAAACAAAACAAGAAGGACCAAAAGGAAAGTTGTATATTTGCTAGTACTAGTATTTTTACAAGGACAATTTGCATATTTAAGCCAAATATTTATTGTAATTGTTAATTATGATTGTTGTTTGACTATATCCATTTATGAAATCTGGGTGTTTTTGTTGTTGTTAACTGCAGAGTACAAGTTTGAAGCTGGTTTGTCCAATGATGACCGTCGTTTTGCACATTTATTGGCCCAAAAAATGGGGTTTAAGTCTAAAAGTTATGGGTGAGTGAGTGTTAAGGACAGCACAATTCTTCAATGGAATAATTGGTAAAGGAAGAATGTGTTTGGTTAAATTTTTACATGGTGTGTTGTTGATAATGAACCTGCCCTTTTGTGTAGGACTGGGAAGGAGAGGAGATTGTCGGTTCGAAAAGGCAATAAGAAGGGCGGGAGTGATAATCAGTCTGCGAATCTTCCTCATTTCACATTCTCGGAAGAGGCAAAACGGGCAATGGGCGATTTATTTGCTCATTTTCCACCTGGTGATGGAAACTTGAAGGATATGGTTGGAGAAAAGAGCGGCAGCATGGTCAATGCAAGACATAGGCATTCTGATATTTTTAGCAGACCCATAATGACAAAAGATGAAATTACTCGGAAATTGGAAGCTGTAACTTCTAGAAGGGAGACTGTATCTGACTTGAAAGTGGTCAGTTTCCCCCTCTCCATTCAACTTCAAAGACCTTGTGTATATGATTTTTTTTGGATTGATGCTGTATTGTTTTTCCCCTTTTCTGTAGTATGTTTATTTTAGCACTTGCAAAAGAATAGTTTCATTATTGAATCATTTAATTGATTTTTGTTCACGCAGATCACTGTGTTGAGATCTAAGCTACCGATTGCATCTTACAAGGATGCAATTACATCAGCAGTTGAATCCCACCAGGTTAATGATATCTTTTGCTTTGCAAATTTGCCTTTGAAATTTATCCACATGGTAGCTTGGTTACAGATAGTACCATAATCAAGTTTATCTAATATACATTGACATTTTAAATATGTTGGAACATAGTTTAGAAATTGTTTTGTTCTTAATCCAATTTCAACACTTGAAGATTGGATTTTTGCACGTGTTTTGATCTTAATATTCCTTGCATGTTTTTCAAAGCAGGTAGTTCTCATATCCGGTGAGACTGGCTGCGGAAAGACTACTCAGGTTGGCAATTTCTTTGCTTTGTCTTTATTACGGTACAACGTCATTTATTATAATTTGTTGCTAACGGTTTCAAAATTATCAATGATTTACTTATATATTGATGTTTTTATCCAGCTTTGGGTTTCTCCCACAAGTAATCCCATCATTGTATACAGACCTATATTTTTTGACAGTTTTTGTATGCCATGTGAAACATTCTGTTTGACTTATAATTAATATTAATTCATGATTCAGGTCCCACAATATATTTTGGATTATATGTGGGGTAAGGGTGAGACATGTAAGATACTTTGCACTCAGCCACGGCGTATCTCTGCAATGTCAGGTGGGAAACTTTTCGAAACATTAATTTTCTTGATGTTCTTGTTTTAGTCTAAATTGAAATTTGTTTCTTGCACCCTTTCTATGTCTAGTTTCTGAAAGAATCTCTAGAGAGAGAGGAGAGGCTGCTGGAGAAAATGTTGGATACAAGGTAAATTTATTTGCGTTTCTTTGTAGCAATGGTGCTGCAATCCTTTGTTCATTACTTTTTATTAGAAATATTTGTTGAATATTGAGCATTGTTAAACTGTTATCATCATAATTTGTTAATTTGTTGTCAATAAATCATAATGTTGCTTATGCACTTTCCAGTTTTGCTTATAAAAAAATTGTTATCATCATCAAACCAATTTTTTGCAATCACATGATAAGCATTCACAATGCACTTTTTTTATTGATGTGTTGGAAGAGATCTTTAATTTGTCATTAGTTACTACTAAGTATGATTTTCGCCACTGCCAACCACTCAATTCACAATTTTTTTTTTCTTTTCTCTTCCTCATGTAATTTCTTTCTTTTATAGAATTATTACGACTTTTCTCCTTCAACATTCAATAACTTAATGTTGAAGCAAGTTCCATTCCTAGCATTGGTCACTTCGCTTCTTAATAGAACATTACTAGCTTATCAAGTGTTTTACATGCCTTTCATATAATACTCACGTGACTTACATTTTATAGCTGTTAGAAAGAATTATAGATTGTAAATATTTCCTATAAGTGTAACAACTTCTGATTTTCTATATTCCTAGGATTACAGAACTTCCTAGTCTAGTGGTTATTCAATGTATTTACTTCCTAGTCTAGTGGTTATTCCATGTATTTAGTGTAACACTAGTATAAATACAATAGTGTGATCTCATTATAGACACACAAATATTCAATCAGAAAATACAAATTCTATAATAACAATAGCAACTGTTAGAAGATATGAAAATATCTTCTTCATGTTAAATCATCTCATAGGATAAGTTTCTTATTTTAGAGCATCTCTTGAAATTGGTTTCCATATGACTTAATTATTATTAAGGTCTTTCCCTATTTAATTAGGATCTGGAGTCATGTATTAGTAAAAATATGGGCTAGTGTTCACTTTATTTTTTGTATCATCAAATCAAACCATAATCATTATTCAAAGTCTTTATTCTTTCTCTTTCCTTTTATCCGATATATCCTATAACGTAAAAATAAACAATTCAGATACGCTTAGATAGCAAAGGTGGACAGCAATCATCTATTGTGCTATGTACTACTGGAGTTCTATTAAGGGTGTTGGTTTCTAAGGGTTCTCGTCGGTCAATGAAAAATCCTGCGAAGGATGAAATTTCTGACATCACTCACATCATTATGGTACTTCTTTCAAATTATTTTTTATCTTCTGCCAAAGCATAAAATATTGTATTAATATTGTATATATACTTCAAGTTCACGTTTCTTCATTACTAGCTTTTCTATTATTTTGTTGTGAAATCTATTTTCAGTTTTTCATATTAAAGACTTTGTTGTGACTAATGAGAACTGAGAACTGAATTGAAACGTTTTCGTACATTCTATGTTCAAGAATCTTGGCATATCTGAAGCATAATATTTGCGTCCTTGCAAGATATGTATTGTAAAAATGAGGTGACATTCATTTCTTGTTCAGGATGAAATTCATGAAAGGGACCGATATTCAGACTTCATGTTGGCAATAATGAGGTATAAATTTGAAAGGAATATCTCAGCTTTTACTTTCTACCCTGGTATAATTGTTAAATACAAATGTTTAAGTGCCCGTTGCATAAGCAAGCATAAAATTGGGCTTTAGGTTAAGCTTGTCCAAAGATAATTTGCATCTGATAGCATAATTTTTAGGGTAAAGTTGGTCGTTCGTGATCGCAAGATTTAGTTTAACTCAAATGGCATGGCAATAGCTTTCTTTATTTTTACTTTTTGGATAGGCAAATGTTAGTTTCTAGGATTTAAACCCTCAACCACTTGTTTATAAGTTAAAACTCTTCAGGGTCTCTTAGCTTAGCAACTGAGCTACCTACATGGACACAATAGCTTACCTGTTATTTTTAATCCCCCCTCCAAAAGTTTTTTTTTTTCCTTTTTTCTTTCTGTTGTGAGATCATTCGTCTTTAAGGCGTTTGTCTGGTTTTCTGACTAATATTTCTGATTTTTGACAACTTATCTGCAGAGACATGCTCCCTTTATATCCTCATCTACGTCTGGTCAGTTCTAAGTATTACAATTATATTTTTATATCTCTATTTCTCTTTCATTCTCCCAAGTTCTTTTTCAAATCATATACATATTATTTCCCATTTCAGCTTATATTTTAACCTTATCTGTTTTCTGGTGTGTTCTAATGTTAGGTATTAATGAGTGCTACCATTGATACTGCGAGATTTTCTCAATATTTTGGGGGATGCCCAGTTATCCAAGTTCCAGGGTTCACTTATCCGGTACTGATAGAGTAGATTGAGAATTGACCAATTCTTTTTCTTATCACATGTTTATGTTTACTATATTGTCTATTTGCTATTTCTTTCTTCAGGTCAAAACATACTATTTGGAGGATGTACTTTCTGCGGTAAAATCAAGCAATGATGATGGTTCCACATTTAGTATTCCAACAAACAATCACATGATAAGTGAAGAACATAAGCTTTCCTTTGATGAAGCTATTAATTTGGCTTGGTCTAATGATGAGTGGGACCTACTGTCAGAATTAGTTTCTTCCGAAGAAACCCCAGAACTCTTCAATTATCAGCATTCTTTAACTGGCCTTACACCGTTGATGGTGTTTGCCGGAAAAGGTAGAATTGGTGAAATGTGCATGCTCTTATCTTTTGGTGCTGATTGCAATTTAAGGTCCAAAGACGGAACAACTGCACTAGAGATTGCTGAAAGGGAAAACCAACCAGAAGCTGCTGAAATAATAAAGAAACACATGGATGGTTCCAGCTCGACAGAAGAGCAGAGTATACTTAACAAATATCTTGAAAGAGTCCGACCCGAAATAGTTGATGTTGTTCTGATAGAGCAGCTGATAAGAAAAATATGTACTGATTCAAAAGATGGAGGCATCCTTGTTTTTTTTTCAGGATGGGATGATATAAATAGAGCGCGCGAGAAGTTGCTAGCATCCTCTTTTTTTAATAATCCATCAAAATTTGTGGTCATATCTCTGCATTCAATGGTTCCAACCTTGGAGCAAAAGAAGGTTTTTAAGCGTCCACCTCCTGGCTGCCGCAAAATTGTTCTCTCAACCAATCTCGCTGAAACAGCTGTCACCATTGATGATATAGTGTACGTCATAGACACTGGGCGAATGAAGGAAAAGAGTTATGATCCTTATAATAATGTGTCAACTCTTCAATCATCTTGGATTTCAAAAGCGAGTGCGAAGCAACGAGAAGGGCGTGCTGGCCGTTGTCAACCTGGAATTTGTTATCATTTGTATTCAAAGCTTCGAGCAGCGTCATTGCCAGATTTTCAGACTCCAGAACTCAAGAGAATGCCTATTGAGGAGCTATGTCTGCAGGTATTCATCTTCTCAAATTGGTATCACAAAATCTTGGAGCTTATTAATATTATACTCCATGATAAAAGTGAAATTTGTGAATATTAGAATCAGTTTTGAAAAGCTTTCAAACCAAATTAATTTTAAACTAGTTTTTTTTTTTTTGGTTTATTTAACTTGTTTCATCCTGTATCATTTTAAATTAGTTTTAAAAGTTGAGAAACACCCACTCAATGCAATTTCTAATTTAATCCAATAAAAAATTAGCAGGATATTGATATTTTTATTGGGTACAGGGAATATGTTCATGAATTGAATTTTTTTATATAAAAAAGACTAAAAAATTCGGCATTAATTTTGGTTCCTGCTCTTTCTCTTGTGACAGGTAAAGATGCTTGATCCAAGCTGCAAAATAGAGGTGTTTCTTGCGAAGACATTAGACCCACCAGTTTCTGAGTCCATACGTAATGCAATTGTCGTCCTTCGTGACATTGGTGCATTATCAACTGATGAAACGCTTACTGACCTTGGAGAGAAGCTTGGTTCTCTACCTGTTCACCCATTGATAAGCAGGATGCTTTTTTTTGCTATCTTAATGAACTGCCTTGACCCAGCTTTAACCCTAGCATGCGCATCTGATTATAAAGATCCATTTACACTTCCAATGTTACCTGAAGACAAGAAGAGAGCCGCAGATGCCAAAACTGAACTTGCTTCTTTATATGGGGGTTGTGGTGATCAATTTGCCGTACTAGCTGCATTTGAATGTTGGAATAATTCAAAGAAAATGGGTCTAGAAGCTCGGTTTTGTTCCCAGTATTTTGTGTCTGGAGGCGCCATGAAGATGTTATCTGGCATGCGTAAGCAGCTCCAAAAGGAACTTATCCGAATTGGATTTATTCTTTCTGATGTTTCAAGCTACAGCATGAATGCGCATGACCCTGGTGTGTTGCATGCGGTTTTGGTATCTGGTATGTATCCAATGGTTGGGAGATTATGTTTTCCAAATAAAGGTGCAAAAAGGGCTATAATTGAAACTGCAAGTGGTGATAAAGTTCGCTTGCACAACCGTTCCACAAATTTTAAGTTGTCGTTCAAGAGAAATTTAGGCCACACTCTAGTTGTGTTTGATGAGGTTACTCGCGGTGATATGGGTGTTAACATAAAGAATTGCAGTCTTGTAGGACCACTTCCACTCTTGCTGCTTTCAACTGAGATTGCTGTTGCTCCAGGAGAACAGAATGATCATAAAAAGGAGGCGGAGGATGACGACGATGATGAAGGGAGTGGAGATGAAGCTGGAATTGATGATGGGATGGATTTGGATACTAAATCCATTGGAAACAATGAGGATAAGTTCATGTCCTCCCCCGATGATATGGTTAGAATAATCGTGGACCGTTGGCTTTATTTTGGTTCAACAGCAATTGATGTTTCTCTGTTATACTGCCTAAGAGAGCGATTGTCAGCGGCAATTTTATACAAAGTAACAAACCTATTTTTACTTTAATTTTCTTCATGGTTTACATTTGTGCAAATACCATGTCATTCCTTTTCTTATAATATATCTCTACACATTTTCAGGTAACATATCCGAGCAATCCTCTTCCTCCCATCCTAGGGGCATCTATACATGCTATAGCTTGCATTCTATCTTGTGATGGGTGTTCTGGCATGTCAGTGGCCACTGATGGCGTGGACAATCTGACAACTATGGTAAATGCGACAAATCTAGGGAAGCCGCAGCCACAGCCGCAGCCACAGCCGCAGCCGCAGCCGCAGCCGCAGCCGCAGCCACAGCAACAGCCACAGCCACAGCCACAACGGTATGGTAATAGACCAAAAGGATCCTCTGCAGCGTTTATAAATCATGGTGGACACCAGAACCTTGGACCTTCTACAGCCAGCACATCTACTTCAAGGAACGTTTGAAATCCAAGTGGGATCAGTTCCGAATCTCTCCCCCATTTCACTTGATAATGGTTTAATGGGAGTTAAGATTATTTTTTGTTGTGTAGTTATTACTGTTAACCTTTTACTAGAAAATATGTTAGCATGTGTCACATTCAGTTTATATAGAATGTCAATCTTAAATATTATGCTGGCATGTGTTTAGTTGTGACAGTGAAAAATTAGACGGTGTTTAGCTTATATACACAATACGAATCTTAAAATTTCAGTTGCCCTTTCGGTATGTGTTTCAATTCACTTTTTGATCGATAAAAAAACAACTGGTTCAGAAAAAAAGAATTGTATAAAAGAAAATATTTTGGTTTTTATCAAGGACCACCTTCATAGATGGTACACAAAAGAGGATTGCAAGTGCAAGAGTCAATGATGAAATCAGAAATCTCCTTCCCCACTCAAATAAGGACATAACGAAATTTTCTAAGACTCCAACATAGTAAAAGAAATTCTTAGAGCCAAAGTAAAAGCAACAAAAACAGAATCCAAAATCATTTACATAAACATGACTCTATTCAAGCTTCTTTCCTTTGATATTTCCCTTGGGGATTTTGCTAAGCAAACCAGAATCCACCTTCCTATACTGGTTTTGCATCTGATCAAGTACCTTGTACACGAAGTTATCAATCTGATCGTCATACCCTTCGTAGAGAACCGGGAGGTTATGTGCAGCAACAAAACCTTAGGATATAACAAAATTCTAGCAATCAATTATCTGAACAAAAAACATCAACTAGAACCAAAACATCATCGTTGAACTTCTTAAAGACATTATATCATCCATTTGAATCATGGAAGAAAAAATAGATCTCACACAAATATAATATACATCAACATTGACTAACATATTCTTTCCAAGATATGGTTCTTCATAAGTGTATTATAATATAGTGCTATACCACACACACAAACACATGTGTAACTCAACAAATTCAAAACAGGCAAATTATTATCACATTTTTGTAGATGCAAAAATTCACAAATGCATTGGTTGATAGAGTCCTAATCTAGTGAAAGATAGATATGTCTTTTGACCAAATTAAGCAAGACTTAATTTAATAGAAAATCCTTAACTGCAATCAAATCAAAAGAATACTATCAAGATTTGATAATTGGCACTGTCTTTAGAAGAGCCTTTTGGTAGCCTAAGCATTTTTTTTGACATATCCTACTCTGCGGACAGATTTATGCTAAATTACATATTAAAGCATGATCAAGCAACAATTTATATCTAGATACACATACCTAGAAGACAAATGGTTCAACCTAGTCAATAACATCATCAGCGATGGACCCAGAAATTTTGAGGAAGGAAGCTTGAATAGATTCATGTTTATGAGGAAATTTTGTTATCTTTCAGGTCCCCATTCTCATTTATCATATATGTTTTCATGATACAAACATTGTTGAAACTGGCCGGAAGGGCAATAACATGTGACTTCAGCTCTGGTTCTCCTGCTTTTCCTTCCAATTCGGTACTAACTCTCCGTCTCTACTTTTGATAACTTAGCTTCCTTTTTCAATAGCTATCATATCCAATTCTTCCATCCAAGACTTTTTAATCTATACGGGTTTCAATCAAAGGAATTAATGGATGAATAAAATCAATTGTTATATCATTACTTTCAGCAAATATTGAATCTATTTTGTTATTGCAAGTTCAAATCTCATCCAATCAAAAGACCGCAATTGAAAAATATCTGATTAGTGCCTTAGAAAGTTGTTCATGAAATTTTGAATAACTAAATGGAGAAAGGATTGGATTGGTTGTTTTTGCAATCATATTCTCCTAATTATACTATGAGTGGAAATTTTGAATAAAGAGAACATTGTAGAGATATAGTAAAGCTAAATATCTGCTAAGGTTAACTGGCTTATCAAGACAATGAATGAGTGAAGGTGATGGGATTCTTCTCAAGATGTGACGCGTGGGCAAGTGTATGTTACTAGGATAGTTGCAACCAATCTAACACTCAAACCACTTAAAGGACTTTAAATTTATTATCCATAATAATTTCTTTCTAGAAAGAATGATTATTAGTATTAGATAGATACAGAGCAATTCATTATTACTAATTTATGATATTTGGGTTTGGTCCAATAAATTTTAGTTTCATCCATGGTGCGTAATTGCTTGAATTGTTAAATAACATAGATTAAGTAATTGCAGCAAGAGTTCAATAGGTTTGGCCAAATATAGAAAACAAACAGATATAGGGGTGCTTGTGGGGAAGTTATTACTCCTTGAGTTCACCATGCTATGGAAGCTTAAAAGTGTGTGAGAAAATTCCAAAGGTGAGTATTGTTGATTGTTAATTGAATCATCATTTTATCTTTGTTAACGGTTAACATGTTGAATTGTTTCTAATGTGTTTCATCATATTGTTCAAGTAGGATTAGGATCATTGCCACTTCTCCTGTATAAGCTATTTTTGATTGCTCTCCTACATAACATAACCAGCGAATAACTTTGCTTGTCTGCAATCTGAATGTATCCTTTTCTATTTTCTATTAACATAAGTGTCTTGTCTTCTGAATCTTCTAGCTTTACTTATAAAATGTTGAATACCATAAACATATGCAACTGTTTTGCTCTTTTGCATACCTTCTGAAAGTAGTTTAAGTTGAGACTTCATAAAAATATTGCATTGAGTTTTAGGGAAGAAAAATTCTAAAAATGTGAGTGTCCATACTCCTATATATATATATTAGGGGTATCAACAAAATATACTATAAAATAAACCGGTTCAAGAGTGTTGAGTAGCATATCTCACATCCAAATCACAATGCCAGGAAACTTCAATATATATAAAAAACCGTTGATGTTGTCAGTAGTCTTGTTGTACTCAAAATTGTGTTGACTAGACCATGCAACATTTTGTAAAGATTTTGTATTCAATACAAGCGAAATAAGTCTAAGTTGTGATCCGGTTTCTTCGGAAGTCACCAAGAAGTAGATATGTCTGTTATAAGTGGGATAAGTTGTGCGTCAACAAAATTTTCAAATATGATCACACTTCCGTTTTGAATTCAAGTGTATGGACTAACCAAGTATTGGCTAATCAGAGAATTAGGTATTATACTGTCCAAAAGTTATGCAAGTGTTGCCAACCTTCGTCCTATAAAACACACATCTTCTTCGGCCAAGGAAAATGCATTGGCGTAGTTGCAAAATTCACATCATTAACCATCAGAAACACGATTGATATACAACTTTTAGATAGGCATTGCACAATATTTTGCGCTGCCACCTTATTCCAACAACTAATTACAAACCAAATTTTTGTATATTTGCTAGCGTAGCCCCAACTTGGGCTTTATGCCCCAAATGATATGGTTATATCATCCCTATTCTATTTTTTTTTTTATTCACAATTCACGACCAGTTGGTGGATCACCAAAACCCTTGTTGTCATCAACAATTGTTGTCATTCCCTCTTTATTGTCATCAACATTAAAAAAAATCACAAGTTCAACCGGATTAATTATAGATGCTTAACAACAACAAAAACCCTTAAATTAAATTAGAATCGGTATTCATAGTTGGTGGTCGAATCCGCTTAAACATCGACTGACTGTTGTGTTTGATTGACTTGACTGTATTCTTTCCGTGATTATTTTGGCACATCTTGTGCTGCGACAATTGTGGTGTCAGTGTTAATATAATTCATTTTTGTTTCTTAAATAAAAAACTATTTATGTGGATCAATAATTAATTGTTATTCGAACTTAGCCATATTTAAGAAGATTTTTTATTTTTTTCAAATCATCCATACAAATCTTGCAAGTTAACCAAGTTGGCTCTGTTGCAATACATCTCGAAACCGAAACCATGTTAAGTTCTAAGTGTTCCTTATCTCGAAAAAACCAGACAAGCCTTTTACAAATTTTCATCAGGAACTCTATTCTCATCAACTTGAAGCCAGATTGAAAGAACAACTTGCTCATGACGAGGCAATAAAGAAAATTCCTATAAAAATCCTAGACAATTATATTTATTTTTGAACTCCAACTTCATCAGGTAACCATCATTACAAAAAATGAAATATGTGCACAAGCAACCAAAAACAAATACAAAGTAGCAGCAAAAGCAAATGTCTTACAGTGGCCAAAAAAATGCGCCCACAAAGATACAAAGAAAACCCCTCATACATACACAATAAACACCAAATGTGCTGCACAAAAAACCACCCATTACACAGCCTACAGTCAGCACACTCAAACCTGCCAACACATCACAACATCCATAACACAGCCTACAATTAGCACCAACAGCAAAGCCACACAGCTTAGCCGAAGCTCCTCCACCCCTTTGTTCACTTACCTCTTAAGGCAATCCTCCTGATCCCAACACCATTCATAATAAAGACAAGGAGACGTTTTAAGCCCGTGTAAATTCTAAATCCAAGAGAGGACTTTGACTTCCTCTACCAATTCGTCATCTAACTTTATTAAACACCTTATCATTCCGCACGCGCCACAAAACCTAGATAGCCGCATGCTAAATTAACCTAGAAACCCTTTTGCAACGCCTTTCCTCTCGCTTCCCTCATCAAACACTCAAAATGAGAAAACAAATTATCAGGAATAATAAAATTAACACCCAACCAACTCATAAGCTTCCTCCACACATAGTACACCAACTCACAATGCAAGAAAATATGAGTTGATGTTTCCACCACTCCCTCACACCATACACAATCTGTTGAGACATTCACAACTTCCTACCTTCCACCAAATCCACCACCTCCCTAACCTTACTTTCCTTATGAGTCGAGAGAGAATATAACCGGAGAAAAGGCTCCCTAAGGGATGCACCGCCAGCCCAAGGATCCATACAAAAATTCGAAGTTCTTCCGTTTCCTATCCTTCAGACTATCTCACGACTAAACCAATTTTCTCCAACGACCCTATATCCTTCCACCACTTTGAGGCGCAATACGGAACCGCCCTCAAAGACTCTATTCCCATATTAATGATATTCACACCATATTTTGCTTCAAGAACCTCTTTCCAAAGTGCATTCTCACTTTGCAGCAATCTCCACCGCCATTTCACCAAAAGGCTCAAATTCACCAACCCCAAATCTCTCACCCCAAGACCTCTCTTATTGTGGAGAAGACACGCTGTTTTCCATCTCACCCGACACACTTTCCTTTCCCCCTTCACACGACCCCACAAAAAATTCCTTTGAATCGCCACCATCTTCCGAACCAACTTTTTTGGCATCTTGGACAATAACAAATAGAAAATTGAGATGGAATTTAAAATGGAGTTTAAGAGCACAATATGTCCTCCAAGGCTAACACTGTTTGTTACTTACCCAATTATTAAGCCTCTTCTCAATTTTCTCCAACGGTGGATCCCAAGTAAAAGAATTACCGGGGCTATAGCACCAACCGGTAACCCCAAGTATTTAAACTAGCCCACCTTTCTTGCAATTCAAAAAACTACAAGCCATCTTCATGAAACCATCATCCACATTCACACCTATCAAACTACTCTTAAAAACAAATTAACCTTTAGATTCGAAGCAAAATAAACCTTGGGTTAAAGGTTAATTTTTTTTTGTTGTTGTTAAGAGTAGTGTTGTGAATTCGACGAGAAATCACACCAATTACAAACTTGACGTGTGGAGCAAGTGGACAACCAAAACAAAGTGTATGAAACAATTATAAACTCAAGCCAAAAGTAGAAAACAGTGAGAGAGAACACAAAAGAATGTTTTGACCTAGTTCGGTCCAAATTGACCTAGTCTGTGGGAGAGAGCAGCCATCCGTTTTACTATATAATTGGTAACGTCACAAAAGAGATATCAATGGGTTACAAGAATAAGTCTACTGCCTAATTCTACCCAAAGTTCCAATCTCTTTCCGTAACCAAGAGACTCAATCCTAATAGTGTTTCCCAAGGTGAATCAACCCTCAAACCTAGTGTTTGTTGCCAAAGAGACAAACTCTATACAAACCCTAGTTTTGTTGTTGCCTTTCTAAACCCTTGTTTCAGCCCCTCTATCTCAAGGTTTACACCGGTACAATGTTTATATTTATAGTAAAAGAATCCTCAATAAAACTGGAACAAATCTAGGCCCGAAAATACGTTTATGTTTTATTTTCTGCTGTCAAATCGGCCACCGTGCTCACCGAATCGGCCACCAATTTTCTGCTGTCAATTTTGAGGCACTTTTACAACAAATAGTTTGATAGATGTGAATGTGGATGGTGGTTTCATGGAGATGACTTGTAATTTTTTGAATCGTAAGACCCGAAGCCATCTCAAAGCCTCTAAAAATCCCCTTCATTGTATTATAAATTCTAGGGTTAATGATGTTTTTCACCCCTGTAATATATGTCATCTCCGATTTTCGCCCTTATAAAATTTTCGGTTTGATTGGCACCCTCGTAAACGAGCTGAAATTCAAACCGAAAATTTTATAGGGGCGAAAACCGGAAATAACATATTTTACGAGGGTGAAAAACACTATTAACCCTAAATTCTACTATGGAGAGAAAAATCGATCTGACTCACCGCACTCGAGGAAGGAAACTGACCCCAACACCCTGGTCTAAGCTGCAAAGAAAAAAGAAGAAAACTTAGCAAAAGGTTTCAAGTAAATATGGAAATCACGAAGATAAAAGACGTTATCAACTTTCCAACAACAATGGAGATGCAAGGGATCCCGTTCTTAAGCTTCTTTCTGTTTTTAGAAAGTAGTAAGGTGGGCCAAGAATAAAGTGTAAAATTCAACTAACATTATATACTCTTTTCTTCTTTCAAAAATTATATATTCTTTCTTCTTTTAAAACAAAAATTATATATTCTTTCCAAAAAAAAAAAAAAACTAACATTATATATATTAATATTACGAGGAGGACGCGATTTAGAACTCAAAATTTTGGCCCAACATAAAGAGATAGAAAAGTGAGTGAGGCAGTTTATTGCAAAAGATTAGGTCAAAAATGGAGAAGGAGAAAGAGGTGATGGAGGATCGCCGACGACGCCCGGTTATGGTTGTGAAGGTAAGTCAAGAACATGTTTGTCATCTGCGTACTTTCTTTGATGTGGAGCAAATCATCGTTATGAACTGTTTTGAACCCCTTAGCGGTGTTAAGCGAATCGAACGCAACGATCAAGGTTTTACTTTCTATTTCAACAGTTTAGATCATGCTTCGTGTCTTGTGGAATATATAAGGGACATAGTTCCCTCTAAGATTCATTGTCATCAGATTCCTTCCGAGTGTAGTTACAATTTTTTTGTTGAAATCGTCCCCATTTGCTGCGGGGATTTGATTTTTCTGCCTCCTGATGTTGCTGCTTCGTTCGGTGCAAATATTGTCATATGCACTAGGGTTGCCAAAAAAATTACTACTTTGCTTGATCCATTTACCTTGACCGCTTTTTCCTTAAAGGCTGATCACTACTGGAATGCACCTTTCACGCATTCATTCAATAGGACTCAGTTAGTCAAATATTTTGTTCTCAATATTGTCCTCCAAGAGGATGGGGAGGAGATTGCTGCTGATTCTTCTACTGCTGCTAAAAAATACCGTTTAGCTGATGCCGTGGTTGCTCGTGTGGAAAATTTTGGAAATAATGACACAACTTTTCAAATCAGGACTCATCTTGGTCATATTTTAAAATCCGGTGACTATGCTCTTGGTTATGACTTGTCTGGAGGAGGAGCTAACACCAACATCATCAATGGCGGCTACTTGCCTGCTGCAATTTTGATTGCCAAGACTAATTGTGATGATGGATCAGTTGTTATTCCGGATAAGTGGCAATCTGATTATCAACTCTTCTTAGAAGATCTAAGACAAGGCCCTCATCTCACCTTCAACGCAGCAGCAATGTACCGAAATCAACCCAACCACAACAAGACTAATCTCATCTCTGTCAAGGCCGCCAAAGAGGCCCAGGCCTCTGCAAGACCATCTTGTCCATTGGAGACGTTGCCGGATTATATAGTTACAAGCTTAAACAAAAGTTGATGTTTTGTTTGTTCCAATAACAAGAACAATGCTTTTCATTTAGTATGTTCTTTCAATTTGAAACTTCTGTTTCAGGGTATATGTTTATGTTTATTCTAATAGCAAGAACAAGTTATGTGTTTTGGTCGTGTTTCCCCGAACCATGCCTACTGTCATTATATTCAGCATTTCACCCCATCCTGCATATCTACTTCCTGTCTTCTATGTGTTACAATAGAAATCTTACTTATGTACTAAAACAGTTAACCATCTAATATGCATTGGTTTGATTTTCTATGCTATGTAAATTGTAAATTTCTGTTTCATAAATCTTATTACAGTTTTTAGTGTAGTATTATCTTTTATATGGTGATTCATTCCTATTCTTGATTGACATATTTGGTGGATCTGTTATATTGTTTGTTATAAATAAATGGTTCACTCTATTTCTACTTGAGCTTTGATTAATCTCTTGCGTATTGTAAGAAGCAAAACTAGCAAACCATATTTCCAACCACATATATAAATAGTTGAAAGTATTGTGTGGCTGCTTCTCACATGCCTCCTTTCTTTCATTTGCTGAAGCATGGTTCCAACTGCTAATGTTGTGTGAATCAAACCGACGGATTAAGGTATTGACTTTTTTTTTCTGTAGTCAAAGTCATGCTCAAAAGTAGTTTGTGTATTTTATAAAGGAACTAGTTCCTGGCTGCAAAGAATCTTTTTAAGATAACCAACTTGTCCATCAATTGTACAACATTTTGAGGTGTTCAATTCTATTATTGTGATTATGTTATAGGACACCTGAACTTTTGGTAGGTGCTACAGATTATGGTGCTGCAATTGGCTTGTGGAGTGCTGGTTGCATTCTAGCTGAATTGTTGGTGGATAAACCTATCATGCCTCGAAGTAGGGCTGTACATAGGTTTAGTAAAACCAGAAAAACAGATCAAATCGGTTCGGATCACTTCAATTTGACGGTTTAGGTTGCGTAATCTCAATTTTCTAATTGAAATTTAAGTTCTTGATGAGCTCCAACCTGTAATGTTGCATTTGAGCTCCAACCGTTTGGTTCTTTTGTATGATTTTTTTGCAAGAATTTTATGCTATTTTAGGCTTGATACTTTGGTTATTGTGATATTTGCAAAGTTTGTTGCAATTATTTGATGATATATTTTATGATTTTTGTATTCTCGTTTATTATGTTTATACATTTGATGCTAAAATAATAATGGAAAAACATTATTTGTGTTTTAGGGATAAAAGAAATTAATAATGTTTTGTCATTTTTTACTATTGACAAAGAACAAATGCAACAAGTTTTAAACCACATAACTCTTACAAAGGACAAGTCGCGCCCATACGTGAGTAATTAACTAGCCCCATCATTATACCTCACATAGTGATATTATAATTCTCTCAAATATCATAATGTACATTAATATTTTAATTTATTTTAAAAACATACATTATAATAATTTTTCACTTATATCTTTCTAAAAATTGTATATACACGTACTGCAAAACCAACAAGCATACTGATTTATTGATAATGTGCTCACGTGCTCCTTTTGAAGGTTACATGGAGATGTCTCTATTTATACCCCTCAACTTGTTTCTTAGTTTCATGTCATTTTCATTCCATAATAAAAAAATAGGTCAAATGGATTTAAAGGTCCTTTAAGTTTTTCATTTTTTTTCAAAGTAGTCATTTAAGTTTCAAAAGTCTCAAACAAGTCCTTTTAATTTTTGAATCGTTTCAAACAACTAATTTAAGGTAAAATGGTAATTTCGGGTGAATTTTTTTGATTCAGCAATATCCTTATCCAATCAGCTTGCGCCACGTCATTGCTACACCACTAATCACATGCCACCTCAATAATAAAATGTGATTAGGACCAAAACTCAAATGATTAATATTTGCAGGGGCAAAATGGGAGGATTAGTAAGTCCAGGGATGAAAAATCAAAGGGTTAAATATGTTTTTGGTCCCTACATTTTGCGCGATTTTGAGAATAGTCCCTACATTTCAATAAATGTTTTTAAAATCCCTACATTTTTCCTCCGTTAGTGCAGTTGGTCCCTGCCATCAGTGTCATGTTGATGAAACACAAGCCATCATAACAAGTTCAACCCCACCCCATCAAATCTCCACCACAAAACCTTCCACACCCACAACAGCAAGCGCTTTCAACGACAACATCATCGCTTTCGGCCTCCAAATCTTCCCCTCTAAACCAACATATTTCACCGAAAGCGTGACGAACACCGACGATCCGTGTCTACGACATTGCAGAGAAAGATCGTGGTGAAGCTCATAGTGAAGTTCTCCGCCGAGATTGAACCGCCAACATCGGCATCAAGTTAGTAATTTGACAGCAGGGACTATTTACGCTACCGGAGGAAAAATGTAGGGATTTTAAAAATATTTATTGAAATGTAAGGACTATTCTCAAAATCGTGTAAAATGTAGGGACCAAAAACATATTTAACCCAAAATCAAATGACCTATAATTGCATGGATGAAAAACATATTTAATCCTATTTACATTCAAAATTGCATTAAATGCTTTCTCCTTTTGGTTTAAAAATTTCCTCTTTTGATTTCCTTAATGAGTGTCCGACACTGGTTAGCATTTCCCAATTTATAAAAAAACTCTAGTAAAATAAAGATTACTAAAATAGAAAGAAAAAAGTACTCGGATAGCAATTAACCCTTTGTCCATCGCTCCGGCGAAACAACACGTCAGTTGGCTCGATGATCCCCTCAATCGAGAAACCGGTGTTCTGCCTCTGAAACTAAGATGTAGATGTGGTGGCAGGGACGTCGTCGACTGTCCTCTCCGGCGACGAGCTTCACTCAGAAGCAAATGAATAAGGGGGTAAGACCGGAAAGTCCACCCGTCCGTCCTTGTTGTTGTTGTTGGCGATGGATGTAAAGGACAGTTAGCGTTTGAACGGAGCCAAAGAGGTATGGTACGAACTCGATCATTATCTATGAATTCAACCAAGCAAACTGAACACGTTTCTTTTTCAGACTAAGTAGCAGTATTGTAGATGAAAGATGGTATATGATTTATAACAAACTCATGTAAGCCCTGTGGAGTGAATGAAATGTTCATAGAAAGTTTGGTATCTAATTGTCTACTACTTGAAGAGCTCTATTTAGATTCTTGTAAGTTTAAATCATCAACACCAAAGATCGTAAGTTCATCTTTATGCCATCTCAAGGTTACAACTAGGTTTTGCATAAACTTTCGTTTAGGGTTTAGGGTTTAGGAAAGATAGTAGGGATATTGAAGGATTCTCTCATGATGAGCTAAAAGTTATTGAATTTGAAGGTTGTGTTGGCAATTGGTTTGAAATTGAGTTTGTTACGAATGTTCTAAAATATGCCCATAAACTCGAGCAAATAGTTGTGAGATGATCTAGGGCGGATTCAAAGGCGGCGTGAGATGATTAGTGAAAAACTTCAAGGAGATGAAGTAGTAGGACGGGAAAACCTTGTGTTAGTATAATTATGTGTTTATTATTTATTTATTTTTTGCAAAATTATATTACATTTGAGGTTTTTTATCTGTTTATTTGCAAAACTCATTACAAGTAAATATTTTTCTACAAAAATGGTGAATTGGTAAGCCACATGGCATAATCTTATCTTCATATTTTTATCATCGCCTTCTTCCATCAACAAACAAAAAATGTCTATTCAAATACACTTTAAATGGCATGAAACTCATTGTTATGTTCATCCTTGTTCTAAACTCAAAACCCCGAATCAAATTCTCCATTAACCCAAAAATATATTGCAGCAGCATATCATCAAAATTAGAAAATGAAAAATATAAAACCGAACTCAAAAAATTATTCCAATCATAACTTAAAATTCCCAAAAATATATTGAATTGCATGGAAAGTGGGTCCATATATTTAAACAAGTATATATAACTCCAAGTTGCTGATGGTAAAGGAGATGAGGAAAATTAGGCTGGAGATTGTATAAGAAAATTCTAATGTAAGAGTCTGTGGTGATATTAAACTGAAGATCAGTTGTTGCTTAGCCCAGTTTTCCCCCCTCAACAGCGTGAGCCATTTAAGTGATATGTTAAAGAATCATAATAAAGAGTAACGAATTTTTTGAGCTTATCTAAAACGAAAAAAATTATAATTGACTTCTCTAATTTGGATAAACTAAATAACTTCAGTTGTTAATCAAAAAGTTATATAATTGCAAAGAAGCTCTGCAAGCCAAATTTTCATTCAAAATTTAATATCTAACTTAACTCATTTCATTCAAAATTTTCAATACAATATTTGGTTTGATAATAAAAAACCTGGTAACGAACTTATAAGAAAGACCCCATGGCTAACAAATGAACAATGGATTTTGCTTGTTCCTGATAAAACTTATACCAAACTTAGGATATAATTGCAAAGAAGCTCGTCAAGAAAAATAGCACCAATTTTAGAGTGGGAATTAAGCTCACCATTAATATCAAGTTCAATCGACACTCTTGTGAATTCCTAATTTAGAAAGCTCACCATTAAACTTAAAGAAAATGGTTAGATCTCAGAGAACGTTTTCCGATTATCCATCAAAGATGTCATCCTACCAGCAATGAGAGTTGAACTTGTGTCTTTGGAGTCTATGAGTAACTCCATACTAACTAAACTTTATTTTCCAACACATTTTTTATTAAGTGAAATCTTGTGAGTTCCACCATTTAACACGAGGACTGGTTCTAAAATGGTGAGATTCATATTCACTTCACTCAATAAATGAGTCTTGTAGTGATGTTTCTAACATTTCTCTAAAATTTAATTAGAGTCGTAGTCCTATACATTTTAATCATTTTTGAGAATAGTTGTGTCATTAAAATCATGTTGATGAAGATGACAAAATAATGACGAAGCATTATCACATAGATATTTCAATTGATGTGTCATCCACGTGGCAAATGAGTCATCGGTTATAATAGTTGTATACCAGTATTATTAATAATAATTAACAGAATAATTTAAACAAAAGGTGCTAAACAAAATATCTCCCTTCAAAAAATTGTAGTCTCCATGAGGTTACCTCATTTGGTAAGGGATAATGCATAACATGTGTAGGGGTCGGGGTTTGAATCCCAGACACCCCCATTTATTCATCGTGAATTTCTCTAGCCACAAAACTACTTGACCAAAAAATGAAATTGTAAATTAATTATCATTCAACCAAACTAATCAATAGAAGAAAAAAAAGACAAAATTAGATTTGTGGTGATTTATATTTAACCATTTTTCCAATTGCTTATTCAGGAGGTGATAGACAAAAACCAAAGAGTATTCTTCTACACATAGGATGTGGCACGAGTTTCATCAACACTACTATAATAACACTGGCTTAGGCTTGGGTCTCCTACCGTAGGTGACTACATTTTTATTTTTATTTTTAAAATGCTTTTTAGCCATTGGATTTGGAAAGAAGTTTTCAATGGCATAGATCTTTAGTTATGTTGATCCACTAGCAATGTATATTACTCCCTCCGTCCCATATTAAATGATCTAGTTGACTTCGAGACACGTACCAATGCATATGTTTTATCTTTAATATCTTCAATTCTCTATTAAAAAAAATTATGAAAACTTAATATTTTAAAAAGATTCATCGAGACGATTCCAACAACATCTTACATGATATTATTTATCTTTGTGAATTAGTAGAAAAATATGGTCAAAGTATATTAAGTCAATAATGTATATTGTCAACTAGGTCATTTATTGAGGGAAGGATGGAGTATAATGTTTAATTTTTGTCTTTAATAAAGTAATGAGTAAATAGTCAATTTCTCCTCTGAAATTGTAAGTTTCATCAATTACCCCCCTGAAATTAACAAAACTTCAATTACCCCTCTGAAATTTCACAATGTTTGTCAATTTACCCCCTCCATCAAATTTTTCTGTTAGTGAACATGACGTTTTGCAAATATCCCTCTGAAGTTTTGCACTTATGTGCAAAATGCCCTCCAAACTTAAAAATTTATATTATTTTTTTCTTCAAAATAAACAATTAATAGTTAAATATTAAAGTTAACTATTAATTTTGTAGTTTGGAAAAACCACATACATATATACATCAAATTATTTTTAAAGTTACATGTGATTAATATATGACTGATGACCTGCAACAATAGGTAACTAATACTGGCTTGACATACAAATGCAAGTTATAAGACCAACATAAAAAAATAAAAAATAAAAATAAAAAAACTTGTAAATGCATGTCCTACCATACATGACCCATAAGGGTCACCTACATCAAACGGCGCCAATAACACTATGTCTAATTAGTTCAACCATCCATTCATCAACACTGCTACGATACTAACACTCAGTTCCGTTTCAAAAAGGTGTCGGGAATTAGAAGACCAGTACCAATGATAGGTGTCATGAATTAGAAAACCTGATAGCTGTAACTGTCAGATTGCATATCAATAAAACAAAAAAGACAAAATAAGATTTGTGATCCTTTATATTTATATTTGACCATTTTTTCTCGGATAATTAGTGTTTCAACTTTTCTATTTTTAAGTTCTTATAATATTTTGCATTTTTTAATTTTAGTCCCTATACAATTTTTAGTCTTTTAACATCTATAAAACATGTTTCAAATTCTTATCTTTTATAAGAACTTCTATACTCGATTTAATCTCTAAAAATTAAATTGAGTCCAAAAAATAAAATAAAACTTGGGCAACAAGTATGCTGAAAATGAGTCGAGTCGTACCTGTCCGAGCTTGATTCGACTCGATAAGAATTGGTTCGGTTCGAAACTCGACTCGAGTTCGAAGTGAACTTTTTTTTAAGCTCGAGTTCGGCTCGTTTAAAGTTCACGAACAGTTCGGTTCAGCTCGTTTACTCGAATTGTATATTTCACAAACCTTTTTTTTTTTTTGTCAAAAATATTTGACATATTTAAAAAAAAAAATAAAAAAAATAAGTAAAACTATGAAGCGTAAATCACTACTGCAGCACAATCCATATACTACATGTATAGCTTTTACATTATAATTAAGATGCACTTCTCTCACACACACGCACGCACGCGCACACGCACGCACACACACACACACACACATCGGACTGGTTCATGAACCAAACGAGTCGAACCATATTTAGTTCAAGTTCAACTCATTTATTTAACGAGCTTAATTTTAAACTCAAGTTCGACTCATTAGGTTCATGAATCAAGTTCAACGAATCAATTATCGAATCGAATCTCGCACTATTTTTGAGTTGGTTCGGTTCATTACCAGCCCTAGCAACAAGTAGTAATTTTTTCTATTGTTTCAGTCCAAAAAACAAATGACCGTACCTATGCCATGTGCAAGAGGGGGTTTGTTTGTTTCTTAACAACAAACAAGGAAAAGGGTAAGAACTTTGGTAGTGAGAGGAAAAGAGTTTTTGATTAGTGCAAACGTACCAACTTCTATTTGTTCCTTTCTCACATAGATTTCTGCTAGAACAATTTTATCCTCTTCTTCATTTGTCTATGTATATGATCGCATATATAGTTGTGCCATGATCTCTATATTTTACTTTTTTTTTTTTTTTTTTTTTATAAACTATTTTTGTATTCATATGAATTTGAGTTATTTGACTTCACTTTCAAGACACTTCAATAATATATAAAACTAACTTTTGACAAAGTGTTGAACATTCTTCTTCAATATTCTGGTCAGTCCAAAATAGTTGTTGATATACATATACTTGTTCTTATTATTGTTAAAAGACAAGTTTTTATTATTTGCAAGGCTCCATTTGAATGATTTTGTTTTAAACTTGTTCTTATTATTGTTAAAAGACAAGTTTTTATCATTTGCAAGGCTCAATTTGAATGATTTTGCTGTAAGTTTGAATTTAATATGCAGAAAATCATTATTATTGTTAAAAGACAAATGCAAGTTATAAGACCAACATAAAAAAATAAAAAATAAAAATAAAAAAATTTGTAAATGCATGTTCTACCATACATGACCCATAAGGGTCGCCTACCTCAAACGGCGCCAATAACACTATGTTTAATTAGTTCAACCATCCATTCATCAATACTGCTACGATACTAACACTCAGTTCTGTTTCAAAAAGGTGTCGGGAATTAGAAGACCAGTACCAATGATAGGTGCCAGGAATTAGAAAACCTGATAGCTGTAGCTGTCAGATTGAATATCAATAAATAAAAAAGACAAAATAAGATTTGTGGTCCTTTATATTTATATTTGACCATTTTTTCTTGGATAATTAGTGTTTCAACTTTTCTATTTTTAAGTTCTTATAATATTTTGCATTGTTTAATTTTAGTCCCTATACAATTTTTAGTCTTTTAACATCTATAAAACATGTTTCAAATTCTTATCTTTTATAAGAACTTCTAAACTCGATTTAATCTCTAAAAATTAAATTGAGTCCAAGAAATAAAATAAAACTTGGGCAACATGTAGGGCTGAAAATGAGTCGAGTCGTACCTGTCCGAGCTCGATTCGACTCGATAAGAATTGGTTCGGCTCGAAACTCGACTCGAGTTCGAAGCGAACTTTTTTTTAAGCTCGAGTTCGGCTCGTTTAAAGTTCACGAACAGTTCGGTTCAGCTCGTTTACTCGAATTGTATATTTCACAAACTTTTTTTTTTTGTCAAAAATATTTGACATATTTTAAAATATAAAAAAAAAGTAAAACTATGAAGCGTAAATCACTACTGCAGCACAATCCATATACTACATGTATAGCTTTTACATTATAATTGAGATGCACTTCTCTCACACACACGCACGCGCGCGCACACGCACGCACACACACACACACACACACACACATCAGACTGGTTCATGAACCAAACGAGTCGAACCATATTTAGTTCAAGTTCAACTCATTTATTTAACGAGCTTAATTTTAAACTCAAGTTCGACTCATTAGGTTCATGAATCAATTATCGAATCGAATCTCGCACTATTTTCGAGTTGGTTCGGTTCATTACCAGCCCTAGCAACAAGTAGTAATTTTTTCTATTGTTTCAGTCCAAAAAACAAATGACCGTACCTATGCCATGTGCAAGAGGGGGTTTGTTTGTTTCTTAACAACAAACAAGGAAAAGGGTAAGAACTTTGGTAGTGAGAGGAAAAGAGTTTTTGATTAGTGCAAAGGTACCAACTTCTATTTGTTCCTTTCTCACATAGATTTCTGCTAGAACAATTTTATCCTCTTCTTCATTTGTCTATGTATATGATCGCATATATAGTTGTGCCATGATCTCTATATTTGACTTTTTTTTTTTTTTTTATAAACTATTTTTGTATTCATATGAATTTGAGTTATTTGACTTCACTTTCAAGACACTTCAATAATATATAAAACTAACTTTTGACAAAGTGTTGAACATTCTTCTCCAATATTCTGGTCAGTCCAAAATAGTTGTTGATATACATATACTTGTTCTTATTATTGTTAAAAGACAAGTTTTTATTATTTGCAAGGCTCCATTTGAATGAATGATTTTGTTTTAAACTTGTTCTTATTATTGTTAAAAGACAAGTTTTTATCATTTGCAAGGCTCAATTTGAATGATTTTGCTTTAAGTTTGAATGTAATATGCAGAAAATCATTTTTGTGTAAAATTTCTTTTTCAACTTCTATTTGTTCCTTATGATCTCTATATTTTTGGGTAAAATTTCTTATGATCGCATATATAGTTGTGCCATGATCTCTATATTTTCCTTTTCTTTTTTTTATAAACTATTTATGTATTCATATGAATTTGAGTTATTTGCACTTCACTTTCAAGAGACTTCAATAATAAAACTAACTTTTGACAAAGTGTTGGAACATTCTTCTCCCATTCTGGTCGGTCCAGAATTGTTGTTAATGTTTTGTATAAGCTAAGCTTGCTCTATATATTGTACCTCCAATCATTCATTACTTGTTCTTATTATTGTTAAGAGACATTTTTTTTTTTCCTTCAGAAAAATGGAATACAACTTCAACATCAAAACCTTGCGGAACCTAAAAAATGCTCACAAGGAAATGCAGCAGAAGCCTCCTGGATCTGTTTTGGCCATGGCACTTGAGCAAAATGCTAGGGTGACTGCTGAGGCTAGTGGATGGACTCTC
Source organism: Medicago truncatula (assembly GCF_003473485.1). NCBI lineage: Eukaryota > Viridiplantae > Streptophyta > Magnoliopsida > Fabales > Fabaceae > Medicago > Medicago truncatula. The sequence continues at coordinate 40,594,033 of NC_053046.1, forward strand.
AAGGTTCTTGCTAAATATCCCGATACCAATTAATAGAAGCGTCGAAGAGCATATGTTTGGGCATTTCACACATATTAAAAAATATAATTAATATTGTGTGGGAAAAAGATATTATGAGTTGTTTTACAAAATTATCCTTAATAAATGATACGGGAAAGATAAATGAAAGAATTGAAAAAAGAAAGAGTAATAAATAGTTAATGATATAATAGGAAAAGTAACATTAATGTTTCATTAGTATTCTAAAGTGACATACAATTTGGAACAGATATTTTTTCTAAAGTGACATACAATTTAGGACATTACCTATATTTCTTGATAGAATTTAAGTATAATATTTCTTCGCCTAAAAAAATATAATTTTTCTTGACCAAATTACACCCAGGTAAGTTTAACGTTTGTAACACTCATAAAAGTATTAAAATGATTAAAACCCACAAACAATTGCAATAAGATGTTTTTGAAAGACCATGTTCTCCTTCATCTTCTTAATTTTCCATAACTCTATCTCCCCTCATCAACGCCCTTGTAGATTCTTTCACGAAATTTTCCATCAAATTTAACTTTTGCCAACTTGGGTCGTTGCCAATTTTATTTAAGAGCTTAAAGTGGTCCATCAACAATCTCTTGTAACCATACTCTCTAATATTCAAACATGTCATTTCTTCTTAATCTAATAAGAGCGATGCTATTTCTTACGAACATGTTGACGCACGAATTGCAAGAACACGCCCATATTGTGTGGTGTACCTCCCAGATGTATATGGTTTAACGAGTTTTAAATTTGTTAACTTCTGCAATATACAATTTGAATAAATGTGCCTCCAAAACAAAGTAGATCAATTTGTCAAGAATTTTCGGAGCCCGGTGATCAATTCTTTCCTAGTGAACTTCTATTTAAATTGTGAACAAAGCAACACTATTGATCAATGGATAAGTTTTGCAATTGCAATGGGAGTTGGAAGAATCGATTTACTCTTTCTTGGAGAGCCTTATCTAGCTCACTCTAGTCCAAGAAAATATTACAAATTTGCCTTTGACTTATTTTCGGAGCCTAATGCTTATGCTCTAAAACATCTTCGTCTTGAATGTTGTATTGTTTACAATCCAACCAATTGTGACTTTATTCCATTCAAGAATTTGATATCACTTTCACTAAGAAAAGTAGAAGTGGATGAAATGTTCATAGAAAGTTTGTTCCCTGATTGTCTACTACTTGAAGAGCTCTACTTAGCTTCTTGTAATTTCAAATCATCAACACCAAAGATAGTAAGATCATCTTTATGCCATTTCAAGGTAACAGGTTGCTATATATAAGGCATTCAACAATACCATGACAGATTTGAAACTAATGTTAGGGCACTGCCTTAACGTCACTTCGTTGGAGTATAATGGAGATGGTTTTTATATCTTGAACATCAATGCCCCTGGGTTGAAGAGCATCGACTTCGCCATTTCAACCATTGAAGATCTTAATTCATTTAGCCACTCATCATCTATCAATATCTAACCTTTTTTTTCTTTTCTTTTCCTCTCTTCTCTTTAGGTTGTACATCCAAGGCTCTTTGAAAATCAGAAAGATAGTAGGGATATAACTAGACATATGGGCATGGGTCACATTGTTGCAACTTGCTACAATATAGCCGTTCAATTGGTTTTGTCCAAAAGAGGTATATGTGACATGTTTTTTATTTTGAGAAAAAATATTAATTAAATAGAAATATATAGTTTTCGAAGAAATACCAAATAAAGGTTTAAATTTTGGTTTAAATATGTATTTAGTCCTTGCACTTTCATCAGATTTTGACATTGGTCCCTACACTTTTTTTTGTTTGGAATTGGTCCCTGCACTTTGTAAAAATATTGGTATTGGTCCCTCTATTAACTTTCTGTTAAAAAAAAACACAAAACTATTGGTATTGGTCCCTGCACTTTGTAAAAATATTGATATTGGTGCCACGTGGCGTGAAATGATTGGGCCACGTGGCACTCCGTTGGTTTTGTGTTTTTTTTAACAGAAAGTTAACAGAGGGACCAATACCAATATTTTTACAAAGTACAGGGACAAATGCCAAACAAAAAAAAGTGCAGGGACCAATGCCAAAATCTGATGAAAGTGCAGGGACCAATGACACATTTAAACCTTAAATTTTTCATCTTTTTCAATTCTTTACTTTATAATCAAAAGAAAAAAGTCTTAATAAACACTGAGTTAAAGGAAAATTTATAAATTTAGAATAAAAAGTAAGTAATTTATATCATGAGTCAAGCTAATATGATATTGACAATTTAAAAATGTTCCAAATGTGGAATATTACCATCTTTAACAAAAAAAAGAATTTTATAATAATAGAAAATAGAGATTAGATATAATATTTTAGGGTTAAATATGTTTTTGGTCCCTATAAATATGTCAACTTTTCGTTTTAGTCCCTCTAAAATTTTCCTTCAACTTTTAGTCCCTATAAAGTTTTCAATCTTCACTTTTGGTCCCTCTTTTAAAGTAAACTCATATGTAGAATTCATATTATTTAATAAAATTTTCCAGAAAAATTCAAAATATTATAAGAATGACTCCCAAAAAAAATTAAGAATTTTTTAACAAAACATGAATTTAATATGAATTTTTATATTGTTTATGGTTAAAAATTCATATTTAATTTGTGTTTTGTTAAAAAAATCTATTTTTTTTTAGGAATTGTTTTTAGAATATTTGACACATTTCTGCACAATTTCATTAAAAAATACAAAAATTAAATTAAAAATAGGGACCAAAAGTAGTGATTGAAAATTTTATAGGGACTAAAAGTTGAAGGAAAATTTTAGAGGGACTAAAACGAAAAATTGACATATTTATAGGGACCAAAAACATATTTAACCCAATATTTTATTAAAATTTACTAAAATGAGTAGGGCTGAAAATGAGTCGATTCAAACTCGTCTGGGGTCGACTCGATAAAATGAGTATGGCTGGAAATGAGTCGAGTCAAACTCGTATGAGCTCGACTCGATAAAAATTAGTTACGCTTAAAACTCGACTCGAATTCGATACAAACTTTTTATTTAACTCGAGTTCGACTCATTTAAAGTTGACGAGCAACTTGATTCGGTCCGTTAAGTTCAGCTCATTGCTCGAGTAACATAATTCTTTTTCTTTTTTTTGTTGTCAAAAACCCATATCTTGACCTTTAAATTTAGAGCGTCGTGCTATTAACGCGAAGGTCGCAGGTTTGAGACCTACATGGGCCAATTTTAAGTGTAACCAAAAAAAAGTCTACAAAGGAAAAAAATTTGTAGCACTGTATAATTAAAACAACTGTAGCAGCGTAGTCCATACATCATGTAAATATGCGCTTCTATTTTATAACTACTCCTCCTCTCTATTGTTTTTAAACTTCCTGACGTGGGACTAATTTTAGTACTCATAAGTTTAGTTGTGTTACTCCATATGCTTCTTCTTTTTTTTTTTTCTCTATTTTTTTGGGTGATATTATTTCTCGCTTTTATTTTAATTAATGTTAATTAAATTAGAAATAATTCCTCTAAAAACAAGTAGATAAATATTAGAGGAAGTTTGTAATAAATTACATGTTTCGTCTTTGAATATTTAAGCTTGTACGTTATTAATTTTTACTTAACTAATATATATATATATATATATATATATATATATATATATATATATATATATATATATATATATATATATATATATATAATCGAGAAAATATTTATATTATCGACTTTCGAGCCAGCTCATGAACCAATTGAGTCGACTATATATAACTCAAGTTCAGCTCATTTATTTAACGAACTTAATTTTTAACTTAAAGTTCAGCTCATTAGGTTCATGGACCAAGTTCAACGAGTTAATTGTCGAATTAAGTTTCGAACTATTGTCGAGTTGGTTCGGTTCATTTTCAGCCTTAAATAAGATTCACCTTTGCAATGTGTCAATATTAGACGTCCTCTTATAAAAATATTTAAAATAAAGGTCATTATTTTATTTCATTAATCATTTCGATCATTTCAATTCAAAACAATTAATAAGATTCGTATTAGAGAAATTATACATGTAAAAAAAACGCAATTATAGCAATATCTTAATATTATTATAATATTATTAGTATACTAGTAATTCTGAAATCCTCTTAAAAATACTAATAATTGTAAAATCTTCATTAATTTTATTTTATTTTGAGAAATTTTTTTAATTAAATATAAATATATAGTTACGAAGAAATACTAAATAAGGGTTTAAATTTTTTATTATCTTTTTCAACTCTTTACTTTATAATCAAAAGAAAAAGTCTTAAAAAAACACGAGATAAAGGAAATTTTTTATAAATTTAGAATAAAAAGTAAGTAATTTATATCACGAGTCAAGCTAATATGATATTGACAATTTAAAAATGTTCCAAATGTGGAATCTTACCATCTTTAACAGAAAAAGAATTTTATAATAATAGAAAATAGAGATTAGATATAATATTTTATAAAAATTTACTAAAACTGGTAAGATTCACCTTTGAACTATGTCAATATTAGACGTCCTCTTATAGAAATATTTAAAAAAAAATATAGAAATAATTAAAATTAATGTAAATATTTTAGATTGGGATTTAAATAAGGTAGAATAATATATATTTTCACATATATTTGATTTAAGCTATTATAAATAAAATGATTTAGAAATAAGCTTTAATTTCTTCATTACACAATAACATTTATGGACTTGGACTTTTGCTAATTTTTATTTCATAATTAACATATTTATATATTATTTTGAGAATGTTTGTTCATTATCTTTTATGTTAAAAGGTTTTCTATAAAAAAAAATGTTGTTATGTTGATTGATCATGAGGGTCTAGAAATCACTTTTTTTTTTTTTTAATTTAATTTGGAAGGGAAAAATCACTTTTTTAATATTAACAAAAAAAGAAATCACTTTTTAACAGATAGAATTATACAATTTTAATTTCAAACATGTTGATCATGACTCTACCAAAAAAAAAGGATGAAATTTACGTACAAACTCACATCATCCATGTTAATAGCATAAAGTGTCAGAGTACACATGCCTGATTATATTTAAGTCACTGAAATACTCATGTTTTTGAATCTACAACGTTCACAATGCAAAAGTCATTTATTAAATTTGCACTTGATTAAAGCTAATCTTTCAACCTGCATCAAATAAACATCATACTAAGACGCAGAAATAAAAAATATACCGCACAGACGGAAAAGCAAAATAAACAAAGTCGTATTGCTAGCAAAAGAAATCACTTTTTAACAGATAGAATTATACCATTTTAATTTCAAACAATAATTAAAGTTTAACTAATAAGTTTTTTTGACAAATTTATAAGTTATTTATATTGTCATTAAAAAAATTATGTAAGGATATTATTAATAAAATACTATATATTTTTATTACTCTAATAATAGATTTGATAAAAACTCATTAGAGAGCGAAAATTACCTTTTAAATTCATCAGCTTGATTTAATTTTTTTTAAACAAAGATAAATAAACGATATTTATTCATTCAAATTGATTAAGTACATCGATACAATACATATTCAAAGTCGCTGGAAAAAGAAGGATGAATATTCAAACAAACTCACAAAATCCATTTTAATAGCAAAAAATGACAGAGTACATATGCCTACAAATATGACTATATTCATATCATCGAAATACTCATGTTTCCGGATCTGCAGCGTTGACGACGCAAAAATCATTGATTGAATTTACATTTGAACAAAGCTAATCTTTCAACCTGAATAAAAAAGACATCGTACTAAGACGGAAAATTAAAATACATTTTACAAAGACTAGAAATCAAAATAAACAAAGTCGTATTACAAGTAAATTGTGTTGCCAATATACAAATCCAAATGTTTTTTATTATAAAGAAATCCATATATTATTAATTCACCTATTTTAAAACAAAATCATTTTTGTTTAAAACTACCCAAAAACTTATGTTTTCATTAAAATTATCTCTGCTTGAAAGTGTATATATTTTTTTAAAACTCTATATTGACACAATGATCGATTAATTCGAGAAGTACAATTTTACTATCTATTTATGAGAGCTCCGTTAAAAACAAAGCTATGTATAAAGTAACACACCGAAAGAAAAATATATTTTCAAATACAAGTAAGTCCCGACTATTTTGATTGTAAACATAAAGTAATTTATTATATTATATGGTGGACAAAACAGAAAAAAGTACAGCAATGAGAGTCATCTCTAATGAGAGTTGTAACACATCTAAATATTTTATTATGAGGGGAAAAAATAACGATTTATTAAACGAAAAGGACATAAGATATTCATAATTTAGAGATGAAGCGAGAGATCCAAATGCTCATTATCATTTTCATTTGCATTTGCATCATCAGCTTCAGTCACTGAGCTTGTAGGAATTGTATCCTTGAAAAGAAGCTGCTCTTTCTTTTCAGTTTGTATTGCTTCAAAATAGTTATCAGGAGGAGTCATTGGCCTTCTCCAAACATCAGTGTCTCGTATTTCGAACACACGATGGCTCGTTGATGTCTCACGAGCTGAATCCAAATTATCATTACCAGAAGAGAGAAACATGCTCATGTCCTCAGTGTTAATAGGACAAACTGGAGGAGTTGTAATTGGTATCGAGCCATCATTCAAATGAAATCTATTAGTATCAACCCTTGCATGAGGATTGAAGTCATTACGGTTAATAGGACAAAATGGAGGAGGAGTTGATCTATTCGCAGCTTCGTTGTCTCGAATGTCAAACACACGATGACTCGTTGATGTATCACAAGTTGAATCCCAGTTAGCATTTCCAGAAGAAAGAATCATGTTCAAATCATTACATGGAGGAGGAGTTGCGCTTGGAATAGAGCCATCATTCACATTGTGAAATCTATTCGTATGACCAGTTGGACGAAGGTTGGAATTGTTCATTAAAAAAGAACTATTCCTACGATTTGAACCCTCTCCATATGGAAGATATCGATGGTTCCTCTGATTTCGAATCATTGGTCTCGAAGAATTTCGAGACCAATTTGAAAAACCTTGGGAACCAACAGTATTGGATGAGGAATTTTGAGCTAAGTTTGCATGATAAGATGGAAGAAGAGTAGTGTTGGGTGAGCTCATATGTTGTTGTGGGCTACTCGTTAGACCTGAGCCTAAGGGTAGTGCTCGACCATATCGAGATGATGTTATGAATGATGTAGTATCATTGGCAGAAAAGGGAAAATTCCTCATTGGCAGAGTTGCAGCATCAACACTGTTATTCCTCTGGTAACACTCTGCATTTGACATGTGAAACAAATATTAACTTAAAGTCATAATAATAATAATAATAATAACAATAAAAACAAATCTATTAGAGATCCTCAACATTCTTTAACTTACTTTCATGTAGTGGTTTCGTTCTTTACCTTTTCTTTTTCAGGTCATTTTTCGTATTTTGATCGATTTGCTATGAACTTTCAAAATTCAAATCTATAATTTTATTTTAATATGAGCTTTTGGTTTTTAAATATATTGTTCTTCACTCATGTGATCACATAAATTGTACACAAAACAAATTCTTTTTAAGATATGAAGTTTTAAAAAAAGATATTAATAATAAGATTGATACCTTGGTTGAAATTGTTGACACCCATGAAATGATTTTGGGGTCTTTCTAGTTGTGGTGTTGTGAGGTAACCATTTGTTGATTGATGGTTCCTATGAGTTTGACAGTAATGCGGAACATGATGAGTAAAACCATTTGTTGATGAATTGTCGACACCCATTAGATGATAATTTTGGGGTCTCTGTAGCATTGTTTGTGGTGGTGTGAGGTAACCATTTTCTGATTGATGGTTATTGCGAGTTTGAGTATCAGGCTCAACAGGACGGTTATTGTCATTGTTTTCTGCTATTTCTCTACGAAAAGCCCAAAAATTATTCACCATGGCTATAAAATATAATACTCTAAAGTAAGCTCAAGAAAATTCAGAAGAGATTAGTTGGCTATATGATAAAAATTTCATAGTCTTGGACACTTTATTTATAATGCTTTAAATAAAGTATACAAGGAAGGTCATATAATATGAATGACTCGATACACGTAACGAGAGTTGGTGACTCGATACACGTAACGAAAGTTGGTCAAAACAATGTATAAAAAATTAAATACAAGTCAAATCATATTTTACCATTTTATGTCGTCATAATATTCTTTGAATAAAACAGTGTACAACTTAGGTACACTGTCTGAGGTTTGTTTTTATTTAATTTTTATTCTGAATCAACCTTGAGGCTATTAATTACATTATGTCATAATTATTATTTCAAGATTAAAATGTATAAAATAAAAAATAAAAAGGGTTAATAGGTCTTTACCCCCTGTAAAATATTTTTTTTGATTTGCCCCCTTGTACCCCCTAATAGGCCAAACAAAAACGAAAATTTCTTGAAAAATAAAATAAAATTGGTTTTTGTTTGGCCTATTAGGGGGTAAATCAAAACAAAAATATTTTATAGAGGGTAAATCAAAAAAAATATTTTACAGAGGGGAAAACCGGAAATGACCTATATTACAGGGGGGTAAAGACCTATTAACCCAAATAAAAAGATGGAAAATAAAAGTCCATGAGCAAATTTAGCAAAATCATATTAAAAAGGAATGATGTAAATGCAATAAGATTTTTTTTTTTTTAATTTTACTTCTAGAATCATGTAATACCTAAGATTTTAAGTATTGTCGACAGACCCCACAAAACAATATAAATTTTTTCAACATATTTTGTCCTTACTCGCATGTTTTTAAAAAAACTTCCCAAAAAATCATATATCCAAAATTACTTCAAGGCAAACACGCTTAGTTGGTATAGGTTGTACCAATCAATTTGTATAATTTATCCTTTAGTCCAATAGTAGCATAGCTTCAAGACCCATCTCATTCCGATGTAATTTCAGTACCTTCGTGTGTCTCTTAGCTTAGAAACATCCTAAGAGACACTATTTCAACTAGGTAGGGTTGGGAATCATCCAGACCGCTGAGTCACCTTATTTTGATGATGTATACCCATAAAACATTATCTAGTTTTCTTATTATTATTATTATTATTATTATTATTATTATTATTTAAAAATCAGCCACGTGTACCCATAAAAAATGAAAAACAAAATTAATTATACAATTAACGCGCCACGTCATTATTTTTGCACAATTAGATGGGTTAGAGGGTATATGGGAGAATCTTTATTTTACAAGGACGGAATCTAAACAAAAAAATTTACTATGAAAAACCGAAAATGACCTATATTACAATGGGGTAAAGCACTATTAACCAAAAAATAAAATGTCGAATCCATATAGACCGTACTTAGTTGATTTAAGTTCATAACGACAAATTTTCAGAACAATATGTTATAAATGTGTTGGTGACGTGAATCAAAGTAAAACTGAACCAATATAGATAAAGTTGTGTTGGGATTGAATTTCAATAATTATTTCTCTTATGTTTCATATTAATCGATTGTATACTTTTTATGCTTCAAATATAACTTCACCCTTCCCTCGGCGTACATCTCTTGCTAAGGTTAACATCACGAGATCCACAAAACAACTGACTTCTGATGCATCGGTGGAAAAATAGCCAATTTTTTCTATGACATAAGCTCGAAAAGTTATACATAAATATAGACCTACCTCTACCCGCTATCTCTCGGGCAATTGCATCGAGAGACAGAGGATAATATCATTATAATAAAGGATGGTGTTTCTTTGGTGAAGGTGATGATACGGGGAATAATGGGTTGCACGAGGTGGAGGAGAGGGAGCTTAAGGTGTTGTAGGTAAGTGAAGGAGAAAAGAGAGTTATATGGGGAGGTGAAAAAAATTTAATTATGAGTGACGAAAAAAAAAAACAACGTTGAGGTCGGTAAGGGAGGGTATATGTTATCTTTTAAAGTAGCTTTGACGGATGGGGAGTGGGTGTGTAAGGGGGTTGTGCAGATAGTGGTTGATTGTGATATAATACATTGTTACAATAACAAATTGTAGATGATGGACTTATCGACATTCAGATTGTGCCTACGAGTGGAGCAAAGGTCTTCATATCCTTTTCTAGTAAAGGAGGGGTCATGGGAATTGAATTTTTTCGCTCGTTCTTTGAGGAATTTAGTGTTTGGTATCCAACGTTGTCAAATCAGGAAAGATGCATTTGGTTGCGGTTATTTGGGGTTCCTCTGCATGCATGGACAATAACCACAAAAATGTTGTTCATTACCTTTTAATATTCCCCAAATTTAATGATCTATTGAGTGAGGTGACATTTGGCCATTTGTAGAAATGTAAGATTGGAGGGTGGGAAGTTGGTTTGATGAGAGACGTGTGATGGGACCAAGACTTTATTATTGTTAGATGGATGTGTGTTGCAAGACAAATTTAGACAATAATTTAACTTATTTGAAAACCAATTATTGTTTTTAATTTGACGATAATTTAACTAGTTAGAGAGAAAAATAGATTATGATGATTTACTATACAAAAGCTCAATCACAAGTATTACTTTTTTAAAAAAAAATTATGATCTTTATAATTATTTATTAAGGTATTTTACATTCATATCAGGTGCGGATCCACCATAAGGCATGGTGTGGCAATTGCCACACCAGATTATTCCCCATTTTTTTTCATATATTTGATTTAAATAATTATATATATAATATAAGTTGTCAACATATCATAGTTCCTTTCTTGACCTAGCGGTATGTGCTTGATGGATGAATCGCAGGTCTTGTGTGCAATATATATATTTTTTAAATTATTAATAATAAAAAAGGGTGTTGCATCCAAACCATTTTGTTGTAATGTTTAAGGTGTCAATGCTTTTCTTTATTAATATATATATAGTTGCTTTGAAAGTTTTGCCACACCAATATCAAATGTATGGATTCGCCCTTAGAATATACCTTTTATTATAAAAGTTTTGCTAACATATCTTAGTTGCAACACTGTGCACAAAGATATAAACCAAATATGAAAAGTATGTAAGCAACAACACCAGAAGTAACAACTAATAGATTACGATTATCACAAGGTGTGTAAAGAAGACATCATGTATGTTCCATGAGGGTCTACTGATTTGAGATTATATGATTATTCATACATTTGAATGGACGGTTAATAAATACATTGGCAAAAAATATTCTTGGCGGTTGTTTGGAATTGCAGTAGACAACCCGTGAAATTGCAGTAATTTCGAAGCTTGCGTCGGATATTGGACGCAAGAAATGGTAATTGTACCAAACATCTTGGACATACAGTCATTTTCATTTAATACTCCAAACATCTGAGTATATCAATCAATTCCACCAAAAAATTGCTTACTTTAATATTCTCATTATAAAATAACGGAACAAATGAAAGTTAATATATCTAATACATTTTAAAATTGGTCAAAGTTTCTCACAAAAAGAACCAAAAAATTTGACGTTTCTTAGTATAATTGAAGACTAGAGGGAGTATGAGCTAATCTAGTTGATTGCAACAAGCCAACAATATTGATAAATCACAAAGCTACTTTGGTACATGGCAATGGGGCGGGGTGGGAACGGTTTCACCTTCCCCGTCCCCATACCCTACTCACAAATACTTAACCGTTATCATACTTATACCCAACGATGATGAGAAGTCGAATACCATCCCCATCCTTGACAGGTTCGGGTATCCGCGCCCCATCCCCATCCCCGCAATGGATAATTTATTTTAATAAAAAAATAAGTATTTTTCAGCCTCATACTCAATGTTTTAATATTATCCATCAAATAGATGATGACAATCGATGGCTTTAGTGATGGAGAGAAGGGAGGGTGTGAGATGTGGAAGGAGAAGAGAGAACTTAGAGAAGTGAGTGCCGTCTAAAAGGAATAATGAATTGATTTTTTACATTCAAGACGGGTTTGGGTATAGGTTCAGGGTGGGTACCTTATATCCCCCTTCCCATACCCGTGTTTTGAAATCGAGAAAAACCCAAACTCATATCCAAACCCAATCAAAGCGGGGAAAACCTGTCAATTTGGGTGTGGTTCGGGCGGTTACCCACAGGTATGAGCTTTGTTGCCATGTCTACTAGTTCCCTCGATTGTAAAGCATGCCAATGCAAGAAATCGTTAATACATACTAGCCATCCTCAACACTTGAAAAAGAAAACCAATTACAATGAAAATTACAATATTCTGTAGTATACAACAAATAAATGTACCAGATATTATCAAATCAACAAGAGTGAATTTAATCATTTTAGCAAGGCTGAATTAAATCCGCCATCCTCAACACTTGTAAAAGAAAACCAATTACAATGAAAATTACAATATACTGTGGTATACAACAAATAAATGTACCGGATATTATCAAATCAACAAGAGTGAATTTAATCATTTTAGCAAGGCTGAATTAAATCCTGTCACGAATCTGAACAAACTATAATATACCATTCATTGACAATTCCGCCAAGATATATAGGGTGTCGGTGATAAACATGGGATTTATAAGGAGCATTTTTTTTCTTCTGAAAAACCTACTCTGCTGGTCAGCCTTGATAGACCTTAAATCAAAATTTTATACATTTTCCACAGAGGAACTTGAGAAATGTCAATTTTTCAACAACTGGGAGTGTTAACGTCTCCATAGAACAAAAGCAAACAAGAAAATGACAGTCAAAATCATCCCTGCATATTTGATCCATTGATCAACACGGTTACGTCTCTCAATTAGCCTCAAAACACGGTTTGATATCCCCGCTGTATTGAGAACATCCAATGCTTTCCTATGCGCACTCTGCACAAAGATATCAACCAAATATGACAGGTGTGTTAGTAACAATACCAAAAGTAACACTAGTAGATCATGAGTGTTAACATTAATGCTAATATTGATAATAATTAAGTTTAGAACGGAGAAAAACAAAACAAAAACTACAAGTTATTTTTCAATTTCAAAACAGAAACATGTAAAAATGCCAAAACCAACTAAGCTGATGAAGAACATAACATCTAAGAGTTGAGCAGGGGCGGGGTGTGTAAAGAAGACATCATGCATGTTCCATGAGGGATCTGCTGATCTGAGATTTATATGGTTACTCGTTTATTTCAATGGAAGGTTAATGAATACATCGACAAAAAATATTCTTAGTTGAAAGAAAAGGAAAACAAATTCGAGGAGCTAGTGGTTGTTTGGAACTGCAGTAGACCACCCCCTGAAAGGGTGGTGGTTTCAAAGCTTGGGTTAGGAGCAAGAAATGGTAATTGTAGCGTGCAGTTCCAAAAATCCTCTTACATGTTTAAGTTGTCATTTCATTACTTTAGAAGCCAGAGCAACAAAACAAGATAAAGTGAATGTGAGAGAGACATAAAGCAGAGATATCACCAACAACAGAATAGCTACTTGTCAATTACAATATACATTTTCCTGGAAAGGACCACTTCAGTTCACCCCCTACCCCCCAAAAATAACGAACATGAAATATGATCCACCAGTCACAATAGAAACTAGACGACATTATAGGTAAACCTAAACGATAGCATAATGGTGATTATTGCCCTCCTAATCATCAATTCAAGCTATTAAACATACACTTGTTTGTTGCTGAGTGAAAGCAGAAAATAGGAAGATACCTTCAAGCGTTCCCTTTGTCCATGAATAGATGAAAGTATTGTCTCTCCAAGTGCATTAGCATTTTCCAATTCACGTGCAGAATTGCGAACTGACAGCATCGCTTGCGTATCATCGTCGAATATTCTCAAAACATGACTAGGATCCCCGTTCTGTTTCATCATAATTAACAACAAAAATCATGATTTAGCAAAGTAAAAGAAAGAAAAAAAAGCAGTGAATCGCTAAACAACAATCACATACAACTCTTCCCAGAAGCTCTTCTCTTTCTTTAGCTTCCATCATTCGTTTATGATTCCTTGAGTTATATTTCTCCAAACTCTCTCTTAACGATTCGGCTTCTTCTGCTATTTGTTCCACTTTCCTGCACCAAAATCATCACAATTAGAACAGAAACATCCTAACAACTAGAACAACATGCAAATCATATAAAAACAGCTATGAAACACAAACACAACAATGACACGTTACCATCAGTAAAAATTTAAGAAATTAACATAATTCAGTGTCAGACACCAAACACACCTCCAATCTAAAGTGTCGGTATGAAGCACAGATATCGGACACTCACGTCGACACCAATAATAATTTGAGAAAATGACATGATTCAATGTATTCACATCTGTCAATGTCAGACACCGACACGTGTCATACACCGCCACACCTTCGATGGTGTTATATCTACCTAGAAAAAACAGTAACTGCATTATACAGACTCCCAATTTCACAACCGAATATTGAAATTGCAGATTATACACTGTTATTTCAATATCCTTGAAATTTAACAAAACTTATAAGAACTATAAATTCTTCTAAAACATAGAGTCAATTGAAACAACGGCATCATAATTATCATAGTTAGAACACCAAGATCCTAATAACTAGAATACGTGAATCATATAAATAATAGCTATGGAGCATTGACACTACACTGACACCTAAAAGCATAATAATTAGAAGACCAAGATCCTAACAACTAGAAAAACACGTGAATCATATAAAAACAGCTATGAGGCATTAACAAAGACACCAGACACGGCATGACAAGTCAGCATTAGTGATAACTTGAGAAATTGACGCGATTCAGCATGCCTCCAATCTAAATTGTCAGTTTGAAGGACAAACATAGACACATACACTGACACGACGAGACCAATAATAATCTTAGAAAATGACAGGATTCAATGTAATCACATGTGTACGTGCCGGTTCCGGTGTCAGTGTCAGACACTTGCACGTTGTTCATAACACACGTGTCACCGACACACCTTCTATTAGATGTGTAGGTGCATTATGCAGATTCTCAATTTCACTACCGAACATTGAAATCACAGATTATACACACGATTATTTCAATATCCTTGAAATTTAACAAAACTTGAGAACTAGAAATTCTTCTAAAACATATAGTGAATTGAAACAACAGCATCATAATGATCAAAACTAAAATCTAACAGAAACGAAGATTTCAGTTAAAATTCCGTTAAGATTAATAATCGATACAGTTACATAGCAATGGAAAAAGCGAACGATTCGCAAAACCTATTCCAGAGATCGCGTTGAGATTTGGCGCCAATTGATCGCGAGAGTTGACTCATTTCGACGCATAGGGATTGGATCTGAGTGATGTCTTTGCTAACGGCGAAGGAGAGATCGGAGGAGGAAGATGAGTTGGAATATTCAAGGCGTTCGAGACGTTCGAGTCCGTCACGTGTTCGGAGAAGAAGCTTTCTGGCGGTTTGGTGAATCTCCGAAAACGTTCCACCGCCTCCTTCCATGGTGGTTATGGGAGCAACGAAACAGAGTTCAGTTTTGGAAACGAAACGGGGAACGAAACGTAAGAAAATGGTTAATAAAAAGTTTCAAATGAGAAGTTGATTTAACTAATTTCTCATAAAGTTGAAGGCCGGAACTTATATATTTGTCCCTACCAAGAGTTAAGCTCACAATAAATATTTTGATTTCTAATACATAAGGTCGCGTATAGAATTTGACGATTTCGACTGTTACGGACGTTGTAGTTGTCGCGGTGTGAATTAATTACAACATTGCACAACTCATACATATTGATAGTAATGTAAATAACTTAAATATAGATATATTTGGATTCTAAACTATATAAGGAGATGACATTATGTAATTTATGATCAAATATGTACTAAAATATATGATTTTCATCTATCTTAATTGAAAAAATATTTGGATTCTATGTCTATTGTCATGAACATTATGTTACATAAATAGCTCCTCAGGCCGGACACTTGCTTTCTATCTTTAAATGGTTTACCCAAAACCAGAGGGTTAAGGCTCTCACCTTCTTTTCAAATCAAAGAAAGAAGAGCCCGGACCTTTCCCACCTCCCTCAATTTTTAGTATTTATTTCTTTTATCCTTTTTATTGCGGCCGTAACGGTGTTTTGTCACGGCTGTAACGGCATTTCGTGATCTTTGTTCACTTTGTAAAAACTGTAAAAAACAGCAACATTGGCTACTAATACCTTTTTGTTGCGGCCTTTTTCTCGGTAACAGACTGTTTTTTAAAACCTTGCATCGAATATACGTATTTTTATAAATACTTATCACTTATGATCCATAAAGAGTGTCCCGATAGCACTCGTTAACATTTATATTTTACAAAATGAATTTTATTATTTTGTTATTAACTTTTTTTTGTATAAAGCAAGTGTGGGTTTGCACGGGGTGGAGGGAGTGGGGCCGAAGGAGGTTGTGGTTGGCGAGGGGGCTACATTGAGAGAGGTGAGGGAGGGAGAGGTGGTGGTTCGGTGGGTGTCAAGAAGGGGAAGGGGGTCCCGTGTGAGGGTGAGGGGGAGGTTGTGGTGAGAAATGGAGAGGGGCAGTGGAAGAAGGGAGGGAGACGGGGTTAGCTCGGCCTCGTGACCTTAATGGGGTGCATGTCAAGAATCTGGTGATCTGGTGAGAATGTATAGGTCTCAGAAGGACGACTTGAAGTGGTCTAGAAATGGTTTGGTGGAAACGGTGATCAAAGAGGAGGCTATACCGTTAATTCGGAGTACAGTGGAAGACATGGGTTTTAATGACCTTAACATTATTCCTTTGGGAGGGGATAAAGTGTTTATTCACAGTTTATCGGAGGCAGATGTTATGAAAATAGTGGGTGATGCAAAACAATTCTTTGATCATATTTTTTCTAATATTGTACGATGGGATAAGAAGGTGATGCCTTTTCAGGGAGGTGCTTGACTGAGACTGTATGGGTTACCTTTACATGCATGGAATGAAAAATGCTTCAAGCTTTGTGTTCTTGATTGTAGATGTTACTTACGTAGGGACAACTTCTCCTTGAGTAGGAAACACTTTGATTTTGCTCGGGTATTGATTGTAATGTCTTCTTTGGATGTTGTGAACATGGTTGATAAGATTTTGGTTTACAGCGTGTTAATAGAGATTAAAATTATTGATGAATGGAGATTTAATTTGGGAGAGGATGATTGCATGTTTGAAGAGGATGATGGGTCTAAGTCTTCTTACTCATATCATGCAGATGTGCAAGGGGATCTTGAAGCTGGTAATCATGTTGATATTTTGGTTGATAAAATTGTGGAAGAGTTAGCAGAGGAGGAACATAATGACTTGCATAATCTACACATTGTTCATCATGTGCAAGTGGAATCGAAAACTACGGCGCTTAATGATTTCCAAGCTACTATGGTAGATTAGCCAAGGAGTCCGGATAGTTATGAGTCTGTGTCACATATGGCTTCCTCTTTTCTATATGTAGTTCAAGCTATGGATGTTGCTCCGTAAGTTCTTAAGATTACTCTCCGCTGGCCGTGTAATGGTGCTCCGGTAGATGGTGATGCATAAAGGTTACAAGAAGCAGCGACGCTTGTTTCCATCGCAAATGTACCTATAGATAAGGTTCGACTCGGCCGTGAAGAATTTGTACAACTTTATGTCCACCAGGTGTTGCTCGTTCCACTTTGTCCGGTCCATGGAGCATGGAGTGGCTAATTGATCATAATCATGACGACACGGGTTTAATTTTTTTTTCTCTACTAAAAAGAAGTCTAAGAAGCCTGTGAGGTTGGGTGATGGTATGTGTAAGGGGTTTGGTTAAACTCCTTATAAGTGTGACTTATATAAGAAATGTGTTTAGTAAATAACACTAATTAGTTAGCAAAGTTACTAAACACGTTATTGAGCTTACTGAAGCCCAATAGTGACTTCTGACTTGCAGAACACACAAGGAGTTCTATAAATAGAACCCTGGTGCTGAAGTCTTGGTTATACATTTTTGGAGAAACCCTAGTTCTCTAAAACTTTTTATTCCTTGGCTAGCACCGAGACTTGGATGAGCACCGTTCGTGTGGACTTGCTAGAGGCTTTGTTGTTTGTTGCTTGTTTGCTGCGATCATGATTCTAGATTCCACACTTCGAGGTAACAACTGAATCACTGATACTTGTGTAATTCGTAATGATCCAAGGAAAGAAAATCGAAAATTTTATCCGCTGCTTTATTCTGTTACAATTCGATTTTCCTTCACTTTGGTCTTTCTTCGGCTTTGGTAAGTTCTCTTCCCTTTTTGGTTGATGATTCAGGTGTATCACCCCCTTTCTTGAATCTTCTTGACACCTTTCTTCCTCTTTTTCGTTGAATCACCTCCTTTATTACTTATTTGGGCTTGTGATGCTTGATGAGTATATTTATCCACTAGACTTATTTCGGTCAACCTAATTTCTTAATTCTCTAAAGAACTTTGTAATTCTTTAAGAGTTTGTTTGTGAGTTTGGGGGAAGGGAGGGGAGAGTTTGGAAAAGAAGGAAAGAGTAAGTGGAAGAAATAGATGACATCGAGAGAATGGGCTTTAGCGGCTTATTTATCTTCAAAATATAAAATCTTCCTCATTTGAGGAACTAAAAAATTGTATTAGAGGAGGGTTTTGGGTGGTTTGAGAAAGTTTATATGAATTCTTCAAATTTAATATATGTTTTTTTTTTTTTTTTTGTTAAAATATGTTGTTTTAATATTCTTAAAAAAATATTCTTAAAATTAAAAATATAGTAATCATAATCATTAATTTATCACTCTCACTACCAAAATAAAAATTAATTTATCACTCTCTTAAAAAATACTCTTTCAACAATTGATTTGCCAGTTTTCTCATATACTTATGTCTTCCCAAAACACTTCATTCCCCTTTTAACAAATGTGATGCTTGATGAGTATATTATCTACTAGACTTATTTCAGTCGACCTAAGTTCTTAATCCTCCAAAGAACTTTGTAATTCTTCAAGAGTCACGGTAACAATATCTTTGGTGCCTTCAATTGCACACACAAAGTAACTGAATTCTCATACAAAAAATTCTTTATTATCTTTTTTGTCTTTTACTCTTTGCTTTGTAATCTAAGGAAAAAATTATTAAAAAAGAAGAAGTTAGGATAATTTAGAAATTCAAAATGAAAAATAAATAATTTATAGTATGAGTCAAACTAATATGATACGAACCATTAAAAATGTTCCAGATGTGGAATCTTACCATTTTTAACAAAATAATTAATTTCTTAATAATAAAATATAGAGAATAAATATAATATTTTATTAAAATTTATTAAAATTAGTAAGATTTACCTTTGAACTGTGTCCACATATCAGACGTCCTCATATAGTATTATTTAAAATTTAGGTAATTATTTTTAGCTTAATGTTAATTATGGCAGAATAAAATTTATATTTCATATATATTTAATTTAAGCTATTATAAAAAAAATATATTCAGAAATAAGCTTTAATGTCATCTTGACGCAATAACATTAATGGATTTGGGTTGACTTAGTGGTATTGGCTTGAGACTTAGGAGTATGGTCTACTCAATTCTCTTCGGTGTCAATTTGGGTTGACTAGTTTACCTTAAAAAAATAGTTTTTCCCTCAAATAACATTTATGGACTTGGACTTTTGCTAATTATTTCTTTCTCTCTATGCCAATTTGGATTGGATTGTTTAGCTTCTTCAACAAAAAAAAAAAAAAAAAGTTTTTCCCTCAAAAAACATTTATGGACTTAGTTTTGTTAATTATTTTTTTTATAATTAATACAAACTATATTTTTTTTATTTGTAAAAAAAGTTTTTCTATAAAAATGTTATTATGTCATTTTTTGGTTTTTCTTTTTTGTTTTTCTTTTTCAACAAGCAAAAATGGATTATATAGTAACAATAACGAATCTGCATCTCAAGCACAAGACGTGCCAACAGAAAACGGCTAAAGTTTACAAAAGAGACCAAACCACAAAACAATAATGACTAACCAATACCCATACAAGCAAGTGGGCACGCCATCCAACTATGAACACCTAATACAAAACGGCATTAGCTGCCTTCAACCACCAGTACGAGTGAAATTTAACTTTATCCAACAGTTGGTGTATATTATTTTCCTTGTTGCTAAAAATTCTATTATTACGTTCATTCCACAATACCAAACACATAAAAGTCATATGAGTTGCATAAATGATCTTCGTGTTGCCGACCCTCCTGTTGAATAAGTAAGCTGAAGAAAATGGTCAGGAATGCTATGCAGATCAACCCCAGAAGCTCCAATCCAGCCACGAACTGAATGCCATAAGTCTCAGAAAACGCTACAAGAGAAGAATAAATGATGAGCCGTTTCCACTTCCCAACACTCGGTCACACAAACTTGCGCCTCCTGAGAAATAATCCCACGAGCCACCAAATTTGCCTTAGTTGGCAACCGGTTACGGAGAAGTCTCCATGCGAGAATAGAGAAATCACTTTTTTATTATTTAAAAAAAGAGAAAAATAAATCACTTTTTTTAACGAATAAAATTATACCATTTTATTTTCAAACAATAATTAAAGTTTAACTTATAAGTTGTTTATGAAATTTTATTTATATAAGGATATTATTAAGAATTATCAACTATATATAATTTAATTTAAATTTTTTAAAAGACATTCATGTTAATATGTTAAAACAATGACATGCTTTCAGTAAATTACTATCTTTCAATACGTTATTTTTTGATACTATCTTTTTTTTTTTTTTTGTGGTGGTCAGGATTTGAATCTCAGACGTTGCATATATTATGCATTGTTTCTACCAAATTATAAACTAAGCGCACGAGAACATTTTTTTAATATTATCTTTCAATAATAGTAGATTTTATAAAAAAAAAACTTTAGAGAGCGAAAATTACCTTTTAAATTCATCAGCTTAATTTCATTTTAAAAATATTACTACCAAATTGTTTTGTCAGTCCGTGCAAATCCATATATTATTAATTCAACTATTTTGAGACAAAATTATTTCTGTTTAAAAGTACACACACTTTTGTTTTCATTAAAATTATGCATGCTTGAAAGTATATATTTTTAAAACCTAGTATATGGTCTAATGACCAATTCATTTGAGAAGTTCAATCTCATCGTCTATTTGCGAGAACCCCATTTAAAACAAAATTTTGTATAGAATAACTCACTGAAAGAAAAGTATATTTTCGTATACTAATAAACCATGAGGATTTATTTTGTAATCATAAAGTAATTCATTATATTGTATGGTGGACAAAGCTACAAATACGACAATGAGAGCCATGTCTAATGAGAGTTGCAACATATCTAAAATTTATTATGAGAAAAAAAAAGAAGTAACGATACATTAAACCAAAAGGACATAAAATGTTCATTCACCATTCAAAGGTGAAGCAGGAGATCCAAATGCTCATTATCATCATTTTCATTTGCATCATCAGCTTCAGTCACTGGGCTTGTAGGAATTGTATCCTTGAAAAGAAGTAGCTCTTTCGTTTCAGTTTGTATTGCTTCGGAACCATTATTAGGGGGTATCATTGATCTATTCCTAGCTTCACTATCTCGAATGTTGAACACACGATGACTCGTTGATGTATCACGAGTTGAATCCCAATTAGCATTTCCAGAAGAAAGAATGCTCAAATCATTATTGTTAATAGGATGAAATGGAGGACGAGTTTCACTCGGAATAGAGCCATCATTCACATTGTGAAATCTATTCGTATTACCACTTGGACGAAGGTTGAAATTGTTGGATAAATGATAATTATTCCTACGTATTGAACCCTCTCCATATGGAAGATATCGAGAGTTCCTTTGATTCTGAAAAATTGGTCTTGAAGGATTTTGAGACCAATTTGCAGAAGCTTGGGAACCATCAACATTGGATGAGCTCATATGTTGTTGTGAGCTACTTGTTAGACCCGAGCCTAAGGGAAGTGCTCGATGTTGTTGATGGCTACTTGTTAGACCCGAGCCTAAGGGCAATGCTCGATGTTGTTGATGGCTACTTGTTAGACCCGAGCCTAAGGGAAGTGCTCGATGTTGTTGTGGGCTACTTGTTAGACCCAAGCCTAAGGGAAGTGCTCGATGTTGTTGTCTCATATGTTGTTGTGGGATACTTGTTATACCCGAGCCTAAGGGCAGTGCTCGATGTTGTTGGTGGCTACTTGTTATACCCGAGCCTAAGGGCAGTGCTTGATGTTGTTGCGGGCTACTTGTAAGACCTGAGCCTAAGGGCAGTGCTCGCATATGTTGTTGGTGGCTACTTGTTAAACCCGAGCCTAAGGGCAGTGCTCGATGTTGTTGGTGGCTACTTGTTAGACCCGAGCCTAAGGGTAGTGCTTGATGTTGTTGCGGGCTACTTGTTAGACCGGAGCCTAAGGGCAGTGCTCGCATATGTTGTTGTGCGCTACTTGTTAGACCCGAGCCTAAGGGCATTGCTTGATGTTGTTGGTGGCTACTTGTTAGACCCGAGCCTAAGGGCAGTGCTCGATGTTGCTGTGGGATACTTGTTAGACCCGAGCCTAAGGGTAGTGCTCGACCATAACGAGCTACTGTCATGAATGATCTACTATCATTGGCAGAAAAGGGAAAATTCGTCATTGACAGAGCTGTAGCATCAACACTGTTGTTCATGTGGTACCTCTCTGCATTTGACATGTGAAACAAATATTAACTTAAAGTAGTAGTAGTAATAATAATAATAATAATAAAGCCAACAAAAACAACAACAACAGCAACAACAACAATAATTATTATAATAATAACGATTTCGTTGTTTATTTTTTTACGTTATTTTCATAATTTTGATCGATTTGCATATAAATTTTTAAGATTCGATTTTATATGGATAAGAGCTCTTACTGTTCAAATCTATTGTCCTTCACTCAGGTTTTTGTATGAATTTTAGATTTGATCCGTCAAAGTTCACTTGCAAATGAACCAAATAATACTGATAATTTATAGTGGGTTATTCCATTGACATAAAACCTTATTTTTAAGATATGACATTTTAAAAAAAAAAAAGGACATTAATAACAAGAATGATACCTTGGTTGAAATTGTTGACGCCCATTAGATTATAATTTTGGGGTCTTTGTTGCATGGTTTGTGCTGTTGTGAGGAGACCATTTTCTGATTGATGGTTATTGCGAGTTTGAGTACCAGGATGAACATGACGGGTATTGTCATTGTTATCAGTTATTTCTCTACGCAAAGCCCAAAAATTATTCACCATGGCTATGAAAAATAATACTCTAAAGTAAGCTCAAGAAAATTCAGAAGTGACTAGTTGACTATATGATAAAAATTTCACAGTCCCGAACTCTTTATAGTGCTTTAAATAAAGTATATAAGGAAGGTCGTATAATATGAATGTCTTGATACACGTAACGAGAGTTGGTGACTCGATACACGTAATGAAAGTTGGTCAAAACAATGTATAAAAAATTATACATAAGTCAAATCATATTTTACCATTTTATACCGTCATAATATTCTTTGAATAAAACAGTGTATAACTTAGGAATACCGTCTACGGTTTTTGTTTTTATTAAATTTTTACTCTGAATCAACTTTGAGGCTATTAATTACATTGTATCATAATTAATATTTCAAGATAGAAATATATAAAATAAAAAGTAAAAAAGATAGAAAATAAAAGCCCATGAGAAAATTTAGGAAAATCATTTGGAAAGGAATGATGTAAATGCAATATAATTTTTTTTTTAATATTACTTCTAGAATTTTGTAATACCTTATACGATTTTAAGTATTGTCGATAGACCCTACAAACCAATACAATTTTTTTTAACATGTTTTAGTATGACGGAAATAAACTAAATGAAAACTAGACTCTAAAAAATAAAAATAAAAAATGACTCAACTAGGACTAAATATTTTTGGTATTTTTAAATTTTTTGATTTTTTTGGTATTTTTAAAACAGAAAAATAAATTGCGGAAAAAATAAATGACCGAAAAATAAAAGATAGATAAAAATAAGTAATTTAAATTGTTTATTCAAAAATATCAACAATACCCGGCAACGGCGCCAAAAACTTGATGCACGGTCAGACTAATGACAAGTGTACCAATCGTTTACCAAGTAATAAATTGATAAGTAGAAAATCGTATCCACATGGATTGTCCTTTTGTCCAAACAATTCGCGTTACTTATTTTTATTAACTTGACGATATAAAAGTTAAGGGTTAAAAAGAATTGCAATTTTTATCTGTTTGCAAGTTTACCTGTTTTGTTTGCAGAAAAGTAAGCAACGGTTAGGATTCTTCGAATCATGGGCGGTTCTACCGTGTGGCGACCCTGGGCGGTCGCCCGGGCTCGATCGATAATTTTTTCACATTAGACTCAACCCAAAAGCCCATTAACACATTTACAAAATGAAAAATTTGGGCAATCTGAAAATTGTCACATGTAAATAGGTCTTTGAATTTTATTTAGCACACTATTGACAGTTTCATCTCTCTTATTTTAACGGGTTAATTGTTCAAATTGACTCTGTAATATACTTTATGTTTGAAAAATGACCCAATAAAATACAAAACATATATTCTAGCACTGTAACTTGAATTTCTTCTTATTTAATTTTGATCACCCTATAATATACGTGTAGTCTAAAAATGTGACCTACATGTTGAATTTTTTCACTATTTTTTTCTTACATGTTTAGCACGTTAAAATATAGCTTTGCACAAAATTAAATTTCTTCGACCAGGGATAAATTAATTATGAATTTTTATTCCCTCATAATTATGAATTTCTTAAACAATTTATAATTAATTTGTATCTCGTTTAAAATTTACAAAATTTCATTGTGAAGGTTTCTTATCATGTTCTAGTCATACCTACAAAATTAGGGAACTAAATTTGACTTGTGGGTATAAGCTTACGCGGAACAAAATTTCAATTTTGCATGTTTCAGTTGAAAAATCAAAATAAATTTAAACGACTTCGAAATGCTATGAAACTTTACAAATCCCTTTTATGTATTTTTATAGATGTCTTTGCAAATAATGAGCTCAAAATTTGATTTATAGATCGAGATTTCTGTTGTTTTCTTTTTTGAGCTTTTGACACTTTAAAAATTCATAATTAATTTGTCGTTTGTCGAAAATTTATAATTTTTTTGTTAAAGCCATATTTTAACGTTCTTAACTCGCCGCTGGGAAATCATGAAAAAATTCAATCTCTCAGTTGCTTTTTTGGACTTCACGTATCTTACAGGTTATAAATAATAAAAATCTCGAATTACATGGTCAGAATACATGTTGTTATTTAATTACAGGGACAATTTTCAGACTTCACGTATATTACGTGGTCAATTTCAATTAATAACCCTATTTTAAATTGTACTTTTGTTGATAAAATGATAAACCTCTTTTATTTTGATTTTTTTTAGGTAAAATAATAAAAATAAAAATAATAATTGATTTATGACTGTTTATATATTATTTCACATGTGAATTTACGATTAATTTTTTGCCCGGGCTCCATAAATTTCCTGGCTCCGCCACTGCTTCGAATCTAGGATTTTGGAGAGAAGATGCAAGAAGGCATAGTAAGAAGAATCTAAAGAGAGATTTCACCGTAGGAAATCATCAATTTCACAAAACTAGAGGTAAGGGGGAGTCTCTATTCACCATAAGACTGTATGAACATATGGGTAGCGAAAGACTTTTGTTTTCCATTATTTTTCATAATCTTCATGATTGAATTTTTTATTAATATTTGGTTATAGCATGATTATCCTATTTGAGTTTATCGTTATTAAACTTTCTATAATAATATTTTTAATCTTTTGAGATTTTTTTTGTTTAAATATATGCGATTGATATTATTGATC
Organism: Medicago truncatula; assembly: GCF_003473485.1. Lineage (NCBI taxonomy): Eukaryota > Viridiplantae > Streptophyta > Magnoliopsida > Fabales > Fabaceae > Medicago > Medicago truncatula. Next base: position 40,619,881 of record NC_053046.1, read on the forward strand.
AATCATCCATGTTTCGGTTAAATATTTTTGGTGTGGCGTGATACATATTTGAGATGGATTTAATTTTACCTATTGTTTACAAAGCCTATTTGATATACATGACACTGATGCCTATCCATGCCTACATGAATTGTTTTTGTTATCGATGCCTATTTGTGAATCGGTCTTAAAATAAATAAATAAACAAATAATGTTCTTTTCCTTGATTTATTATCGGTGCCAATTTCCTTGTTCTGTTGATATTATTGATTCACTTATCTGTTCATATATGAAAATTTGAAAGAATGGTTGAACTCTAGTTTTACTTTCCGCTGTAAGACATTTAGGATCCTTTGCTATCTCTTAGTTTCATTCACTATTGAATTGATAGTTAATTAATTGGAAACATGACTTTAGTGGAATTTCTTGTACTTCATAATGTTGCAACTTGACAAGAATTGTGTTGTCTTATTTTATTGCTTAGTTAGCCTTTTAGCTAAAGAGATTATATTCTGTTTTATCTAATCATGTTTTGATCCTTATGACTTGCTCAGATTGATTACACATGTTTTTTTTAATAGTAACTCACATGTGGAAAAATTGAATTAATTCATGTATTATTCGACGATGAATAATTGATGTGTCATTCAACGATGTGTAAATGATAAAATATTTGAAAATGAAAATGTTGATGATTTATTTATTGATGTATTATTTGACGATGTGTTATTTAAAGATGTGTGATTTAGAGATGTGTTATATAAAGATCTACCATATGAAGATGTGTTATTTAAAGATGTGTATTTGTTGAATCATTTTAAAGATGTGCATTTGTTGAGTCATTATTTGGTGTTCATGCATTCATGGTCAGTCCGATTTAAAGATGTGTTTAAAGATGTGGGATAAATCAGTAATATAACTCTAATATCCAAAACCGGTACCACATGCATATAAAGTCGAGTTAGAGACATTGCATACATAACTGCATGTCTATTTGAAGATGTGTAATTAAAAGATGTGATATTTTAAAATGTGTAACTATTTAAAGATACGATATTCAATGATATGCTTCTATATGATTATGTGTGAATGATTGTATTTTACTAATGTCTACTTGATATTCTTAAATGTTGTTGATGCTTATATGCTATTATATAAGATGTTGATTGATGTCAGTTTGATTTTTTATTAATTGAAATTTTATATTTAAATGTGAATATTATCTGACGGTGATGCATACATACCTAAATGTAATTGAAGTGTTCTTTTTATCTCGATCTAGACATGTGTTTATACATTTCTAATGTTGAATATATTCTCACCCTCTAGTGGCGGGTTGGGTGCCTGCATCCTTGCGTAGATTTGCAGGAAGAAGAAGTTTAGTTGCAGTGAGTCTCTGAGGATGGCTTCAAAAAAGTGACGGACACTTAACAAATGGTTTTGTTTTGTTAGTCAAAGAAATGTAAGGATTGATCAGTTAGCAGAGAATTTAATCAGAAGCATTAGAAAGTAGTAAATTGGAGTTGAAGTTTCTTAGTGCATGAAATAGCAGTGGTGGGATGGGCAAGTGAAAGGATGTACATTACATAGTTAGTGAAACGGAGAAGAAAGGAATCAGAAGAACATAGAAGTGTGGTTTGTTTTGGAAGGTGCCACCACCTCAGAATATTATGTGACTTGAAATTTTTTGGATTACATAGATGTAGATACAGAATAAAGATTAAATTGAACTAATTAATGTACATAAAGAATAGGAATATTAAAAAACAGAACTAACATATTTATACAATATAAGTTCAGATCCACAATTGATCCAAACATGTTCTTTTCTGCTCTGTCACATTTTTCAGTACACATCATCTATGTTTTTACCCAGAGGGAAAGGACACAGAGACAAGGTGACCTGAACATCAGCATAACCTATATTTACTTTCACAAAAAAAATTCACTGCCTCTTCGCTAATGTCTTCATTAGCCCTTTGATAATCTTTGAAAACCAAATCAAGTTCATAACTGACAGCACCACCGGTACAACAACAACTAGTATTTGCCCAAATGGGTGCATCTGCTGAACCTGTTATATCATTGAATATTGGCATTAGACCCTCAGATTTACCATGCAAATTTTGCTTGACCGGAAATTACAGAAGAGATTACAAAAGAAATGAATGAAAATTATTCCGAATCCCAAACAACAGTACAAGTCTACAGTATTTATCACAAACATGTTGCAAAAAAAGACCACATTTGACTTAAGTATAGTTAGAAAACCTATACAAATATTTATCAAGTGGTAGTCAGAGGATAAAATACGAACTATGTGTATGCATGGTGAAGATCAGAGTATATAGTCATGTGACTTGCCACTAATCTCTAATCCATGCATGTAAAATCCAATATTCAAGATTCACTCCTACCACATCTCAACAAAACCAAATGGAGAAAATATACCACTAAACTAAATACTGTCCTTTGCACCTAAAATTTGTAGGCCAAGATCCAACTTCTTCCCCACATGAAAACAACAAATTACTCCCTTATAGTACATCATAGAAATAGATGTTGAGAAAGCGATCTTGTAGGAAAAAAATGGATGCATGTTCTGTGTCAATTATCATAGAAGTAAATATGAAGTTACATTAACAGACCAAAATTTCAGAATAAAGAGCTGTCTGCTACAAAAGCACCAGAGACACAAGACAATTCTTAAACTCAGTGCGTCGGTAGTTATTACCTGATCAAAGTGCAAGTAAGCATGATAAAACATGTACACGAACAAAAGTATTCTGGCAACCTGCAAATAATTTCGGTAAGCATGATAAAACATGTACACGAACATAAATTTGATTCACAAATATATTTAAATCTGCAATGATTTGACCTACCAGCCAAGCAATGAATATCACAACCCCATTGATGAGATAAGCTTTTGACCTTTTCATTCCAGCTACATCAAGATACCTTCACAAACAAAATACGGAAATCATCAACAAATAAAAAAAAAAATCACGACATAATGGAGTTCAAATTTCAGTGCAAGAATACCATCTCAAATTGATTCCAGGAGTTGTTGTCTCAGAGATGAGAACCATGTATGTGTACAGCTGTCCTTCTCCACTCAACATTGAATAGGCTACTGCTACTAAAGAAAAGAGATGATGAATCACCTGAACCAAATATGAAGTCACATTAAATCATCTCCAGATGTGTTGCTATCAAGGGAACAATCTTAAATTCAAATAGGAGGCTTCAGCTAAATAAATTATGTTCATCAAAAGACATGATCCTTACATACTCATATCCACCAAGAGCAGGAAAAAACCAAAATATCATTCCCAGGTCAGCCATGAAGTAACCAACAGAAACCTGTCGCAATAAATAAAATAAAACGTAAGTAATACAGACTTCATGACCAGATGAAGAAAAAAAAGTGTTTCCAAGAAAAATATGAGCTACAATTCTTAACACGTTAATTAAGTTTTTCTACAGTGGCTCTATTAGCAAAATGAAGGCAGTGATAATTCCATATTTGATTTAAATAATTACTAACAGATAGAAAGAATTACTAAAAAAGGAAATTTTAGCAGAAAATATATATGACCTTAAAATTGTGCATAGGAATAAAAATAATATGATATACATTTGTAATAACATTTGATATTGCTTTTACAAACTACAATGAGACACCAGTATAATGAAAAACTGATGACAACCTTTCTTCTAAAACAACTAGTAAGCCAATTTCATTCATCACACATCCTGGATTCATATGGTTCACATTATATTAGTCTGGTTTTTTCTTCAGCATGAACCTTATTGGTCGATTGTTTTGCATTTATTAGTTGGTTTATCCAAGATATCTTTTGGGTCTAATTATGTTAAATGTGACACTCTCTCTTTCAAATGTTGTAATTGTAATAAACTTGAAGCTTAGTAAGCTTTAGCTTGAGGGGGAGTGTTATTATATAAGAATATCTTATAATATATTTGATACTATGTTAGAGTAGTTTACTTCCTAATTTTAGTTTCTATATTATAGTATTTTAGCTTATCACTTAGAATTAGTTTTCATATTACTTGGCTATTACTACGCTTCATTTCCTTATTTCCCTATTTGTTTAGATTGCGAGTTCATGTATTCCTAAAAGTAGGGGCTAGTGTGTAGTCTTTTGTAAGAAGTCAGTGACTTGACTTTACTTGACAGTATCAAATATTAGGGGACGTAAACCTGGTTTGATGGCTGGGGTGGAGGAGTTAAGAGCAGCGTGATAAGGAGGTCGAGGGTTCGATCCCAACTCCCCGCGTAGTATTAACAATTACTAATGATACTAACATTGGAAGATTAAAAGAAAGAGTCCGCATCAAGTTGATTATCAATGATATTTCATCGTGGTCGTATTTCTTCTTATTATCCCCCCTAATTTATCTAAAACTCATAACTTCAAATGTTGAAATCCCCTCCTCATTTATGTGATTACTACTATTGTTTACAAAATTGAGTCTTGCAAAGAGGTAAAGAAAAGGAAAACAAAATGAAAAAATACCAAGACCATTCTTACCCCCAGAGCAAACGTAGACAACGCAGAACTCCGTTCTGTAAGAAGTTCAGCTGACTCGCTATCAGAATATAGATTTGAGCAAAACACCAAGTACAAAGACATAGTTGTTATAAAAATGGAATGGATAGTTGACATAGCACTGCGCAGAAAATAGAAAAACAAATCATTAAATTATGTCATCAAAAACAAAAGAAGATATTTCCTACTAAATGAAAAAACTCACTCACCGGTTATTCCACTCAATACGTTGGATTCTAGTGAGGCTGGAATAGCTCTTAAAATGGATAGTGCTAAAAAGCTGAGTAAGATCATAGACCTGGAAAAATAGAAAATTTAGAGTTTTTATTTTTATTTTTATTTTTGGCGAATGAATATTTTGAGATATATGTAACGATAATAACAAATAAAATAATGATAGTAACCTTAAATTGTCTTAAGAAAATACTACAGAAAATAGAATAGTAACATAGTACAGTACAACATACCATCTTGCAAGCAAAAATGCCACCAATAATGGAAGTATATGGTATCAGAGGGTCTGCTAATAAATATTCCTTCACAAACAAATTAGCCTGGTTCTGGTATGATTTGAATTTCATGATTTCTTTAGAAGCCAACATTGCGACACTATCCTTTTAACGATAAATATCTTGAAGTTTGTTCGCGCTTTGCACCTTTTCTCCACTCACCTGTTATATATGAATAATTACAAGATTGAACCTCGATGTCAGCCAGAGATGAACACAACTTGATTTCCTATGAAAACAACTTTCAAGTATAACAACAACTACTACAAAAGTTAAATAACAAGTAGAAAAGAGTTATATGAAATAAAATACATGTCAATTGTGTGACAAATAGGCAATGAAAATAAAACTGATCACGACTTTCTTATAGACAAAGCAAGAATATTCACAGAAGAAAACAAAAGAAATGCAGGTAATTTGATGATGAGATATTCCTTGCAGAAAAGGACATCATGATTCATGATCAAGAATAGAAGTCCACATCAGAAGTCCACATCAGAAGTTAAATAACAACTTCCCAGAAAAACACACATCTTTGCCCATAACAACACTCCTTCCTTCCTTCCTCTTAACTTAAACCTCTGTAACACCAACACTTGCAAAGGAGTGTCCAGTCCGACACGTGCCAGAGTCCACACCAATGTGATTACATTTAATTATATAATTTTTTGAAATTATTATCATGACAGTGTCATGTCCGGTGTCAGTGTCAATGCCACATAGGTCAAAACCTCTGAAATTAATCAAAAGGATAAGAAATGCTTCAAGCCCTTTCTACATACCGAAATTTCACCAACAACCCTGAAAACTCCATCTTAAATTCCAAATGTATATACCAAGCAATGTAAACAAAAAGTAGCAAACAAGCAAGCAACATTACCACAGATCCACCAACTAAACCAACCGAAATAAAACTATTAACATCAGAAATTAAAAAATCACTCGTATCGAGACGGTACACGACAAAAAGAATATACCAGTTAGTAATTAAGTTTGTTCATTAAAACCAATCAAGCTTCAACAGTTATCAGTTACAAATTACGATTCACTATAATCAATGTATTTAATCAATATATTTAGTAATAATAGCAAGGAGGTTACTATTGTTAATATGAATATGAGTAACAATTACGAAAATCAATGAAAAAAGTTGAGATTAAAGTATGATTAGAAAAACCGAATCGTTTAACGTATGAGAGTAGTGAGAAGATGAAGGAAAAGAGAAACGTACCGATCGCAGTGAGATTTGTGAAAACCCTAAATCGATGGATTGAGATTTTGGGAATGGGAAGAAGTGAGGTATGGTGGAGGAGGAAGATAACAATAGCAACAGAAAACCCACAAACTATGATGTTTCGCAACCGCGTCTTCTTTCTTTTACACTCTCATTATAGTAATAGTTTTCTATATATAACATTCATATTTAATATTTGACAATAGAGTTTAATTGTTTTGTACCTCGATGTAAAATTATTTTATACTATGATGTGTGAACATATCAATCAATTAATATAACAATTTATTGAATATGATAACTCATGCGTTTTTAAATAAACTAAATGATGTAACAAAATATTGTATGTGTAAAATAACTTTACACCGACATTGCAGTTATATTTTTTTTTTTTTTTTATAATATTTGGCAAAAATTAATTGATATTTGATAATAATATAATAACATTTTGGATTTTATACCATTTTTTGTCAAAATCGGTTCAGCTAATACGTAAAAATAGTAGCTTTCGTATTCAGCAATTAATGTAATTTGTTGTATTCATTTTCAATATATATGATAATGATATGCTATTTTGGATTTTCACTTTATTTTAAAATTAAAAAAAGAAAGTGTATATTTTTCAGCATCCATCCAGAAATATTTGAACCATACGTAAGGTTTAACTTAGCTGATAAACATTGATATTATTATGTTGAACACTTTTGCCCAATTTAAATTTTAGACTTTATCGAACTTAGCTTATCTGATAGGAATAATGCATAAAATATATAAGATATGAAGTTCAAATCCCGGACACCATCAAATAAAAACTTTAGACTTTACAATTGACACTTTCTCTCAACTAAAATAACTGAGTAAATAAATAGTCGATAAATTAAATATAGTTGATAAGATGGATTCAGGTGATTGAGAAAGGGATATAAAAGTCACATAATAAGAAGCCAAGGAGGTTATATAAAAACTACATTGTTGTATATGACTGGCTTGGTCTGAAAGTCAAGCATCAGGATTTGGAAAAAATATTCGAACTTCTGTCATCAATTTATACAAGTACTTGGCTCTTCTTAATTCAAAGATGTTTTCCAAATATTCAAAATAATAATTATAATAAAATAACTAAATAAAAATAACGAGTTTTAAGATTTGTTGTCCCTCTATTTGATCTTTGACTAGTTTTTTTGACACATTTGAAGAATTTTTTTGAGCTTTGAAGAGTCATTTAAGAATGATAGTGACATGTTTATATATATTTTTGGTAAATGAATAAAATGATAGTAGTAATATTTATTGAAAACTCAGGTTTGGAATCCCAAACACACACGTTTGTGATTTAACAATTTTATTTTGATATTTTTATCAATTGAAAAAAAATATAAAATATAGAAAAATTCTGGGCGGCTTTGAAATTTGGTTGGAAGTAAAACTAATTAAAGAATTAAATTAACTAGTAAATAATTTAAACATAAAAAATTACGTGACACTAAATTGAATAGTTGATGAGTTTTGTTGAAAGTGGAAGTGTCAAGTATGTTGCATATGACCTAAACTAAAGTGGAGTTCTGTTGCAATGGATCCGAAAATCCGATAAAAAGGATTTTGAGTACTTGAAGTAAAGAAAAGTAAAAGCGGCGAAGAAGGGGGAATCTTTTGTTGCATTGCAACAGAAAAGAGTTTCATGCTTTAAATGTGACGGTGACGGTGTACGCAAAAAAAACTAACATGAAATACATCATAATCAACATTTAATCCAAACAAAACAACTTTTAAAAAGAATCTCATTCCACCGGTGTAAACAAAACTAAACATATTTATTTTAAAAGCCCAATTTCTAATCACTATTTTACTTAGAAAAAAGAAAAACTTAAACATGAAAACTTGTGCTGAAGAGTGTTGGAATTAATTTTATATATTAATTCCAACACTACTGCTACCACCTAATATTGCCCATCAACCTTAACATTTCTAGTGGCAACCTACTTGTGTTGGTCTCGTGTTTTGATTTGAGACCTTAAAGTGTGCTGTCCTCATGTTAGATTCTCCCCATGCTAATTTTCGTAGATTATTTTACTTAAGATTTAGTCTGGCGTTGTTGCAGTAAAAATAAGCTGTCTGGTGTGATGTGACAGAACTTTATAAATGTTGTAAAATCTTTGATAATAGACATGCTTGCCCTGTGAATGTGATGCGATGTAACCTTAATAAATGTGGAATCATTTATAATAGATATGTTTTTGCCCTTACACAAGGGTCTAGAACAAGTGGTTGATGTGCAATATACCAAAATAAATTCCTTTATATACAAGCATAAAAATACATGTGCCCCCGCGCATAGCAAGGCCTTAAACACAAGTAGGAAAACAAATCTACAACTACTAGTAGTCCTGCTATTATAAACTGAGTCTCGAAATATAATCGACAATTTGTGTTCTTTTCATTTTATAAGGATCAGACTAGGAAACTTAGCTCAAACAGAAGTGCATTGCCACAGCTTTGTTCCTCTGCATATGTTGTTGATCCATTTGTCATGAGAGGAACCAAGGTTTAGATCCTAAAATTTCCTCACTCCATGTACTAATCTTCTCATTTGGCCATAACATGTAACAAGTCTTGGAATGGACACATATCATGTTAAATAGTGATCTAAACAGCTGCGTAACGTTGATCATATCTATATAGAATAGAATAGACACAACCTCAGGTAGTCATACTCTTGATGGAGAGTCCGAGGGAGCACCGGAAGCAACAAAGGGAAAATGACTAGCATCCTAAGAAACCTTGACATCAAATCCTGAATCTCCGGGGTGGAGATGTGGTATCCAGATCTCTGGCGGTCCATATCTTTAGCCTGTTGTTGCTGTCGGCACTCCCCCAAACTCCCCAACAACCCTCTAACAGGAGTTACAAAAAACAAGGATAACGTGAAGTGCAGGAAGATTACTGCAAGAAATAAACACTCAAACCTTAATTTCAAATCTAACCTGTATGCAGCATATTGATCACATGTACATGACACTTATGAGGATGATCCACAAGACCACAACAAACTGTAGTATATAGAAAATCAAAGAGAGTGAGTTCTATGTAGCACCAACACATGTTGTTACCTTCACTTATTCCATTTTCCCAAATTAATACCGGTACTGATGTGTCGATGTCAGCATCATGTTTGATGTCCATATTTGTGTCATTGCTACATAGGTGGTGAGTTACACAAATATGCATGCCCACACACACAAAGTGAAGGAAGCACATACAAACTGTTAAGTTTCTCAACCTCAACAAGCTCAGTACTCCGTAAAGAGAAAAAATTACTTTTAATTTCATCACATAACATTTTGAATTCTTCTAAGAACAACCTGACCATAAAAGTGTCTAGTCCGCAAAAACAAACACAAAGCTGTCAGAGAACCAAGAATAGCAGCAGATGCCATAATGAGAAAAGAAAACTTAAAACAATGAGTCCCAGCACATTTATTTCCTTCTGTGCCTGATGCTTCTTTATCATATATATAACCAAGTACTCTTACAGAGAATATATATGATCCCACTGGACTTGCTATAGTAATGGTGTTGAAAATGCTACCCATATGTCCCACACCAAATATCTCAGACGTGATTGTAGGCATTAAGGACCACTGAGAACCATAACAAATACCGACTAATATCGAACCGACATATAGAGCGCCTGGAAGTCCATAAGCAATCACTACATGACCAATGCTCATGGTCATCAAAGTGATCACCATAAAAAAAGGTCTTGCCCATCCTCTTGTGTGTAAAAAATAGTCCGAGACATAACCAGCTCCAAAACGGCCAAGAAAATTCCATATGCTCCACAAAGCAACCAAAGAACCTGTCTCAAGAGTTGAATAGCCAAGGGATTCCCCTATTTGGCTCATATTATTAACCGTTGCCAGCCCTGATCCCATTCCACATGCCATAGAAACAAACAGAATCCAAAAGTTCAATGTTTTCACTGCTTGGAAAAGATTTAGGTTTCCTCCTTGTTGCAAAGTCCTTTGGCTGTTGGTATCATCAGCTGGTAAAAGGTTGTTGGAAGAATCTTCTCTTGCAATTAAGTTGGACCCTTCAGCAAGGAAACTTTTTGAAGCGCTATTGGAAGAGTTCTTTTCGTGTGCTTTAAATGCGATGCAAAGAAGTGAGGCTAGCAACACCATAAGAACAATGAATGTAAATATGCGAATTGATAATTGTAGAGTAAGGATGTTCTCTAGGATTATCACAATCATAAGATATGCAGCAATAACTAGAGCCATCAAAGAAAATATGTTGAGATATTTCTTTTCTGACTCTCCCTCACGACGAGTGTTGTGAATTCTTACAAACCACATAAGGATCAAAGTGTTGATAGGTGGTAAGAGTGATAGCATCAGCAAATATGACATAGGGTTGTTGTTGAATACAGTTCGATACACTTGAATTAATATTGCTCCACTTAGACCTAGAAATCCCTATCAACAAAGACATCAAATGCCCAAATATGAACACGATGCAATGCTAGACACCAAAAATTGAAGGCTATATGCTAAACAGTTGTTAAGAAAATAATGTAAAATAACTTCGTGATCTTAAAACTTCAATTATATCAAAAAACTAAACTCAATGGTAATACCCATTATTAAGCAATCATAAAACTTAACACCCATCATTAACACCCAACTATTTCTGCAACTTGATGTTGCTTATTTCTGCATTTCATCAACATTGCATTTATTAAAATCATGAAATATAAAAAGCAAATTGAAAATAAATATTCAAGCATGTATATGCAGCATGCCAGCATATAATAGATTAGTTCAATGAAGCCTAAAAGAGCGAACACCACCATGTTGGTGTTGCGGGAGTTGGTAACACGACTATCCCCTGAAAAAGAACATGAATTCCATTCATGGAGTCTCGCCGTTTGGGAAGCAGCCCAACCCAAAAAAAAAGGTCGTTCCGCTGCTCACTAGATGATTAATCTTATAGTGGGCCCTTGAGGTGCCTAGTGGGTTAAAGACTCTGGTGGGTCAACAACAAAAGAGTAAGGCCAGTCAATTTGGTCTTCAAAATTTTGATACAGTAAATTAGTCCCTGAAATTGAAGACCTCAATTGATTTGTCTCTCTGTCAATCTAATAGGGTCAACAATGCTAAGTTACCACAAATATTTAGGATATGCTTAGCTGTAAAATGTTTCTAAAAACTTGCTTAGGACTTCTATTAAGCTCTATTTCTTAGTCCAAATTTATCAAAATGTTAAATAGATTGACAATCTTTACCTTCAATATTTCAATAACTAATTTGCCATTTCTTAAATGTGGAGACTAATTGGTCATGACTCACTTCAAACTAGAGCTTCTATTTACATCAAAAACACAAAAGTAAACACTTGGATAAAATCGTAAGAGATCTTTTCAAACTTAACAAAGATCTTGGGTTCAAATCCAGCTGAGCCGAGATTAGTCTCTGCAATTGCGTGCAGAGAATACCCGATTAAAAAAACACAAAAGCCATTTGTAAAAGTACTAATGCTATACTAATCATTAGTAAACTAAACACCTATTATCATATCAACACCCAAAAGAATTATGAGAAAAAGAGAACACCTTCAAGATACCAACAATGGTTCCACCATAATTAGGAAAGTTGCGAACACCAGTAACAACATTAGAAGTATTAAAGTAACTCTGAGCATGAGCAGCCACAAACATAAACAGACACATGACCGGCACCGGCACCGGCGGCAGGACACCGGAGACAGCAGCCCACATAAGAAAATAGCCCAAGAAGCATTGGGCCGAGCCAAACAAATGAACAACCCACGGCCCAGTTCTTGTTCTCGTGGCAAGAAAATCGTATATGAGACCAGACAAGACACCGATGTTTGCACCAATGTCTTTGGAAACAGAAACTATGTCGAGCGTTGACTGATCGTAATGCTGCGTTGACTTTAGTGTTTGTGAGTAGATTGAGAAAGTGTAGAGTGATCCACTTGTGCATTGAATCCATATGCTTGCTACTGTTGATACCCACTTTGAGTATTTAAGGTAGAAATTCAAATCCATTGTTGTTTAAGGTTGTTCAAAATCAAATTTAACATGCATGACGATGCATCACTTTCCCTTTTCCTTATTAAGGTTTTGTTTTCTTATCTGAGTTTTGGATTTGTTTGTGTCGTGTCATGACACGTGTACTTTTGATACTATTCATTGGCCACCTGTACTAGTTGGTGTTGGATTTATATCAGATGCAGTGTGACGGCATGTAATATGTATTAAACAATATTATGTCTTAAAAAACTCATGTGCAAATAGGATTATACTTTGATTAGTAATACATGGTCTTGCTTTAAATAATTCAAGAACTGGTGATGTTAAGGGAATGATAATTTACCCAGAATAGTGTTTCAAGCAGCAGTTAATTCGGCTTATATATTTTTCTTTGATTGGTTAACTGTGATTTCTCTGTTATGCTTTATGGTTATACAATTTCCACACTTATTACAATACCTTCATTTTCATATGCATTCTAACATAGGTTTTTGTTTTGATATATGTTTATCTTCTGAGACAAGAGATCGAGATGGTTTGTGGTTGAAAAGTGTGAAAATTGCTCTTCTTTCAAACACTTTTGCTCGATCCTACTTCAAACTACAAAAATAACTCGAACGCGAGTTAACTTATGTTCGGTTTAACCAACATCAATTAACTCATGTTGTTTCAACGTGAGCTAAATCACGTTCAGAACACCAGCATGAGTTAACTCACGTTGGTAACATATTCTCTTTCAATCACTTTTCCATTCCCATACATCTTGGCTAATGCACATGACATTGACACACATCCCACTTCCACTTCATAAGCGGGTTATAATCTTCTTAGGAAGATGGCAAAATAGGTCTAATCCAAACAAGACCAAGACAAAGACTTTCGATATATGCTTGAAGTGGGAGTGGGATGTGTGTGTCAATGTCATGTGCATTAGTCAAGATGTGTGGAAATGGAAAAATGATTGAAAGAGAATATGTTACCAACGTGTTTTAACTCACGTTGGTGTTCAAATTTAATTCACGTTGGAGTTATTTTTGGTAGTTTGAGATGGTAATGAGCAAAAGTAGTTGGGAGAAGAGCAATTTTCAAAAAGTGTGACGGACTTGGCCCAAGCCCAATTTAAATTGGACTCACACAGGGAACGCACACGAAGGCCCTGCTCAACATACATCCCTAGCTGGCAAACACCAGGTGATTAATAGTATCACACAATGATCGGTAGACAACACCGAGACTCGCGTCGTAATTCCCTCATTGGTCTCAATGGGATCACCATAAGGTACACACATTTTTTCCTCATAAACATCTCACTCTATTTAATTATCATATACTAATCTGAGCATTCGAATGTATGCGTGTACATCACCCCTTTTTATTGAGTCCGGATATCTAACTTCATTTTACAGAACTAAAAAATAAACAAAAACATAGGAGTATATTCTAAGAATCTAGGACCAAAAGAGTGCACTCTAGAGGATATCATCACTTAAAAAATTCGGTCTACAAAGCTCCAAAATATAAGAGAAAAAAGAGGCAGCCTGCACTCCATTATTCTTAGTCATACACATGCTTACAAACCACATATCAAGAATTATTGAATATAATTTTCCACAGTCCATACATGCACGATGATATAAAGACAACATTTCAACATCACCTCACTTTCATTCCACAAAGTTCTCATCACATGCCATCCAGCATAGCCATGACATCACTTCCAAGACTCTTTTTACTCACTGTCGTTTGAAATTTCAATGAATTTGACCAAGTCACAACTCATGTGTCATTTTGTCTAAAGTATGTTTTTGGTTTAAATCACAGTAGTACAGCCTGCAAACTAGTAAAGCCTTAATTTTACCGGACTCATCGTCTGTCTAAACATACACTTAAGTTAATTAAATCTCTTCTCTTCTTCCAAAAGTGATTTCAATAGTATTATTTTTTATTTCTAAATAATCTAGTAACCAAATTCATATACACTAAATATTGAAAAATAGATAATTGCTTATTCGAATTTACACCCAGTACGTCAACTATTTTTCTGTCTTTTTACCACATGAACAATACTTACTGCATCGTTTCTATCCATTCTATCCAGAAAGTATGTCAATGATACGTTGATAATAATTTAAAAGAAAAATATAAGTTATCAAATGTAATGTTTACCATATATAAATAATGCTGTCACGCCTTCAATATTCTAACCAATTCTCTAGAATCTCTACACTAATCAGTCCTACTGAGTTTGGAGGTTTCCTATTCCTATTTCCTATATAAATAAACATATCAAAGAACAATTCAAAAAATAAAAAATAGTAACACAGTAAGTGTATATCCTATTATCCTGTGCTTCAAGATGAAGAAAGCAGAAGTGGTGTTTATCCCTTTTCCTGGTGTGAGCCATCTAGTTTCCACCCTTGAATTCGCGAAGCTTCTAATCAATCGTGATAACCGTCTCCGAGTAACTGTTTTAGTTATCAAATTCCCACATATATCAGAAAATGATGTCAACACTAAATCCCTTCCTATCTCAGATTCTCTCAACATCATCAACCTTCCAGAAGTTTCTCTTCCTCCAAACACCAATCCAGGTTTCGCTTCCATGCCTGCTCTCCTCGAAGCTCAGAAACCAAATGTCAAACAAGCCGTTTCTAACCTCACTACTGGAGGAGGAGAAAATGGAGTCCTCGCCACCATCGTTGTTGACATGTTCTGCACCACCATGATTGATATTGCCAAAGAATTTTCAGTTCCTATGCTCGTCTTCTTCACTTCTGGCGTTGCTTCCCTTGGTTTGAATCTTCATATTCATACCCTCCGTGAACGAGACAACGTTGATTCAACTCAGTTGCAGCAGCAGAAAGAGTTAGCCATCCCGACTTTCGCTCACTTGTTTCCTTCAAGCTCATTGCCTGGTTCCGTCCTAAGCAAGGAATGGGAACCGTTTTTCATGAGCTTCATAGAAGGCCTCAAGAATGCCGATGGCATTATAGTAAATTCATTTGAAGAGCTAGAATCACACGCGGTTCACTCCTTTTTCAATCATCCTGAATTAACAAGTTTACCAATTATATATCCGGTAGGACCTATATTAAGTCCTGAGCCCAAAACCAAGGACGTTGTTGGTTCTGATATCATCAACTGGCTTGATGATCAACCTCTTTCTTCTGTTGTTTTCCTCTGCTTTGGGAGCAGGGGTTGTTTCGATGAGGACCAGGTTAAGGAGATCGCACATGCTATTGAGAATAGTGGGGCCCACTTCGTATGGTCTCTCCGTAAACCAGCACCAAAGGGCGCCATGGCTGCACCTTCTGATTACACTCTTTCTGATCTGTGTTCGGTTTTACCAGAAGGATTCTTAGATCGAACGGAAGAGATTGGAAGGGTGATTGGTTGGGCCCCACAAGCCCAAATACTAGCACATCCAGCCATAGGAGGATTTGTTTCACATTGTGGCTGGAATTCCACACTCGAGAGCATATATTTTGGTGTGCCCATTGCAACATGGCCGCTCTTTGCTGAGCAACAGGTTAATGCTTTTGAATTGGTGTGTGAGTTGAAGATTTCCGTGGAGATTGCGTTAGATTATAGGGTGGAGTTTAACAGTGGTCCTAACTATCTTTTGACTGCTGACAAGATTGAGAAAGGAATAAGGAGTGTGTTGGATAAGGATGGAGAGTTCAGGAAAAAAATGAAAGAGATGAGTGAAAAGAGTAAGAAGACTCTGTTAGAAGGAGGATCTTCCTCCATTTATTTAAGTCGTTTAATTGATTATATTATGAACCAGGTATGAAATTAAACTATCCTAGTACCTACTTACAAAAATGTAAGAGGTGCACATGTTATTTTTGTGTCCAGTGTACTCATCCTTATATATTGTAATAACTTCTACTCAATGAATGAAGCTTGTGCACAAATTGTAACAAAAAAACTTAAAATAACTAGTTTGTTATAAACATCTAACTTAAAAGATTGCAGGAGGTATTTGGCCTTTAATTTTTTTATGTAAACACAATTTGGTTAAGAATAAAAATGTATCAGTAACATACAGGAAGAATCAATTCTATCAACCCTGCTTTTTTTAATGATCCAAAAAACTTCCTTACAGACCAGCACAAATTGCATACAAAATGTTCTCAATCCCACTGAAAAAGATGTATCTGATAAAACCAAGGTAATACAAAACCGAAAAATTCCCACATCAGAAACCAAAGATCCTCCCTCTAATAGATCTAGTCTTCTTACATGTTTCACTTATCTCTTGCACTTTCTTTCTTACCTCTCCATCCTTATACAACACACTCTTTATTCCTCTCTCAATTTTGTCCGCAGTTAAAAGAGAGTTAGACTCACCAATAAACTCCAACCTCTAATCTAACGTAATCTCCACGACCATCTTCAACTCACACATACTTATACATTGATCTAACCACCCCCTTGCAAATTCTACTCCAACGGCTATTTCTTCTAATTAGACATGTATTCGATTTGATGCTTTAGATACTAAGAAAACTGTAATGGTTCAAATGTTTAAGTCCAGAGTCAATTTTCAAAGGGTGCCGCATGTTGATGGATCCTTGCCAGTCGATGCCCCAGTCAGATGAATCAATTGTGAAGAAATGGTTTTAACACATTTATTTCCTGGCATAAAATCTTATTAACCGATGCAAGTGATACAACCGGAACAAATGCAATTAATTATAGACTTAAATATGTATTTCATCCTTGCAATTAGGGGTCGTTTAAAAATTGGTCTCTGTAATCGCTAATCCTGGCAATTTACCCTTGCATTGTTTAATCATTTAAAATTTCGTCCCTCTCCCCACTTAATCACTGGCATGTCACTAATTTGATGACGTGGCAATCACTGCCATACATGAAATTCCAATTTTACCCCTGAGTTTCCAATTCTTTCTTCAATATTTGTCCTCTTCTTAAGGGCAAAATTGGAATTTCATGTGTGGTAGTGATTGCCACGTCATCGAATTAGTGACGTGGCAGTGATTAAGTTGGTCAAAGGACGAAATTTTAAATGATTAATGATTGCAAGGCTAGTTTGCAAAGATTAGCGAATACAGGGACCAATTTTTAAATGACCCCTAATTGCAAGGATGAAATACATATTTAAGCCTTAATTATATAACCACCATACATGTTAGAGTCTGAGTGATAAAAGATATAAAGAAATTAGAGGTTGCTTATAGGAGGGATTAAACCATGGATAGGTGTGTGTTAGAAGCTTCCACATCACAGGATGATCCACAGGCCACATTTATGATCATGCCAAGACTTGTGCCATGATTCCCTCGACGGTTTCAACGGGATCACACCGATTAGTCCGAATCCTGACATTTATGAACTTCATTTTACAGAACTATAAAAAACAAAAACATTTATTATGAGAAGCTAGAACCATGAGATTGCAGTCAAGAGGAAATTATTGTAAAAAATTCAATCCACAAAGCTCCAAACCAATCCAAAATATTATAGAAAAAAGAGGCAGCCTGCACTGCACTGCATTGTCCTTAGTCAAACACATGCCCACAAACCTCATAGTGTGAATTATTTTATGACTTTCCACGGTCAATACATGCACTTTAATAGCTGCTAGCCATCTATCCATTGAATAATTTAAAGACAAACATTTAAATCTCACCTGACTTTCATTCCAGCCAGCAAAGCCATGACATCACTACCAGCCAGCAAGCTACTATTGATAATGTTGTTTTAGATTAAAAACTAAAATGTGAGAAAAAATTCCAACAAGATAAATTATACTAATTCTTTTTCAGCACATAATTTTCATGATCCATATACACATGACATATATAAATGATGATAAATGATACTGATTCTTTTTTTTGGTAAATAAATGATGCTAATTCTGTACACTAATTCATTTTGTTCCTATGTAATAAAACATGTACATCAAATATCAAATTCATAGAGTCACACACACACTTCTACCACCAAAAAAGAGAGAGCCACTCACAACATGAAGAAAGCAGAAGTGGTGTTTATCCCTTCTCCTGGTGTTGGCCATTTAGTTTCCACCCTTGAGTTCGCGAAACTTCTAATCAACCGTGATAACCGTCTCCGAATAACTGTTTTAGTCCTCAAATTTCCACACGCCACTGAAACTGATGTATACAGTAAATCTCTTCCAATCTCCGATTCAATCCGCATCATCAACCTTCCAGAATGCTCTCTTCCCCCAAACACTAATCCAGTTTCCTCCATGTCCGCTCACCTTGAAGCTCAGAAACCAAACGTCAAACAAGCCGTATCTAACCTCATTACTGGTGAAGCAAGTGGAGTCCTCGCAGCTTTCGTTGTTGACATGTCCTGCACAGCCATGATTGATGTTGCCAAAGAGTTCTCCATCCCTACACTCGTCTTCTTCACTTCCAGTGTAGCTTTCCTTGGTTTGACTCTCTATCTTCACAATATGTTTGAACAAGTAGATTCAACTCAGTTGCTGCAGCAGAACGAGTTAGCCATTCCGACTTTCACCAATTTGTTTCCTTCAAACTCATTGCCACGTTCCCTGCTAAGCAAGGAATGGAAACCGGTTTTCAAGAGCTATGCAAGAGGCCTCAAGAATGCCGATGGAATCATAGTAAATTCATTTGAAGATCTTGAATCTCATGCGGTTCACTCCTTTTTCTCTCATCCTGAATTAACAAGTTTACCAATTATATATCCGGTAGGACCTATATTAAGTCCTGAGCCCAAAACCAAGGACATTGTTGGTTCTGATATCATCAAGTGGCTTGATGATCAACCTCTTTCCTCCGTCGTTTTCCTTTGCTTCGGAAGCAAAGGTTGTTTTGATGAGGATCAGGTTAAGGAGATCGCATGTGCTATTGAGAATAGTAAGTCCCACTTCATATGGTCTCTCCGTAAACCTGTACCGAAGGGGCGCCAGGGCTGCACCTTCTGATTACACTCTTTCTGATTTGTGTTCGATTTTACCCGAAGGATTCTTAGATCGTACGGCAGAGATTGGAAGGGTGATTGGTTGGGCTCCACAAACCCAAATACTAGCCCATCCAGCCACAGGAGGATTTGTTTCACATTGTGGTTGGAATTCCACACTCGAGGGCATATACTTTGGTGTGCCCATTGCAACATGGCCGCTCTTTGCTGAACAACAGGTTACTGCTTTTGAATTGGTGTGTGAGCTGAAGATTGCTGTGGAGATTGCGCTAGATTATAGGGTGGAGTATAGTAGTGGGCCTAACTATCTTTTAACTTCGGACAAGATTGAGAGAGGAATAAGGAGTGTATTGGATAAGGATGGAGAGTTTAGGAAAACAGTGAAAGAGATGAGTGAAAAGAGCAAGAAGACTTTGTTAGAGGGAGGATCTTCTTCCACTTATTTAGGTCGTTTAATTGATTATATTATGAACCAGGTATCAAATTAAATTGTCCAAGTATCCACATACAAAAAGGTCAGAGGTGCACATATTTAGTGCCCGACAATCTCTCAAAGAAAGAGCTGTTTAATGTGGTAAATATACATTGCTGTTTCACTTTTTATATTCTATTATATATGTTTGCATGTTTGGTTTAAAGTTAGTAATGTACATTTAAAGTAAAATTATTTTTTGATAGATAAATAGACATCGACTTCATGTTTGATGCATTCCTTTGATCTTTTTGCAAACAATGTTAGACTTACATAATAACTTCTTTAGCTATGTAGGCTGATTGGATGATATAGTTTAGCATCCAGAGATGAAATCTTGCATAATAGTAATATATTTTTCTGCTCAATGGTACAGTTACATCATAAATGTATCTATGTATGTCACAATTGAAGTGGCAAACCTTCATCTAGGATATGGAAGTGGTACAAACCAGTACGAAACTTCTTCAACAAATTGAAGATGAAAGTAGCCCAAATAGATGCATCTAAGGTAGACACAAAATTGTAGCTTATTTTTCTGTTTTAGCTTTTATTGTACTATGATATGTTATTTTTGTGTATGGTGTCCGTGATCCTTCTATATTGTATTAACTTCTAGTCAATGAATGAAGCTTGTGCACACTCAACTTATTTTGATTTTTGTATGTAAACTCAATTTGGTTAAGAATAAAATTGTAACAGTAGCATAGAAGAGTCAATTTTATCAACACTGTTTTTCTTAATGATCCAAAAAGATGTAGTACACAATAAAACCAATGTAATACGAAATGGAAAAATTCCCAAACCAGAAACCAAAGAGCAATCTTAAACAGAACTACCTGCATATACAAAACAGAACGATTTCTAAGTTTGAATTTTGATTGTCAAAAACAAATTTGATCATCATCACTTACGCATTGCAATTGATTAGTCATTGGTTGAAAGCGTTGAAATATACTAAAATCTTTAATCAAAGAAAAGAAAGAACAACAACTTGTTAGATTGACCTATGTTGATAATAAAACCACAGCCTCTAACCTTTTTGAAAGTGGGTACTACCATAATTTATTTTGATACCTGATACCTAATATAATCGATCAAACGACCTAAATAAGTGTAGGAAGATCCTCCATCTAACAGAGTCTTCTTACTTGCTGCACTCATCTCTTTCACTTTCTTCCTTACCTCTCCATCCTTATCCAACACACTCTTTATTCCTCTCTCAATCTTGTCGGCAGTTAAAAGATAGTTAGACTCGCCATTAAACTCTAACCTATAATCTAATGCAATCTCCACAGCCATCTTCAGCTCACATACCAATTGAAATGCATTTGTCTGCTGATCAGCAAAGAGCGGCCACGTGGCAACAGGCACACCAAAATATATGTTCTCGAGTGTGGAATTCCAGCCACAATGAGAAACAAATCCTCCCGTGGCTGGGTGGGCTAGTATGTGCGTCTGTGGGGCCCATCCAATAACCCTTCCAATCTCTGCTGTCCTATCTAAGAATCCTTCTGGTAAAACCGAACTCAAATCAGAAAGAGTGTAATCAGATGGCGCATTCATGGTGTCCTTCGGTGGTGGTTTACGTAGAGACCACACAAATCGGACCCCAGTATTCTCTACAGCAAGGGCGATCTCCTTAACCTGATCCTCATCGAAAAACCCCCTGCTCCCGAAGCAGAGGAAAACTTCCGAGGAAGGAGGTTGATCATCAAGCCACTTGACAATATCGTCAGAATCAATGGCGCTCTTGGTTTTGGGCTTGGGGTTTAATATTGGTCCTACCGGATATATGGGTAAACCTGCTAGATCAGGATGAGAGACAAAGGAGTGAACGGCATAGGATTCTAGCTCTTCAAATGAATTTACAATAATGGCATCAGCATTCTTGAGACCTTTCGCATAGCTCATGAAGAAGGACTCCCATTCCTTGCGTAGCACTGAACTGGGCAAAGTGTTTGAAGGAACTGAGTTAGCGAAACCTCGGATGGCCAACTCAGTCTGCTGCAGCAACTGAGTGGAATCAACGTTGTCTCGTTCAAACATATTATGAATATGAAGATTTCAAACCAAGGAAAGCAACACCGGAAGTGAAGAAGACGAGCGTAGGGACAGAAAATTCTTTTACAACATCAATCATGGTGGTGCAGAACATGTCAACAATGAATGCAGCTAGGACTCCATTTTCTGGTGCTTTAGTGAGGTTGGAGACGGCTTTTTTGACGTTTGGTTTCTGAGCTTTGAGGAGATCCACCATGCCGGAAGTTATATTGGAGTTTGGGGGAAGAGAACATTCTGGAAGGTCGACAATGTTAAGAGAATCGTCGATGGCAAGGGATTTAGTGTAGACATCTATTTCTGTTGTGTGTGGAAATTTCATGACCAAGATAGTTATTCGGAGACGGTTATCACGGTTGATTAGAAGCTTTGCAAATTCGAGGGTGGAAACTAGATGACCAACACCAGGTGAAGAGATAATCACCACTTCTGCTTTCTTCATCCTGGATATGCACTTACTCAGTGTGAGTGACTGTGTTCTCAATTGTTCTTTGATGTCCTTTTTGTTATATAGAAATAGAAATAGAAATAGTGTGTAGACAATTATTAGAAGTATACATGGTTTACATTGCATTACTTTGTTTTTTCAATTATTATTAGAGAAATGATATCTGTACAACCAGTTTTTGACAACTTTCTCTCTCATACTCACATTATCCTCTTATTCTCTCTCCATTGTTTTTGACCAATGAAAAGAGATAAAAAAAAAGTTGTCACAAAAATTGTATAATATGGTTGTTTAAATAACACTACTCATATTTATAATTAGTATCTATGTATCATTGTCGTGTCTTTGAATGTATTATAACCTTCTAATTAAGGATGAATAAAATGGATACAACTAAAATCACTTTTGAAGAAGAGGCAAACTGGAATAGTTTAAGTGCATAACGACGAGTTTTTGATGGAATTACACCGTGTCACCACCATAACTTTAGCAAGTAATACACTTTAAAGTTTCAACAAAATAATTGCGGTGTGATGGTTTTGTCAATTCAGCCTAGGAGTGATGTCATGGCTTTGCTTACTGGTATAGGATGGAAATTATGTGGAATAAGAAAAGTGAGGTGAGATTGAAATGCTTGTGTCTTTGTATCATAGAAGATAGGATGGATAGTGGTGTAGGTAGGTGGGATTGATAGTAAATATTTACTCCTTACTAACTTTATATATGGACCGTGCAATTTTTCATGGTGAACAAGGATTTGTAAAATTGAATTGTGACAGTTTAATTTTTCATGGGGAACAACCTATTGGGGTTGGCATAGTAGTTGACTTAGGATCTTGGAATGTGCTTCTTTAAAGGTCTCAGGTTCGATTTTCTATGGTGTCAATTTTGCTCTGGCTTAAAACGGAGCCCCCTCAAGTGGACGGTGAGATTAATCCCCTCGGATTAGTTGGTCATTGGTCAGATACTGAGTTTTAAAAAAAAATATATATATTCATGGGGAACAAGGATTTTGAGATGATTTGTAGTTGAAAAGTGTTCCAAAACAATCCAAAATAAAATAGAAAAAAAGAGGCAGCCTGCACATTAGCCAATAGCCGCCACCCATGCATCCATTGTCCCCATAATATAAAGACAAACATGTGAATCTCACGTGACTTTCATTCCACGTAAATTGCATCTCATACCAGCCAGCAAAGCCATGACATCACTTCCAACTCTAAGATTCGTTACTTAGTCTTGTTTGAAACTTCAATGAATTTGACAAAATCACAATACAAAATGGTTTTTGTTTAAATAGTACGTGGTGATTATACAAATCTCACTGTCAATTTAAACATGTATTTAAATTAATGGTTTCGGTTGTATTCGTTGTATTCATCCTTAATTAGAAGGTGCGACAATAATACGTAGAATCGATAATAAATATAAAATAAAAATGAAAGTTATAAATTTAATGTAACGTAAACTATATAGTATATTAGTAATGGTGACAACACAATTCATATCAAAAAAGAAAAATAATGATGCTCAACAAACGCCTCTAGAATTTCTACGTACACTGACTAGTCCTACCGAAAATGAGAGTTTCCTACACTCCTATTTCCTAAATAAATATACAAGTATATCAAAGAACAATTCAAAAAACAGTAACTTACAGAGTAAGGGTATATCCTGTGCTCCAAGATGAAGAAAGCAGAAGTTGTGTTTATCCCTTTTCCCGGTCCGAGCCATCTAGATTCCACCCTTGAGTTCGCAAAGCTTCTAACCAACCGTGATAAGCGCCTCCGAATTACTGTCCTAGTCATGAAACTCCCATACACATCAGAATCCGATGTTAACACTAAATCACTTCCCACTTCTGATTCTCTCGACATCATCAACCTTCCAGAAGTTTCTCTTCCCCCAAACATCGAACCAACTTCCAGAATGATGGCTTTCCTCGAAGCTCAGAAATCAAACGTCAAACAAGCCGTATCTAATCTCACTACTACTAGAGAAAAACATGGAACCCTCACAGCCTTTGTTGTTGACATGTTCTGCACTAAAATGATTGATATTGCCAAAGAATTTTCAGTCCCTACGCTTGTCTTCTTCACTTCCGGTGTTGCTTCCCTTGGTTCAAATCTTCATATCCACACTCTTCGTGAAAGAGACAACGTAGATTCAAATCAGTTGCAGCAGCAGACTGAATTGGCCATACCAACTTTCGCCAACTCGGTTCCTATATACTCGCTGCCCAGTTCCATGCTAAACAAGGAATGGGAATCCTTTTTTATGAACTATGCTGGTGGCCTCAAGAAAGCAAATGGTATTATAGTAAATTCATTTGAAGAGCTAGAATCCCATGCAGTTCAATCATTTTTCTCTCACCCTGATCTAGCTAGTTTACCGGTTATTTATCCGGCAGGACCCATTATAAACCCTGAGCCCAAAACCAAGGGAACAGTTGGTTCAGATGATATCATCAAGTGGCTTGATGATCAACCTCTTTCCTCCGTAGTTTTCCTCTGCTTTGGGACTAGGGGTACCTTCGATGAGGATCAGATTAAGGAGATCGCACATGCCATTGAGGATAGTGGCGTCCATTTCATATGGTCTCTTCGTAAACCCAAACCGAAGGGTGTCGCCATGGTTGCACCCTCTGATTACTCTCTTACTGAATTGGGCTTGGTTTTACCCGAAGGGTTCTTAGATCGGACAGCAGGGATTGGAAGGGTCATTGGATGGGCTCCGCAGACTCAAATATTGGCCCACCCAGCCACGGGAGGATTCGTTTCCCATTGTGGCTGGAATTCAATACTCGAGAGCATGTATTTTGGTGTGCCCATTGCCACGTGGCCGCTCTTTGCTGAACAACAGACTAATGCTTTTCAGTTGGTGCATGAGCTGAAGATGGCTGTGGAGATTGTGTTAGATTATAGAGTGGAGTTCAATGGTGAGCCTAACTATCTTGTAACTGCTGACAAGATTGAGAGAGGAATAAGGAATGTGTTGGAAAAGGATGGAGAGGTCAGAAAGAAAGTGAAAGAGATGAGTGAAAAGAGTAGGAAAACTTTGTTAGAGGGTGGATCTTCTTACAGTCATTTAGGTCGTTTAATAGATTTTATTGTGAATCAAATATGAACTAAATTATCCTAGTATCCACCTGCGAAAATGGTGAGAGGATATTGTTTTAAGTTTCAACAACAATCATCAATAAAACAATGATTAATCACAATTTTCCGTGACTAGAAGGCTTGGTTATTCACCTTTTTGCTTTATAGAACTTATGAATTGTGCACTTGATTACTTCAGTTGTTCCTGCTTGTGATAATGTTCCATTATTTGAACCCTCTAATTGTAAGGCCTTAAACTATACACAATTATAGTTCAGAAAAGGGGATTCAAATGATGGTTTTAAATTGCACCAATATCAATCTGTCACATTAGCAGAGGATGCAGCTCATACTGCAGTTTGTAGAAATTGTGCTTGACGTTCTGCAGCTTCTTGATGAAGATTACTCGGCAAAATTGACGTTAGTATTTTACTGAATTCTTATTTAATGTTGTTTTTGAATGGCACACTTGAGAGACTAGAGTTGGGATTTTCACTACTTCTCTTTAGCACCAATGCACCATTGTACTAGATACCATGGTTCCAGTCGTTGTGGATATTGCGGTCTCTATGATGCGCATTACGGCGTGAAATAATTACACATTTACACAAACTATACAAATATCCATTTTAGTATAATTCTTTACAGATACCTTTTATTTACGGTGTTGGTAGGGAGGCGCTTGACATATACTATTGTGAGGCTTAAAAATTCATTTTTTTAATTTGAACAAACACTGCCAAGGCGATTTGTTTGTGGGTTGGTTTGGCTGCTGTGGTAGCTAAAATGGTCCGATGTGCGGCCTGATGAAGTCATAGGTCGTAACATGTGATTGAATATCACACTGCAATTGTGGTGCAATGTCATTGCAACAGCAATATTGCTGCTGCAATTGCGGATGTGGACTGCAATTTGAAACCATGCTAGATATTATACAATCTGATGTATACGCAACATTTTTAAGGTGATGACTGCAAAACATGAGTTCGAATATATATTTTCCCTAGGAAATTTTTGGATTTCTATTTCCAAAATATTGATTAGAATTGCCTCAAAATGAAAAATAAGGCATCAAATAGTGTTTCAAGCAGCAGTTTCACTCTAGCCTATATATTTTCTTTGATTAGTTAACTGTTAGTTGCAGATTTGTAGCTAAAGACCTAATATTTTTGGAGTTCATTCTATGACTAAATTTTCTGAATTATATTTGGAAAACATCACTATGTGTGAAGTAGCCTCTGTCGATGAAATTTCGAAATGGTTGATGAATAGTTTCTGAGTTACTAATATAAGGACTACTTGCTTCAAAAATTTTAAATTGTTGATTGTATTTGTTTACTATACTTGTGAATGTGTGTGTCAAATATGTGTTTTGCTTTATACATATAGCATTATTAAGTATTATTAACTCGGAAACCATTGCAGATTATATATAATCAGCAAGCACCAAAATAATAGACACAAAATAGTACAAAACTTCTGCACCTAACTGAAGGTCGTTGATTGTATTTGTACTGTGATCTGTTATTTTTGTGCATGTAAACTCAATTTTAGAAAAATGTAACAGTAAATAGAAGAAGAGTCAATTTTATCAATACTAATGATCCAAAAATCTTAATTAAAGACCAACAGAAGTTGAGTACAAAATGTTCTCAATCCTACTAAAAAGATGTAGTACAAGAAAAGAAAGATAAAAAACTTGATAGATTGATTTATGTTGCTAATCTCATACCTCATCAATAATATAATCAATCAAACGACCTAAATAAGTGTAGGAAGATCCTCCCTCTAACAAAGTCTTCTTACTTTTTTCACTCATCTCTTTCACTTTCTTCCTTACTTCTCCATCCTTATCTAACACACTCCTTATTCCTCTCTCAATCTTATCAGCAGTTACAAGATAGTTAGGCTCGCCAAGAAACTCCACTCTGTAATCCAATGAAATCTCCACCGCCATCTTTAACTCACACACCAGTTCAAAAGCATTTGTCTGTTGTTCAGCAAAGATCGGCCAAGTGGCAAGTGGAACACCAAAATATATGCTCTCCAGTGTCGAATTCCAGCCACAATGTGAGACAAATCCTCCCGTGGCCGGGTGGGCTAGTATTTGGGCCTGTGGAGCCCAACCAATCACCCTTCCAATCTCTACAGTCCGATATAAGAATCCTTCGGGTAAAACGGAACCTAAATCAGAAAGAGGGTAATCAGATGGCGCAATCATGGCGCCCTTTGGTGGGGGTTTACGTAGAGACCAAACAAAGCGAGCCCCACTATTCTCAATAGCAAGTGCAATCTCCTTAACCTGATCTTCATCGAAAGAACCTCTGCTCCCGAAGCAGAGGAAAACTACTGAGGAAGGAGGTTGATCATCAAGCCACTTGATGATATCATCATAATCAATGGGGTCCTTGGTTTTGGGCTCTGGGTTTAATATGGGTCCCACAGGATATATCCGTAAACCAGCTAGAATAGTATCAGATAAAAATGAATGAACTGCATGGGATTCTAGCTCTTCAAATGAATTTACTATAAAACCATCAGCCTTCTTGAGGCCTTTTGCATAGCTCATGAAAAACGACTCGGATTCCTTGCGTATTACTGCACTGGGCAACGATTTTGTAGGAACGGAGTTAGCGAAACTCGGGAGGGACAATTCAGTCAGTTGCTCCAGCTGAGTTGAATCGACGTTGTCTCGTTCAAACAAAGTGTGAATATGAAGATTCAAACCAAGGAAAGCAACACTCGAAGTGAAGAACACAAACGCAGGGACGGAAAATTCCTTGGCAACATCAATCATGTTGGTGCAGAACATGTCAACAACGAAGGTGGTGACATCGAGGTTAGAGACGGCTTGTTTGACGTTTGGTTTGTGAGCATCAAGGAGAGCGTTCATAGCGGAACCTGGATCAGAGGTTTGGGGAAGAGAAACTTCTGGAAGGTTGATGACATTAAGAGAATCAGATATGGGAATGGATTTAGTGTAGACATCGGATTCTGCGGTTTGTGGGAGTTTGATGACTAAGATGGTTATTCGGAGACGGTTATCACGGTTGATTAGAAGCTTCGCAAACTCAAGGGCAGAAACTAGATGACCTACAGCGGGAAAAGGGATAAACACTACTTCTGCTTTCTTCATTTTGAAGCACAGGACATGCACTTACTCGGTTTGAGTTGATGTTTTTCTGAATTGTTGTTTGATATATCTGTTTTTTGATATAGGAACAGGAATAGATGAAACAGTATCATAATAAGAGGAATCTTTGTGAGTGATGTCATGGCTTTGCTGGTTGGGTTGGGGTGACAAATTATGTGGCATGAAAGTGAGGTGAGATTGAAATGTTTGTCTTTTTATTATGCAAATTTTTTTGGTGGACAAGGATTTGTAAAACTGAATTGTTAATATCTAGTTGGAATTATTAAATTATATGCAGTGCAGGCTATACCTTTTTTTTATTATATATGGACATGGACATGGTAATGGATATGAACTGTTTTGGAGCTTTGTAGACCTGTATTTTTTAACATGGTCCCCTAGACTGCAATTTTATGGTTCTAGATTGTTATAGTACATACAATTTTGTTTTTCAAGTTCTGTAAAGTAATGTTCATATATGGTCAGATTTAGTGGAGTTAGCAAAAATGTTGTGTCCATACTTATTTTTTTTATATATTTTGGCTTTTCAAAATCATTTTGTGTGTTTTCACATAGCTACTATTGATAATGTTGTGAAATATTATCTAAGTTGAGTAATTGTAAGGTAGTTTTTATTAGAAGATGTAAAAATGCTGCTGTCCATAATTTAGTGGAATTAGCAAAGCAATTTGGTTCCAACTCCTGAGTAGGATTTGTTCCAGAACACACACAAAAAAATATGTGCTTTTAAGGTAAGAAAAAAAAGATGTACTATGTGCTTAGTATTGACCACAACATTGATGTTTGGCTCTTTTACCATCAAGTTAGAGTTTTTGTCCGATGCTAAATACAATGTAAACTTATGTGTATATGTGATGTAAGCTTAGTATTTTCTTTAGTGTTTACTAATTGAAAATTACTTATTCCATTGTAAACATTGTTGCAATTTCATGTGTTTTCTTTTTTACTAAAAAACTCTAAACTTATGGGGAAATGCTGTGTATAGCGGAAAAACCATTCCCGACAATTTCACGACATTATGTGGCATGTTTTGATTAGCCATTTAACATCAATCTCCCGTTTTTTCTGACCAGGTCAAAGTTTAAGGCTGCTGCAATTAAAAATTAACACGCTCGTGACGTTTCCGCGATAAAATAATTCGCTTTGCTTAGCAGTGCTCGAAACTAAAATGTGAGAAAAAATTGATACGGATGAAATCACAAAATGATTCCAAAAAATATATAAAATTAGTATATTATCAGAGATTAAAAACTTATTAAAGGCAAAGGCAAAGATAAAATTAGTTACATAAGGAGCTTTCGAAAGATGTGATGGTAGTGTTGGGTTTGTGACGTCTATGTTGTTGTGTACAGTGTACACACATCAAAAGAGCTATAAAATTTTCGCAACAATTTCATATATTTCTTATATTACTCTTAATTATTTATTATCTCGTAAATATTTATTTATCTCTATGCAATAAATACACAGAAATACTCTTTTTGAGAAAGCAAGTTGATCCTACTTTTAATCAACAAATCCAATTTTTTTTTTAATCGCTTATTAATAGTTTTTGTTTGTCCTTTACTATAGCTTCAATCGATACAAATACTGTTCAGTTCCTTTGCTTTGTTGTTCTATACAAACAATTTTGTGCTTCCTCTATTTTTGTTTCTTTCCATTGATCATAATCCATATTACGATTGGAAAAAAAAAAGTTCACGTTAATTGAAATACGCAAGATTTGTTCTGTTCCTTTTTATTTTATTTTTTTAGTAATGTTCCTTTTTAAATTTGTTTATTGAAAAAAAAAATCATGATTTCTGTATCTTATCATGTCAATAATAAGTGTACACCAAACATGTGATTTGATAAAACAATGCTATCATCTTTTATATCATATGTGCCCCAAACATGTGATATGATAAATGTATATCCTGTTACTATCATATCATATCTTTGTCCTACTTCTTATCATATTCCGACTCTATCATATCATGCGCACCAAACGGACTCTTAAAGTATGAAAATCAAAATTATAAAATAAAGTTTTTTTTATGAAAAAACGAAACTTAAAAATAAACGCAGGGTAATAATTATACAAATAATATAGATGATAAGACACCATCAATTATTAGGTGAATTCTAGGGTGAGGGTCCAATTAAGTCCCTCACCGGTGGACCACTTTTTATACATCATCAGATTTGATGAAAGGTTTGAATTTTTTAAAAATAAAAATAGAACTTTGAAAGGGTGCTACACACAATCATGCCCCCCATATCTTCCACAATACTCATAGGAGATCTGAATACTTCATATGCGGTTGTCGCGTAAGTTAAGCATACAGAGAAGATATTGTTCCGACTAGAAAATGAAATTGAACCTTCCTAAATTGAACTTTGTGTTTGTGTCCTTGATGCCTTGGCATGTGGCAACAATGGAAAACATATACATAAATAATTTCTTTTAATAATTTCAGTGATTTAGAAATAAAACAAAGTGAGCAGCAAGCAATTATTCTCATTTCTTTTGATTTCATTTCATTGCAACATCTTTTTCAATTCTATTACTTTTTTTCTTAAACAAAATTGAATGGAAAAATAAAGGTGTGTCGATGAACCAAGGAGTTATTTCTTTACATTGGTCCAAATGATATTTCAAGATCTTTCATTTGGGAAATACCTTGATTCATCTTCTCCATGGCTGCCATCATAAGCAATTAAGCACCCCAAAAAATGTTAATGCAAGGGCAACATTGGTGGACATGGACGTTTGGTAGCAGAGAAAGGAGAGGAGGAGGGTATTGAAAAAGATGTGTGATCTAGTGTATACAATGTATAATAGGATGTATATGTTTGATTAATCTAATGGTTCTTATTTGTTATTATAAGTGATCCACCGATGAGGGACTTAATTAAACCCTCACCCTAGAATTCACTCAATTATTAATATACGTGAAATATACAATGTGAACGAAAAAAAAATATCAATATAATATACTTATTAATATAACAAACTAGCTATTAATATTTGTCATTCAAAACATAAATAATGAAATTTGTTATATTTAGAGGGACTAAAAACTTATTTAATCCAAATATTATATATCATTGATTAATTTAGCTTATTTTTATTCAACTTTTTTTATCATATTCAAAGCCCTTGTGTTGAACTATGTTGCACGAACTGTGTTGAATTCTAGGGTGAGGGTCCAATTAAGTCCCTCTCGCCAATGTACCCTATTTTCTTATCTCTTTATTGGATTAGAGAAACCGGCTCAAACCGTTCATAACTGGAAAACGTAGTGAACTGGACGTGTTTATCGAAGTCGAGAGGTCTTGGAATTATGCTAGTTCTAAAAATAAGACTACAAGAAGTTGATGAAGAAATAGATTGAAGAGGATGATGAAGCAGAATCAAAGGGATTAGACAAGAGAGAATATAAAAAAAGCAGATTCAAGAAGATGATAAAAGCAATATCAAAGCGATTAGACAAAGGAGAATATGTAAAAGCAGATTGAAGAAACAATGATGGCGGCAAGATGAGAGGAATGAGAATGGAGTAGTTCATTGAATTGATGAATTATGGGCATGGATTCTGTTGTGAATTCGAACTCAAAACTTACACCAATACAAACTATGATGTGTGGAGCAAAGGAAAGTAGTAACCAATATCAAAGTGAACACAAACAATAATCAACAATAACAGCACCTAGATCTAATCTAGAAATCAAAGTGAAAAGCACAAAACCACGAGCACAAGATAAAGGGAGAGAAGAGAGGAACAAACACACTAAAGATTGTTGACCCAGTTCAGTCCAATTTAACCTAATATGGGGGAGAGATTGATCTCTCTAATCCACTATCAATGAGTTCTTACAAAGAGATACAAATGGGTTACAAGAAATTAGCTTCAACAAGTTCACAAAGAACAACCCTAATTTCTACCCATTTTCCCAATCTCACTAATGAACAAGACACTCAATGATTTTCACTCACTCAAGGTGTTTACAATGTTTCCCAACCCAAGAGAACTCTAATGAAAGACCCTCAACCCTAAAGTTACCTCCTTTGATTTCCCAAGTTTCTCTCTCTTCAAGCTCTCCTTCAAAATATATAAGCTCTCCTTCAACTTATATAGCAGTCTTCAGCCAAAATCATGACACGTTTGGTGCATACGACCCAAGGTACGACCAACCTTATCCTAAAAACGTGTCCAGCAAGCCGAAAATCGTGTCACGATTGGGCATCCTGCAAAACAGCTCTCGACATTGCAAAATCATGACACGCTTCACAAATCGTGTCACGATTTAAAGTTTTCCCAACTTTGCAATTTGAAGACATAAACAACAGATTCCTTCGAGTAAATTAGCTTTAAATGAACTTGACACCTGATTTGAGATTGAACGGTCGAGATCTGTAGCTGTATGAAATAGTTACAGTAGGGAATCTTTTTTAGTCAAATTATGCAATTGTTCACTTCAGCGGTGATAACATTCATTGTTTGAATCTTGTAGCTGTGCGGCGTTGTAAAGTGTACATGACTGAAGTTCATAACTCATGTGCATATACCATAATCAAAATAAAGTAAACTTGATGATAAAAGCTTTTCTAGTAAAATGTTGGGTGTGATTGATGAGTCAAAGGGTTACAGGCTATTTGATCTTGAGACAGTGAGGGTTGTGGTTAGTAAGAATGTAGCGCTTGAGGAAAGAAAGAAAAAAAAAGAGTTCGCATTAGGGTCTAAATTATAAAGATAATGCAAATTTAATTTAACCAAATTATGTTTGAGGAAGCCCTGCTCCAGAAACCAAACTCGCCTAAATTTTCTTTAACAAAAAAAATGTAACATGAAATGTTGCATTTTAGAATCACAACAACACAGAATATAGAAAATAATACTAATAATTTTAAAATTATTCCTTTCTTCTTATGAATAAAAGAAATTGAGGGTTATCTTCACTCACCAGTCACCACCTTTCCTCTCAACCCAACAGCATACAAATAAAATTTCTCTCCTCCCTTTATGTCTCATCCTCAATCAAAATCTTCTATATTTCGGGTTACTTTTGTGTTACAGAACATTAAGGGGGTGAAAGAGTTACTTTTTGTGTCTTTCACTAAACACTCAATATAAATGCCAAGTGCTAATGGAATTCTTCTCCTAAAATTGTGTCTGTGTCTGTGGAGCCCATCCAATAACCCTTCCAATCTCTTCTGTCCTATCTAAGAATCCTTCTGGTAAAACCGAACTCAAATCAGAAAGAGGGTAATCAGATGGCGCAACCATGGTGCCCTTAGGTGGTGGTTTACGTAGAGACCACACAATACGGACCCCAGTATTCTCTACAGCAAGTGCGATCCCCTTAACCTGATCCTCATCGAAAAAACCCTGCTCCCGAAGCAGAGGAAAACTACCGAGGAAGGAGGCTGATCATCAAGCCACTTGACAATATCGTCAGAATCAACGGTGCCCTTGGTTTTGGGCTCTAGGTTTAATATGGGTCCTATTGGATATATGGATAAACCAGCTAGTTCGGGATGAGAGAAAAAGGAGTGAACCGCATAGGATTCTAGCTCTTCAAATGAATTGACAATAATGCCATCGGCATTCTTGAGGCCTTTGGCGAAGCTCATGAAGACGGATTTGTATTCCTTGTGTAGCACTGAACTGGGCAACGAGTTTAAAGGAAACGGATTAGCAAAACTCGGAATGGGCAGCTCTGTGAGTTGCATCAACTGAGTCGAATCGGTGCTGTCTCGTTCAAACAGATATTGAATATAGAGATTCAAACCAAGGAAAGCAATGCCGGAAGTGAACAACACAAACGCAGGGAGGGAAAATTCTTTGGCAACATCAATCATGTTTGTGCAGAACATGTCAACAATGACAGCGGCGAGGGGTCCATGTTGTTCTCCAGTAGTGAGGTTGGAGATAGCTTGTTTGACGTTTGCTTTATGAGCTTCGAGGAGAGCGTTCATATCCGAACCTGGATCAGAGGTTGGGAGAACAGAAACTTCTGGAAGGTTGATGACATGGAGAGAATCAGAGATGGGAATGGATTTAGCGTAGACATCAGATTCTGCAGTGTGTGGGAATTTCATGACTAAGACAGTTATTCAGAGGCGGTTATCATGGTTGATTAGAAGCTTGGCGAACTCTAAGGCAGAAACTAGATGACCTACAGCGGGAAAAGGGATAAACACCACTTCCACTTTCTTCATGTTGGAGCACAAGACATACACTTACTCAGTGTGAGTTACTGTTTCTCTGAATTGTTCTTTGATATACCTGTTTTTTTTTTCCTTTCTTTAGGAACAGGAATAGATGAATTCGTGTAGAGATTTAGTATCATAATAAAAGAAACCTTTGTGAGTGATGTCATGGCTTTGCGGGATGGCATGATATGAGAACTTTATGGCATGA
This sequence comes from Medicago truncatula, assembly GCF_003473485.1. Lineage (NCBI taxonomy): Eukaryota > Viridiplantae > Streptophyta > Magnoliopsida > Fabales > Fabaceae > Medicago > Medicago truncatula. Next base: position 40,654,814 of record NC_053046.1, read on the forward strand.
GATTGAAATGTTTGTCTTTATATTATTTATGGGAGAATTGATGGATGGTGAAGGCTATTTACTACTACCTTATATATGGACCGTGCAAGTTTTTGTGGTGTACAAGAATATGTAAAAACTATCTGAAAAAAGGAAAAAAAAATGTAAAACTGGATTGTTGTTATTATCTTGTTGGAATTATTTATTATTCAATAATATGTGTGGTGTGTGGTGTGTGGGCATGCGTATGACAAAGGACAATGCAGTGCAGGCTACCACTTGTTTTTACTATATATGGATGTGGACTGTTTTGGAGCTTTGTAGACCTGTATTTTTGACATGGTCCTGACTGCAATTTTATGTTTCTTATATTTGTGTTATTTTCCAAATATAATCTTATCAGGTGAAAAACTAACTCACAAAATGAACTCCAAAAAAATAACAACCCCTCACACAAAACGAAACCCAAAACAAACAATACTTCGAAAACACAATGTTAGAGACTTAGTCCAGAGAGGATCTTGTAAAAGAGACTGGTATACAAAGCTCCAAAACAACCCAAAATCTAATTGAAAAAAGAGGTAGACTGCAATGTCTTTGTCCTACATAGTTTTTAACGATCTCTATAGACACGACATATATAAATGATATTGATTCTTTTTTTTGGGTAAATAAATGATACTAATTATGTACACTAATTCATCCTAATCCTATATAATAAAACATGTATATCAAATGTCAAACACAGTCACATAGTCACTCACACACACTTCTAACACAAAGAAAAAGAGAGTCACTCATACTAAGTGTATAACCATTTTCCTGTGCTCCAAGATGAAGAAAGCAGAAGTGGTGTTTGTCCCTTTTCCGGCTGAGGGTCATATAGTTTCTGCTCTCGAGTTTGCGAAGCTTCTAATCAACCGTGATAACCGTCTCCGAATAACTGTTTTAGTTATCAAATTCCCACACATCACAGAAACCGATGTCTACACTAAATCCCTTCCTATCTCCGATTCACTCCACATCATCAACCTTCCAGAATGTTCTCTTGCCCCAAACACAGATCAAGGTCCCTCTATGACTGCGCTCCTCGAAGCTCAGAAACCAAACGTCAAACAAGTAGTATCTAACCTCATTACCAGATCAGAAAATGGAGTCCTTGCCGCTTTTGTTGTTGACATGTTCTGCACAAACATGATTGATGTTGCCAAAGAGTTCTCTGTCCCTACGCTTGTCTTCTTCACTTCCGGTGTTGCGTTCCTTGGATTGAGTTTTCATCTTTACACTCTTCGTCAACGAGACAATGTCTATTCAACTAAGTTGTTACAACTCACTGACTTGGCTGTCCCGAGTTTCGCTAACTTGGTTCCAACAAAAGCATTGCCCAGTGCTGTGCTAAGCAAAGAATGGGAGTCGTTTATGATGGGCTATTGGAAAGGCCTCAAGAACGCTGATGGCTTTATAGTAAATTCATTTGAAGAGCTAGAATCCCACGCAGTTCACTCGATTTCATCTGATCCTGGTCCAGCTGGTTTACCTATATATCCGGTAGGGCCCATACTGAACCTGGAGCCCAAAACCAAGGGCACCGTTGATTCCGATGACATCATCAAGTGGCTTGATGATCAACCTGCATCCTCAGTAGTTTTCCTCTGCTTCGGAAGTATGGGTTCTTTCGACGAGGATCAGGTTACGCAGATTGCATGCGCTATTGAGAATAGTGGGGCCCGGTTCATATGGTCTCTTCGTAAACCTCCACCGGAGGGCACCATGGCCTCGCCCTCTGATTACCCTCTTTTTGATTTGGGTTCAAGTTTACCCGAAGGATTTTTAGAGCGGACAGCAGAGATTGGAAGGGTTGTTGGATGGGCCCCACAAGTCCAAATACTAGCCCACCCAGCCATTGGAGGATTTGCTTCGCATTGTGGTTGGAATTCAGTACTCGAGAGCATTTATTTTGGTGTGCCTATAGCCGCATGGCCACTTTATGCAGAACAACAGACTAATGCTTTTGAATTGGTGTGTGAGTTGAAAATAGGAGTTGAAATTTCGTTGGATTATAGGGCGGAGTTTAATGGTGCGCCTAACTATCTTGTAACTGCCGATAAGATTGAGAGAGGAATAAGGAGTGTGTTGGATAAGGATGGAGATGTAAGGAAGAAAGTGAAAGAGATGAGTGAAAAAAGTAAGAAGACTTTGTTAGAAGGTGGATCTTCTTACGCATATTTAGGTCGATTGGTTGATTATATTATGAATCAGGTATGAAGTAAAAGGATGTTGTTATGTGAGCAAGCCTTTTTTACCATTTTTTATAAGGGCAGACTTAATTGTAGTAGGCTGCAGTTGATCCCATTGCTTCTTTTGAGTAACAAAACCCATTGATCTTTTAAGTTTACTTTTTAGATTTAGAATATCATTGTCAAATACAATTTCTTTTTTTGTGTAGCTGTTTCCAAATGATTCTATCGATTCCAAATTTTTTTGTCTGATGCTAAATGATCTATTTTCTTTAGTGTTTACTATTTTAAAATTACTTTTAAGTTTACTTTTTAGATATCTTTGTCAAATACATTTTTTTTTGTATAGCAGTTTCCAAATGATTCTATCGATTTCATTCTCATCCATAGGAATAAAAAATTATTGAAAAGTTAAAAATATGTCAACAAAGAAGTTCTGCACTGCATTGAAAAAATATACATTACTACTATTACTACTCTCTTCAACTCTCTGGTATCCTGTGAATTCAAACCAGAGAGATGTGATGTTTTCTTCTCATCTGTAACCTAACTCTTTGGTGTTTTCTTCAACTCTCTGGTAGCCTGTTATATTAATTTGACACACAAATTTGACATTAAAATTCAACGACAACTTAAATGATTAAGTACATGATTTTAGGTGCTCAAATACACGTGATATTCATTAACAATGATTTAGGTTCAAGTATACATTTGAAAATCATGGTTTCTGACCTTCAAAATTGCAGTTAATTTCATTGAGTGAATATTACATTCATTAACCATCCACTGAACGTAATTAAACAAATATTTTAATTACGTTAACCATTTAATTGTTGTCGACTTTTACTTTCAAATTGTGTGTCGAAATACCATTTCTCCAGGGTTCAGTGCTCATTCTCATTTTCATTTCTTTTAAGCAAAGTACAGATATTTCTCACCTGATGAGTTCCTCCTCATGTCAGAGGCTTTGGTTACTCAAGCTGAGAAGCTTAAGGAAATTGTTGACACCTTTTGCGACTGCTCTGGATAATGAATGTGGCCTGAAGGCATCCTTGAATTATTACATTGGTGCTTACCTGTTACAATATGTAATCTCATCTGCATCAGATTCAAAGTTTATGATATATAACTATTATCAATTAGATTAGATTGACACACAAGAATAAGAATGGAATGTGACTTGTGTAAAACAAATACAAGTTCATATGATAAATCAGTAAGGAGTATCAAATGCCATAAATTTGCATCAAAAAGAGTATAAATGCATGAAAAACCATTTTAGAGAAACAACTGATAACATAATTTTCTCTACGTAATTGACGGAGAAATTTTTCAACAATTATTTCATTTTCCTTCTCTCAGCATCAAGACAAAATATCTTTTTTGGATATTGACATGCACTACCACTGTCAGCATGGAAACCTTCTATTATAAATAATAAAATAAAGAAGTTTGGTTTCTGTCAGAAAAGATAACTAGATAACAGCCTCTACCTTCTCCCACTGTCCCTTCTTTCTCCTATGATACAAAGACAAAAAAATTCAATCTCACCTCACTTTCATTCCACATAGTTTTGGTTCCAAACCAGCCAGCAAAGCCATGACATCACTCCCAAGATTTCTCTTGCATTGTTCTTTTTTGGAATTAAACTTGAAATTGACAAAATTATGACACCGCGGTAATTATGGTGGCACGGTGTAGTTCCATCAAACTCGCCGTTGATCTAAATATACACTTAAATTAATTAAGTCTCCTGTCTTCTTCGAAAGTAATTTTAGCAGTATCCATTTTATTCATCCTTACTTATAAGGTTATGATACACATACACAAGACACGACAATGACACCTAGACACAAATAATAGTTAAGAAAAAATCTAAAGTAATGAAATAAACAATGTATATAAGTAATGGTGGTGCCTGACAAGAACATGCATCAAACACTCCTAGTATAATATAATTATATTCATACTAATAATTATCTACACTATTCCTATTCCTATTTAAATAACAGGAACATCAAAACAACAATTCAAAACACAGTCACACTGATCAAGTGTATATCCAAGATGAAGAAAGCAGAAGTGGTGTTTATCCCTTTTCCCGGTCTGAGCCATCTAATTTCCACACTTGAGTTTGTGAAGCTTCTAATCAATCGTGATAACCGTCTCCGAGTAACTGTTTTAGTTATCAAATTCCCACACATAACAGAAAATGATGTCAACACTAAATCCCTTCCTATCTCAGAATCTCTCAACATCATCAACCTTCCAGAAGTTTCTCTTCCCCCAAACACCGATCCAGGTTTCTCTTCCATGACAGCTCTCCTCGAAGCTCAGAAACCAAACGTAAAACAAGCTGTCTCCAACCTCACTACTAGAGAAGGACAACATGGACACCTCGCCGCCTTCGTTGTTGACATGTTCTGCACCACCATGATCAATGTTGCCAATGAGTTCAATGTCCCTACGCTCGTTTTCTTCACTTCTGGTGTTGCTTCCCTTGGTTTGAATCTTTACCTTTACACTCTTCGTGAACGAGACAATGTCGATTCGACTCAGCTGCTGCTGCAGAACGAGGTAGCCATCCCGAGTTTCGCCAACCCCGTTCCTTCAAAATCATTGCCCAGTTTTGTGCTACACAAGGAATGGGAGTCGTTTTTCATGAGACTTGCAAGAGGCCTCAAGAAAGTAAATGGCATTATAGTAAACTCATTTGAAGAGCTAGAATCACATGCGGTTCACTCTTTTTTCTCTCATCCTGATCTATCGGATATACTGATATATCCGGTGGGACCTTTATTAAACCTTGAGCCCAAAACAAAGGGCACTGTTGACGCTGATTCTGATGATGTAATGAAGTGGCTTGATGATCAACCTCCTTCCTCCGTAGTTTTCCTCTGCTTCGGGAGTAGGGGTTATTTTGATGAAGATCAGGTTAAGGAGATCGCACATGCTGTTGAGAATAGTGGGGCACGCTTCGTGTGGTCTCTGCGTAAACCTCCAGCAAAGGGCACTATGGCTGCACCCTCGGATTACCCTCTTTATGATTTGGGTCTGGTTTTACCTGAAGGATTCTTAGATAGAACTGCTGAGATTGGAAGGATAGTTGGATGGGCCCAACAGGCCCAAATACTAGCCCACCCAGCCATAGGAGGATTTGTTTCACATTGTGGTTGGAATTCAACACTCGAGAGCATATATTTTGGTGTACCAATTGCCGCATGGCCACTCTTTGCTGAACAACAGGCTAATGCTTTTGAATTGGTGTGTGAGCTGAAGATAGGTGTGGATATCGCATTGGATTATAGGGTGGAGTTAAGTGGTAGGCCTAACTATCTTGTAACTGCCGATAAAATTGAGCGAGGAATAAGGAGTGTGTTGGATAAGGATGCAGATGTAAGGAAGAAAGTGAAAGAGATGAGTGAAAAGAGTAAGAAGACTTTGTTAGAAGGTGGATCTTCTTACAATTATTTAGGTCGTTTGATTGATTATATTATGTATGAGGTATGAAATTAAATTATCCTAGTATATAAGGTTGGAGGGTATTGGGCTTCTTCAAAAAAAAAAGGTTGGAGGGTATTGGTTTAATTTTCAACACTAATCTATATAATATAACAAGGATTAGCCAATTTCACTTGGCTGAAAGTCTTGTTCATTTTAGCTGTTCCTACTAGTGATAACATTTCATTGTGTCGTCACTCTTGTAATATGTAAGGCCTTAAACCATGCCCGATTGAATTTCATATAAGGGTAATTTTAAAGTGAACCAACTTTGATCTGTCACTCAAAAACACATTTAAGTATATTATAAAAATTGAAACTATCATTTTTATAGTTATGATGAGTATATTGTGAATGTCGTCTGTTCAATAGTAAAAGTTTGACCTTGTATTTATGTAGGAGGCAAGTTTGTAGTTCTGTTTTGGATTGCTGTTTGATTTCTGGTTTGAGAATTTTTCTGTATTGTATTCCTTTGGCTTTTTTGTTTTATCTGATACTACACCTTTTTAGTAGGATTGATTGAGCATGTTCTGTACTCAAGTTCTGTTGGTCTTTATGAGGTTTTTTGAATCATTAAGAAAAGCAGTACTGACAAAATTGATTCTGCTTCATTTTTGTTGCTGTTACATTTTCATTCTTAACCAAATTGATTATACATACAAAAATTAAAAATAAGAATAATGTGCACAAGTTTCATTCGTTGATTAGAAGTTAATACAATATAGAAGGACCAAGTTCACCGAGTACACAGAAATAATAGGTCATAATACATTAAAAGTTGAAGTAGGAAAAGAAGTTACAACTTACAATGATTGACTTTTTAAGTTTACTTTTAGAATATCACTATCACGGTGTTTTTTTTTTGTACAGCACTTTCCAAATAAATAATACTATAGTGTTTTTTGTCTCGGAAAAATACTCAATAACAGACTTTGGGCCTGTTGGGATAAGCAGCTTATTTGCAGCTTATAGGACAAGCGCTTATCATGATATAAGTTATTTTTATAAGCTATGTTAGAGAACTTCTGAAAATAAGCAGAAAAAAACTTTTGAAAATTGTCATCAGCTGTGTTCAAATATAGGAGATATTCATTAACCATGATTTGGATTCAAACATGCAATTGAAAATCGTGGTTAATTGTGTTAAGTGGATGATTAATGAGTTGAAACAAATTATGTGTCAATATCATTTCTCCTAGGGATATTGCTCATTCTAATTTTCATTTTCATTTCTTTTAAGCAAAATATCTCAGAGTTCAACTAAATTAAATGAATAATGTAGATAAACAAAGAAGCATGCATGATGAAATCAAAAAACAGTTTACAAACCGTAAACCAATTGACAAGGGGATCAACTATTCCCTTGTATATTTATCATAGTCTCATAAGATAGTGCCAGATATTTCTCACCTGATGAGATCCTCCTTATTTCAGAGGCTTTGGTTAGTCAAGCTGAGAAGCTTAAGGAAATTGTTGACACCTTTTGCGACTGCTCTGGACAATGTGGCTCGAAGGCAACCTTGAATTATTATTACATTGGTGCTTACCTGTTACAATATGTAATCTCATCTGCATCAAATTCAAAGTTTATGATATATAATTATTATCAATTAGATTAGATTGACACACAAGAATAAGAATGGAATGTGACTTGTGTAAAACAAATATAAGTTCATATGATAAATCAGTAAGGAGTATCAAATGCCATAAATTTGCATCAAATCAAAAGAATACAAATGCATGATATACCTTTTCAGAGAAACAACTGATAACATAATTTTCTCTACGTAATTGACGGAGAAATTTTTTCAACAATTATTTCATTTTCCTTCTCTCAGCATCAAGACAAAATATCTTTTTTGGATATTGACATGCACTACCACTGTCAGCATGGAAACCTTCTATTATAAATAATAAAATAAAGAAGTTTGGTTTCTGTCAGAAAAGATAACTAGATAACAGCCTCTACCTTCTCCCACTGTCCCTTCTTTCTCCTATGATACAAAGACAAAAAAATTCAATCTCACCTCACTTTTATTCCACATAGTTTTGGTCCCAAACCAGCCAGCAAAGCCATGACATCCCTCCCAAGATTCCTCTTGCGTGGTTCTTTTTTGGAATTAGACTTGAAATTGACAAAATTATGACACCGCGGTAGTTTTGTTGAAACTCTAAAGAGTATTTTTCGCTAAAATTATGGTGGCACGGTGTAATTTCATCAAACTCGCCGATGATCTAATTATACACTTTCGAATGTAATTTTAGCGGTATCCATTTTATTCATCCTTAATTAGAAGGTTATGATACACATACACAAAACACGACAATGACACCTAGACACAAATAATAATTGTAAAAAAAATAAAGTAATGAAATGTAAACAATGTACATAAGTAATGGTGGTGCATGAGAACTAGAGCTGTCAAAACAGGCCGGGCCTTACGGGCCGGCCCGTTTAGCCCGATTAATTATAGGGTTTGGACCTTAAATATTGAGCCCGAATTTTAATATGGCTTTTTAGCCCGGCCCTAAAAAGCCCGGTACCCGTTAGGGCTAGCCCGAACGGGCCGCGGGTAGCCCGTTAGCCCGCGTAACAAAAAAAATCCTATAAATTATATATATTTTTCAAATAATTCTTTATCAAACTAAAAAATAAAATTGAAAATTCAATGAATTAACACATATGAATGTAATATAAAATTATATATACTCGTTTAGTTATTTATAATTTTAAAGATCAATTATATAAATATCTATAACTTTTTTTTTAGGGAAGTAAATATTTATAACCATGGTGTATCTAATTTATTAATTTAAAATTGTTTTCCTCTCCGTTTTAGTTTACGACTAGTGTACGAAAATGTTTACAATTTATTTTTGTGCTAGACATTATTTAAACATATTAAAAATTTATTTATAAAAAAAATCTATAGGAGTATTTTATAGTACTTTTTTATATAAAAAAAATGTAATTTTTAATAAGGGCCAGCCCGTTAGCCCGTGTAGGGCCGGGCTCGGGTAGTATATTTCAAACCCATTTTTTCAACCGGACTTTTTGGTCCGACCCGATAAAGCCTGAAGCCCGTTAGAGCTGGGCCGCCCATTTTGACAGCTCTACTGAGAACAAGGACATACATCAAACAGACCTAGTAAATTGCACGGTCCATATAGAGCTAGTAAGCAGTAGATATTTACTACCAATCCCACCTACCTATTCATATGTAGATATGAATAATAATTGAAAAAACAAAGTAATGCAATGTAAACCATGTATATTTCTAATAGTGTACTGTTTCACAGGGACATACATTAAACACCAATAATCATACTAATTAATAATTCTCTACATTATTTATATTTCTGTGTAACAAAAAGAAACATCAAAGAACAATAGAAAACACAGTCACTCACACTGAGTAAGTGCATATCCAGGATGAAGAAAGCAGAAGTGGTGATTATCCCTTCACCTGGTGTTGGTCATCTAGTTTCCACCCTTGAATTCGCGAAGCTTCTAATCAACCGTGATAACCGTCTCCGAATAACTGTTTTGGTCATGAAATCTTTATATCTAATCCAAAGGTACATTTGCAAACAACACTAACAAAACCCTAAAACTAGATTCTTTGGCGCTAAACACATTTTCCCCCTAGCTAACCAGACTTAATGCGGGCCTACTTGGTTAGTCATTATCAGAATTCAAACTTTCCCCCCAAAACAATCCCACTACTAACCCAAGAAGCTTCTGGCCCATACATATTCTAACTACATTAAATGCTAATATTCAAATTCAAATTCTAATGTAGGTGGAAGATAAAAGTTGTGGTATGCCTTGTGTTAGTGGAAGAGGTAGATAAGTGCGTAATTCCAATGCACCATTCATCTTCTCATCTGTCATGTCCTCTCCCTATATATATACTACTCTACTGAGCATCCTTTGTCCTACCCCCAACTCTCATCTCACGTTCATCAAGCAATGGCTCACAACAATGTCTAGGCTTTGCTCAAATACCATTGCTGGACAGGTAATTATCTATTCTCCATGGTAAAAAAATTAAACATACTCTATCTATATCCACTTGACTGTTTTTTTATGATGATTTTTTGTTGTGTTTACATGGCAGCACCTTTGGATCCCAATCCTAGAAAAAATTGAATTTCACTTCTCTCACTGATGCGCTCTTTCTTCTCTCACTGATGTTGGGTTTTGGAGAAGAGAGTGAGGCAGAGAGAACAAATATGAATGCGAGAGAGGGTGCGGACGGCGGTGGCGGTGGTGGTGACGGTGAGATGAGATGGTGATAGATGACGTTAATAGTGTTTGAGGTGAGGATGGTAATGATGGTGGTGAGGTTGGATAGGAGTTAATCGGAGAAGAAGGTGGGTGGGGGAGGGAGACGCGAGAGAAAGATAAAAGGGATCTGGTAAGAAGATAAAATATGGAAGAGAGACTTTTAATTTTTACAAAACAGAAAATATATATAAACCAAGAATTTACCATTCTGCAGAATGTTCCAAATTCTGAATTTTGTGCCTCTTATGCAATGAGCTTATAGCTATGGAGACAATTATATTCCTGTGAAGATTATTATTCCTCAACTTCACTGATTCACAATCATGCTTGCAAAAGGAAAACCAACAACACACATGGTGACCTCTCCTACAAGAATTTCAAATTATGCTTTAGTCTTTTTAATTGACATGCTGTTTCTTGGAGTTCATCAAAAGCGCTTTAGATGAGATGTTGGTTTCAAGCATTAGTTTATATTTTGGATTCAATATTTGTTCTACTTTAAAATCTTTGTTTTGTTGTTGCAATTTTAATACAATCCAACTTTTAAATGAATTGTGAGTTTTTTCTCTATGATTGGTTATTATAATAGCATTTGAATAAATTTATATATTTTTTACTACACCATGCATTAATAGTATATTATTATAGCATTTTTACCAAGAAACGTATCCACTGCTTCTGTAAAAAAAAAAAAAAAAACGTATACTGTTCGATTAAAAAAATGAGCTTTATGTCTTGATAGAATGTTATGTTAATAAAGTTTTTTTTTTTTTCCTTGTAAAAAAAAAAAGTTTTTTTTGATGAAATGTTAATAAAGTTTTTGATAGAAAGAGGATATAATTTGACAGCATCTACCTAGCTTTAAAAAAAAACTTTCTATTGATACCTTATTTAATAATATGACCATATGATCGTAGCAATTTAATCCTAAAAAGTCAACTCAATGCCTTGCACTTTTTTTATTGATTGCTCTTAGATGTTAATTTTGCACCTAATATTAATATGAAGGGAAATACTTTTTGCTAGGAATGGCAAAACACGAAATCTGCAAATAGCACTATCCATCCATGTTTTCCACCAAATCCGCTTTTTGTATATTTCTTTTTTATATTAAAAACAAAATTGTGATAGCAAATTTGCACACCATCGTGCTATTTATGGAATTGCCTTTCGTGAAAAATAGCATTCCTCAAATATGAATACCTATATGTCATGCTTTGCCAACAAGGATTCCCAAAATTATTGACACCTATAACTAACAAAAAATCATCTACAACAACCTAATTGTCTATAATTAATTTTGTTAATCTTGATTTATTCAAATTTTCCCTATAAGATAGGAGTACAACGTAACTACTTCAATTTTCAAATTTTCTCTAGAAGATTGGAGTACAACTACTTCAATTGATAAGTTCAATGACTCAACCTATTTTAGTTGCTCAAGGTATACTATACGTGCCAATGAACAATTATGACTCAATCTTGCACCTTTTTTTTTTTTTTTTTTGTTGAATAGCAAAACCTAAATACTCCAGCATTGTTGAATACTCCATCTTAAATCATGTGACATAGTTGACACTGTCACGTATATCAATGAACAATTATGATCTTAAATATATTTAATAATCTATTAGAAAAAATTATAAAAATCTGATATTTTAAAAATATATATCAAGACGAATTCAACAATATCTTATATGTTATATCAAGGCCGACCCTAGGTATAGGTCGGTGGTACGACGGCCTAGGGCCCATGCTGGTAGGTGGCCAATTTTTTTGGAGAGGGTGCATATAGAAGTCATGGTTCATGGAGGGTATATATAGCAAATATCACCGAAAGTTAAGGACAGTCACTTAAACAAGTTGACATATATCTTCCAGAGCCAGTTTTCTCGCATAGTCAACTTTATGTAGCAATATCAAGAGTTACTCAAGGAATAATTTGAAAATATTGGTAATATATAAAGATGGTATTTGCATATTGATAGTACTTGGAACGTAGTGTTTCAAGAAATAGTTTGTAATTTGTAAGCATGAAAAATCAGAATGGATAGTTGTTGTACTAAAAATGATGACATTAAAATTATAAGTTGTAATTGAGTTATTAAACTTTGCTTTCGTATGATCTGTGCGGTAGCACGGGTGGAAAGTCTAGTTTCCATACACAACATAAACCAATGTCTACCCTAAATCCCTTCCCATCTTTGATTTTCTTAATGTAATCAACCTTCCAGAATGTTATCTTCCCCCAAACTTCGATCTAGTTTCTGCCATCAACGCTCTCCTTGAAGCTCAGAAACCAAACATAATACAAGCTGTCTCCAACCTCACTACTAGAGAAGGACAACATGGACACCTCTCCGCCTTCGTTGTTGACATGTTCTGCACCACCATGATTGATGTTGCCAATGAGTTCAATGTCCCTACGCTCGTTTTCTACACTTTCAGTGTTGCTTCCCTTGGTTTGAATCTTTATCTTCACACTCTTCGTGAACGAGACAATATCGATTTGACTCAGCTGCTGCAAGAGAAAGAGGCAGCCATCCCGAGTTTTGCCAACCCCATTCCTTCAAATCCATTGCCTAGCTTTGTGCGAAACAAAGAACGGGAGCCATTTTTCATGAGCCTTGCAAGAGGCCTCAAGAAAGTAAATGGCATTATAGTAAATTCATTTTAAGAGCTAGAATCTCACGCGGTTCACTCTTTTTTCACTCATCCAGATCTATCGGATATACAGATATATCCGGTGGGACCTTTATTAAACCCTGAGCCTAAAACAAAGGGCACTGTTGACGCTGATTCTGATGATATAATGAAGTGGCTTCATAATCAACCTCCTTCCTCCGTAGTTTTCCTCTGCTTTGGGAGTAGGGGTTATTTTGATGAAGATCAGGTTAAGGAGATCGCACATGTTGTTGAGAATAGTGGGGCACGCTTCGTGTGGTCTCTGCGTAAACCTCTAGTAAAGGGCACCATGGCTGCACCCTCTGATTACTCTCTTTATGATTTGGGTCCGGTTTTACCTGAAGGATTCTTAGATCGAACTGCCGAGATTGGAAGGATAATTAGATGGGCCCAACAAGCCCAAATACTAGCCCACCCAGCCATAGGAGGATTTGTTTCACATTATGGTTGGAATTCAACACTCGAGAGCATATATTTTGGTGTGCCTATTGCCGCATGGCCACTCTTTGTTGAACAACAGGCTAATGCTTTTGAATTGGTGTGTGAGCTGCAGATAGGTGTGTGGAGATTGCATTGGATTATAGGATGGAGTTTAGTGGTGAGTCTAACTATCTTGTAAGTGCCGACAAGATTGAGAGAGTAATAAGGAGTGTGTTGTATAAGGATGGAGAGGTTAAGAAGAAAGTGAAAAAAATGAGTGAGAAGAGTAGGAAGACTTTGTTAGAGGGTGGATCTTCCTACACTTATTTAGGTCATCTGATTGATTATATTATGAATCAGGTATCAAATTAAATTATTCGAGTAAATAAGGTTTGAGGGTATTGGTTTAATTTTCAACACTAATCAATATAATAAGGATTAGCCAATTTCACTTGGCTGAAAGTCTGTTCATTTCAGCTGTTCCTACTAGTGATAACGTTCCATTTTTTTAATCCTGTAATTTGTAATGCCTTAAGCCATGCCCGATTGAATTTCATATAAGGGTAATTTTAAAGTGAACCAACTTTATCTGTCACTCAACAACACATTTAAGTATATTATAAAAACTGAAACTATCATTTTTGTAGTTATGTTTAGTATATTGTTAATGTCGATTCAATAGTAAGAATTTGACCTGGTATTTATGTAGGAGACAAGTTTGTAGTTCTGTTTCGGTTTGCTGTTTTATCTGGTACTACACACACCTTAAGCATGTTCTGTACTCAAGTTCTGCTGGTCTTTATGAAGTTTTTTGGATCATTAAGAAAAGCAGTACTGACAAAATTGATTCTGCTTCTTTTTTGGTGCTGTTACATTTTCATTCTTAACCAAATTGAGTATACACACAAAAATTAAAAAAATAAGAATAGTGTGCACAAGTTTCATCCATTGAGTAGAAGTTAATACAATATAGAAGGACCAAGTTCACCGAGTACACAGAAATAATAAGTCATAATACAATATAAGTTGAAACTAAATTAAATTAAGCAAAATATCTCAAAGATTTCAACTAAATTAAATGAATGTTCTATGAAACTGCCAAATGCAGGTAAGCATGGTATACAACATTAAAACAAAGGAGCACGCATAATTAAATCAAAACACAGTTTACAATTAACCTTACCATTTGACAAAGGGATCAACTATTACCTTATGAGATCCTCCTTATGTCAGAGGCTTTGGTTATTCAAGCTGAGAAGCTTAAGGAAATTGTTGACACCTTTTCCAACTGCTCTGGACAATGTAGCTCGAAGGTTTCCTTGAAATATTACTTTGGTGCTTACCAGTTAACCCATATGTAATCTAATCTGAAGCTGAATTAGATTCGACGTTAATGATATACAATCATAATCAATTAGATTAGATTGACACACAAGAATAAGAAAGGAATCTGAATTGTGTAAAACAAATAAAAGTTGGTATAATAAATCAGTAAGGAGTATAATATGCCATAAATTTGCATCAAAAGAATATAAATGCATGATAAACCATAGTAGAGAAACAACTGAAAAATTAATTTTCTCTACGTGATTAGAAAAAATTGTTCAACAAAATCAACAATTATTTCATTTTCCTTATTTCAGCATCAAGACAAAATATCTTTTTTGAATATTCACATGCACTACCACTGTCTTTATGGAAAACCTTTTATTATTAATAAAGTAAAGTAATTTGGTTTCTTTTAAACCACATATTAGGAATTATTAAATAATACCAGTGAGGAATGATAATTAGGTAAAAAAATACGTACCTCCCACTGTCCATCCTTTCTCCAATGACAGACAAACTTTTCAATATCACCTCACTTTCATTCCACATAGTTGTCATCCTATACTAGCCAGCAAAGCCATGACATCACTCCCAAAATAAAGTGATGGAATCTAAACCATGTATATTAGTAATGGTGGTGACTGACAAGGACATACTTCAACTCAAACACCCCTTCAATAATCATACTAATAATTCTCTACACTATTCCTAGTCATATATATAAAAAAAAAACTCAGGAATATCAAACAATTCAAAAAACAGTCACTCACAGAGTAAGTGTATATCCATCCAAGATGAAGAAAGCAGAAGTGGTGATTATCCCTTCACCTGGTGTTGGTCATCTAGTTTCCACCCTTGAATTTGCAAAGCTTCTAATCAACCGTGATAACCGTCTCCGAATAACCATCTTGGTCATCAAATTCCCACACACCACAGATGACGATGTCGATGTCTACACAAAATCCCTTCCCATTTCCGATTCTCTCCAGGTCATCAACCTTCCAGAATGTTCTCTTCCCCCAAACACCGAACCACGTTTTGTCATGAACGCTCTCCTTGAAGCTCAGAAACCAAACGTCAAACAAGCTGTATCCAACCTCACTACTAGAGAAGGACAACCACCTGGACACCTTGCCGCCTTCGTTGTTGACATGTTCTGCACCACCATGATTGATATTGCCAAAGAATTTTCCATCCCTGCGCTCATCTTCTTCACTTCCGGTGTTGCTTTTCTTGGTTTGATGCTCCATCTTCACACTCTGTTTGAACGAGACAACATCGATTCAACTCAGTTGCTGCAGCAGAACGAGGTAGCCATCCCAAGTTTTGCCAACTCGATTCCAATTAACTCGTTGCCCAGTTTCCTGCTACACAAGGAATATGAATCGTTTTTCATGAACTTTGCCGGTGGCATCAAAAAAGCAAATGCCATTATAGTAAATTCATTTGAAGAGTTAGAATCACATGCTGTTCAATCCTTTTTCTCTCATCCTGATCTAGCAGAATTACCGGTATATCCAGTGGGACCCTTATTAAACCCCGAGCCCAAAACTAAGGGCACCGATGAGTCTGATGATATCATCAAGTGGCTTGATGATCAACCTCCTTCCTCGGTAGTTTTCCTCTGCTTCGGGAGCAGGGGCTCTTTCGATGAGGATCAGGTTAAAGAGATTGCACATGCTATTGAGAATTGTGGAGCCCGTTTTGTGTGGTCTCTGCGTAAACCCTCACCGAAGGGAATCATGGTTTCACCCTCTGATTACCCTCTTTCTGATTTGGAATCGGTTTTACCTGAAGGATTCTTAGATCGAACAACAGGGATTGGAAGGGTAATTGGATGGGCCCAACAGGCCCAAATACTAGCTCATCCAGCCACTGGAGGATTTGTTTCGCATTGTGGTTGGAATTCAACACTCGAGAGCATATATTTTGGTGTGCCTATTGCCGCGTGGCCACTCTATGCTGAGCAACAGGCTAATGCTTTTGAATTGGTGTGTGAACTGAAAATAGGTGTGGAAATTGCTTTGGATTATAAGGTGGGGTTTAATGAAGGGCCTAACTATCTTGTAACTGCGGATAAGATTGAGAGAGGAATAAGGAATTTGTTGGATAAGGATGGAGAATTCAGGAAAAAAGTGATAGAGATGAGTGAAAAGAGTAAGAAGACTTTGTTAGAGGGTGGATCTTCCTACACTTATTTAGGTCATTTGATTGATTATATTATGAATCAGGTATCAAATTAAATTATCTTATCACCTACATACAAAAATGTTGGAGGGCATTGTTTAATTTTCGACATTAATCAATGTAACAAGATTAATCAAATTTCACTTTGGTTGTTCACTTTTTTGCTGTTATAGAACTGGTGATTTATGCAATTGTTCAGTTTAACTGTTCCTCTTAGTGATAACGTTCCATAAGCTATTTGAATCCTGTAATTGTAAGCCTTAAACTATACATGATTGAAGTTCATTAAAGGGGATTCAATGATGATGAAAGGGTGATATTAAAGTTCACCAATTTCAATCACTCACTCAACAACCCATTTGAGTATATTATAAAAACTTATTTTGTTTTTTTAGTTGTATATTAGTCTTAAGAGATTTGACTTGTAACCTCAAAAGACGAAGTTCAAATTTCTTTGTAAAATAACTATTAGTGTCACTCTAATTGATAATAATTTTCTCTTTTTAAATTTTTCTTAAAATTTTGTTTCTTATATGCCGAGCGGGCAAGTCTGTAGTTCTGTTTCTGTTTTTGGTTTGGGAATTTGTTTTGTTGTGTTACATAAGTTTTAGCTTGTACTGCATTTTTTTAGCAGGATTGAGCACATTTTGTACTCAATTTCCTGGATCATTAAGAAAAGCAATATTGATAAAATTGAATCTGCTTTTGTTAGTGCTACATTTCTATTCCTAACCAAATTGAGTTTGCATACAAAATAAGCTGAGTGTGCACAAGCTTCATTCATTGAGTAGAAATTAATACAATATAGAAGGATCAAGTACACCGTACACAAAAATAACCTTCAATTGAGTGGAGAAGTTTCAGACTGTTTGTGCTACTTCAGTTGGATCTGTCACATTGTCAGGATCACCATGAACACCACCACCACCATCCTGAAATGGGTCCACTTCTTTGAATGGTGCTGCCTCAATCATGATAGAAAAGAGAAAAAATTAGCACCTGCACTCATAATTTAGAAAGAAAAAAAAGACTTGATCATTTACATATATTATTGTGAAACATAATATTTGATCCTATATAGAATTCAAGCTATCCATATGTCTCCGTGGGTTGCCTAGGATTTAGAAGTTTCAAAATGGTAAACAATGCCTATCTGATATAAATTATTGACACCGAATTAAGATTAGTTCAGAGACTCTTGAGGTGAATGAGAATATAAATTATAACTCTGGCAATTTCACTATCCCAATTCCCTACTGTCCAATGTGACTCGAAGGCTTCCTTCAAATATTATTATGGTGTTGCTAACCATAAATAATCTGCATTGGATTCAAAGATTATTATATACAATTATTATCAATTTAATAGACACAAAAGAATATGATGTATAAATGAAAATTGCTCGCCTATAGACCTTGGAGGAGCAATGAATTTTGTTTCTCGCAAGTAGCTCACACACATCATATATAATGAGGAATATGCAATAAATTCAAACAACAAAAACAATCTACCATGAGTAATGAGGATTATATGCAGCTGGTAGCAATAAATAAAAAGGGATATGCAGTGAATTACAGATTCACCAAATCTGCAAACAGAAGAAAAAAATTTGAAGCTTGAAGTGATGTGCAGATTAGGCTTGCCCTATCATTGAAAATTTAAAGCTTGGTGTTGAAGTAGACCTATCATTGAAAATTTATTGCTTTGTCGTGGAAGCTCCAATTTGTGGCTTTGAAGTGAACTCGCATTTGGGTCTAGATGCACGATATAGGGAATCACATTTGCATTTACCCAAACATCAAAGGAATTGGTGAAATCGTGTTTCAGGAGCGGAACTCACGTTTGGGGTTAGGTAATGCCGAACCAAAGACCTTTTACGTTCGTTCATCAGTGCCTGTACTATCATCCCCAACAGAGAAACTATCACCAAAATGTGAAAGAACAGCGAAGTTGTTAGACTGACTCAAGGACTGCAGGGTATGGAGTATCTCACTTTTTTCATATCTTCTTTTTGTAACCATCAAAAGGAACATACATGTTTATCTACAACTTTTAGCTAACTTTGTTCGCCATTTCCCCAGTGGTTGGTTGGTTGGTTTGATTCACTCACAACCTACCGAGACTGGGTTCGAGACAGGCAAATTTTGATTGCATCCCTTGATTAATTGAGGTATTTCAAAATACCTCTTTTTTGTCATTAATATTCTTTTACATTTACTTTTTCGTCAATGCCTCTTAAGTTTCTTCTTTTTCAACTAAACTAAAATGACACTAAAGTTTGTTGTGTATTCAATATGCACATTTTTAATGGGAAATAGATGAACAAGACCGACCAATATTTACAACCCTAAAAAAACGTTATCGTTGAGGATAAAGTGTTTTATGGTAAAAATGTCCGTTTATTTTTCTTAACTGATGTAGAGATTTGAGTTTCAAACTTTCAATAGCTTGTGTGTGAAGGTGAAAAACACAAGAAGGGGGGGTTGAATTGTGTTTTCTTTTTCTCTTAATTAAAACTTCTTCTGATAAAACTTCAGAAGCAGTTTGATTGCTTCTGATGAAATGATCAGAGTCAGATTGCAGCGGAAAAGAACAGAGCAGAGAAAAGAAAGACAAAGACACAAGCAGTTATCCTGGTTCCTTCCACAACACGGAAGTAGTCCAGTCCCCCTTGCACTTCCAAGGAGATTTCACTATAATCACAAAGATTACAACTGCTCAATACTTTCTAAGTATGAGACTTCACAAAACTATGCTCAAGCACACACGCAAGAGTCTTCCAATGCTCAAGCACTAAGCAAGAGACTTCTAATGCTCAAGCACGCAGGCGAGAGACTTCTAATCAAACAAAAATACAGAGAATTGAGTTTGAATTGAACACTTGATATACAATCAGTGGTGTTCACAATACAATACAGAAAAGACTCTAGACTTTGAATTTCTAAGATGTATCAAATCAGTGCAGAAATTCAGTGTGCTTTGTAGAATCAAATTGACAGAGTTTTGGCGCTTTTGAACTTATGTATCTCTATCTTTTATCTTCAAGTCTTCACTCCTTTATATAGAGGCGTGAAAGAGACGTTGAGATAATCAGCACGTCTAAAGAGTCGTTTGAAATCCTTTGATTATCCACCAGTGATCCTTTGCCTGATTTGGGTGTAGTCCTTTGAAGAATAAACTTCAAATTCATTCCCATCTTGAGTGTACAAATTCTGCAGGCATGGCTGTTGTTTTGTCTTGTAGCGTAGACAGAAAACAGAGTAGTGGAGGTAGTGGTTGTACACTTGTACTTTGTCAACTCTATTAACGAGAGACAAGAGCTCAGTGCTATCCATATATCCGTTGATACCTCCCTTTCAATTCTTTGTTCTTCTTTGATAAGACTGAATTGAGAATCAGCAACTTTGAATCTTCAGTTTGATTAAAGGATCAAAAGTAGCTTCTGGTGAAGATATTGCTTCTGATGACTTTCTGCTTCTGATGACGTCATCTCTTCAGGAGCAGTTTAGCTTCAGGAGCAGTTTTCTTCAGATGCTCAGAATTTCTTTTTTCTTTCCATTGTTCTTCCAAGACCTATTGAAATAACTTGAGTAGCCTTTGGTCCTGTACACTTGAACAATTATTAGTAATAACCAATTGACAATTTTTAATACTTTGTTATCATCAAAACTTAATAAGGTTCATTGTGAAACACATTTTGTTCCAACAATCTCCCCCTTTTTGATGATGACAAACAATAGTATTTAAAATGTTCAATTGTTGTTGATCTAATTAATAAGTTGACTACTGGGACAGAGGTTTGTAAGCTCCCCCTGAGTCTAATAGTTCTTTAAGGTGAGGTTTGTAAGCTCCCCCTAAGTTCTATTCTTATTAATTAAATTTCAATAAAATACTTATAAAATCAAATCAGAAGTATTTAAAAGAAATTTAGAAGTGGTTATAGTAGGGCTCAGTGCCTTAACAAATACTATACATTTACTCCCCCTTTTGTCATCAACAAAAAGAATAGAAACAAAAGAAAGAGTATCAGAGCAAGCAGCATTAAACAGTAAATATCATCAGAGTTAAAGCTTGTAAAACATATTGAAGGTGAAAAAGCACAAGATCCAGAAACAATGATAATATATATAAAGAAGATTAAGATACAAGGACACAGCTACGAAGAACAAAAGTAAAAAACAAGCTAGAGTTGGGTGTGCAACTAAGGTTGGGCTTGCTTATACAACTGTTCTAAGAGATACTTGATCTGATCATCCTTCTTCTGAAGTAGCTCATCCTTTTTCCTCATTCTTCGTTTAAATCCAGCCTGAATTCTAGCAGCCCTAGTGATGTACTCTTCTTCTGGATAGAAAGGAGTGATGTCCAGCAGAGGCACAAAATTCAGCTCTTTCTCCTTAGCTGCTTCATGCATATCATTCAAAAGCTTTTTCAGCATAGCAGAGTGAGATGACACACATTTAGTTCTAAGCTGATCCAGCAGCTCATCAAAGCTCTTCTGTAGATCCATCCACTGATCATAATAGTGAATAGGAGGTGCAGGAACTGTTCTGCGAAGAATCAGTGCCTGAATCTCATCACTAAGTCTAATCAGCTGTTCCTCTATATACTCAGACTCCAGGATATGGTCAGGGATGGGTGAAGGTTCAGTTTGAGTTGTATGTGATGTGGAAGGTTGGTCAGAGGTTAAGTCTATTATAGTGGGTGAGTCTGGTTGTTGTTGTTGTTCTGTTGTTTGGTCAGAAGTTGTTTGGTCAGGAGCAACTTGTTCAGAAGCAGTTTGCTCCTGAACAGTTTGCTCAGGGATGGTTTGGGTTTCTGTTTGGGTTTCCAAGACAGTCTTTTCAGAAACTGTCTTCGAGGCCTTAGTGGGTGTTGGTTGCATTTCACCACCTAGATGTTTTTCTAAGTTGTGAAGGGTTGAGGATTCTTGGTGTTGGGGGGTTTCTGAAGTAGTTGCATCTGAAGCTACTTCAGAGGCTTTTTGTGGAGATTGGTTATTTGGTGAGTTTGTTTGGGTAGGTTCAGGTTGTTGTATACTAACAGGTTCTGGAGTATCTGGATATAGTGGATGAGTAGTAGGCAAATTGAATTTCTCACAAAGTTTTATCCTATTTTTTGAAAATTCTATTTGAGTACTCTCATAGTCAAGTGTTCCAAATTCTGTTAGTTTGGTAGGTTTGGTTTTTAGAAGCTTGTCTATATGTTGGCTAAGGGGTTGGTCATCTGATTCTGTGGATGATGAAGAGGGTGAAGAGGGTAGAGATAGAGACTGAGTATTAGTTGGAGCTTTAGATGGATTACCTGAGGACTGAGCTTCTGGATGAATTGCTTCTGGAGCTGTTGAAACTGGATCTGATGAAGTTGCTCCTGAAGCTTGCTTATTCTTCAAGGCTTGAGAAAGCAGAGTTGCTCCATACTGAACTGTTTCTAACTCAGACGCTAAAGCAGCAATGTCAGGAGTAGGCACATACCCTGCAGCCTTGAGACGCTCATCCCTTTCTTTCTCAAACACTTCCTTCAACCTTTTCTTTTCTGCTATCTTGGATGCAGAAACCTCTCTAGCGTACTGCCTCATTTCTTCAGTCATTTCAAAACTGGGCATGACTATGGGCTCAGAAGTTGCAGTCCTTTTTGCCTTCTTGGGGCTAGAGTCTTCATCCCAGTTCTCTTCCAGTTCTTTCAACATTTCTTCCCTTCTTCCTTCAGCTGTCTTCAGATTTCTTGTTAAATTAGACCTCTTCCTTTTGATGGTCTGAAGAGCAGCTTCTCTTTTATTTTTGGGACTTGAAGGCTTTTCAGAAGCAGCTTGATCAGAAGCAGCTTGTTCAGAACCAGCTTGTTCAGAAGCAGGCTGTTCTGCTGTTTCTTGAGTACTCCTTGTCCTTTTTCTGATAAGAGGGACATCATCCAAATCCTCCACTTCCTCAAGAATGGTGGACATAGCAGATTTTTCCTTCTTAGCTTTCTTATGCTTCTGAGCACCCACCTCAGTAGCATCTTCAGCAAGGTATTCTTCCTTGGTGATCTGCTTCTTTTTAGATTTTCTGCCTTTGGCCACAGGCAGATCACCACCATACATTTCTTCTGGGATATCTTTCAGGCTGATTTTCTTGTTGTAGCTCTTGTAGTAGTCCAAGATGTAGGCCCTCTGCACATCCAGGGGATCTTTCTTGCAGATAGGGATGTGATGAGTGACTAGATCAGATATGACATCAGATTCATGCATATCTGTATCTAGTTTCTTGCAAGTTGAAATCAGCCTCATCTTGACTAGAGTTGCCCCATTGATTATTTTTCCTGTGACTGCTCCCAGCTTCTGATTATCATAAATACCCACGTCTTTCAGGGCACTTAGGAGTCCTCCTTCTTGAAAGATTATGGAGAGCAGCCTTCCATAGGGAACAAACTTCCTGTTCTCCATCTGGCTCTTCTTGAGTTCCTTGATCATGTATTTAAACATATACTTGGGAACGTTCATTGTTGTTTCCTGAGAGATGGTGTGATGCAGAAAGACTTTGTGACCAAGTGAAGGTTGATCATTTCCTCCACCTTTGGGAAAAATGTTTTCATTTTGGATCTTCAGCAGCATTTTCTTTTCCATGCTTAAGGTGCTGTAAGGCTTAGCATCCTTTGATCCGTAGATAGTGTTGTTTACTATCTCCTTCCATGGGCTTGTTCTGGGGTTAGGAATCTCTTCTCCATCGTATGTCCCAGAAGCATCCCTTCTCATGGCTTGAGCAATCACATGCTCATTGATTGTTACAGGAATCCCCATGACGTTTGATCTAATCTCAGTCCCAGTGAAGGCGAGTAGACCCATTTCTTCTCTGGTTTTTCCCTCCAAAGTAGGATCAACCAGAATCATCTGAGCTTCTTCCTGTTTAGCAGCAACTTTGTCAAACACTGAAGCTCTTACCCAGAATTGTCTGACAAGCACTTCATAAGTAGGACCGTTGAGAAGACTGAAGTAACTCATCAGCTTCTGCTTTTTGTAGAATCTTACCAAGTCGCATCCATGATGAGTTAGAGAAGTGAAATCCACTGGATTTTCCGCTTGAATGATTAGATCCCATTCCTCAATCGACATAGTTCTTCCTTTGATTTCATAAGCAGGAGTATCTATATCCACATTCGATGAAGAACCACCGGCAGAACTTGAAGATGCCATTGATATGAAGTGGTTTTAGGGTTCTAAAGAGTTTTTGAGAGGATGAGAGAATGCGTTTACTTTCGCAGAGGGTTAAGACGAAAAATAGAAAGTGTTTGTTGTGAAGTGAGTAGTGTGTGAATTGACTTAGTGTTTTTATTAAACCGTTTGCAATTCAATAGAGACAAACAAACATAGCATTAATGACAAATTGGGGGCGCGTGTAAGTATGTTAAAAAGCGAATAAAACATCATTGCCCTTTTTGTTATACTCCAATACAAATAGACCACGTCAGAGACTCTTCAGAAAACTACTTTTTGGGTAATGGGACAGCTGTTTACATAAAGTAACTACCAACGTTCCCACTAACCAAGCTATTCAGAAGCAAAGAATAACACTTCTGAAGTTTTAGTGCTGACGTCATCTTCAGAAGCACATTTTCCTCAGAACCTCAGTTAAGAGCTTCTGATGAACCAAAATGCTCCTGAATAAACTTCAGAACCAAACTTCTTATTCAGAGGCAAGCAATTTTTCAATCAGACACAAAATGCATGTTCAAATTTTTCTTAATAAAATCAAATCTTTCAACAGACAAAGGTTTTGTAAATATATCAGCCCATTGATGTTCAGTATCAATGAATTGTATATCTAAAATTCCTTTTTGAACATAGTCTCTGATAAAATGGTGTTTAATTTCAATATGCTTGGCTCTTGAATGTAGAATTGGATTCTTTGACAAACAAATAGCAGCAGTATTATCACAATAAATGGGAATACTGTTAGCATTGATCTGATAGTCTTCCAACTGATGTTTCATCCAAAGTAGTTGTGTGCAACAACTTGCAGCTGAAATGTACTCTGCTTCTGCTGTAGACATAGCAATAGTTGCTTGTCTTTTGCTTGCCCAGGATATCAGATTCTCTCCCAGGAATTGACAATTTCCACTGGTTGATTTTCTTTCAATCCTATCACCAGCATAATCAGCATCACAGAATCCAATCAACTTATAATCTAGGGATTTCCTATACAGGAGTCCAAGATTAGTTGTTCCTTTCAGATACCTGAAGATTCTCTTAACTGCAGTTAAATGAGATTCTCTAGGATCTGATTGAAATCTTGCACACAAGCATACACTGAATAAAATATCAGGTCTAGATGCAGTGAGGTATAACAGAGAACCAATCATACCTCTGTATAGCTTCTGGTCTACTACTGTTCCAGTATCTTCTTTGCTTAAGGTGCAGGTTGGATGCATTGGAGTGTTCATCACTTTACAATCTTCTAGCTTGAACTTCTTCAGAAGCTCCTTTGTATATTTTGTTTGATGAACATATACTCCTTCTTTACTTTGGTTGATTTGAATTCCCAGAAAGAATTTCAATTCTCCCAACATACTCATTTCAAATTCATCCTGCATTAACTTAGAAAATTCTTTGCAAAGAGATGCATTAGTAGAACCAAATATTATATCATCAACATATATTTGCACAATCAAAATATCTTTCTTAAGAGTCCTTCTGAAGAGTGTTGTGTCAACTTGTCCTCTTTCAAAATCATTTTTAATTAAGAAATTACTTAGTCTATCATACCAAGCTCTGGGAGCTTGTTTCAAGCCATATAGTGATTTCTTAAGTTTATAAACATGGTCAGGATGCTTAAGATCCTCAAACCCAGGAGGTTGTTTAACATACACTTCTTCTTCAATGACACCATTAAGAAAAGCACTTTTGACATCCATTTGATATAATATTATGCCATGATTAATTGCGTAGGATAGAAGTAACCTGATTGCTTCCAATCTTGCAACTGGAGCAAATGTTTCAGTGTAATCAATGCCTTCTTGTTGACTGTAGCCTTGAGCAACAAGTCTGGCTTTGTTTCTGGTTACTTCTCCTTGTTCATTCAGCTTGTTTCTGAATACCCATTTTGTTCCAATAATGTTCTTCTGAGAAGGTTTGGGTACCAGATCCCACACATCATTCCTTTGGAATTGATTTAGCTCTTCTTGCATAGCTAATATCCATCCATCATCTGAGAGAGCTTCTTCAACAGTTTTAGGCTCAATTATTGAAAGCAGTCCTATTAAAGACTCTTCTTGTCTAAAATGTGATCTTGTTCTTCTAGGACTATCTTTGCTTCCAATGATTAACTCCTCAGGATGTGAAGATTTGTGCTTGAATTTAGGTTGAATAACCTGCTGAGTGTTATCTTGAAAGTCCTCAGAAGCACTTTCATTCTGTACTTTTGGGCTAGGTTCTGCTTCTGAATTAGACTCAGCTTCTGGAGTGATTTCAGCTTCTGGACAAGATTCAACTTCTGTATACTTTTCAGAATCAGAAGGTTGATCAGATTCTGATGCATCTTCAGAATCAGTTGTACCTGCATTACTTTCACTTTGCTCTGAAGTTTTACTTCCAGGCTCTCTATCATCAAATTTTACATGCATAGATTCTTCAACACATTGTGTTTCTGAATTATACACTCTGTATGCCTTTGACCTTTCAGAGTAACCTAAAAAGATTCCTCTTTGAGCCTTGGCATCAAATTTCTTCAGATAGTCTTTAGTGTTTAAGATGTAACAAGTACATCCAAACTGATGAAAGTAAGAGATATTGAGTCTTCTTCCTTTAAAGAGTTCATATGCTGTTTTCTCCAACATAGGTCTGATATAGATCCTATTTTGAATATAACATGAAGTATTGACTGCTTCTGCCCAGAAATGTTTAGCTAAGTTGTTTTCATGGATCATGGTTCTGGCCATTTCTTGTAAGGTTCTGTTCTTTCTTTCTACAACCCCATTTTGTTGTGGAGTTCTAGGAGAAGAAAACTCATGGAGAATCCCATGTTTTTCACAAAAAAGTTCAAATGGCTCATTTTCAAATTCTCCACCATGATCACTTCTGACTTTCAAAATTTTCAATTCTTTTTCAGATTGTATTTGAGTGCAGAAGCTGCTAAACACTTCACATGCATAGTCTTTACTTTTAATGAATTTTACCCAAGTCCATCTGCTGTAATCATCAACAATGACTAATCCGTATTTACTTCCATATAAAGATGCAGTGTTAACTGGACCAAAAAGATCAATATGGAGTAATTCTAAGGGTCTGGAGGTTGATACAATGTCTTTAGATTTGAAAGAACTTTTCACAATTTTCCCTTTCTGACATGCACCACAAAGTGCATCTGAATGATAATCAATGTTAGGCAATCCTTTGACCAGTTGTAACTTGCTAATTTTAGAAATTAATCTCCAATTAGCATGTCCCAACCTTTTATGCCATACCCATTTTTTATCATTCATTGACAGAAGGCAAACTACCTTCTGATCAGCCAGATCAGAGAAATTTATTTTATAGACATTCTCAACTCTCTTTCCCTTGAATGTAATGGATTTGTCATCCTTGTTGACTAGTGTGCAGTTGGTCTTACTGAACGTTACATCATACCCATTGTCACAAAATTGACTAATGCTCAATAGATTATGCTTCAGACCATCTACTAGCCACACATTATTAATTGAGATGGAGGAATTACCAATAGTACCTGTACCAATGATCTTTCCAGTTTGGTTGCCACCAAACTTCACTTCTCCTCCATCTTTCATTGTAAGGGTAAGGAACAAAGCTTTCTCTCCAGTCATGTGCCTTGAACATCCGCTGTCTAGGTACCATGACCTTTGTTTCTCTCTTGCCCTTAAGCACACCTGCATTTTTGGCCAATTCAGATTTAGGTACCCATATCTTCATGGGTCCTTTTGGGTTAGTTTTGGAGGTTTTACTTTTCCTCCCTTGTACCTTAGGGTGAATGCTGAGTGGCTTCTGATCATTCAATACTTTAGGTTTGACACCTTTTGGTATTGTTTTCTCAGAAGCAGTAGCTGCTTTGTTCTTCTGATCCTTTTGTTTTGGAATTTTAGATTCTGGTTTAATCAGATTCTGATGAACAGGTTCTGATCTTTTCAGAATTTTAATCTTTTGACTCTTAGGATCAGATTTTTTCATTACCTTGATCTTAAGATTCTCTGGCTTTGATGTGATCTTAGCCTGTGAACCTGAAGCTTCAGGTTTTGACTGAACAGCAGTTATAGCATTTGTACCTTCAAGCACAAAGGTGGATTTCAATCCATCCTTGATACAATCACAGTAGCTCTTGAGACTGTATTCTTTGGATTTCTCCTCAGAATATCCAATCCCTTTGCCTTTGTTCTTGTATGTGCTGTAGATCATAGAAGCAACTTTGCTTCTGTCTATTCCAGCCATAATAAAATCATCCAAGGCAATCTCATGTTTATTGCCTGAACCTTTATCACATTTTTCTTGTAGCTTCTGACAAAGACTCTTGAGTCTATCTTCATATGTTGTTGATATGAGGTTAAACCCTTTGAGTTCTTCTTCAGAAGCTTTCAGTTCCAATAGAGTTGATTTTTGTTGTTTCATCAAATCAACATATTTTTCTTTTAAATCTGTCAACTCATTGGTTCTGTGTTCAAACAGTGATAAAAGTTCTTTTAGAGAATCAACAAGTTCTTGTCTAGGGATTTTGGAATATACCTCATTTTCATCTTCTGAATCTGATTCAGCTTCTGATACTGCTTCTGATGATACTGTTGCCACTAACCCAACGGCTGCCTTAGCATCATCATCAGCTTCTTCTTTATCAGAACCAGATTCACTATCCAAATCTTCCCAGGTCGCCATCAAGCTCTTTTTGATTTGCTTTCTGAATTTACTGGAATTGAAGCTTGATTTCTTGGATTTGCCTTTAAACTTCTCCTTCTGAAGATCAGGGCAATCAGCAATGAAATGACCAGGCTTCTTACAATTGAAGCATCCCTTCTGATCTTCTTTCTTGGAGTTCTTGTAGCTACCTCTCTTGCTCAAAAATTTCTTCTGCTTCCTTGCCAGATACTCAAGCTTGTTGGACAGCATAGCCATTTTTACAGATTGATCTTCATCAGAATCTCCATCAGGTGATTCTTCTTCAGATTCACTGGCTTTGTAGGCTTTGGAAGATTTTGAGATCTTTCCTTTAGATGGTAAAGCAATGGATTTACTCTTCTTAGAGGTTTCATGCTCATTTAAACTCATTTCATGCACTTTGAGTGAGCTAACAAGATCTTCAACACTTAAAGTATTTAGATCCTTAGCTTCCTCAATAGCAGTTACTTTGGGTCTCCATCTTGAAGGTAAGCTTCTCAAAATCTTACTAACATGATCAGAAGCAACATAGCTTTTCTTCAGTATTTGCAATCCAGAAACTAAAGTTTGAAATCTTGAGTACATTTCTTCTATACTCTCATCATCTTTCATTCTGAAAAGTTCATACTGATGAACTAGCATCAAAGCTTTAGCCTCTTTTACTTTCTTGCTGCCTTCAAAGTTTGCACATAGAGAAGCAAACATAGCCTTCGCAGTAGATTTGTCACTCATTTTCATGTATTCGGTGCGAGGTATAGAAGCCACAATGATTCCTCTTATCTTGTGGTGTTTCTTATAAAGCTTCTTCTGAGCAGGAGTATGTATTCTTCTGTCTATAGCAGCTCCTTCTTCATCCAAATCCAGATCATCAACTCCATCTTCCAGTATATCCCATAGCTCTTCATCCAATCCCATGATAAAGCTGTACATATTAGTTTTCCACCATGAAAACTCTTCTGGATCTCCATTAAACTTTGGAGCTTGCCCTATCATTGAAAATTTAAAGCTTGGTGTTGAAGTAGACCTATCATTGAAAATTTATTGCTTTGTCGTGGAAGCTCCAATTTGTGGCTTTGAAGTGAACTCGCATTTGGGTCTAGATGCACGATATAGGGAATCACATTTGCATTTACCCAAACATCAAAGGAATTGGTGAAATCGTGTTTCAGGAGCGGAACTCACGTTTGGGGTTAGGTAATGCCGAACCAAAGACCTTTTACGTTCGTTCATCAGTGCCTGTACTATCATCCCCAACAGAGAAACTATCACCAAAATGTGAAAGAACAGCGAAGTTGTTAGACTGACTCAAGGACTGCAGGGTATGGAGTATCTCACTTTTTTCATATCTTCTTTTTGTAACCATCAAAAGGAACATACATGTTTATCTACAACTTTTAGCTAACTTTGTTCGCCATTTCCCCAGTGGTTGGTTGGTTGGTTTGATTCACTCACAACCTACCGAGACTGGGTTCGAGACAGGCAAATTTTGATTGCATCCCTTGATTAATTGAGGTATTTCAAAATACCTCTTTTTTGTCATTAATATTCTTTTACATTTACTTTTTCGTCAATGCCTCTTAAGTTTCTTCTTTTTCAACTAAACTAAAATGACACTAAAGTTTGTTGTGTATTCAATATGCACATTTTTAATGGGAAATAGATGAACAAGACCGACCAATATTTACAACCCTAAAAAAACGTTATCGTTGAGGATAAAGTGTTTTATGGTAAAAATGTCCGTTTATTTTTCTTAACTGATGTAGAGATTTGAGTTTCAAACTTTCAATAGCTTGTGTGTGAAGGTGAAAAACACAAGAAGGGGGGGTTGAATTGTGTTTTCTTTTTCTCTTAATTAAAACTTCTTCTGATAAAACTTCAGAAGCAGTTTGATTGCTTCTGATGAAATGATCAGAGTCAGATTGCAGCGGAAAAGAACAGAGCAGAGAAAAGAAAGACAAAGACACAAGCAGTTATCCTGGTTCCTTCCACAACACGGAAGTAGTCCAGTCCCCCTTGCACTTCCAAGGAGATTTCACTATAATCACAAAGATTACAACTGCTCAATACTTTCTAAGTATGAGACTTCACAAAACTATGCTCAAGCACACACGCAAGAGTCTTCCAATGCTCAAGCACTAAGCAAGAGACTTCTAATGCTCAAGCACGCAGGCGAGAGACTTCTAATCAAACAAAAATACAGAGAATTGAGTTTGAATTGAACACTTGATATACAATCAGTGGTGTTCACAATACAATACAGAAAAGACTCTAGACTTTGAATTTCTAAGATGTATCAAATCAGTGCAGAAATTCAGTGTGCTTTGTAGAATCAAATTGACAGAGTTTTGGCGCTTTTGAACTTATGTATCTCTATCTTTTATCTTCAAGTCTTCACTCCTTTATATAGAGGCGTGAAAGAGACGTTGAGATAATCAGCACGTCTAAAGAGTCGTTTGAAATCCTTTGATTATCCACCAGTGATCCTTTGCCTGATTTGGGTGTAGTCCTTTGAAGAATAAACTTCAAATTCATTCCCATCTTGAGTGTACAAATTCTGCAGGCATGGCTGTTGTTTTGTCTTGTAGCGTAGACAGAAAACAGAGTAGTGGAGGTAGTGGTTGTACACTTGTACTTTGTCAACTCTATTAACGAGAGACAAGAGCTCAGTGCTATCCATATATCCGTTGATACCTCCCTTTCAATTCTTTGTTCTTCTTTGATAAGACTGAATTGAGAATCAGCAACTTTGAATCTTCAGTTTGATTAAAGGATCAAAAGTAGCTTCTGGTGAAGATATTGCTTCTGATGACTTTCTGCTTCTGATGACTTTCTGCTTCTGATGACGTCATCTCTTCAGGAGCAGTTTAGCTTCAGGAGCAGTTTTCTTCAGATGCTCAGAATTTCTTTTTTCTTTCCATTGTTCTTCCAAGACCTATTGAAATAACTTGAGTAGCCTTTGGTCCTGTACACTTGAACAATTATTAGTAATAACCAATTGACAATTTTTAATACTTTGTTATCATCAAAACTTAATAAGGTTCATTGTGAAACACATTTTGTTCCAACAGTGTGGAGAGATACATGAATCCTTTGTATCTGTGTGTGCCACTTCCATCGTAGACGAAGGTGTGCCACTTCAAATGTGTATGTCACTCTGTTCGGATCAACATGAACACCACCACCATCCTGAAATGGATCCTTCTTTGAATGGTGCTCCCTCAACCTTGATAGAAAAAAGGAGTAAATTAGCACCACTAATAATTTTCATTAACATAAAGAAACATTTATGATGTAATACATTTTAAATGCATGTTTAGAATATCGTTGCCAAAGAAAAAAAATTGTATAGTAAATGTTTCAAAGAAATACTCAATAAAAGATTGTATGGTTCTCATTGCATTACTTTCACACAAAGTGGTATCATGGGGCTGCCAAACTATGTCATCGAATCAAGTTGCATAGCTATTTCCATTTATGATGAGGTAGAGAAGTTATTATGCAAAGATTTCATCTAGGGACTACTTCTCAAGTCAAGAAATGTCTTTCTAATTCTATATTTGGTCTACCAATTTGGAAGCCTAAAATATGAGGGTGAAATAAGATTCGGAAGTCTCATAATGGTAAATAAGCGTTACATGATGAAAAATCTAAGACCAAGTCAAAGAGACTCTTCGGGTGAGGATCATGAGACCATGATATAATTCTAGCAACCTCACTATCCTGATTCCTCACTGTTCAATGTGATTCAAATTCAAAGGTTTCCTTGAGATATTTACTTTGGTGTTGACCATACAAATGGACTCAAACTAAATATTTTTATATAGTTTTTTTTAACTGGTATCCTTTGCGCACAAATGCACATACTAATACCTCGAACCGATTATGACCACAATGGAACAAGGTTCTCCCTCAGGAAATTTAACATTGCTATATTCCCATAGCTGAGAAAGAAAAAGAAAAAAAACAATTTGAGAGAAACAAAATAAACTGAAAACACCATTTTATATCCGTAATGTAATTGACAGAAAAATTAACAATTATTGCAATATCCATTTCTCAGCATCAAGACAAAAACATCTTTTCTGAATATTTAAATGTACCACGAAAATGTCACCATAGAAAATACGTGTCCAACAGAAAGTTTATCGGATATACATGCAAAATTAGAAATTTCCAACAACCTTTCATAATTTCAATCTCTTTATTTATTTGAAGATCAAGTAATCAACTAAGGAAAGAAAATGGAGAAAGTGAAAGTGGGGGTGATAATAGCAATGAAAGGCCATCCAGGAACTGGAAAAAGCACATTAGCAAAATCAATAGCATCATCTCTCAAAATCCCTCTAATCGACAAGGACGACATCAAAGACTGTATTACCACCCCCCTTATTCAAACCACACCCCCTTCACTTCTCAACGAACTATCATACTCCGCCATCTTTCAAATCGCTTCAACTCAACTCCGCGTTGGTCTCAGCCTCATCATCGACTCTCCTCTCTCTCGTAGGTCCCACCTCGACCGTCTTCGAAGCCTCGCCGGTGAGTATGGCGCAAGGGTTGTGATTATTGAGTGTAGGCCGGGAGATAAGGGTTTGTGGAGGAGGAGGGTGGAGGAAAGAGGTGGTGGAGGGGGACATAAGCCGGCGACGTGGGAGGAGCTGGAGAAGATTGTGGAAGGGTATGGGGGGTGCGATGAGTATGATGTGGGGGGTGTGCCGAAGTTGGTGATGGATACGACGGAGGATGTGGATTTGGAGAAGCTGTGTTCTCATGCTTTGGAGTTTATCGAAGATCATGCTGTTAAGTCCTTGTGATTTAGCCACGTGTCTTTCGTCGTTGATGATAATATTTGTTAGGAATATTGAGTAAGTAGTATTTTTAATACGGCTGAAAAGTTATTATACAAATAAACATGTACTATATTCTTGCCTCAAAAGAAAGAAGAAGAAAAAAATGTATACTTTGTACCCTTAAAAAAAAGAATGCATATTTTGTAATGTTTGCTTCATTTTCTTGAAAATAATACTCCCTCCATTTCAAAATAAATGTCGTTTTAGTTAAAAAAAATTGTTTTAAAATGAATGTCACTTTCAGTTTCCAATGCAATTAATAACTTTTTCTTTTCAATTGTATCCTTTAATTAATATTATGTTACACTACTTCCAAAATATTATTTTTTTTCTTTATTGAAAAACAAACTAATAGTTGATTAGAATAATTTGGTAAAATTGTTACGACATTTTACTACTTTATTTCATTCTTTAATATGTACGTAATTGACTAAAGCGACACTCATTTTAAAACGGATGGAGTATTATTTTTTAAAAGGTGAAAGTGTTAACTCATTCAAGATTAGAAGTTCAACTCTTGCTATAATTTTATTTGATTGTAGTTTCTATGTTGGATATAAAAATTATGTAGATAATTTATCCCCTTCAAAAAAAAAAACAATGCTTATTTTATCCCCTTCAAAAAAAAACAATGCTTAATTTATTAGATTGAGTTTCGTGACCTCGACTCCTTCGTTTATATATACTCCCTCCGTTCTAAATTATAAAAAAAAAAACAAAAATCACACTTATTAAAAAAATTAAAGTATAAGAATTTGTAGCATAGTTTTTTTGTGTTTTCTTTGGAATAAGTTTTATGGTAAGATGTAAAAACAATTTTCATTGGCAATTCGTTATGGAAAAATAAAAGAGAGAGAAAATTAAATGTAATTTGCATTTAATTTCATGAGAATAAGAAAAAGTTTTTATTGGAAAAGATATTTTTTTTAAAAATAAGATTAAATAAAATAAAAGTTTGTCTTTTTTGCTTATATTTTGGGACAAAGAAAATGAATTTTTTTTGCTTATATTTCAAGACGGAGGGAGTAGTTTTCAATAACTGTTATCATTTTATCATTAAAAAAATGCATATTTTACAATGTTTGCTTTGTTTTCTTGAAAATAATAATTTTGTTTTTGAAAGGTGAAAATAGTAAGCTTTTTCTAATAAAAAAATTAAGTTCGTTCTTTGTATGTAGTAGTATATTGCAACCAAAAAAAATAGTAGTGTCTGCGTTAAATATAAGGTAGTTAAGTTTAAATGTTAACCATTTTTTTTATTGTTAAATAGTTTAATGATCAAAATTTCACATGAAAAATCTCATATTCAAAATATAGCATCCGCATATCTTATTTCCTTGTCCGTGTATCAAATTTACAAATATGCAAAAACAACCTCAAACGTTGGTGAAGAACGTTATGAAATTGCGCAAAGGGTTAAACAAACGTTACAAAGAACTTCAGGATATTACAGCTATTCTTGGGTTGGACGAATTATCCGAAGAGGATCGTTTAACCGTAGCAAGAGCACGAAAAATTGAACGTTTCTTATCCCAACCTTTTTTCGTAGCAGAAGTATTTATAGGTTCCCCAAGAAAATATGTTGGTCTAGCATAAACAATAAGAGGGTTTAAATTGATTCTTTCTGGAGAATTAGATAGTCTTCCTGAACAAGCCTTTTATTTGGTGGGTAATATCGATGAAGCTACTGTGAAGGCTGCGAACTTGTAAATGGAGAATAAATTCAAGAAATGACTTTAAATCTTTGTGTACTGACCCCAAATCGAACTGTTTGGGATTCGGAAGTGAAGGAAATTATTTTATCTACTAATAGTGGACAAATTGGGGTATTAAAAAATCATGCGCCTATTGCCACAGCTTTAGATATAGGTATTTTGAAAATACGCCTTAACAATAACAACCGACAATGGGTAACGATGGCTCTGATGGGCGGTTTTGCTAAAATAGGCAATAATGAGATCACTATTTTAGCAAATGATGCGGAAAAGAGTATTGACATTGATCCACAAGAAGCACAACAAACTCTAAAAATAGCATAAGCTAACTTGAATAAGGCTGAAGGGAAAAGACAAAAAATTGAGGCAAATCTAGCTCTCCGATGAGCTAGGACACGAGTAGAGGCTATCAATAGGATCTCGTAACAAGTTGGTCCAGCAAAATAATTAAAAATTGAAAAAATAGAAAAAGATAGAAAATTACAATAAAAAAAGAAAGGGTGAGTAGAAAAACTTATTAGATACCAGAATCAATGGTATCTAATAAGTTCTATCTATACCTTACCTACTATTGGATTTGAACCAATGACTCCTGCCGTATGAAAGCAATACTCTAACCACTGAGTTAAGTAGGTCGTTTATCATCCTAAATAAAAAAAAGTACCCATCTATCAGATCAATGGATTATAAATGTTATATTACTTATAAACAATACCAACACACTATCAATCAAAGAGATTCGATCATGTAATATTAATCTTGACAAGAATTTATTTATCGAATAAAATATGTATCAAAAGCACAAGGGCTATAGCTCAGTTGGTAGAGCACCTCGTTTACACACGCGCCAATGTTTTTTTTTCTTCATAGGAGTCCATCATGTAATTAAAAGAGTTGATCTTATTGAGAAATCCATGTCTTACTCCAGGAATATAATAAGAGGACAATAGCCTGAGAAAGGATTTAAACGTAAAATAAAATTCATAATGGATTTGAGATATTGATAAGGTGAATACTTAATCTATTCAATGCTAGGCAAATGAGTCTAGGGACCTCAAAAAAATTCTCTTTTCTTCCTATCTTATGAACTTTAAGGTGTATGAAGTTTCATTTCCTATTTGATATTTTTATTTAAGTGGGTTGATAGAGAGTCCATTTAACTTTAGTTGATCCAGGCCAAAAGCAGACCTACGTCAGAAAAAAATAAATCAGAGCACAGGGAATCATTTCCTTTTTCTTTGTGTAAAGAAAAAAGATGGTAAACTAATTGATATTTCTATCGGTTAATGAAAAAGCCCAATGCAAAAAAAAAAAAAAAAAAAAAATGCATGTTGGGTTTTTAAAACAATTCAAATCATTTTGATAATAATAGTTTAATCTATTTTACCGAGAAGCTCTACGGTTCGAGTCCGTATAGCCATAATATTGCTACCTATACTATATAATAGTAGATATATTTGATATAGTACTATATATTATTTAGTACTATATAATATAATATTAATTATATTAATATTATATGGAATACTAAATACTCCATACTTGTAATATTACTAGTTTAAATACACTATATTTTTAGTTAATTAGTATTATTAAAAATGAATCAATTTTTATTTGAATAGATTAATATTGGATAGAATAATATTTCTATTAGTATACTCAGATACTAGTACGAATTTGATCCGAAATAATGTAAATTTAATAAAATAAAAAGCATTTCTATTTAGTATTTAGATTAGATTAATTTTCATTAATTTAATAATTTGAAAATTTCAATTCAAATCGACTAAAAATTAATAAGAATCCGGTATATTTTTCACATTCATAGGAGTACATTTATGTTTTTGCTTTATGAATATGATATTTTTTGGACATTTCTAATAATATCGATCTTTATTCCTATTTTGGCATTTCTGATTTCTGGAATTTTAGCTCCAATTAGAAAAGGGCCAGAAAAACTTTCTAGTTATGAATCTGGGATAGAACACTTCTCAAAAACTCTTTTTCAATTTTTAAAAACTTGAAAATTAAAAACTTTTTTGCTAAACTATTTTTTAAATTACAGTTTTGGAAACTGTTTTGAATTTTTTAGTTTTGGGGACTAAAACTAAAACATGTAAAAGAATAACTATTGTGAGAAAAAGACTTGTATATTTCAAAAACTGAAAACAAAAACTATTTCAAACATGGGAAGGCTTTTGGAAACTAAAACCACTTCCCAATGCACTATTCTCACTTCCCAATGCATAAAAAACGTGAAAAAATAGAAATTCCAATTTGAAGCTTTAGCCAAAACGTGGTTTAAGTTTGTTGTACCGCATAAACAAACAGACTATTAGTCTATTATGCTAACACTTCACACACGTAGCATCTCATCTTTAACACGACATAGTGACAAAATTGAACCACTAGATTATTGTCTTGTTTTTTCTTACGCGGTTCATCCTATTCTTTGTTTCACCACTTTTTCTGTTAGAAACCATCTTGCATCATTGACCACATATTCAATAACTTTGTTTGCTTCATCTTTTACGTTTAAATTCCACATTAACGTTGTTAAGTAACTAAAACTAAATGAGATTCTTAACTATAAGCAAAAATTAATATATTTGATCTAAATTTTAAACATACATTTTATTAAAGATACATTAACGTTTTGTAATTCATTCTACGTCTTATTAAAGATGTATTTGAGTTTCTTCATATTATCAATATTTTTTCTTTCAATCTCTCTCTTGATTTACTTTCTCTCTCATGTTAAATATTATTACCTTTCATATTCTCTTGAGCCAAAAGACATAGAATCAAAATCTTGTATGGGAAACATTATTTTTTGGCCTAGTTTTTAAGACCATGAGAGGGATGGATTTGGATATTCGGTATATGTGTAGCTAAAACTGAAGAAAAAATAATAATGCAAATTATATGAAAAATAAGATATAACATTGTTTGATACAATACAATTACAATGAAAATTGTCTTCCATCAATTTGTTGAAAATGAACTGAAATAACAATGTTGCTGATTTTTAAAAGAACATTTAGTAGCTCAAAAAACAAGTTCAACACTTGTAATTGTTACCCACAAGGGCAAAGCCAACTTCAAAAGTTTATAAATCGTAACAAATATGTTGCACTTATTTATTTCGCGTGAGAGAGAAATATTTTGATATAGTTGTGTGTTTTATTTTTTAAAAAACTTTGAGGAGTGGATGTATGGCTTTAGCCACACAATGCATCCGCCCCATGAGCTAAATTCATTTAACATGACAGCATAACCCTATTGTGTAGGATATGTGAAAAATAGACTCATGTTCACGCTATGTCAATATGTGATAGTAAGTATCAAAGTTGTACTTGACATTCACTCTTGTAATATGTAGGTTGTGCATTGAATATATTTGCTTGGATACCTTCATCATACTAACAATATAATTTGAGTAAAAAAATCTAAAGTTGTTTTAACACGTCTCATGTTTTGTGCATTCATTTATGGATTTCCTCCTTAGATTAGATGCACTATAGTTCTCATTTCATCCTTTGACATTGGAGATTTAGGATGCACTATAGATATTGGGTTACATAAAGTCACAATAACTGGTTATAAAGCAACGTGACATCAGCTTGTTAAAAAAAAAAAAACTTGAATTTTTTTATTTTTATACCAAACCCATTTGATTAGTCCCGTGGATGGATCATGACATGACATCAGTGACTTTACATTTATATAAAATGTCACATGTGTTATGATTTCCTAGTAATAATTTTCATGTGGAACATTATTACTGCACTAACGTTGAAATTGAAAAGCTTTCTGAGAATCAGATGCTGCTAATTGGAAGTAAATCCGAACAATATTAACGGTTCAGAATCAGACATGTTCCTTATTTGTAGAACAAAAATGTCCGCAATATTCAATATTCTTTTTTTCTTTTTGACTCAAACAATATTCAGTATTCCTTTCAAATTTGTTATTTGCACGTTCATTTTAACTACATTGATGATGCAGAATAGTGTTTTTTTATCCAACTAAAAATAGTAGTGGGTACAAATTTTTGACAAAAGTAGCGCGTACAAAATTAAAATGATTTCGTTTTGTCCACATATATCTTATAAAAATGATTCATTGCAAACTAATTTTAACCACATAAAACCAAATACATGATAGTATCATAGTAATAACAAAAAATTTATGCTATCTGACAAAAAAATAAATAACAAATTTATGCTGGCCACATAATCGATTTGCTTTTCGAAAAATACCTCCATAAGATTCAATTCTTGTGCCAGTGAAAGCCATCAACATTTTTGAAGAATAATCCAATAAATTTTATTTTTACATCGGAGAATCATCAAACATATTTTTCAAAATAGCATCTTAACATAAATAGACGAGCAAACGGAACAATAATGTTCCACTTTAACGTGATAATTCATATATTGATTAATTCTTTCTAAAAAATGATTAATTTCCTTTTTTACTTTTAAAGATAAATTAAGGTGTTATGGAGATGATATACGATCATCTTTTGTTAAAATAAAAAATGATATATGATCATTTATCATGTCATTCTTTTAATTTTTTAAAACTTCACATACGCAAATTGTTGTATAGCATGATGAAAATAAAGCACAATTTACTACAAATACACCTGGACAACCGATTTTATATTTTTGAAATAAACCAGTCAGAAAAAATTTAAACTAAATATTACATTCAAAGATTATTTTCAATTCGTGATTTTTTGTGTGTTAGACCTTTTACAAATAACTTTTCTTTTTCCCTTAAATATATATATGCTAAAATATATACTTAGCTCTCCAAAATTCTCTTCTCTAAAAATTAAATTTTTTAGATAAGAAAACTCTACGCACACATTTGGAACAAGTAGGTATGAATCCCTCTCAACCCACATGCGTCATAAGCGCGAGCTTACATATGAAACCATGGTGAATCCCTTCGAACATGCAACCATCAAAAGCTTGAATTTGTAACTTCAGTATATTTACATTAAAATAGCACCAAGAAGCAAGAGTCCAAAATAGAACGCAAAATTCAAACACAAATTTAATTTGAAGTTTTAGTCATAAAAAAGCAAGAATTATAACTACAACGCAAATCTAAACACAAATTTGAAATCCCTACTATAAGAAGATCTTGTATTCATGTAGTCGAGACATCAATAATCGATTTTAATCAAGAGGCATTTTTAACTATATAGCCGGTCCATCTGAACACAAGTTTTTTTTTTCTTCTCAATATCTAAAAACAAGCTAATATATATTTCGATTTTTTTTTTTATTTTTGGAGAGAAAGCTAATATATACCATCAAGCATTTGTGTTTGCATTTTCATACCCATAGAAGACAAACATAGACATTGAGAATATTTTTTTTCCAAATATGAAAGGTAAATAAAGGGACATTACATTAAATAACATTTTTCCTCTTTCAAAAAAAAATAATTAAATAACATTTTTCCGTACACTAATAGATTTAGCTTCTTTATGCTTAGATTCATTCCCCTTTTCCAATCACATATGTGTACGGTCACAACCATATCACTGCATGCATTCAATAACATCTGAACCGTTTAATCAATATCTAATCATAAAAAATTTAAATTCAATATTCTTAATTTAAAATAGCCAAAATCTGGACCGTTCAATATCAATGGAACAACCTAGATATAACTAAGTGCATGCAATCAATCACTATCACTACATACACTCCAAATAAAAACTTATGCTGATAAACATTGACATGGACATAAAAATATTATATGCTTTTTTTTAAACAAAAAAAATAATTATATACTATACTATAAACTTTAATTAAACATACATGAGAAAATTGTGAGAATAATAAATAAAATAAAACACATATATAGTTCCAAGTTTTCTTTCCCTTTAAAGTAACCCATTAGACTCAGTTACCAACATCATTGGCCAAACAATCTCTCTCATCATTTTGTTGGGTCAACCTTAGTTCATTGTCTCACTTTCTCTTTCCTTTCTTGGTCATGGCTTCTTTGGTTGAATGGACTTAGAATCCTTTAAACATTCTTGGTGCAAAACTATCCATATATTTCTATCTTTGTATAAGTCTTTTATAAGCTTCAGGGTCAACTTGTTACTGTTCCTCAAGATTTGTTTCTCTCACAAGCTTGCTATTTTGAGTGGTTTCATCTTCAATCTCAAATCAAAGGGTGACCATGTATGTAGTTTTTCTTTTAATCTCTTACCAAGGTCATTAAATTTCATTTAAGTGCTTAAAGTCTAACCTTTTCATTCTTAATCTTGAATATATTTAATGGGTCATCAAATGGACCAAAATGGTATTAAGTAAATGTTAGTTTTTGTTTCATGGAATGATTGGAATCTGACTTTTGTTGCTTGAAGTACAAGTGATTGTGGAGAAAGTTCTTTATAAAAAAAGTTTGTTCTTTTGAGTTTTGAGCTTTGTTTAGCTAGAATTAGAATATGTTGTTATAGCTTTTGCATTGATTTGTTTCCTTAAAGGGGTATGAATCTGATTTCTTTGTTTTTTGGTTCAAGATTAAGTCAACCAATCCATTGACTCAATTGAAGCCTTTGATTTACTTGAGGTCATGGATAATAATTCAAATGAAGCATCATCATCATTGAGTTTTGTATCATCTCAATTATCAAATGCTTCAAGTAATAATCACAACATAACTTCCTCAACCAACAATGAACATGTGGCAATGGCAAATACTGAAATTGTGAGTTTGAATAAGCTCAGTGGAAGCCTTGAGAAGTTATTGAGTGATGTTGATTATGATTATTGTGATGCTGAGATTCTTGTTGAAGAAATCCCGGTCGGTATTCATCGATGTATACTGGCTTCACGAAGTCAATTTTTTCATGAACTTTTTAAGAAAGGAAAAGATGGAGAAGTTAAGGATGGAAAGGGAAAGCCAAGGTATCTCATGAAAGAATTGGTGCCTTATGGTAGTGTTGGATATGAAGCTTTCATTGTTTTCTTGCATTATTTGTATACTGGAAAGTTAAAGGCTCCACCACCAGAAGTGACAACATGTGTTGATGAAGCGTGTATTCATGATTCATGTCGTCCTGCTATTAACTTTGCTTTGGAACTTATGTATGCTTCTTCCACTTTTCAGATGAAAGAGCTCGCTTTAGTTTTTCAGGTATAAATACTATAATTCCTTAAGCATCATTTTCTTGTACTTTCTCCTTTA
Source organism: Medicago truncatula (assembly GCF_003473485.1). Taxonomy (NCBI): domain Eukaryota; kingdom Viridiplantae; phylum Streptophyta; class Magnoliopsida; order Fabales; family Fabaceae; genus Medicago; species Medicago truncatula. The sequence continues at coordinate 40,697,080 of NC_053046.1, forward strand.
TTTTTATTGCTCATATTTTGTGTAGAAGAGAGGAAATCTGACAAGTTTAGGATCCATCTTGTGAAATGGACCGTAAAATGTAAATCCTAAGCTTGAATAATAGAAAGGTACTGCAGCTGCTCTGTAGTCGGGAGACCTAGGCATTTTGGCTGAATTCTGTGATCAAATCTTGTTTGTTCTCTGTTTGCGTTTTTCGTATCTGTTTGCTTTTGATCTAGGGTTGTTGCTCTAACAAAAGACCTACAAAACTACGTAAAGCATTCACTATTTGAGTAGTTCCAAAGCTTAGCTTAGACTAATAAGCAACAGCAGATTGGCATTTTATTTATACATTTTGAGTAGTTCATCACCTCATTTTATTTATACATTTTTCAGTCAGCAATTCCCCTCATTCACACAGCTTGACAATCCAAATATGTTTTCCTGTGTTTTGGTGTATCTATCAAGACTTGATACTATAATTTTCAAAAGAAATCTCTTTCTTTTCCTTTGTGCTACATGGAATAGGCCAGAAGAAAAAGAAAAACTTGAGTCTTTTTTGAACTAATCTAATGTAAATATCTCTTTACTGATGCAGAGGTGTCTCCTAAATTATGTTGACAAGGCTCTTGTAGAAGATGTCATTCCAATTCTAATGGCTGCACATCACTGCAAACAAGACCAACTTCTCTCTCATTGCATTCAGAGAGTAGCAAGGTCTGACATGGAAATCATATATTTGGAAAGAGAACTTCCTCATGAAGTTGTGACTGAAATCAAATCCCTCCGAGTCCAATCTCTGCCGGAATCAACACCGGATTCAATGGAAGTGGAACCTGTGATTGTGAGTGATAAGAGTATCAGGAAAATCCTTAAGGCATTGGACTCTGATGACGTCGAGTTACTGAAGCTTCTTTTAGACGAATCTAGTGTGACTCTTGATGATGCCTATGCACTGCACTATGCTTGTGCATATTGTGATTCTAAGGTTGTTCAAGAAGTTCTTACACTTGGATTGGCTGATATTCTCCTTAAAAATCCTCGCGGATACACGGTTCTTCATGTTGCCGCAAGACGAAAGGATCCATCCATTTTGGTTGCACTATTGAAAAACGGAGCTTGTGCATCAGAAACCACTCTTGATGGACAAACTGCTCTTTCAATTTGTCAGAGATTGACAAGGCGAAAGGATTATCATGAGAAAACGGCGACGGGGAAGGAGTCTCACAAGGATAGGCTTTGTGTTGATGTACTTGAGAGAGAGATGAGAAGAAGTTCCATGTCAGTGAACATGGAAGTTTTGTCACAATTAACTGCTGATGATTTACACATGAGACTGGATTACCTTGAAAATAGAGGTATTTGTCCTTTTCACATTCCTTCAATTATATCCATACCTTTATAATTGATTCTAGAGGTGTAGAATTGATTTTGACTTGTTTATCTCTACAGTTGATTTTTAGCATCGAATATAATATTCAATTCACTCCTACATAAATTTATCGAAAATTCAATCACTTTACATTTAACTCAATTTTAGCCAGAATCAATTCATTAAATGTTAATTTTTTGTCACCGCATAATCAAACACATAGTTAGTTGCTATTATACTTTAGGAATATCCAATCCATGCATATGAACCTCACCAAAATATTTGCATGAAACTTTTGAATTTGGAAGCTTATTATGGACAAGAAAATTACATTCTTCATATGTTGCAGTTGCATTTGCTACGCTGTTCTATCCTGCTGAGGCTAGGGTAGCCATAGAGAATGCTGGGGCAGATTCAACACCACGCTATGCAAGTTCAACAGCTTTGAAGGGCAATATAAAAGAAGTAGATCTAAATGAAACTCCTTCTGTTAGAACAAGAAAACTCCAATTAAGATTACAATCCCTTTTAAAAATAGGTATGATCAAATGCATTTTTCATTATCTTGCTTATAATAGTTTATCCATAATCTTTATATGATCGTCAAATAGCTTTGAAGTTACTAAAACTCCTCCAATTAAACTGTGTGCAGTTGAGAATGGTAGGCGTTTTTTTCCGCATTGTTCTGAAGTGCTTGATAAGTATCTAGACGATGATATGCCGGATGTTTTTGTCCTAGAGAAGGGAACGGAAGAAGAGCAGAGAGCAAAGAAAGCGCGGTTCATGGAACTTAAAGATGAGGTGCAGAAGGCATTTCACAAGGATATGGCTGAAAATAACCAATCAGGTTTTTCATCTGCATTGTCGTCTACATCATCGTCAGCCCGTAGGGAAAGTCTTAACCACAAAGTGAGGAGAAAATGAAGTCCATTTTGTTCAAGAGTAGTTGCTATATAAGTTTTGGCCTTTTGATGTAATGTTGTAACTTGCAAGTAGCCAACAGTAGCATGTTTTGCTAATAAGATGCTATGTTACTTTAGTTGTTTTACAAATGCACATGAGATATTTTTACTAAGTCAATGTACTTGCTTATAATCATGTAATATAATTAAGGAATTTTATTACCTAGAAACTATGTCACACAATTTTAGTTGCAATTGGATATAATTAGGAATTTGCTTTGTAATTTCTTCCAATGGGATATAGAAACTTCATTGCAATAACAAGATTTGTCACTAGGCATTGTTTGGTTGTTAATAATACTAATAATTTCCATGAAGATTCTTAAACAAAAAGTTAAAAAAGTGTTTGTTTGTGAGGTCAGCTGATTGCTGACTCATCTCCATTACATAGAAAAAGGGAAAAAAATGCTTAAGTTTTCTAATTTGGTAGATTAACTGAATCATGCAGAATAATTTGTCTAATAGTCTATATAAAAACTCATAAAATATTGTGTAAGATTTGTTATCCATAGAACAAGTTGGATCCACCTACCTTACTGGAAGGTTTTTTAATTACCAACATGCAACAGCTGATTGTGTGCTGCCATTAGAAAGGGACAGAAAATAAAGTATTATCAAGGAGTCCAAGGACAGGAGTGGGGCACACTCACATTCACATTTCACACATCTCTCTCTACAAAGAAAAGTAACATAACAAACAAAATCCCACATGTACACACACAACCATACACATGTTGGACTGTATAGGACAGTTAAATCTGAGTCCAAAATCACATGTTTTTTTTTTTATTTATCTAAAGGTTGTACAATATGTTGTCATCCAATTCAAACTTTGATTGAAACAATTATTGATTAACTTTTACTTACTTTTGCATCGAATTTTAGATTATCAGAATCTCTTTTCACTTAATCAGAGGGTTAAGACGGAAAAATACCTAATTCATGAGTGTAGAGGAAGGAATACCAAAGGAAAAACCTACTTCATGCAATGATTCATGAATGTGTTACTCTTCTATACATGTTGGTTACTTGAGATGTATGTAATCATAACTCAAAAAAAAAGGTATAAACATCATAACTCTATATCTTAAAATCTATATTTTCAAACAAAAAAAGTAGCACTTGCTAATCATAGACACATTATTAAAATAGACATCATCTCATAAACAATTTGGTTAACTTTTTAGGACCTAAAAGTGCAACTCCATAAGCAGCTGGTAGGGATAATAGCTTATTGACTTTTCCGACATAAGCCCTTTTAGTGAAGTTATTATAATCATTGGCTTCAATAGAATCTAATATCTGCCTATATAACAACAATGCTGCCCATACAGGCCATCTACTAGCAGAACTGAGCTCTGAAACACCCTTTTCTGCTTCATCAAAAAACATTCTTGCCCTTTTTATTTGTCCCTTCATGAAATTTCTCCATTTGTCTGTTACTTTTCCACGCATAATGTCTTCATCTGATATGCCAGCTTGTGCTAGCTCATCTTGAGGGAGATACACTCTTCCTCTTCTAGCACTATCATATTCAACAAGAAGAAACAATTAGAATAATGCACAATTGAATTAAATAGTTTACTACATGTTGAACTATTTGAGAATTCTAATTAGACTAAAAAAAGTTTGTAATTACTAATTATATATTTGAACTTGTCAATAATCATTGATTACAAATAATTTAAAAAGTTTATGAACCTAATTAAAGCCATGGGAAAATTATAATGTATTGACAAATTCATGGATTTAATTATAAAAAAAATGTTCAAAGGCTTATTTAAAAAATTTCAAATAGTTTAAGTACCGATCACGAAAAGGAAAACCTTTTTATTTAACTATTTTTATTTATTTCTATCAATAAAAAAATTCAAAATGTGAGAAGCCCTTTAGTTAGAAGGTATTAAGAAACCAACATGATGGCCAGGGAGTTGGTAACACTCTTCCCGAAGAAAGGAATTTAATTTCAATTTTTGAAGTCAATCTGAGAGGTAGTTCAACCCCATATAAAAAAAAAAAAGAAATCGATGTCTCGCAGCCGACTCAAAGATTAGTCTCATAGTGGGCTAAAAAGATGTGAGTTGTCGGAAAACATTAAGGCGTCTATGGTGGTATAAGACCCTAGTTTCGGTGGGTTGGAAAGAAATGAAAGTGAGAATCATTGAAATAGTATATAGTTTTTGGTTCAATTATATGATATTTATGAGTTCAAAGAACTTACTCTTCTCCAACATCTCTGAGTATATTGGTGAGTTGATTTGCAATTCCTAGTGCCAATGCTGCATTATAAATGCTCTCTGTTGAAGCCTTGGATTCAGGTGCTATCCCCATTACAGGAACACTCATAAGACCTACTGTTCCAGCAACATAGTAACAATAAAGGTAGAGCTCATCAAAATTGTTGTATCTTGACTTTGTCAAATCCATCCTCATCCCTTCTATCATGTCCTTGAATGGCTATTTCAAATAAACATTCCAATGTCAACAAGATCAATTTTAGCTAGCACATAAAAATAAGATTCAAGTTTTCTTCTTTTGTGCTTTGTTTTTCAATTTTGTCATTTATTTTGTGTATGTAAATTGTTGTTTTTGGATTTCCAAACTGTTGTATTTGGATTTCCAAATTCTATTATCTATCGAAGTTGTTACTAGGTTGAGTCACGACCAGGTCGCTCTCTTTAAGACGTTTCGTGGCACCGCCCAAAATTGTGCATGGCAGACTATCAACCACGCCGCCTCCAGGATAAAACAAGTCCAGCTGCAACTGTGCGGTTAACTACTGCAGTGTAGAAAACCGTTCAAGAATTACACCTCCAAATATGGTACTAAGACCACTCTTTAATACTGAAACCACTTTAATATGGCACTGTTACCACTCTATATGGTGCTGAGACCACTCAAATATGGTGTTACCACCATTCTAATTATTAACTTCTCCAACTATGATACTATGATCACTCAAATATGGTTTTACACCATTCTAACGTCTAACTTCTTCAAGAATCGAAGAAGAATATATTTTAAGATCATTCATATTTTTGAAGGGACATTATACCGAAAAGGGACTATGATCTTAAATTATTATTTATTCCGAAGGACATAAAAATATCGAAGGGACTATGAACTTAAGACCATTCTTAATTCCGAAGGGACATTTAAACCGAATAGGGACTATGGTCTTAAGAACACTCTTTATTCCGAAGGGACAGAAAAAGGAGATGAAGAGAAGAAAGACTCGTCAACACAAGTCAAGGGAGAAGAGAGAAAGAGTTCCCGACAACTCAATAAAACTCTTTGGTGTGTTTTTTGAACTGAGTGGAGTCCTCTATTTATATAGAGATTCTGTAACTGTTTTAGCAAAAATTGTGACAACAGTTACTCTAGTGGATAAGATTAAAATGAAGTTTATCCATTAATCAGTTCAACAACACTTGTGGATAGGATCAAAATAAACAAATCCACAAAAGTGGAGGAACCAAACTATTGGATTTGAATGAAGGAAATATAATAATAATTAAATTATTATTCTTATCACAACTACCATAAGCTAAATTTATGGAAAGTGATATTCTCGAATAAAATAATAATTACTATTATTTTTATCACTATCAAGTATTTAAAATTAAATACCACAATTTAATGTGTGTGTTCTATTTTATGCGGGACCCCCACACTCTATTTTTTCAATTCACACAACATTAGATCAAAGTATATTTACTTGGTGTTTAATCTTTCAATTTTTCATCCAACATCACATCAATGTTCCAACAATCCCCCACTTGAATTTAAAAAATGGTTTCAATAATAACGTCAAAATGTTTCTATAAGGTTGCTAATAAACAAAGGTGTCGCCTATAACTTGAACCTTTGCATAGCGGATAATATTCTGATTTAACAAGAGTTGCTTACAGCATTGAACTCTATCTCAGACATAGAACCCACACACAAACCTTTTCCTAAGGTGTATTCTAAAAGCTCGTGCGTTTTATGGCCCTGCACGTCTATCCCAGTTTTAACGAACGTTCTAGGTATTCTGCCCCGAATACCATAGGAATCGGCCTAAGTTCCACATTCGCATAGGTGAGTCTATCAAGAGTACTCCTGTAGCTAGGTACTCCACTCCACATAGAGTAGAGATCTCATTAAGAGTTTCTATTATCTCATCCTTCTGTCACTCCAGGAATCATGCTTTCTTATTTTTCTCATAGCATGTTCTATCACTCATGACTTGTTATTACCCATTGAACCTATTTCTTGGGATCTCCAATCATGTAGGTCGGGTTACCATCACTTGTGATCTTTGGGCATTAGTCTCATCCTATTGGATGTGTTTAGGACTTTCTTTCTAGTAATTCCTTTCGTCAAAGGATTGACTGATTCTTTCTTCGTACGTGCACGATATACTTTAACCGTTCCTTTTAGAGCTCTCTAATCATTCTGTGTTCGTGCCTTAATTATCGTCTCTCACCATTGTGGTAACGATTCTCAATTTTATAATAGCTGCAGACTATCACAAAAAATCAACACTTCGGACAACGGTTTCACCCACTGAAGGTTCTTAGCTAGCAAGCATCTTATCAACTTGCTTCTTCACTAGTTTTGTCTAGTGTTCTCATCTCAGATTCATTCCATAATATTATTTGTTTCAACAAATAACTCCTCCAGTGATGCTCAATGGGAAGTCACTAGTCGCTTTGAAACTCATCTGAAGGATGTTCAAAAATTTTTTTTTTTTTTTTTTATCTTGTACCACTCATGTACAATATGATACTTTGTTCAAAAAATGTACAATATGATACTTCTCATTTGTATCTTGTACCATTCAAGTACAATAAGATACTTCTCATAATGTAATCCTAGAGTCATAATCTTCTTAAGGCACCTCATGACTCTTTCAGTAGCATGACAATGCTTCTCATCTGTCTACTAGTAAACTTGAACAAAAGTCTCACGACGTGGCCAACGTCGATTCTAATACATTCAATGGCATGTCTAAAGACTGCCAATGATGCTCACACTTAAGTGTTCTTGAAAAGTTTTACACTTGCAAGTTTACAGTCAAAGAATTACATTTTCTTAAGATATTCTCAACTTTGTGAGATTCATCAGAAAAGTTCTCTTTTCTGATCTAGTAATCTTGAAACCAAGAATTACTTCAACTTTGTCTAGGTCTTTCTTATCAATGTTATTGATAAACAATGATTTCATATAATTCATAACATGAATCTTTAAACCAAATATGAGCAAGTCGTCTTCATAGAGACATATGATCGTGAAAATATTATTTGTCACTTTCATTCACTTTATACTCATTCGATAGAATTAGAATGTCGAATTTTTCATGTCATTCCTTAAGAGTTTATTTTAGACCTCACAAAGAATTATCTAACTTACAGAACTTGTTTTCTAGTCCATGAATCACAAAACCTTTAGGTTGTTTAATATAGACTTCTTCTTCTAGTTCACCATAAAGAAGGCAACTTTCACATCCATTTGGAGTACTATCGAGTTATGAACGGCGGCTAAAGGGACTAGTACTCTTATGGATATGATTCTAGTGACTGGTGAATAAATGTCGAAGAAGACTATATTTTTTTCTCTATCTAAAACCTTTGACTACAAGGAGAGCCTTGTATTCATCAACCGTACCATCAGGTTTTAGTTCTTTTTCCTAAAATCCAAATACAACCGATTAGTTTGCAACTATGAGACAAGTCAACCAAGTGTCTTGTTTTGTTAGACTCTAGAAAATCCATTTCATCGTTTATTGCTTCTTGCCATAATTCAGCATCCAATAAGGATATAACTTCTTTAAGGCTTAATGGATATTCTTCCAATGTATAAACTGAGTTCATACTCTTTAGCTATTCTAGCTTTCCTACCTCCTCGAGGTTCTATAACATCTGGTACGATGTTTTCATAACTATTTCTGATTACATGAATGTGATCAGATATAGTGCCCCCACTAGTTCTTAATTTTTAGAAGGAAATTTATTTTTCCCCCGATAATGTTGTGCTCCCACTAGTGCCCCCACTATTCTTTAGTTTAAAGGGGTAAATATTTACATAGAAATCGGCGTCTTTTAATTCTATGATCACTTTAACATTTAGGTCATAAAACCTATATGTTTCGCTATTTATAGCATACCCAATGAATATACATTCATAGGCTCTACTAGTGAGTTCAACTCTCTTGGGGTCCAGAATCTAAATATAGTCCACACAATTCCAAGTTCAAAAAATAAGACAAGTTGAGTTGTCTTTTCTTCCAAAATTTCTTAATTAGAATTTTTGTTCTTAAACTTGGGTACTCTATAAATTTCAATTTTCGTTATAAAAATTGAGCATATCAAGCATATCAATTTTATTTTCCAAAATTCACAGTCATCAATAAATATGATAAAATATCATTTTATCATTTCTAATTTATGTCCCATCAAGTTCACACATATCATAATCTATTAAGTTTAGAGATTCAATTCTCTAAACATTAATTTATATGAACTTTTGGTTCATATATCTTGACTGTAAAAAAAAAATTAAAATTGTCTAATTATATAACTTTGAGATTAAGTCAAAGTTACTCAAAGATGCAGTCTTTTTTCCACAAGAATGTATGGTGTACAAGTCACTTGACTTGTTCTTATAGGATCAAAATCACAAAATAATTAAGTGCTCGAGTCTATATCCATTTACCAAAATTGATGCTCTAGCATATAGTTATTTTCGATGACGTAATGTTGTTACATTAATTTACCAAAATATTTGGTTCATGTGCCGAGCTTTGATAAAGAAGGCACGAGATGTATATAACATACACAGTGCCCAAGATGCTTCTAACATACACTTAATTAAATTAGAACCTTAACATAATTTGCCACTGCACTGTACACAAATTTTCCAATACTTGACCACCATACTTTACCGACCTTGATATGTTGTTTCAAGTAGTTTGTTATATCTTTGTCGATTGTCAAGGATTCAGTAGAAAATTAGAAACGATGCAGCAACACATGTGGGTTCTATTCATGTACCAATTAAGGTTATTTATTCACAGAACGTATTGTGAATTTCATAGTGTTGTTTACAACAAGCACTTTGTTGTTTCAGTCGAAGGATGTAATTCTATGACTTGATTTATCCTTCTTGTATTTAGGGACAATTGAAGCTCAACAAGTAACTTCTTCGGTAGACATAGCAGTACCAAACGTCTTAAAATTGTTGTTTTTGGATTTCCAAACTGTTAGTATTTGGATTTCCAAATTCTATTATCTATCGAAGTTGTTACTAGGTTGAGTCACGACCAGGTCGCTCTCTTTAAGACGTTTCGTGGCACCGCCCAAAATTGTGCAAGACAGACTATCAACCACGCCGCCTCCAGGATAAAACAAGTCCAGCTGCAACTGTGCGGTTAACTACTGCACTGTAGAAAACCGTTCAAGAATTACACCTCCAAATATGGTACTAAGACCACTCTTTAATACTGAAACCACTTTAATATGGCACTGTTACCACTCTATATGGTGCTGAGACCACTCAAATATGGTGTTACCACCATTCTAATTATTAACTTCTCCAACTATGATACTATGATCACTCAAATATGGTTTTACACCATTCTAACGTCTAACTTCTTCAAGAATCGAAGAAGAATATATTTTAAGATCATTCATATTTTTGAAGGGACATTATACCGAAAAGGGACTATGATCTTAAATTATTATTTATTCCGAAGGACATAAAAATATCGAAGGGACTATGAACTTAAGACCATTCTTAATTCCGAAGGGACATTTAAACCGAATAGGGACTATGGTCTTAAGAACACTCTTTATTCCGAAGGGACAGAAAAAGGAGATGAAGAGAAGAAAGACTCGTCAACACAAGTCAAGGGAGAAGAGAGAAAGAGTTCCCGACAACTCGATAAAATTCTTTGGTGTGTTTTTTGAACTGAGTGGAGTCCTCTATTTATATAGAGATTCTGTAACTGTTTTAGCAAAAATTGCGACAACAGTTACTCTAGTGGATAAGATTAAAATGAAGTTTATCCATTAATCAGTTCAACAACACTTGTGGATAGGATCAAAATAAACAAATCCACAAAAGTGGAGGAACCAAACTATTGGATTTGAATGAAGGAAATATAATAATAATTAAATTATTATTCTTATCACAACTACCATAAGCTAAATTTATGGAAAGTGATATTCTCGAATAAAATAATAATTACTATTATTTTTATCACTATCAAGTATTTAAAATTAAATACCACAATTTAATGTGTGTGTTCTATTTTATGCTGGACCCCCACACTCTATTTTTTCAATTCACACAACATTAGATCAAAGTATATTTATTTGGTGTTTAATCTTTCAATTTTTCATCCAACATCACATCAATGTTCCAACATAAATTATTAAAAGTAAGACAATTATGTGGTCCGTAAGGCCTAACTTAACAGACAATATCGATATTGTTAAATTTGACACCTTTATTTGGACTCAATGTCGATATTGTTAAGGTTGAAATTTAAATTTTGGGCATGTGATGTGAAGTAGTACCTGAATATCAACGGGGTACTTAGAGACACTGAGTGAGAGAGCAGCATCAAACATATCATATGGTCGACATTCAAAAACATCAGTTAACCGTTGCTCCCATCTGTCCAAGGCTGCTGGTGTAATGTGTGAAGAATTTGGGCCATCTACTAGTTCATCAGTTCTTCTACACCAAACTGCAATGCACAATGAAATTGTCAATTCCAAAAATAAAAAAATGGACTTAATAGTTATTAGAATGTTAGTTTTATTTTTTGTTGATGATATCATAATTTGGAAAGCATTACTTTTCTCGCCCTATGCCTTTCCTTGCGCGTCCTATTTTTTTCAAAATTATCTTCGGAGCATTCCGAATTATGTAATCCGAAATGATGTTTTCTTTTGTTAAAGGGTGAAAAAATGAGCAATGGATTTTTCCGGATTTTGTAATCCGGAAACTTAAAAAAATAGGGCGTGTTACATGATGTTTTCGGATTACATAATTCGGAAACCCCCTAAACACCCTTTTTCAAGGTAAAACAGTTCGGATTATATAATCCGAACTGTATCATCACAAATTCTAAACATATTTGTAATATGTATAGTCATTTTAGGAACAATATTAATCTTCCTAACTCTCATCCTTCTGTTTTGGGTCATTGTTACTTGTTCTTAGTCCAAAATTGGGTTTTCGAACTACTTGATCAGATTGCTCCGAAATTTCCCCAGAAAATCAGAAAAAATTCAAGGACCATGACTCCCTTAGAAGGAACTTCTTGTGGGACTCTGCCCCTCAAAATCCAAAATTCCATCGTTTAGACCAATTTTTCATATTCTCATAAAAATCCGAAAAAATTTGTATTAGTTTTATTTGATTTTTAGAATTTTTTGGTGCTATTTTTATGATTTTATTTGATAGGTTTTTAGCATTTTTTACTTAGTTTTTTTGTTGTTTTTAAAAGCAAAACTCAAAACTACTGAAATATAAGAGAATCTGATGGCTGATTATACATAGAATTGTCCGGATTATAAAATCCAAAATAGTAAATATGAATCCGAATTTTAAAATCCGGAATGCATAAAGGCATTTTTAAAAATTTTAGAGTGGACGGAAGAATGCAATAGGGTGAAAAAATAATATTCTAATTTGGAATGTTAATCTAATCTACATACCATAGATTGCCCATATAGCTTTCCGGCGTTCTTGTGTCATCAATTGTGTACCTAAATTGTAAAATTGAAAGATGAGTCAAATCAACAATAAATATAGTACTTATCATTAGACAATTCTAAACCCAAATCCGTCCAATTCGAAAGATGAGTCAAATCAACAATAAATATATGAACCTAACTATCGATGGAATGTTTTTGATCATTTTCATGTATTTTTAAGAAACAATGAATGTGAGAAAAGTAATCGTCGTGATATTACTAACTTCTTTTTTCAATCCAACTCACTGCGGCTCTTTTGTTTGTTACGTTTTTTGTGTGAAAAAAAACGGTTTTTTAACAAAAAAAATATTTTTTAAATATTTATATGTTTGTTAAAAATATATAAAAATGAGAATTGAAAAAAAAAATCTAAAAATTTCTTTAAATGAGAAGCTCTTTTGAGTATATTTTTTAAAAATTAATTAGTGCAATATTAATTTTTAAAACAACATGTAAATAGAAACAATTTCTTTTGTAAAATAAAACAGAAATGAGATAATGATTCTTCATTCTTGCCTATGTGTGGATGATTCAGCCCACAATGAAACTTACCAAAAATGGATTAAATTCAATTCAATTGAATATTGTGGCATAGAGAAATGAGAATAAAAGAAAAATACCTAGGTAAAAAGTCTTGGCATACTCAGCACAAACTTCACCACACCGATCATAAGCAGAATTCAATAAATCTCCATTGCTAAAATCACCTTCAATTGTTTTCTCAAAATCAAATTCTATATTTGCACCCCTCTTCTCTTCTCTCACCAAACCTGCTTGCTTCAAAACTACTTCATACACCCTCTCCTCTGAACTTCTTGAAGGTTCTGCTACCACTGCACCCCCACTTCCAAACCTTACCTTAGAACACAGTCTTACACTCCTTTCTCTTCTTCCAATTCTAGATATACCCACAAATGATTTTGCATCACAATTCACCCTAACAACAACACTAGACATCTCTAGGAAATTGTTCTTGAAATGAAGAATTTTTTTAGTGGACACTATAAAAAAGAGAGGGAGAAAAGAATGAGTTAGGAAACTTTGAAAAGTCTTTTTCAGAAGCTGCACTTTTTTTTTAATCTCGATGGTTCTCAAAGATATATAGAAAAAAAATATGTGATTGTAAGGCTTTTATGCGTTCATCATTTTTTTTTTATATAAGCTTTTATTTTATGTGTTCAATTGTAGCATATACGTGTGAAAATGTATGGACAGTGGTGTTGTAATCTTAAACTTGATCAACTTGTTTGTTTTTATGTCTCAATTTCGGGTATTTTTATTATTTTTTTATTTTACATTGACTCGGAAAAAAGGGTTACCTTGCATCTGCATGTGGTCCAATATTTTCCTATTGAAAAGATGTGGTCATGCTTGGATGGCTTCAATTGATGTCATTTTGTTATATGCATTAATTGCATGGCCTACTTATGTTTAGATTCAGAGTCGTAAACTTTTACTATGTAATGTTTATATTCATCATCACACGATGAAATGTTGGACTCATATTCCCTTTGGTCACACTACAAGATGCCTTGACGTTAAACTTCTATAAATTTTTGAACCCTAATTTGAAATGAGTTGTATAATATTTAACGGATTATTAAAATCATAGTTGTGACTATGGTTTTTATTTTGATTTTTTAGATTTCTTTCACATAAAGTAATTATCATATTTGAAGCGTGTCCAACAATAAATATGAGTATCTCTCCTAATCAATATTATTTGATTATAACTCACATGACAAATTAATATTTGATTTGTATTTCTAAAATAAAATTTCTTTTTTAAGTTCTTTAAAGAATTCTCCTATGACAGTACTTATTAACATTCTTATACATCATTGGCAATCCATTATATTATATTCTACACAAAGCAAACCAAAGTAATTAACTTGTGAAATAATAAGCTACCATGACGTATAGTTTCTACTCCCTCCGTCCTAAATTATATGTCGCTTTGGAAAAAAAATTTGTCCCAAATTATATGTCGCTTTACAATACCAATGAAATATTAATGTTATTTTTCCTATTATATCCTTAACTATTAATTACTCTCCCTTCTTTCAATTATTTCATTTATCTTTTCCATACCATTTATTAAGGATAATTTTGTAAAACAACTCATAATTTCTCTTCCCCACACAATATTAATTACATTTCTTAATATGTTTGAAATGGCCAAAACGCCATACAATTTGGACGGAGGGAGTAAAAGAAAACTTCTAATTGTGGAAAGAGCAGCTAGCTAGTTAGAAATGTTGGAAAAGTCGTTGCAGAATGAATGACGTGTAAAACTTCGGCTAGAATGTGGTAGAACTGCATTTATGAAACATGGAATTGAACGTAGTTTAAATTTTTTAATATCCGTGTTATTAGGGTTTCCATGATTGTGTCATAAATTTCATTTTCACATCCTCGATCTTTAGAATTCAGAAGTCCTAGTTCAACTGGTAAAATGCCGAAATTGTTAGGCTGGATGCCATGACCGGGGTTCGAACCCCGGTACCTCCACTTGTGTGTGAGTTTATAATGGCTTTGCCATTTCGTCTATCTACCAAAAAAAAAAAAAAAAAAAGAATTCAAACAGAAAAAACATTGTTGTTCTATATTTATCTATATGAAGGGGTGTGATTTTTAAACAAACTATCGGAGTAGAAGTTCAGTTGTGTCATTTGTGCGCATTTTCTCCAAATTCATGGTTGACTAACTCAACTAATAAATGTTAAAAGTTATGAAGGGGATGCAAACAGAAAGAGTGAATAAATATTAATCTAACAATTCACTATTAATATTCATCATTAAAAATAAATATTGATTCTAAGATGGATGACTTTCTGAGAAGTCTTTGTGTTGCACCTCTTTCACTTTTTTTCCTGACCAAAAAAAATAAAAATAAATCTTGATTTGTAAAAACCTAAGCTCTTTTATCCTAAAAGACATTTTTGAACCATTCGATTTGAACACATGTGGGCAACTAGGTGATCAAGGAAAGGCCACGATTCCAATTTCTAGTTAATGGCTGTTGTTATTATTATTATTATTTTGAAAGAAGCTAATGACTGTTATTGTTATTGCTATTTCCCCCCTCGTATTTATTTATACACGTCGTAAACTCAATTTTACGAATCAATTTTATGTACAAAAGTCAAATCCCTTCAACAAAAACAAATGTACAAAAGTTTAAAATTGACTTAAAAACACATAAGGACTACCCATTAGCCACACCCATGCGTAGGTTAGATAGTTTAACTAATTTAAACTGGGCTTAATTGCACTTTTGAACCCCTATCTTTTTAAAAGTTGCGGTTATGGACCCCTAACTAATTTAAATACAAAACAGCCCCCTATGTTTTGATTCTTTGGCAGTTTTGGACCCCCAGTCTATTGTTGACTCGGTCAACGCTGACGTGACACCCTAAGTGAGGTGCCACATGTCAATTTTTTATTTTTTTTTGCCTTTGGGGTCCAAAACTGCCAAAGAATCAAAACATAGGGGGCTGTTTTGTATTTAAATTAGTTAGGAATCCATAACCGCAACTTTTGGAAAGATAGGGGTCCAAAAGTGTAATTAAGCCTTTAAACTAATGATTAATAAGTTAGATGTTCATGATTTAAGTTTTGACAAAGAGTAAAACTTTATTTTGGTGGTGTCCAAGAATAATAAAATTTAAAAAACATTTTGAATTACTTTTAAAAAAAAATTGTAAAAACATTTTTACTTTGAAAAAAATAAATTATTTTTTTACGTTAAATTTATTTACATTATATATCTAAGTTAGTGAATGAAAAAATTCTCAAAATATCATTTTTAACAATATAAATGAAAAATCATATTTTTTTAATCTATAAAAAAAACGAGTCCTAAAATACCAGTAGTAAATATTTAATTTGAAAATTCTAAAACGATTGTAAATGTTATTTTAAATGATTTTTTTTTGTTCTCGTGAGCTTAGCTCAGTTAGCAGGGACAATGCATAAAAATATGCAAGGTCGGGGTTCAAACTCCGGCCACCATAAAAAAAATGATAATTTTTTTCTCCTTCTTCAATTTTTAGAAAAAATAGCTAGTTGACCATTATTAATATCATTCTAAATCCTTCCGATCAATTCAATTCAAAACCATTAATAAGATTCCTTAGAGAAATTATATTTTTAAAAAAATGTAATTATTTCTTAAAAATAATAATAATTAGTAACCAAAAAAAATAAAAATTATAGCAATATAATAATATATTTAGTATACTAGTAATTATGAAATCCTCTTAAATATACTAATAATTGCAAAAATTTCATTAATTTTATTTTATTTTGAGAAATAATTATTAATTAAATTGAAATATATAGGTTAAGAAGGTTTTGATTTTTAATTATCTTTTTCAATTCCTTACTTTATATTTAAAAGAAAAAAGTCTTAAAAAATGAGTTAAAGGAAAATTTACAAATTTAAAATAAAAAGTAAGTAATTTTTTTTTAAAGAAGTAATTTTTATTATGAGTCAAGCTAATATAATATTGACCATTTAAAAATGTTCCAAATGTGGAATCTTACTATCTTTTACAAAAAAAAGAATTTTATAATAATAGAAAATAGAGATTAGATATAATATTTTATTAAAATTTACTAAAACTAGTAAGATTCACCTTTGAACCGTGTCAATACTAGACGTCCTCTTATAGAATTATTTAAAATTAAGGTAATTATATTAGTTTGGATTTTTTTTTTTTTTGAATGATAGTTTAAATGTTAAATAAGGTAGAATAAAATATATTTTCACATATATTTGATTTAAACTATTATAAAAAAATATTTAGGAATAAGCTTTAATTTCTTCATTACACAATAACATTTCTGGACTTGCACTTTTGCTAATTTTTATTTCATAATTAACATATTTATGTATAATTTTGAGAATGTTTGTTCATTATATTTTAGGTTAAAAGGTTTTCTATAAAAATAAAAATGTTGTTATGTTAATTATGAGGGTCTAGCAATCACCTTTTTTTAATTTTTTAAAGGAAAAAAATCACTTTTTTAAAATTAACAAAAAAAGAAAGTAAAAGAAGTCACTTTTTAACAGATAGAATTACACCAATTTAATTTCAAATAATTATTAAAGTTTAACTTATAAGTATTTTTTTTTTGACAAATTTATATTTATTCCATCCTTAAAAAAAATATGTAAGGATATTATTATGAAAATACTATATATGTATATTACCCTAGTAATAGATTTTATTAAAATCCATTTGAGAGCGAAAATTACCTTTTAAATTCATCAGCTTGATTTTATTTTAATTTTTTTTTTTTTTTTACAAATAAACGATATTTATTCATTCAAATTGATAGGGTATATCGATACAGTACATATTTAAAATCACTAAAAACAAAAAGGATGAATATAAAAATAAACTCACATCATCATGTTAACAGCATAAAACGGCATGGTACATATGCCTACAAATATAATTATATTCAAGCTACCGAAATACTCATGTTTTCGAATCTGCAACACTAACAAAGTAAAAGTCATTGATTGAATTTGCACTTTTTTTTTTTACAAAAATAAACGATATTCATTCATTCAAATTGATAGAGTACATCGATACAATATGAATCCAAATTCGCTAGCTAAAAACGAAAAGGATGAATTTGTGAACAAACTCACATCATCCATGTTAATAGCATAAAACGGCAAAGTACATATGCCTACAAATATGACTAACATGATTATATTCAAGTCTCCGGAATACTCATGTCTCTGGATCTGCAACGTTGACGACGCCAAAGTCATTCATTGATCGGATCTGCACTTTCTCAAAGCTAATCTTTCAACCCGAATCAAATAAACATCGTACTAAGAGTGGAAATAAAAAACACACCGTCCAAAGACGGGAAATCAAAACAATCAGAGTCGTTCAACGAAATCACAAAAACAAACAAAAGAAAACAGAAATATGTGAAATCACTTATTCAATTACGATAGAAGGAAAACAACTCGGAGGGATGATTTTGGGTCAAAATTGACCTTAAATCACCCATCTGAGAAGATGAAGAATAAAGGGGTGACGGCTAGGGTTTGAGAAGGAGAGAAGAGGGAGAGGAAGAAAGGGGAGAATCAGTATGGTTTGAATTTGCACTTGATTAAAGCTAATCTTTCAACCTGAATCAAATAAGCATTGTACTAAGACGGAAAATAAAAAAAATTCACCGAACAAAAACTGGAAAGCAAAATAAACAAAGTCGTATTCTAGCCAAAGAAATCACTTTTTAACGGATAGAATTATACCATTTTAATTTCGAACAATAATTAAAGTTAGCATATAAGTTTTTTTCACAAGCTTATAAGTTATTTATACCATCCTTAAAAAATTTATTTATGTAAGGATATTATTAAAAAAATACTACATATTTATATTACTCCAATAACAGATTTTATAGAACTCATTAGAGAGCAAAAATTACCTTTTAAATTCATCAGCTTGTTTTTTTATTTTTAAAATAGACAAATAAACGATATTCATTCAATTAAATTAATTAAGTACATCGATATAATACATATTCAAAGTCGCTAAGAAAAACGATGAATCTGCGAGCAAACTCACAACATCAATTTTAATAGCATAAAACGGTCGAGTACATATGCCTACAAATATGACTATATTCAAGCCACCGAAATACTAATGTTTTCGAATCTGCAAAGTTAACGACGCAAAAGTCATTTATTGAATTTGCATTTGATCAAAGATAATAATCTTTCAACCTGAATATAATAAACACAGTACAAAGACGGAAAATAAAAAATACACCGCACAAAGACAGGAAATCAAAATAAACAAAGTCGTATTACTCGCAAATTGTGTTGTCGCTATACAAATCCATATATTATTTTTATTTTTAATTTGATAAAGAAATCCATAAATTATTAATGCACCTATTTTGAAACAAAATATTTTTTGTTTAAAACTACCCAGAAACTTTTGTTTTCATTAAAATTATGTTTGCTTGAAAGTATGTATATTTTTATAAAACTCGGTAGTGACACAATGATTGATTAATTCAAGAGGTTTAATTTTACCGTCTATTTATGAGAACACCTTTAAAACAAAGCTATGTATAAAGTAACACACCGAAAGAAAAATATATTTTTAAATAAAAGTAAGTCGCTAGTATTTCGATTGTAATCATAAAGTAATTCATTCTATTACATGGTGGACAAAACAAAACAAAAAACATACAGCAATGAGAGTCATCTCTAATGAGAGTTGTAACACATAAATTTTATTATGAGGTAGAAAAAGTGACGATTCAATAAACCAAAAGTACATAGGATTTGCATAATTTATAAGTGAAGCGAGAGATCCAAACGCTCATCATTATTTTGATTTGCATCAGCAGCTTCAGGCACTGGGCTTGTAGGATCTGTATCCTTGAAAAGAAGTAGCTCTTTCTTTTCAGTTTGTATTGTTTCAAAACAGTTATTAGGAGGAGTCATTGGCCTTCTCTGGCTCGTTGATGTCTCATGAGCTGAATCCAAATTATCATTACCAGAAGAGAGAAACATGCTCATATCCTCAGTGTTAATAGGACAAAATGGAGGAGTTGTAATTGGTATCGAGCCATAATTCACATGAAATCTATTCATATCAACATCTGCATGAGGATTGAAGTCATTACGGTTAATAGGACAAAATGGAGGAGGAGTTGATCTATTCCTAGCTTCGTTGTCTCGAATGTCGAACACACGATGACTCGTTGATGTATCACGAGTTGAATCCCAGTTAGCATTGCCAGAAGAAAGAAGCACGTTCAAATCATTATTGTTAATAGGACAAAATGGAGTAGGAGTTGAACTTGGAATAGAGCCATCATTCACACTGTGAAATCTATTCGTATGACCAGTTGGACGAAGGTTGGAATCATTTGATAAAAAATAATTATTCCTACGATTTGAACCCTCTCCATATGGAAGATATCGAGAGTTCCTTTGATTCTGAATAATCGGTCTCGAATGATTTCGAGACCAATTTGCAAAACCTTGGGAACCAACAGTATTGGATGTGGAATTTCGAGCTAAGTTTGGATGATATGAAGAAAGAAGAGTAGTGTTGGTTGAGCTCATATGTTGTTGTGGGCTACTTGTTAGACCTGAGCCTAAGGGTAGCTCTCGACCATATCGAGTTGCTGTTATGAATGATGTAGTATCATTGGCAGAAAAGGAAAAATTCCTCATTGACATAGTTCCAACATCAGCAGTGTTATTCCTCTGGTACCTCTCTGCATTTGACATGTGAAACAAATATTAACTTAAAGTTATAATATATTAGAGAGCCTCAACGTTCTTTAATCTACTTTCATGTAGCGGTTTCGTTCTTTACCTTTACTTTTTCATGTCATTTTTCGTGTTTTGATCGATTTGCTATGAACTTTCGAAATTCAAATCTATGATTTTTTTTAATATGAGCTTTTGGTGTTTAAATCTATTGTTCTTCACTCACGTGTTCACATATATTGTACATTTGATGTTTGAAAATTCATATACAAACAAACCCAAATGACGTGCAAAAATTAAATGAAGACACAAATTTATGGTGGATTACTATCACTAAAACAAATTTTTATTTTTAAGATATGAAGTTTAAAAAAAAGACATTAGTAATAAGATTGATACCTTGATTGAAATTGTTGACACCCATGAGATGATTTTGGGGTCTTTGGAGCATGATTTGTGGTGTTGTGAGGTAACCATTTGTTGATTGATGGTTACTGTGAGTTTGACCGTCATGCTGAATAGGATGAGTAAAACCATTTGTTGATTGATTGTTGACATCCATTAGATGATGGTTTTGGGGTCTTTGCATCATGGTTTGTGGTATTGTGATGTAACCATTTGTTGATTGATGGTTATTAGGAGTTTGACTATCAGGCTGAACATGAGGGCTAGAGCCATTGTTTTGGGTTAATTCTCTACGCAAAGCCCAAAAATTATTCACCATGACTATGAAAAATAATACTCTAAAGTAAGCTCAAGAAAATTCAGAAGAGACTAGTCGGCTATATGATAAAAATTTCATAGTCCTGAACTCTTTGTTTATATTTAAAAAAAATGATATAAGTATAAAAGGAAGGTAATATAAAAATGACTAGATACACGTAACGAGAGTTGGTCAAACCCGTGGTATTAAAAAAGTTAGTTTAATAATTACGCATACAATCACTATATAAAAAAAATTATATATATATCAGTCAAATCATATTTTACCATTTTGCAATGTCATAATATTGTTTGAACAAAACAGTGTATAACTTAGGCACATTGTGTAATGTTTTTTTTTTTTATCAAAATTTTACTTTGAATTAACTTTGACGCTATTAATATCGTGTGTCACACGAGATCCGTAGAACAACTGACTTCTGATGCATCAGTGGCAAAATAGTCGATTATTTATATGACATAAGCTCGAAAAGTTATACATGAATATAGACCTACCTCTACTCGCGATCTCTCGAGTGATAGCATCGAGAGACAAATGATAATATCATTATAACAAAGGAGAATATTTCTTTGGTAAGGGTGATGGTAGGGGGAATAATGGGTTGCACAAGGTGGAGGTGAGGGAGAAAAAAGAGAGTTATTTGGTGAGGGTGAGGTGAAAAAAAAATTATTATGAGGGAGGGAAAAGAATAACAACATTGAGACTGGCAAGGGATGTTGGTGTATGCCCTAGAGGTCAATAGTTTATGTTAAATTTACGTTATGTATCATGAATTTTTTTTATTAAATAATATATGACACTCTTTATTATATTTGTTATAATGTTAATAAAGTCCCTGGAATAGATAGTTCATATAATGGTATATTAAGTGTGACTTAATCATGAGATTACATTACCTTAAAGAACGATATTCTTAAATGTATCCGTACTCAAACTTTAATATGAATTGGGATAATAATAAAGCGTCAAGACTATTATGTATGTAGACTGATGACCACATCTCATAGGTCATGAGTGTCCTAGATGGGATTTGTCGCTCCTCATAACAGGAGATATATCTTTAGGCTTGATGAAATATGACTGTAAAGTTGCATGGTCATGCCGAACTAAGTCAATATGAGATATTAGACTTATTCGTTATTCATTATATTTCGGGATCAAGAAATATAAATATTGTTCAATACAAGGGGGACAATATCTATGCCTTGTGATCAATATAAATACGAGGACAAAAGAGTAATTGTACAAATGAATATTATCATGGAAAAGGTTTCGTCAGATCACTTGACATTCTTGTCACACTGGTAGCAATGATGTGTTGCTAGATACCGCTCATTGTTTATAATATTAAATATAATATTATTGCCAACGTGACTAGAACCTATGGGGTCACACACAATGAATAGTCAAAAGAGAAATATAAGTATGACTTATATGATGGGTGCGTTTAGTAAATAACAAAATTAGTTAGCAAAAGACTAAACTCGTTATTGGGCTTATGGAAGCCCAATACTGAAATCTGACTTGCATAGCACACTTGGAGTTCTATAAATAGAACCCTTGTGCTGAAGTCAGAGTTACACGTTTTTTAGAAACCCTAACAATATGAAACTGTTGATTGCTTAGCTAGCACCGAGACCTGGAGAAGCACCGTTTGTGTGGACTTGCTAGAGGCTCTGCTGCTTGCTTAGCTGTGATCAAGATTCCAGACTGCACACTTCGAGGTAACAATCGATCACGGATTCGTGACAACTTTGTGATGATCAAAGGAAAGAAAAACAAAAATTTTATTCCGTTGTTTATTCTGTAATTCGATTTTCCTTCAAGAGAAGGTATATGTTATCTTTTAAAGTTGCTTTGACGGATAGGCAGTAGGCGTGTAATGGGGTGGTACAAACGCTGGCTGATTGTGATATAATACGTAGTTACAACAACAAATTATAGATGCGAGATTTACCGACATTTAGATTGTGTCTACGAGTTGAACAAAAGTCTTTGGTTTATCTCTTTCTTCGAGGAATTTAGTGTTTTGTATCCAACGTTGTCAAATCAAGAAAAATGAATTTGGTTTCGGTTATTTGGGGTTCCTTTACACGCATGGACGATATTGTTGGTCATTACCTTTTAATTATTCCCTTAATTTAATGATGTATTGTGTGATTGCATGACCTAAATCATCTAATATATGTCTATTTAGGATTATAGGAATTGATTAAGTTTTAGTTGTTAGGTAGTTATTTGGAACTAATAATGATTGTTATTGTTGATTTTGTCAAACAAGTTGAGCAATTGTTGTGAAGCTGTAAAAAGATGCAGTGATGGAGTGTGAGAAGGACGGCATGGTGAAGGAGGGAGGGAGAACAAGATCCAGTTAGTGGAGGGATATTTTAGCCATTCTAAAGGTGTAAGATTGGAGGGTGGGAAATTGGTTTGATGAGAGACTGGTAAGGGTGGTTGGTGATGGGACCAAGATTTTATTCTGGTTAGATTAGTGGTTATAGGATATGTGTTGCAAGACAAGTTTAGATCCAAATACAATATGATACATCCATAAAATATGCAAATGAAAATATCCAAATACAATATAATATACAAATCATCGAAATGAAAATATCCAAACATAACGTAATATGCTACTAGGTCGCACAAACACTTCCAACCCTCCTTCAGGGCCGTTCCTAGAGTTTTGCAGGCCTTATGCATAATATGAAAAAGGGCCCTTACATAATACATCATAAGTGTTTTTTAGCTCATTCTTGTGTTTTTTTAGCTCTTCATTTCGTTTTTTACAACCAAATAAATGTTTTTTAAACATCTGAAAATAAATTAAATATTCTATATACACCAAAACAAAATAAAATATCTTAGAAGTAGAGAAAAATAGCACATGCGAAGTAAACTGAAATTTTAGCACCCCATTTTCAACTAAAATAAAATTTGCTTTGTTATGAAAATTATTCGATAATAAATAGCGTCGATATTTTTAATATCAGTGAAGCACATTATTAGGAACAAAGGGCCCAAAAAAATATCACCAATTTCTTCGATAATATATTTTCGAGCATATTATTAAGAACAATCAATGTTTTTTATAGGAGGGTGTATATAGAAATTTTGTGCTGCATGGGATATATATAGCAAATCTCACTAAAGGGCCAAAAAAATAAACAGATTTCAGCCCATTTTTATATCATGTCAAAGTTTGCGCCTTTTCAGAGAATTTTGCTATATATACCCCAAAATCCAAATATTTTTACATACACCCCCTCCTTAAAAAAAATTTGGGCCCCCTACCGGCAAAGGCCCTAGGCCGTCGCACTTGCGGCCTATGCCCTAGGGCCGGCCCTGCCCTCCTCCATTATTACATGAAGGTGTTGGATTAAGCCCTAATAGCCAATCTATGTTGACTGAGTTTAGCTTTGTATCATAATATTGATATAGATATATATTGTGAATATATAATAACAAGCCATTTCTTTAATGATTTTGTTTTGTTTCAAAATGGTTAA
Source organism: Medicago truncatula (assembly GCF_003473485.1). Lineage (NCBI taxonomy): Eukaryota > Viridiplantae > Streptophyta > Magnoliopsida > Fabales > Fabaceae > Medicago > Medicago truncatula. Next base: position 40,721,644 of record NC_053046.1, read on the forward strand.
GTCCTTAGAATAGTTGGTTCGTTTAATGGAACATTAAGTATAACTTAATTGTGAGACCTCATTAATGCTTTGTTTGGTAGGCAAGAAATAGGCGTGAAAGAGAAAGGGAAGAGAGAAAAAGCAAAGAAACATATGATTTCTTCAGTTTGGAGCACCGAAGAAATACGGCAGAGAAATTAAACAGTGTGGGTCCCAGCAACATTTTGTTTCTCTCCACTTGTGGGAAGAAAGAGGAGAGAGTCCACTGTTTCCAATATTGCCCATCTCTCTCCTTGGATATACTACTACCGTACTACACATCTATATCAATATATCATCAAGTTGATTTTTTTTTTTTTTGGGTCTAGGATTATTTAATGAACAAATTAAATTATAAAAATACTATTAAATCAATGAATTTATTTGATAATCAATTGTCATAGTTTAAACTAATTGAATTAATTCCTACAAGTTAATTAAAGTTAAAAAAAAGTTAGTAATAATTACTTTAATGACATGTTTTTAAAATTCAAGGTTATTTTTGTACTTTTATGAACAATCAACCATTCTCTCTCTTTCATTTCTATCATCTTTCTCTTCTACCAAACAATACACTAAATCTACTCAATTTCTCTTTTATTTCTCTCTTTTCACATTCTCCCTCACCAATTTCTATCTTCACAATTTCTCTTTAGAACCAAACACAGTGTAAATGTAAGGACACTATTCTTAAAATATCCATAGTTAAGCTTTATTGTGAAGTGGGATATCATTAAAGCATGAAGACTATTATGTGGGTAGACTGATGGTCATATTTCACAGATCATGGATAAAGAGTTATCAAGTCTTCACATAGATATAAATATTAGGAGTAATATTTATATTGGATTGACCCACCATGAAAATACTACATAGTAAAAGTTATGAAAAGTGTCATAAAATATTCTCATAGTGATAGTGGTATATTCAGTCGAGTGCTTTATCACCATTCAAATGTTGTTTGGAATAGGATGATTATAAAGTTGGTTGGTAGGTACTCCACGAATCATGTTGAGGGACATGAGTGACCTAGATGGAATTTTCCCCTCCTACATAACAAGAGAAATGTCTACAAACCCAATAATAAATTGGACAAGGGTGACATATGTTATGCCTTGTGTTCAATATAGACATGAGTGCAAAATGATAATTATACACATGATCATTTTCACATAAATGTTTCGTCAGATCACATGATATTCTCGTCACTTGGGTAGCGGTGTTGTGTTGCTAGATACCGCTAACTATTTATAATATTAAATATGTGATTTAATATTATTGCCAATGTTATTGGATTCTACAGGGGTCACACACAAAGGACATATAAGTGAGAGAAATAAATAAGTAAGATTTATTTATAAAATAATAAGTAGGACTTATTAATAATTAAATAATTAAGTATGATTTATTATTTAATTTATGAAAGTAGAGAATTGCGGTCTACCGTAAGGTATAATGTGTTTAAGTTATATATAGTGCACCGTAAGGTACAATATATACTTAAGTGTTTGGCTTTATGAGGATACAAGTGGTTCTATAAATAGAACCCTTGTGTTGAAACAAGTTATGAGTTGAAAATGCTTAACTAAATTCTAAAAAGTTAGAAACCCTAGTCGTCGCTCTCTAAATCTGTTTGTGTGGACTGAGTAGAGACATCGCTACGTTGCTTTGCTTGTGATCAGAAACTATTCTGCTACAAAGGTTCTGCACTTCAAGGGATAAACTCAGGAATCCTTAAAGTGTTTAAGTATGTGCTTATGATTTGTGATTAATTATTTAATCAAGATCCGTTTCATGAGATTTGTTCCATTAAGCGGATTAAAATTTTCGATAAACCCCTCTTGAAATCCCTTCAGAAGGCTCCTTAAGCCTCTCTATAGATATGTTGCACAACATCAGAGAATTCTCAAGTCTTCAGAGTTGGAGCAGATATGATTGGAAGCGTGAGAATGGATGCAGAAGCATGCAATCCAAAAGATACTAGACCATGCGAGGTATGCATTTGATCCATCAAGAGTAAAGGCATATGTCTTCAAACGAGCATGTGTTGTAGTGCAGATGATAATGGTAGAAAAATATATGAGCGTTGCTATATATCACGACGACAATTTCACAAATGCTTCAAAAAAGCCTTGTCAACGTAAGATATTCTCTTTGGCACAATACATGAGCGGTTGAAAAAATACTTGTTTTCAACGTTTTACCCTTTGTCAGCCTATTCGTGTTTTTTCAAGAAATAATGTTTTGCGACATTAAGCATTTTCCAAAATATATCCTAATGATGATAAATTCTCCTTGAGATGGGTGAAGCAGAAACAACAAGGAAAAACTACTAATAAAAATAATTTTTTTTCTTCTAAGAGAGAAGAAGAAGGATGAAATCGGAAGACTTGGTGATTCAACCTTTTGATCATCTTCCACAAATAAAAATAACATTTACAAATGGATGGATTGGATTGGATGGATATGAATTTGGATCCTAATATATGAATAAAAACAATCCATTTATCCATTAAACTTCAATAAATGTTTTTCAAAAAAGTCCATTCAATCCAATATGTTAAGTATAAAATCCATATGATCCATCCATTATTAGATTATTAATAGATGAATGTCCATCCAATCTATATTTTAAAGTGTATTAATTTTTTTCTCCATAAACTAATTTAATAACCCACTACACATTAATTTAATGGGAACTTCTATGGTACACTCACAATTTTGAGTGTACCGTTATTCTTGTTTCATAAAATATATAAATTAAAGATCACTTTAATAAAATAAAAATGTATTTGTCAATATTTATATTTTAGAAAACATCATTTCATAAGAAAAACCATCATTTCATTGTTTATAAGGATCATATTACAAAATTTACATTTTATCATAAAAAATAATCAATATTCATTGTTATGAGTAATAAAAATTCTTAAAAATTAAATTTTATTTCGTCGAAACTTTTGGTATATAAAATTTAATTATCTTAGTTGTCAATGATAGAAAATAATTATTTTTCTTCAAAAAAACAACTCATTTATTATTAATTTTATGATTTGGTGTATCGATACATCCAAATTTATTGGGTGTACAATAGAATTTGCCTAATTTAATAACCTACTGTATTTTTTTAAGAGGGGTGGGGGGTAGTAACCTAGTGTATTATTAATTTGAAACATGTCCAAACATATTTTATGTAGCAAGACCAAATAATAATTTTTCTGTTTAGCCCGGTGATTTTTTTTAGGAAAGGCCAATGAATTAAATAATTCAGAAATATTTCATAATATTAATTAAATAATAAAAAACGTGATGGGGTGGCTCAATTCCAAAAACAAATGTGATGGGGTGGCTGCTGTGGTCAATGGCCGCCACTAACCACGACGGACCCTGGCGGATACACGACAGTTCTCCGATCAATTTTCTAGTAACCCATGGCAGCGTTCCGATGATGATGGGATTTTCTCTTCAATGATTTGCAAGCATTTGTACTCTACATGCATGCATGTTTATGCTTTCTTCTGTTGATCATGCTCCAAGGCTATGTGATTGATATTTTCTGAATTTTAAGTCTAGCTCGTGAAAGAAATTTCATATGATACAAATTTACCCATTTTATTGTCGGCCACCACACCATTCATTGCGAATAAGGCTAGTTGAAGCATTATCACCATTCTTATGCTACCAATGTTGAATTAAGTTTCTAAAATTTAGAAAAAAACTATTAGTCAAATTATCATTTAGGACTTTTAATCTTTATGGAATTTTTTTGACAAAGCTCGAGATTCATGTACAATTTTCAGGTTCTTTTTGTTGTTTAGCACACCTGTTTTTGATGTAATTTGTATATATTAGCTTTGGCATCCAAGCACACTTGTGTTTAGATTAGTGTATATATACACACTTGGATATATTAGCTTTTCATTGCCAATAATAAATTTTTTTTCTTTAAAAATGAAAAACAAGAAGACTTAAATAAAGATGGGATGAAAAAAAAATAAAACACATAAAGACATATGTAATATCTTTTTGCATATCAAAATTAGAGCCATCCTTATGATCTTATTAAGAAAGAATAATACTAGGTATTAGCAACTCGCACTTTGACGTATACTCATCACGAATTTTTTTGGTTAGTCAAAACTTATATGAGTAGATCCTTGATGTTTATCGAGATTTGTGTGAATTTTAACCATTAAAAATATGTTAACGTGTATTAAATAGTGTGATCCTAGTTAATATATTATTGCTAAATTTTAATCAGAACTCTCAAAAGAGTTACCTTGAGAGTTATAAAGTTGACTTGATGACAAATGTGAAAAAGTTAAGAAGTTAGGGGTGGCTCTGTGGGTGGACGGCAGCCCATAGCACCATTTTTACAGGGGCATCAAAATTATTATTTTTACGTAGTAGTTAGTACTATATGAATATATATTTTTTAAAGCGTGTTTATTGATTATATTGAAAATATGTTTTTAAAGAACTTTGATTATGAATAAACTTTTACAATAAAAAATGCAAGAAGAAAGACATTCATATAATTAAAAGGGCACAATTTTATTAATTCGCATAGGGCACCAAAAATATTAAGACCGACCCCGTAAGGAGTGAAGTAATAAGAGAGATCTCGAATTTGATTCACACCTACAAATTAACAATTAATATATTAATATTTATCTATTTTAAAAAGGAAAAAAAGTTATCTAACTTAATAATTTGGATATATGTATTATTTATATATTTTATAAATCATATATCGTAGAGGGTGAAGATCATAAGATTGAGATTTAATCATTCTTAACCATGTATGATAAACCAATTAAGAAAAGTCTTTATGTGTGTGTATATATTCACCGGAAAAGAAAACAATAAACACTTTACAACATTAACGAGGAATATTACATTATCATTCATCTTAAATTCAAATCAAATTACTAGCAAGTTGCAAATTGTTGATAATTACTATGTGTTGAACCCATGAGGATGTAGGAAGAATACGTTTAACAAACAAACAAACTTAGTAACACACTTTAATTAAGGAGGTAATCCCAAGAGACTGGTCTAAAGAAATGAGGGGCTTGGACCTCCATGAAGTGCAAGTGTCCCTTAGGAAGGTGCATGTAGAGCAACCAATCACCATTCCTTTTAGGGCTTGGCATTGGCATAACATAGCCAGCACTACCTCCCCAAGGAAAATGATAAGATCCAAACACAGGCTTCCCCCATCCAAAATCAACCTTCGACTCTGGAAACCTCTGCCCTGAAGATACCACAAATGTTGGTCCTTCTTCTCCACCAGTGCTGCCACAATAAATCCTAGCCAATCCAGGAACTGGTCGATGCTCTTCCACCCAATCAATTAGACCCAAGAAATGCTCCTCTGTCACTGCTGCCTCCAAAAACTCATGAACTCGATCAGCCACCCAACATAGCGGATTATCAACCAGCTCTTCTGCTAATCTACCACCATAGGGAATCGAAAGCACATTCCCAAAATATGAATTCATAAGCTCTTCTTTGTTTTTGTCACCGTTGCTTAGCCTCTTTCTTCCGTCAACCACAAGCCCCATTTTTGCAACAATATTTTCATTATTGATTGAAGCCGCTTCGGCAACCATTTTCCACAAGAAAGCAGAAAAGGACTCGAGTTTTGAGCGTTTGGAACTACCACCATTATTGTTTGAGTTGGCAAGTGACTGCATGTTGTTGAGTTCTTTGCTTGTTACATAATATATGCGACTTATTATTGGGTCAGTTTTTTGATCAGATTCAAGTTGAGGTGGTGGAGGCATATCAGAGATGGGGACATACATGTCATAAAGTGAAGGATGTATGGAAGGTGGGCGTCGTGGGGTCATAAGTGACCGTCTAAAACAAGGTTGCATTGTTGGGATCAAAGACTTGTTATTGTTGGGTCGAGCTATCTCGGCCCATGATACAAGGAACATGTTTGCAGAATATGCGTCCGCTATACGATGGTCAAAAGTGCAAGCCACTACTAATCCACCACATTTCATCCATGTTGTCTGCATAGTAACAATGACGATTAAAACACTTATAATCTATACTATATACAAAGCGGTCCCAAACCTACACCACTAGACCAACCAAGTCGTTAAAAATTAAAATTTAATAAAATCTATTGTTTGTAATTTATCCACATCGGTGCAATAAAAAGATAAGACTGACGGGTAATGAATGTCCGTCTAAACGCTGGTACTAATTATGATAATGATCAGGGCCATCCCTGGGGAGGTGCAAACAGCTCTACTGAGCTGGGCCTCCCCAAATTTTGGGGCCCAATTTTTTTTATATATATATATATAATGCACTGAAATTATAATATATATACAGATAACATTGTAATCTTAACAAAATTGAAGGCGCGCCCCAGTGATAAATTTTGGAGATATTGAACTTATGTACTCCGATTCAATTCCTGTGGGTGTTGATTTTTGTGTTTTTATCATTTATTTATTTTTCCAGCATTATAGGGTCTTTTTTTGCCTAATTTTGATGGGTTTGAGGTTTATATATCCTAAATACTATCTCCTCTTATTACAATAAGCTCTAACAACAAACATTATAATTATTTTTTAAAAATATAAAATAAAAAACATTATAATTTTTTTTGCTCTTTTAAAAAAATTGTATTTTTATTTTGACTAGGGGCCTATTTTTATTTGAGAGCCGAGCCTCCATTTTTATTGGGACGGCCCTGATAATGATTATTATAACAATACATGCTTATAGTAATTCTTTGCCAATTGGAATATTCCCTTGAGAACAAAATGTTTTGTTAATAAAATAAATCTTTTTTCACCTGAGCAGCAAGCACACCATGTTTCTTCTTTGGAACAAGCTTCCCTTCAACAGTTTCATCTGGATTATACAAATTGAGAGATTGTAACTCAACATCAGCAAAAGCTTCAACAAAATCCACTCCACGATTGTTGCAAAGTAACTCAGGTTCACCCATGGAGTTAGTCATCACTTCACCAGCAAAGGCATAATAAGAAACAAGAGCCTCAGTTAAAGAATTTTTCAAACATCCCACAATGCTATGGTGGGTGGCAGTAGTAATTATAGGATTTTTGTAACAGAAGAACACACCAACATCAACTGGGGGAAGAATTAAATCAAGGTTTGATAGTGGAAGCCAGTGCTCTTGCATTGGCAGAGCAGCAGCCACTATTTCTTTGTTGGTAACTTTCACGGTGAATTCTCCTTTTCCAATACACATTTTGGGGACTAGATTAGGAGAATGTTTCACCTCTAGTTTAGTGAATAAGGTAGAAGGGTGACATTGCATGTATTTATAGAATAATAATGTAAAGCAAAGTGAATTCTGTAGGTGGTATTTTTCCTTTTTATTTTACTATTCTTTATCAAAGTCAATCGTGATAACATGTGAAAACAATTAAATACGAGATATTTTATTTTGAGCTTGTACGGAGTACGGTACGCAAATAAATTGAATGGTTTTGGTGTTTTTTCTAAACAATAAGTGAATATAGTTGTTTGGCTTTTATTTTATTTTTTACCTATCAGATTCTAGAGGAAGGGGTTCTAGGAGTCTGGAGTTCGGCCGACAGATAAATAAACTTATGTTATCTTAAACGATTCATCATTTGTTGAAGTTCGTCATTCTCTTTAGGGCTCAAATTTTTAAATTTTTTACAATATTTAATGTTTTTTTATAGAGATATGCATATAGTTTCAATATTCTAAGACGCTGTCTCCGGTGAGAGAGTGTCACTAATCTCTTATTATGAGCAAGTATTTTATACCGTCGGATACAGAACAGTGTATTATATTATTATATAGACTGTTTAACATTAAATTATTTTCTTCATTATCTCAGCTCTTAAAACCACACTTATGAGGAGCTTAACCTTTTTTCCTCAATACTCAAAGCATTGCATCCAATTTTTCCATGAAATAGTGGATCATAACTAGTAATAATCCTTATCAATCATCATTGTAGCTTTATTTTACGGTGCCAGTGGTTAAATCTCTCATGCAACCAGCACGATACTTGCTACGAAAATGTGTTTAATTTCATGCATATTAGTGTGATCTATTCTATTTATCTATGAATTTTGCACATTAGCCTGACTATTAACAATGACCGGTTATGCTAACAGAAAATAACTTGGGTACTACATTAGCAACTCAAATCAATATGCTAATTAGACACTTCTTTAACCATTTTTCTTTGATTTCATGTAACAAAAAATCTAATTAGCCCTCTTATATTAAAAAATATATTAACCCTAACGCATTCAATCTTTTTTGAGACAAGAGGAAATGATCAAGTAAAGTAATAATCATTATTTTGACTGTGTTGATCACCTTTTACCTATCACATGCTATTGAGCTGGATCGTACTCTACCGTGGTCCAGTTTTATTGTTTTGGTTTTGTTGGTAAAAAGCCAAAAGAACATCCAAAAAGGACAGCACCAAATAAAAAAGTGAAAAGGAGAATTATATCTTTCACACAGGCAGACTAAAAGTTTACATTGAAATCCTAGCTAACTATACTAAGAAGCATTTGAGGCTTGAACACAAGCTCCAAATAGTCTTAAATGGTGAAACTAAACTCTTCCTCTTATATTTCTCTATCTAAATAAAGACTTATATGGTACATTGATTTGTTTTTTTAAAATGATTTACATCTATTTATATACAAGTCTGTAAAGTGCATATTCGCCTAGCATAATACGTTTGCCCAGCGAATACGAGGTTTCTTCATATGGAGGAAAAATACTTCATCCAAATGGTCACTAAAACTGTCTTGATTCGATAGGAAATTGTTGCTCACCTAGCGAATATGCTTGCATCTCCCTAAAACTTCTCTGGAGTCCTTCATTTTGACACCTCACTCGAGCTCGTCCGACAAATCTTCAAATCTTATAAAATCATTTCACTTGAAATCAATTTTTATCAAATTCAGCTTGCTTTACATTATTTTATAAATACATGCATTTTAAAATAACTTTAAAAAATAATACAAAGTTACGTTTCAGAAGAAAAAAAACATAAAATTCGCAAAGTACAAGGTTTGAATCCCAAGGCAAGTATATGACTAATTGAGTTGGCAAACATGTACAATGAATTTTCCATATTATATATTTATAAGGAAATTGATTTTTTTAGGCTTTATTTTGACCTAAAATTTTGAGGTCTAAAGTTTTAGTTTAGAACGTTTGATCCTTGGATCAGTCTTCAAATTTATAAATACCCTTTTTATTATATGATCCATCTGTTTTTTAGAAATTAATTTTTATCTTCTTTCATGTAAAATCATTTACACTATCAAACAATAACACATCATTATTTGTATGAATTTTGAAATAGATATGATTAAAATCAAATATTCTAATGAAGTAAGACCTAAATTTTTTATTGTAGTCTAACCATGGTTTTGGTGGGGGTGAATACTTCATGTACTTTATTAAAGTTCGTGTTTAAATATCTCTTGTACTTATTTTCATAATTAATAAAAAAAATTGCTGCTAAAAAAACTAACTTGTTTATTTTTTCAAATGTTTGTCGTCGTTTGTAATGCTTTATTGTTCTTGCTATAGGTCTTTCATGGCAAGCTTTGTTTGGGTGCATGATGTGTGATATATATGGCATAAACTCTTATAGTACGACACAATTCAAATATAAGGAGAAGATGATCAAACTCAATTCATAGTACTAGACAGTAGTAGTAGGACCGGTAGCGAAGTCTCTTTATATTGTTAGGGCTTAAATGCTTTTTTGGTCCCTTAAATATTTATTTGGTATCGCTTTGGTCCTTTAACTAAAAAAAAGATTGTTTTAGCACTTTAATTTAATTTTCGTTACATTTTTTGGTCCCTTCCGCTAGGTTTCTGTTAGGTTTAATAAAAAACGTTAAGTGTGGTACACGTGTCGTTTTGACATTGGCTCTGGAAACATTAAGGGACCAAAGTGATACCAAATAAATACTTAAGGGACGAAAAGAGAATTTAAGCTTTTTTTATCATCTTCTTCATCTTCATCAAAACCTTCATCATATTCATCAATTAAATCCAGAAAAAAAAGGAAATAATCGAAAAAAACTAAAAAAAAAAATATCCACTGATTCATCTTGCAGGACATTGATTCATCTTCAACCCAAATCCATAACCCCTATTTTATTTAACCATGCCCAAATTCATCTTGCAGGACATTGATTCATTTTCGAGTTCAATAACTCATCATCAACAGTCATCGTCGCCGTTTATGGGAGGATCTACTATCCAATGTCGTTTTTCTAAATTGAAGGTTTTGGTGAGAGAGAAAAATGGAAATGGTTTTAGGAAACTATGAAGAATAAGATTGAAGAAATGATGGATTTTGGGTTCTAAATTGGTAAAGATTAATGAAATATTTTTTTTTCCTGGGTTGGTGTGTTGTTGATGATGAAGATCATGAAGAAGAGGATCAAAGGAGAAGGAAGAAGAGGAATAGTACAAACCCTAACGTTTTTTTGATTTTTTTTAACAGAAGAGACCAAAACAGGTAACAGAGATGAAGATAAAGTACTCAAACAATCTTTTTTTTAGTTAAGGGACCAAAACGATACAAAATAAATACTTAAGGGACCAAAAGAGCATTTAAGCCTATTGTTAGTTGCTAAAGTTAGAAACCTCGTAGTTGTGAATATGTCAAATACTTCGGAGTGCATGAGGATATATGTCACAACCACTTGAGGGTGGTCCTGGTGGTCCACACACACACACACACACACATATATATATATATATATATATATATAGTTTTTATTAAGATGTGTTTTAGCAAAGATATAATTAAAAAGTTGTTAAATACATCTTAAGGTGAATGTTGATAAACACACCATCAAAAAAATAAGTGGTGTATGTTAGCAACTTCTATAGCCATTTGCTAGGATACACCCACTTATTTTTTAGAAGGTGTGTTTTAGCAAGTTATAACTAAAAAGTAGTTAAATATACCTTAAGATGTAGCTTGCTAAAACACTCCTACATAAAAACTAGGAGGTGTGTTCTAACAAACTCTATATATATATATATATATATATATATCCTATCACTTTTAAATAACATCCCTTATTACGGAAATAGATCTTCTTACATGTAATTTTCACATCAAAGAGTAAAATGTAATTTCCTATCATTCATCAGAAAAGAGAAGCACACCAAAAATTTAAATAAAGTGGGTTTTGAATGGTTATATATCGCGCTTTAATATTTCATGTGTAAATTATACACATGAGAAAATCCATTCCTTATCAGTGTTATCACTACTAATTTGAGTATACTTTTAAGACTAATAATATTTGAAAAACAAAAAATTAACAACTTTTACGACAACATTTTTTTCCATTCTTCTTTTGAGTTAAAAGTAATAGAGAGCGAATAAGAATACAATAAGAGTATAAGAGAGTTTTCAAAAATTGTCAACTTTTAACTGTTCAAATATCATTACTCTATTTTTTAAATAAAAATATGTAACCAACACCTAATTTTCCCAACATCAGCTAGCTACATCTAATTAAGCACATACAAAACTATGATTAATCGCATTATAAACTGTGAAATTATAGTTAATCGCGTAATTGAAATATTAACAATTTTCGATGTAAATATAGAAATAACTACATATATAACATGATTAATTAATCCCTAAAAAACATGATTAACTAAGGCTTTGTTTGATAGTTTGAAGGGGATGGGAAGGGAGGACTTTGGAGGTGGAAAATATAGAGGGAAATTGACAAATCTTCACATTTTTCTGAAAGAGTATGTTTATAGAAAATGATAAACTAATGAATATGATTCAAATATTTTTAATCTTAAGAATATTATAACAGATTAAATTTGAAAAATTCATATAAAAATCCTCCAAAACCATTTTCTAATACAATTTTTTTTAGTTACCTCAAATAAGGAGGGTTTTGTATTATGAAGCAAAATTAATCCCTCAAAATTCCCTCCCCTCCCAATCTCCTCTATTTCTTCAACTTGCTCCTTCCTTTTTTTTCAAACACCCCCCTCCAAACTCGCAAACAAAATCTAAATGTTTCCCTTTCAACAAGAGAAAAAAGTCCTCTAAAAAAACAAGATGAAAAAGTAAATAAATAAACGTTACACGTGTAGAAAAAGGCTAAATTACTCAGGGGTCTTTTAAGTTTCATATTTGTAACATATTAGTTCTTTAAATTATTTTTGTCTCATATGAATCCGTTAAGTTTACAAACGTGTGTAGAGTTACCCATCTGCTTTGCTTAAAAACCCTTTTGATTTGCTTAAAAACACAAATTGCTCAAAGGTAACTCGATTTGAACCACTAATATGTGTTTTCTTCAATTTGCAACCGAATTTGAACCATTGACGCACTTGAAAGCCATTGATTTGAGAAATTTAAGCTCTGGTATGAATAAAAATTGAGTTTAGAATTTGAAATTTGGGGGAAAATGGTTTGAAAGAATGATGAAAATGAAGTTAGACACGTCAGATACACAAAACACTATGTTTTGAACTCCACTATGCCATGTCACACACTTAACAACCAATGTTTGTAATGTCACTTTAATAGAAGGGTAACTTTGCACATGTTTGTAAATTTAAAGGACTGATATGAAACAAAAATAACTTAAATGTAAATCTATTACAATCGTAAAATTTAAATGATCCATGATGTAATTTAGCCTAAAAAATAAATTATGTGTGAAAGCGTTACTGGGTCAAACTATGTGAATTTATGCTTATTTTTGGAGTTGCGCCAAACTTTTTTTTTTTCTAACCAAATTTAATTAGGTCATTTAGATGAGATTAGCTATGTCACTGCCAATTTTTTTTTGTTGCTATTTATCAATGTTTGGGTTATATACTTGTATTAGATAATATCACATGACATTGATAATTCAAGTGTGACATGTAGCAATATAATTTTTTTAAATATAAAATACGTTGAAAAATAAAAATAGTTAAGTTGACTTATATATCATAATTAAATTGGTCAATATCAACCATTCCTTTCTTGATGACACACAAGTGGAGCTTATCAATGCTTTCATTCCAAACATTATAATGTAAGTGCCTAAATTCCTAAACTATCTCTAATATTGTACTACATCTTTATCCCCTGACACTACATATATTAACTAGTACTAGTCTTTCTGACCTTGGTGTAATATATCGCTAGGTATACCTACTTTTTTACAATGTTAATTTAATAAATTTTTGTGTAACTTCTTTAATTTTCGAGTATTAAAATGAATAACAAAATGGGAAACCTCCAAAAGATGATGTTCCGGGTGGGGGTAGTTGTATACCGAGTTTGTCATTGAATTGGCAAGTGGGTCATTAAAGCTTACAAATTTTAAATTGTTTTTGCATTTCTGAACAATTCCAACACAAGTTCTTAATCAATGAAGTCGTAAAATCTCTCATTAAACTATACACATTTGGATTTGGTATACAGTCGTTAAAGCATGTATATTAGTAATTTGACGTAGAATGGTATTGGTCACACTCACACTTACCTACAGTATTTTATTTATAAACAAAGAAAGCTTAGCATTCATAAAAGTTAGTCAACGATACAAAGGGAAGACCACGGTCAAATTCTTTTCACCCCAATTTCTCACGCACACTAGGAATTACCCATGTGTTTTTGCTGTTTAGGGTTTTAGAACTTGAACTTATCTTGTATTACCTTTAGAACCCCTCCTTTGCAAAAACAAAAAATAAAAAATCTTTTTCTTTTAACAAAATTACATACTTTGATTTACCAAAAAAAAATTAGGTACTTCAAATTTTATAACCTAGAGCATATATTTTTTTTCAGTTGAGATTATAAAATCTGAACTATCTTCAAGTATATGTTTCTCAAAATCAAACATCTTCTTCACCATCAAATTTCTCTTCTTAACTCCAAATCCCTTTAAAAACGCCTTATTTGAAACAACTATTTAAAACATACAATTATTTAAAGCAAACACCTGATTTAAAAACTAAAAGTGAGGATCTTTTCAGATTTTTTTTTTTTGCGAAACAATTATTTAAAAACAAACAATATTTTCTTTTATTGCAAACAAAATTATATATATTTTCTTTTAAGTTACGATCTTTTTTATGGTTAAAAACGAATTATGCTACACTTGCTTTTGACTATCATTTTAGGTGGCTTGATCATCTAATGTGTTTCACTTCTGTTTAGTGTTCAACTTGTTTTTAGGTTTTTGTTTCAATTGTGTTTTCTTCAGATTTTGATTTATACTACTGCAAATTTATAATAAAAAAAAATATTATTTTGAAGTTTTGTTGGATACCAGTATTTCATAGGAAGAATTAATTCAAAATTGAATTTATTTTAAAATAATTAAATATAAAAAAATGACATGATATATTACATGATAGTTAACACACCAAACAGAATTTCAGAATACTATAGTATTCACCTAACACAAAATCATGCATGCTCAACCTTGTTTCAATTATGTTCATCAAAGAAATCTAATGAGTTCAAAGGTGATGACAAGAAATCTAATGAAAGTCAATATTTCAACCAAAAAGTGGAGAACATCGACAAACTATAGCAATATGATAAGTATAGAAACAAATTCAAGTTTTTAAGAACAAATTCAAGTTTCTAAGAACATTAAGTATGTCTTTCATATCTTTAATTTCTTTGACATTTCAATTCAATCTTTCTTTTTATTTACTCTTATTCACAATTTTAATTCCAAGTCTTTTTATTTTTCACATTTTATTTCAAGTCATGCAAATTCAAGCACTTTAAGTTACGTACTATTTTCCTCCTGCATGATTGGAGTGCATAATCCACACACAAGACATATAGAGAGGGTGAAGATCGGATTTTTGATAAATATTTTACAACCTTAGCAAGGAACATTACATTATCATTCATCTTAAATTCAAAGCAAATTAATAGCATAATGCAAATTTATTATAGTTACTATATGATGAACCCATGTGGATGTAGGAATAATACAATAAACAAACAAATGAATTTAGTAGCACAAACTTTAATTGATGAGGTAATCCCAAGAGATTGGTCTAAAGAAATGGGGAGCTTGAGCCTCCATGAAGTGCAAGTGTCCCTTAGGAAGGTGCATGTAGAGCAACCAATCACCATTCCTTTTAGGGCTTGGCATTGGCATAACATAGCCAGCACTACCTCCCCAAGGAAAATGATAAGATCCAAACACAGGCTTCCCCCATCCAAAATCAACCTTCGACTCTGGAAACCTCTGCCCTGAAGATACAACAAATGTTGGTCCTTCTTCTCCACCAGTGCTGCCACAATAAATCCTAGCCAATCCAGGAACTGGTCGATGCTCTTCCACCCAATCAATTAGACCCAAGAAATGCTCCTCTGTCACTGCTGCCTCCAAAAACTCATGAACTCGATCAGCCACCCAACATAGCGGATTATCAACCAGCTCTTCTGCTAATCTACCACCATAGGGAATCGAAAGCACATTCCCAAAATATGAATTCATAAGCTCTTCTTTGTTTTTGTCACCGTTGCTTAGCCTCTTTCTTCCGTCAACCACAAGCCCCATTTTTGCAACAATATTTTCATTATTGATTGAAGCCGCTTCGGCAACCATTTTCCACAAGAAAGCAGAAAAGGACTCGAGTTTTGAGCGCTTGGAACTACCACCATTATTGTTTGAGTTGGCTAGTGACTGCATGTTGTTGAGTTCTTTGCTTGTTACATAGTATATGCGACTTATTATTGGGTCGGTTTTAATATCAGATTCAGGTTCTGGTGGTGGAGGTAGATCAGAGATGGGGACATACATGTCATAAATTGAAGGATGGATGGAAGGTGGGCGTCGTGGGGTCAGAAGTGACCGTCGAAAACAAGGTTGCGTTGTTGGGATCAAAGACTTGTTATCATTGGGCCGAGCTATCTCGGCCCATGATACAAGGAACATGTTTGCAGAATAGGCATCAGCTATACGATGGTCAAAAGTGCAAGCCACTACTAAACCACCACATTTCATCCAAGTTGCCTGCATAGTAACAATGATAATTAAAACACTATAAATAATACTAATAAATTTGTAGACATGTTGCATTGATTTTTAAATGAATAATATTTTACCTGAACAGCAAGCACACCATGTTTCTTCTTTGGAACAAGTTTCCCTTCAACAGTTTCATCTGGATTATACAAATTGAGAGATTGTAACTCAACATCAGCAAAAGCTTCAACAAAATCCACTCCACGATTGTTGCAAAGTAACTCAGGTTCACCCATGGAGTTAGTCATCACTTCACCAGCAAAGGCATAATAAGAAACAAGAGCCTCAGTTAAAGAATTTTTCAAACATCCCACAATGCTATGGTGGGTGGCAGTAGTAATTATAGGATTTTTGTAACAGAAGAACACACCAACATCAACTGGGGGAAGAATTAAATCAAGGTTTGATAGTGGAAGCCAGTGCTCTTGCATTGGCAGAGCAGCAGCCACTATTTCTTTGTTGGTAACTTTCACGGTGAATTCTCCTTTTCCAATACACATTTTGGGGACTAGATTAGGAGAATGTTTCACTACTAGTAGTTGAGTATTTGCCTTGTTTGGTGAATAAGGTAGAAGGGTGCATGCATGTATTTATAGAATAACGTAGAGCAAGGTGAATTTGGTAGGTAGGAGCATTTATTTTACTATTCAGAATCAAAGTCAATCTTGGTAGCATGTGAAAAGAATTATATATGGGATATTTTGTTTGGAGCTTGTAGGGTAGTCAAATAAATTATGAACAATTTGGTGTGTTTTTTTTTCTTACAAAAAAACAATGGCATAATACGAGTTATTAGTCAACTCTTGGGATTTAAGAAATTTTATTTCACTGTTCATAAGAATTATGGTAATTTTAGTAGTGAACAAATATAATCATATGCTAATTTTCTATATCTATTTTGGAGACATTGTTGTTAGCACATTCACTCTTATTAGTAATTAATAAAATCAAAGTCTGAAATTATTTTTAATATTGTAATTTTGCTGAAATTTTGAAGTTTTGACAAGATTTAATTTTCCGTATTTAAAAAAATAAGATGTCATTTTTAATATACTATAGGGATATTGTATATTATATGCAGGGATCAGAGTTCGAATCATGGACACTCTACTTCTTCACAATTTAATTATGTGAGCTATAGTCACTAGACTACTTGACAAAAAAAAAAAAATATGGCAACATATAAGTCAAGAGCAACTAGTTACATTTACCATGACCGCTTGGAGGTTTATGGAAGAAACACAATCTAAAATTATGGGAGGACAAACATGAATCAGTTGATAATATGATACAACGTGCTTTTGGAATGCTTCACACATGGCAGCAAGCACGTCGAATCGGTATGAGTACAAATACTATTAGCCAGGCCGATCGGAATATCATATGGCAACCTACATCGCTAGGATATGTCAAATGCAACATAGATGTGGCAATCTCTACATATTTTCAAAAAGTAGGTATGGGTGCTTGCCTTAGGAATGCAACGAGACATTTTTTGGGAGCTATAACAGATGTTTGCAATGTTGTTATGATAACTTCAGAGGTAGAATGTTGGGGGTTTGAAAAGGACACTTGAATGGCTTGATACGTTGGAACACCACAACGTCATATTGGAAATGGATTGTAAATCGATCGTTGATGATGTCAATAAAAACAAGGATGATGTGATCTTGAAATATTGTAAATATCTCTTCTCACATCACAATAATTACAAAGTTATGTTTACGGGGCGTCAAGCAAATGGTAGCGCTCATGCTTTTGCACGAGCAGCTTAATCTTCCGCTTCTCGCATTGTTTTTGATTAATTCAATTCCACATTATATTGTTACTATTATCATTAATGAAATGCCTTTAATTTGATTGAGTCAAAAACAAAAACAAAACAAAAAACAAGAGAAGAGAGATCACTTTTTGTCTAGCTCTTTCTTCTTATCAAATCACCAACTATCATATCTATCATATTACTCACTTACTCTATCTCTTTCTCTCCAAAGATAGATATACATTCATATGAATGTCGATCAATCATTTTTTTTATTAATCTAAAGAACAAACTGTAGCGAAGCACTTTAGCATTTAAGTGTACAATATTATTTTTTTATTTTTTTATTATGTAACACATCCAAAAACATATTGTACTGGAGCCAAAATAGTTAATAATAAAATAAATTTTTCATCAATATTTTTTCTTGCATAAAATTCAATTCATGAAGCAAAATTTTCAATTTTTAGTTTCAAATTAGAATCAATTTTGGTGGCAAAATTAATTCTACATGTGAGCAAACAAACATGTAAAAAATAATTCTACAACTCTAGAATCATATTTGAGTCTTTCAAAAATTAAACCAAACATGGGCTAAGTTGTGAGATGGAGAGGCAAGAGTCACTCCTTGACTACCCCTTTATCCATGAATATAGGTGATTGTTTTAATATAGGAGCATATTTCTAATATTTTTCAAGGTTGATACAACACATACGTAGTGAGACATTTTAAAATAACTTCAAAAATAACACAAGCTTTCTGTTTCGGACCGGCATAAATCCCATTAAGAACGGCCCAACAAGCAAAGGCTTGCATCACTTGGAGAAAATCCTCGTGAAGGCGTATGTAAAGCCCTGCTCGGATTACCACACAGGAACACACCCATATCAAATTGTCGTCAAAGCCATCTCTAACGGCTTTCGTGACTCATGGTGTCACGTCGCAAAACAAAGGAGGCAATTATCAACTAGCTCGCCTATATAAGCGTGACTCAGCGTCACACTCAAGATATAATTAACTTTACCTATTTCGCACACAATCCACCTCTTACACATGTTGACTTGAGCGTTGTAGTACTAACGCACCAACATGCACCATTCTCCTTCAAGAAGGAAGTTGTTTTCCTCCACACCGGAGCACCATGCACCACCGCGACAACAACCATCCTTACTGGAGAACCACCACTACATGTCTCTAATCTTCACCGAACAAATCAGTTTAAAAAAAATATATTTGTTAAGTCCAAACTTTGAACTTAAAACAAGGAATATGAGACACTCATCTTGACTGATTGAGTTGAACAAACATATACAATTATTTTTTTATATTATATATTTATAACTAAATTGATTTTTTTAAGCTTTTAGCCTAAAGATTTGTATAAGTCCTATTTTGAAACAAATGGCCCTTGAATTTTCACATTGCTTATTTTGGAATTGAATTTCGCATATCTCTTTTTAACATATAATCTATCACATTTTTTTATTTTTTTAGAAATTAACTTTGATGCACTTTCATGTAAAATAATTTATATCGTCAAACAGTCACAAAATACTATTTATATGATTTTTAAGACAGATATCATGTATGGAAAATGTTTCATAGATACACCCTTTTATTCTCATAGATCCATGTACACCTCATGTATTAGGAAGAGAGAAGAGGAGATAAAAGAGAAAGTGTGATTGTATGGGGTCCATGTGATCACGTGTCAGATTTTTGTGTGGATGTTAAGAGGTGTATTACCACCTATGATTGTCCATAAGTAGGTAACAAACCAACTTGTTTTCCCTGAGAAGAAAAAAAAGAAAAACAAAGTTGTTTATTTTTTATTTTCCAAAAGTTTGCCGTCGTTTAGAAATATGCTATAGGTTTTTCGCGGAAAGCTATATTTGGGCACCAACTCGCATAAATAATATGACAATTCAAATATAAAAAGGAGAAGGTTGATAAATATGGCATCAACTTGCAAATATAATATAAGAAGGAGAAGATGATCAAACTCAATCCAAAATAATGGTGGTAGCTAAGTATATATTTTTATATTTTTAGTGCCTATAGACTATATATAGAAATCTCATATTTGTGAATATATGTCATACTTAGGGTTGCATGAGGATATACGGGATTACACAATGTTGTTGCTATCATCACGACCACTTAAGGGCGATCCAGTAGAATATAGATCCATCATCCATCCATCATCCCATCGCTAATTTGGGTATACTTTAAAAATCATTGGATTAAACTTGGTTAATAACATATAAAACTATGGTTCATTTAAGTGAGTATATGTTTTTTTTTTTTTTTTTACAAATATAAAAAATATTCATCCATTCAAATTAATAGAGTACATTGATATAATACAAATCCAAAGTCGCTAAAAACTAAAAGTATGAATTTGCAAACAAATTGACAACATTTATGTTAATAGCATAAAACAATATGCATACAAGTATGATTATATTCAAGTCTCCAAAATACTTATATTTCTAGATGTTAAACATTGGTTGGATCTACACTTGATCAAAATTAATCTTTTAACATGAATTAAATAAGTATCGTACTAAGACGGGAAATCAACAACGCATTACACAAAGACTATAACTCAAAATAAATAGATTCGTGTTAAAACAACAAAATCACAAAACAAACGAAAGAAGACTTTAATTATATGAAAATCAATTATTTAACTAAAAGAAAAAGAAAAACAATTGATCCAAAATCATCCCTCTTAAATAAATCAAGAAAAAGAAAAGTGGGGTCAGTTAAGATTTGTTCAAAGAGAAAAGAGAGAAGGAGAGAAAAAAATCATTGGACATTGGGTATATAATTAACTTAGATCACATAATTGAACTATCCATAATTTTGGTCGTGAATTAATATAAGGGAAATGTTAACGAGTGTCTTCGGAGCACTTCTTAAGCATTTTAAATAGTAAGTTTTTATTGAAAAGTCGTGTATCAAATGCATTGGAAATTGTAACAGTTGAATTTTTAAATGAATAATTACTAAATATGGAATACTTAAAGAGTGTCCGGGGGCACTCTTTAACAAGTCCCTTAATATAAACTATCAATTGGCATTAACCACATATTATAACGTGATTAACCAAATATGAAGGGTGTTGAGACTTGTATTTTTAGGAAAGGATGTTTACAACAACCAGCAACAACTTTGCAATACATGTTGGTGTACGTCAATGAAGTTAACCAAGAATATGGCTATATGTACTAAAGTATGAGTGATCGTTGTCTTTGATTTTTTTTCTTTTTGTGGTGATTGAGATTCGAATTACGGACCTCAAACTTTGCATATATTATACATTGTTTCTATTAATTAAGTTAAGTTTATAAAGACCGTTATTTAAGTCAACACCAGAGTTTTAAAAATAAATAAATTATAGCAATGTTTTCCCTCTGTATAACTAACCAAAATTCAGTAATATCATCTCCAAATGGTGAGAAATATGTATCATTACTCAATTTGTGCGTCATTTTTTTAGTTGGGCCATTTTTTTTTTCAAACCAAATGTAGTTATGCCATTTAGATTTGATTAGATTTAAATTTGCTATATATTAATCTTCAGTTAACATTGGAAATTCAATTTTGCACACGAAATTGGACTATGACTATTGACGGGAATGAAATGGATCCAGTCAAACTTATATTCTTTTTATAGAGAAGAGTTGGGTTATCAATCATCTCAAATACTGTACTACATTCTTCTTTTCTTTTTGATTAAGACTGCACTACATTCTTATCCATTTCAAGAGCTGAACTCTTCATATACTCCCTAGTCTTTCTGACCTTGGAGTCGCTAGGTATACCTACTTTTTTATAGTACTGTTTTTTAGGAGACCTTTTATTAAAAAAAAAATTAAAAGGAAGGAGACTTTTTATTAATGTTAATTTAATACTCATTTTTTGGTGTATACATCTTTAAATTTCGAGTATTAAAATGAATGACAAAATGGGAAACCTCGAAAATATTAGGTGGGGGTAGTTTAAACCGAGTTTTACATTGAATTGTCAATTGGGTCTTTATAGTTTACAGATTTTAAAGAGTCTTTGTATTTCTGAAAATTTTAAACAAGTTCTTAATCGTTGAATTGAAGTCGTTAACTCTAATTAAACTATACAAAAAAACTTGACTAAAAATGTACAAAATAAACTAATTAAATCAGCCGTATTATTTTTACCAAATCATATGGTTGAGATTAAGTAATGAATAAAATTTCTTTAAAAAATAGAAATAAATAAAATGTGTTTTAAATTAACAAAAGATTGATAAACTATTTATAAAAGATGTATATAAAAAATATTTCGTTAGATATTAAAACAAATAATATAATATAAAGTATAAACTTTATTTTTTTTAGGAGTATTAGAGTTTCATATTTTTTTATACTTTAAAGTATAAAAAATATTTCATGTAATTTCAGTAGTAAAATGCAAGCATTTATCTTTTTTTTTTTTTTTTTGAATGGGCAAAAATGCAAGCATTTATCTATTCGCTAGGTGCCATGACTTTGTAACATACTAGTGTAACGCCCCGTGCCAAGCACGGGATACATTTTATTTAAAATGTTTTAACAGGGTTTACACATAAATAAGTTTTTTAGATATTATTTGACTTTTTTAGTTTGATTTGATTCAGAATTTTGATATTATGTAGTACTTTTATCTTCATATTTAAAATTGAGACAGAATTGACGGGGACATGCCAACTCAGCTTAAAATAGTGAGAAAAAGTACAACTATGCTTAAAATACAAAAATACATAAATAATTACTATATTCTTAAAAATATATCTAATTAATAAGAGGTATGATTACCTCTCTTATAATCTACCATTATGGCTCTGCCCTCTCTTTAGAAATCTTCCGCCACCTCACCCCTTTTTCTCGATACCTTCATCACTTACGATGTACCAACATGCAACGATGGTGCGATGAGTGGCGTCGTCCCCCACACCACCCTTTTTCCGGTTCCCATAACAATTTGTGTCGTTGGTTTCCGATTCAACCAGTACCGCATCTGCTATGGGCCAGAAATGACTGTTAATTTGATGTTGATCATAGCAGTAAACTGTTAGTGCGTATGGATTTGTTAATTACCGTGTTGGCGGTTGAATCTACTCCACACTCTCAAGAATATGTATGTGTTTCGTATCCGATTAATCCTTGATTGGCATGAGACTGTGTGGACTTGAAAGAGTCGTTAATGCTTGTTGCCGTTGTTGCAGGGAGTTTATGGCACGTGATCCGATTTTGTGTTGAAGATCGATCAATTCGCCAAATTATAGACCCGCTTTGCCCTCACAAACGTCTATCGTTAATGATATTTGTTTGTTAAAATTAATTAGGGTTGAATCCACTTTGTTGATCTTTTTTTTTTTATGTATTACCCATTAGGTTGGATCTACTTGGATTGACTGGATCAGATTTTTTGTCTTCCCAAATTTCATATAATTTTTTTCTTTTTTTAATAATATATATAAGCAATTGACAATCGATTAAAGTAGGGTACCAACTTAATTGAGATTATTCTTTTTGCTCTTGTCTTATAAAAATATAATAAAAAATCTACCACTTTGAATAAAGCTATTACTTTTTTTATTTAATCACAATACTCTCTCGGATTTCAATTATAAAAAAAATATCTATGTTAAAAAATTTACTTATATGCAATTAGTTTTCTCAAATGTTTCCAAAAAAAAGATAAATTTATGAAAAGTACCATCTATTGAAACTTGTTTCATGAGCATAAAAAAATATTAAAATAAAACTTACATGAATTAAAATGTATATTAGGATAAATAACATTAAATAGAGTCAAAGTAAGTTATATATATTTTTTTTAATTTAAGATAATATAAGGTAGTTGTTTATTTTTTATATCTAAGATTGGAGAGTGTTCCTAAAAAAATATTGGAGAGAGTGAGTATTTCTCTCGGAAGCAAATTATCTCTAGTGAGAAAAATTTGAGAAAATAATTTTATTTAATCTTCTCTCTTCATTTTTTTTAATTAGAGATCAAGGGTCACAAATTAAAATAATCTAACCGAATTTCGTTATGTTTTAGTGTAGTTATGATTTCGAATTCATCATTTCCCCTTCTTTCCAAGCAAACACTTCATCCTTCTTAATGTTCCTAACCAAAATCCACAAACTAAAACCTCCATCAAACATGGGAAGAAAAAGGTAGGAGATCTATGTCAACCCACTCAATTTCATGCAAGTTCTTCAACTCCTCAATGGCGATCCTAAGAGTAAGGTTAAAAAATTCTTCTGGTATGCTAATGTGGGATAGATCAGGCAACTAAAAATAAAGGTAATTGTTTTACCATTTATTAGAAAATGTATTTACTAAAAGGATTGTGGAAAAAATCTCCTTCATCAAAATAAGCATACATTTTCCTTAGTTCTTTTTGTCTCCATAATTTAACGGTTGAATTTGATCTTAGTTGATTGAAATGAATTTTGTAACATCGTATTCCAATCTCTAAAGAAACAAATAAAATGGTTCAAGTAAATGAATAAATATGTACGTTTCAATGATATTAAATAATCAAGTTGATAGTTATAAATACATACCTAGGAACAACTTAACTTTTGCCAACAAAATTGTCAGATTCGACTTTTTAAATTTACCGAAAGATAGAAAAAAGAGTACGTACAAACTGATATCTCTTAAAAATTAATCCACAAATAATTAAAATAATAATTAAATATCATAATATATTATATATCAAAAATAAAAACAAATCGATTTCACCAATTCGAATTCAATTAAATGTTCTTGAAATGTATCTTTGCATTCTCCTTCAATATCCACCACAATTGGTTTAATTTCTTTCATTCTTCAAGGCTTACTCAAGTAAAAATTATTTTATTGAATCCTTAATATTTTATCGAT
Source organism: Medicago truncatula (assembly GCF_003473485.1). NCBI lineage: Eukaryota > Viridiplantae > Streptophyta > Magnoliopsida > Fabales > Fabaceae > Medicago > Medicago truncatula. The sequence goes on from NC_053046.1 coordinate 40,746,398, forward strand.
ATAGTTGTTGCTTGAGGGTTCGTATAATGCAGAATTTCAACTTATCTTTGTTACGTGAATAGTTTTGGAGGCTAACATGGATCAATGAGTTTGCATTTTAAAGTTTTAGCTTCTTAGAATAGGTTGGGTGAGTTCATGTGAAGAGTGGGGACAATTAGGCATATGTGTGGTAAAATTACTTCCATGGTGTTAAAATAGGGGCGGAGATGGGTATTAGAAATTGGTTTGATGACAACTTGATGATAGTGGACAGAATGGGAAAAATACTCATTTTTTTACAATGATTCGTGGTTGTAGAGTGGTCCTTTGTGTGATATATTTAGAAGAACTTTTGAGTTATATCAAAATAACTATATGCCATTTAAGGAGATACGTAGGTTAGGGTTGAATGCGGTGGAGACGATGCCATAGAATTTTTCTTGGAATGAGGTGCAGGGGATATATTGTTGTTATTTGTTGGACAACATTATTTTTAAGTTAGGCTAGCGTTTTTTATAAGTTTCTTTAAAGTTGATCATGGTGAAAGGTACCCTGACAAAGGGGTATATCATCTAGTTGCAAGTGGAGCATGATGAACCTATGACTCTAAAAAATCTCATTAGGAACAAAGTAGCTCCTCTAAATGTCTCTCTCTTTTCGTGGAGGCTCTTGAATATCTGAATTCTAATAAATGACAACTTAGCTTGATGGAGTAGTTAAAATATGGACTTATTTTTATGTTCTGGCAGATGTGAAAAAGAGGAGAATTATCTTTTTTATTTTTAGTGTGAATTCTTTAGTAGCATATGCCATAATACTCTAAAGTAGTTGAAATTATTGTGAGGGTACTCTTCATTTCAGTGGTTCTCAATTGTTCCAAAAAAAAATTCGTTTTAGTTTTTAGTTGATTTTGCTGACTTGCATTTGGATTATTTGGAAAGACAAAAATTCTTACTATTTGTCACAAGAACCAGTTTATGGTGTTGTTAGATAAATTTACATTTCTCGTTTACTGGATACAAAATGCTAAGAAATCATGTATGTATTTTGAGTTGAAATGTTGGTGGAATAATCTTTCTACTTGTCTTGGTTATTCTACCTCATGATTTGGTTCTTTTGTATCTATGCATCTTGAACTTTGTATTTTCCTTTATTAGGCACATCTTGTGCTTGAAGGGTTTTTAATATAATTGATTTGAGGTCTTCATACAAACAAAATCCATCCCAGTCAAGACACCAACTACATAAATATTTAATTTATTTCATGTTGTTAGAAAGGGATGAGGGTTTGAAATTAGTTTGATGATAAAAATATGATTCAAATTACATTTCATGTCCTAAGAGTCATTGAAAACATCATATGCAGTGTAAACGAATAGATGTTTGTAGGGACCAAAGAAGATTTATATATTTTGACTTTTGTGTTAATTGTAAAATTCAGTTTGTATTCGTTGTGTGATGGTCTATACGAACCAATATTGCAAGCAAAATCAAATGAGGAAACCGTGAACACCATTCCCTCTTAGTGCTGCTCCTTGAACTTTTAGATCAATATTCTTTGTATAAACTCACCTATTCGATCACCCTAGATAACAAAGATTAAAACACTATACTTTAAACACAAAAATACAAAAAATAAAAATAAAAAAATACAAAAAACAAAAACGGTATGAAAAAAGTACCTTTCGATCCATTAGAACCAACTCCTTAGAAAATGGTAGTTTTTTTATTTTTGTAGTCTTGAGACGAACAACCCTCACAAACAATGTCCACGATTATTTTCTTGGCGAAACATCAGAGATGAAATAGTGTTTCGTAGACATTTTTCTTTGCAATAGAAAAAATTACAGAAATTACTTAGAATAGATATCATAGAACCAAAGAACAGAAAAAGAAGAACTATATTTTGTGATTGTTGTGTACTCGACCCAAAAACGCTACTATTTATATAAAAAAATAGTACCATAACGGTTAATATCTAATAATTATTAATTTGACCGTTTTAAAATTAACATTATCAACGTATTTAATATTATAAAATGTGCATTAAACAATTAGATTATATTTCATGTAACCTACAAAAAATTAACTTCATAACATTTGAAATTTAATAATATCTTATTAATATTAAGTAATATAATTTTGTAACGAATAAAAATTAATTATATAACCTTAAAAATTAATTACTACAATTAAAATTTTAATTAGTAGGTTACTGTCATACTGTAACGGACCAAAATTCAAAATATAATTTATTCAAGTTATTTATTATAATTTTGTAACCTACCAAATTTTTAATGTATCATATAAATGTTAATTGAATAATAATTATATTAATAATCATTTGATTCTAACATACAAAATTTTAATGTAACATATAAATTTTAATCAAAACCATTATTATATTAATAATTATTTGATTGTAACCAACTATGTATTTTATGTACAATTTAATGATTAATAAAAAACGGTTTTTATTAATAATTATAATTATTAAGCTTGTATTAAAAATTAGGAGAAATTTTTGGAACAAATGCCACGTAGGATTATGATGATGTGGACATCTTTAGAGGAGAGGATTTTGGAATAGGCTATTTCTAAAAACTCTAAATTGTTAGTATAAAGATATTGTGCGATTCATCACTTTTAGCAAATCTTGTGCGGGTGAATCAATTTTCATTTGAGCATATATTCCATTTTAATTTGTTCAGAAAAAAATACAAGCATTTATCTCGATTTATTTTTTACGGACATTTATCTTGATTCGTAACTCCCTAAGATATTAAAATTAGCTTATATTTATTAAATATAAAGTATATTACATATAAATAAAAGGCCTAAATAAAACTTAGATAATTGTCCTTCAAAAAAACAAAACTTAGATAATTGTCCTTCAAAAAAACAAAACTTAGATAATTGTAAAAGAAACCTATATAAAGATAACTGTGTAGAAAACAAAGGACAAATATTAAAACGACAAAGTTATATAAAAATATAATAATATGCTTAACCTTTTAAAAAATGTATTTAACCTAATTATTAAAATAAATTATATATTTTAAATATTTTTATTAGATTCTTTCAAAAAAAAGTATTTTTTATTAGATTTACATTATTTTAAAATAAATCATTAGCCTTCATTTGTTTCCGCATCTAATAAGATAGACATGCATTTTTTTCCAGCAACCAGATATATTAGGCCTTTTTTGTCATGTGGTCATTGGTTAAACAACCAAAATATATACGTTTTTATAAAAAAAAAAAATTGTGTAATTATTACTTGATTATAATAAAAAAAAAAGTTTATATATTTTTAATGGCTATACGGTGGTTGAAATGTATTGTCTAGGGTGGAGGGAGAATGGTGATGCGTGGAAGTGGAGGCGAAGTTTAGTACTCCATCCATTTTAAAATGAGTGTCGTTTTAGCCCAAAAAATTTGTTTTAAAATGAATGTCACTTTCAGTTTCCAATGCAATAATAACTTTTTCTTTTCAATTGTACCCTTCAATTAATAATATGTTACACTACTTCCAAAGTATTATTTTCTCTTTAATGAAAAACAAATCAATAGTTGATTAGGATAATTTGGTAAAATTGTTATGACATTTGACTACTTTATTTCATTCCTTAATATGTGTGTAATTGGTTAAAGCGACACTCATTTTGAAATGGAGGGAGTAGTTAGGGACGAGGATAAGGTTAGGGAGTGTAGTGTGATTTTAGCTAATATTGTTTTACAACCTAATCTTTCTGACAGGTGGCTTTGGCAATTACATGTTTTCAAAAATTACAATATCTCAAGTGCTTACAACTATTTGATGTCATCAGACAACACTTCACCAACTGATATAACAATGTCTCAATTTGGAACAACGAGGTTCCTCTCAAAGTCAATTTATTTGTTTGGCGTCTTCTGCGTAATCGATTACCTACAACAAACAACTTAATTAGGAGACACGTCATTCAACCAAATATTCATATTTGTGTGGGTAGGTGTGGTATAATGGAGGATGTTAATCACTTATTTCTCTTATGCGATTTTTTAGGGAAAATTTGGTATGGCGTAACTAGCTGACCTGGTATCTTTACGGTTCTCCCTTCTCATTTATCAGATCATTTAATTCACTTTGGGACTTTAGGTGGCTTTCCAATGAGTATTCGCTTAGCTCTCAATCTCATTTGACTCTCTTGTGTGTGGGTGATCTAGAATGAAAGAATACTCGTGTTCTTCAACAAAAAGAGGATTCATTACGACAATTACTTGATAAAATTAAGCTGCAATCTTATTGGTGACTAAAAGCAAATTGTTCAAGAAAAATAGTCGGCCCTAATTTTTTAGTGAGAGAAACACCGTCTTCTCTTTAAGTTTTCTTCCTCTTTCACTCATCGAGGAGGGGTGATTTTAGGTCAATTTTTGACCTAGAATCACGCCTCTGCATCTTTTTCCCCCTTTCTTTCAATCTAAATAAGTGATTTTCACATACATCAAGTTTTTCTTTCGTGTTTTTTCGTGATCTCGTCGTCTTAGTGCGACGTTGTGTTGTTCGTTGTCTTGTGCGGCGTTGTTTGATTTCGCATTGAAAGATCAGCTTCAGACAATCACAAATTCAATCAATGATTTGGACGTCAACATTGCAGATCCAGAAACATGGGTATTCTGGTGATTTAGATTTCATCATATTATTTGTAGACATTTTGTCGTTGTATGTTATTACCTTGGGTGTTGTGAGTTTGTTCGTAGATTCACCATATACGTTTTTAGTGATATTGATCATGTTATTGTCTTTGATGTATTATATCAATTTGAATGAATGAATACCCTTTGTTTTTGTCAAAAAAATAAAAAGCAAATTGTTCAAATTTTTCTTTTTCTTATCATTTGTGGTGGATTAACTCATTATCTTGTTTGTGTATTCATTTGTAATGAGGTGGTTTTTTACCTTATTCTTAGTTTTTATTTTTTATTTTTATGATGTAAACTAATACTCTTTTTGCTAGTTTTTTTTTTTTTTTTTTGCACTTCTTGTGCTGAAATTTCCAGATTTTCAACAAAATATTCCATTTTAATATAAAAAACGTTTATATTAGTAAGATTAATTTGTATTTAGGTCTTGCTAACCATTGCCCTCAGGGCAATGATTAAGGAAGTCAAAAGTAGCATGTTTGCATTGGTTTCAACAATGTTTTGATTTTTAAAAAGTTAAATTTATCATTTTTCATCATTTTCCAATGCTATATTTATATTTTTATCCCATTATCCAATGCCCCAAGGGCAATGGTTATCATTCTCTTTTTTATTTATGGATTTCTTAACCATTTCTAGAGCATTAGTTAGCAAGACCATTATAGTGAACGTCCTGAGACACTGGTTAAAAACTTTAAATGATATGTTTATATGAAAATATATATATTCAATAAATTGAAATTTGAAGTGTTTGACTTTTCTAAAAGAATCATTTTTAAACTAGGGATTCTTAAATTATGTCCCAATACATTCTTATTTTTAAAGGTAGAAGAAACGTAGACTTACTTCTTAAAAAAAAGAATATAAAAAGTTAACAAGTAACTCTGAAACATACTTTTAAAACTATGAATGATAAGTATTTATAAAAATAAGTGTATTCAATACATTAGAAATTAAAATATTTAATTTTTTAAAAATACTATTTACTTATTTTAAAATGGTTAAAGAGTATCGAAAATACTCGTTAACACAAACTTACAAATGCCGTGATCAAACGCACAACCAAAGTGTAAGTCATTAAAGCATCATAGTGCTTTGACTTAGAGTGGTTAAACTCGCACTAACCTATTCTCTTCTCCAAAAAGAAAAAAGTACAAACGTTAATAAGGTAAGTTTAATCAATGATACAAGCGTAAAAAAGAGATAAAGTTTAGTCAACCATACATCTCTCCAGTCGGAAAAAAACACATACATTTGTCAACAAAAAAAGAACACCAAAGGTTAGTCAATGAATACAAAGGGAGACCACAGTCGTAAACCCACAAACCAAGTACCATAAAGCCTTTGCCAACAACCTATTGCCAAGTAGTAGAAACGTTTTGCACCCTGAAATAATTTTCTTGTCAAAGAGAAAAAAGTACTCAGCAATGATTTTCGGAGTATTTCAAATTATTTTTGGAGTAATACGCTAACATTTTGTACCTCGAAAATCATTTTGGATGTATACATTTTTTATGTGTTGATCTACACATCTAAACAAAAGGCATTTTTTTGCTTTGTCCAGTTGAAATACTCTTCGGTCTTCATTATTACAAGAGTTTCCTTTTTTTTTTTTAAAATGGTTCTACTTCTAAAAAAATCAAAAATTTTAAAATATATTTATTGTTTAAAAGAATTTTTTATCTTTCAAATAATGTCTGTCTTTTTTATATTAAGGGTATATTAAATATTTGACAAATTTTTATGTAAATATATTTGTAAAAACATTCAAAAAGTTAACAATTAATAATTATTTTGATTTTGATTTTTTTTTTATAATAAGGACTGGAGATGGGGTTAGGCATGACAATGCGGCAGGATGAGGACACGTTTTACCTTCCCCGATTTCTATCTACTTACTAGTTAATCTGTCCGTATCCAACAGGAACCTGTGAGGCACACAAAGTGCTTAATAATGATTAATCTCTATCGGAGGACCTGTGAGACGCACAAGGTGGATTCTTCCCTCACAACCATATTTTTCCATATGCATGAGTCATGAATCAAACCCTGACCACATGTTTAAGGAGCGCAAATCACTTACCTTTTAGATCAATGCATTGGTGGTAAATTGAATTATTTTTTTACTATGGAGTTCTGTTGGATGCCAATAATTTAAATTTTAAATTTATTTTGAAATAATTAAATATAAAATAATTATATGGCATTGGACTATGAGTACGCAAAATTTATTGTTTTTTAACCCAAAATCATGTTGTTTAACACAAACCCTGAATGCTTAGTCTTATTTCAATTATGTTCATCAAATCAACATTTAAAATATTGGATGACATGATAGATGTAGTACTGAACTAGGAGTATATTACTGTTATTGGAGTATTTTATCGGTTATTCGAAAGTACTGAACTAGAAGTATATAGTTTACCATAAACAATTAAGTTTATCCATCCCCGTGAGCTTAGTAGAAACATTGTATTTTATATGCAGGTGTTAGGACTTAAGTCCATGAGGAGAGTTCAATCCAAGAGACTAGTCCAATAGGTGGAAGAACCTCAAGGTTTAAGTACTACATCAAGCACTTTGATATCCAAAAGTTTTTACGTGGAAAACACACAAAAAATTGAAAATGTAAAAAATAATGGGCTTGAGCCCAATTAGAATATGTCAGGTGGCACACCCTTTAAAAAAGTATATCAAATAAAACATTTATAAAGTAACATTGGTAGGTGACACACTCTAATTGGCCAATGGTATATACCATTGATACTTTAATGATACACAAGTGGAATCCCCCGGCGCGCTTAACAGCCTGCTTAAGATTATCATAGTTATAGGCAAAGCGTTCAGAGAGTAAGAGAGGCACAGCGATAGCAGTGGAGGAGCTTCTTCTTTAGGTATCACACACTCTCCTTCAATCCTATTGTTACTCATTTCTTATGTCATATTTTTTTCTTTTCTTTTTTGGTACCATGCAAAAGATTTCTTATATGACATATCTATGAATTTGGTAATTAGGCTTTTGGCAATAGCTTATTATAGCGGCTACTTTGCAGAATATAATAAACTCTTGTGAGTAAAATAGAGCTGTTTACTCACATAGTTCTCTCCAGAGTTTATAAACTTTTTTAGGGCAAATACATATTATATATGTTTGTAACAAGTTAGTTTTATAATTTATTTTTAACAAATTGGTTATTTTAGTCTGTAAAAGTATATATCGTTAACCTTTTAAAAAATTATGTTAAAAAAAAAAATATATTGGTGTACGTTTGTCATTTATGCTATTGAGCTGGAACTGTGTGTTCATCGTATCGTATCAAAAAAAATATTACATGCAGGGGCGAATGCTTGTACAAGAGAGGGGTAGCTATGGCTACCCCAAAAAAAAAAAATTATTGAGTTAGTAGGTATATTTTTATGTTTAGCTACCCCTAATAATATATATTTGGCTACCCCAAGTTCGATTTTAGGTGTAATAATTTTTTATGACTTTTGTTACTTTCGGATGGCCACGTCATAAAATTATTGCTAGCTTCGCCACTGATTACATGAATAACTTGTTACAAACATTTAAGTTAAAGGAAGAACTAAACGCCATGTTTAACTTTTTTTTTTTACTAGTTTATAACGTTTTTCTTTTTACTAATTTATAGCAATTGTTAAGATGTTATTTGAAGTAGCATTGATATTTATAGCTTACAGTTATCAATTTTTTTTCTCAATTTTATTGTTGTTAATTTAATTGAAAAAAATTAAATATTAATTAACATATTTCTTATGTCATTTTATATTTATTAGTTAGTTCAACTTTTAATTATACTAAACACTTCAAAATCAATTTGCAAGCTTATTGCCTATTGGCTATTACATATCTTATTCAATATCCACTATAAATTGGCTATAAGCTAGCTTATCCTCTGTATGCTACTCTTTACTGAACATATCTTAATATCAATACTATATGCAGCCATTGAAGTATGCTTAGAGTAATTAATTTATTCAAAAGGAGTAGATGTAGAAGATGTCGGAGATTTAAATTCATAAACAAATGCAGCTGTTGGTGCTCATATTTAGACTCTAAGTCACATGATCATGCCAAGAAGAATATAAATCAAAACTCAAATAGTAAGAGTTGTAAAGTGATTTCAAAGTTGCTGCTCCCTGAAGATTTATTGTTTGATATCTTTAGTTTGGTTCCTCTTAATAGCCTAATTAACTCTACAAGATATGTTTGCAAATCTTGGGCGGCTACTATTCGCAGCTCCGATTTTGCTAAAGTGTACCAACGCAATGGTCGTTCTAAACTTGGTATTTACGTTGAAAACCGCATGTCAAAAAGTAGTTCTTATTTCTTGGATATTAAAGATGATATGAATAGGCAATTTGAAAGGATTGATTTGGAAACACCTCAAACAATGGGGGATTTAATCAGTACTTGTGATGGCATATTGCTACTTTCGAATGGTTGTAGAGAAAATATCGTCGTGAACTCTATCCTCAAGTGTTGGCTCAGGATTCCTCTTTTTCCGATTTCACATGAACGAATGGTATTAAGAGATCAATTTATTATAGTTCGTGTTCCTTGCACTGACAAATTCAAGTTGTTCTCTAAAGTTATCCCTATGGTTTCAGGTGTTTTTTGGTATGTTTTCTATGTTCTAAGAATTGGAGTTGATAACTCATGGTAAGAAATAGCTAGAAAAGAAGCACCCTTTTGGGAGTTCTCTTTTAAGCAACCAATTTATAGTGGAGGTAATGATCTTTATTGGATAACAAATGAGGAAGTGATTGTGATGGATGTTGATAAGGAAATTATTGTACGAGAATATCCATTTCCACCTGTGTTGATGCGTGGTCGTCCACCTGTGAAGTTTTTATGGATGGAAAATCGCTTTTCTTGCATTGTGTATAAAGATCATTTTCAAAAAAGATATCCAATCTACATTTTGGATTTTGATTCAAGAAAATGGTCTCCTTATCATGAGATGGGACCTTTTGATTATGTTGCTGCTTGTGGTAACCAGCTTGATATTATGATTGAGATATTTTGTCTATGGATCAACGATCAAATTATCATTCGAGTAGCTCTATGACTACATCCAATAGTAAATATGTTGACAAACAGGAAAAACATACATTTTAATTACAATATCAAAACCAAACAATTTACAAAGATTGAGGACATTGCCTCGAGTGATTTATGGCTTCACACGAATAGTCTTTTTTCATTTCCAAGTACTCTGACATAGCTAAGTGTTGTGGAATGATATATTTAGTAGTATTATTTATAGTTGTCTTGTTTGAAAAACAAGTATTTATGTTTCTATTTAATTATTAAGTTTCATGGAAACTTTTCAAGTATTATTTTGGAAAGAATTATAATTATTATAGGAAAATTCTATGGTGAAGTCATGAGAATGACTTTTCTAGTTAAGTTAATACTATAATATAAAAAATGTTGTGAGTAACACTCCACTGTTTGTGCAGTGACATCAAAAGTTCAGTTCTCATAGTATCATAAATTCATCAGATTAACAAGAATACACTTAATCTAATTTTATCCTACCTTGTTTTAAGTGTAACATCCCACAAAGTGTAACACTCGAGACTATCACATGATATCAACAACTCTGTTAAAGATGCCAATGATAAAATAGTACATGTAAGTCCAAGATGTTGCAAGCATTACTAGATGAATTACTATTGATCATTAATCAGTAATCAACAATTTAAAAATGAATCAAACATTAAGATTAAAATTAACTTTTTCAAAAAAGTCAGTTTCATAACTGCACCGTAGAAGCTCCATAAGTCTTTCAAGAATCCTGATTATAGTCTTTCAGTGCGCCAGTTACTATTATGAATTTATAATTCTTGAGAGAAATTAGGTTTTTGTCAGAAATATCTCGTGAATTTCTATATTCTCATTCTTCACTTTGATCTGATACATACAGAATATGTGCAAAATTTTATTTGGCCTTTAACTGTGTAATTTGATTCCACTGCAATATTTATTCTTTGACCCTTTTTAATTAATCATCATCATTTGTCAAGTTTTCTTGTGTGAAAGTTATTCATCGAATTCATGCACATGAAGGCCTTGATGCTCAGTTCTATAGAACTTAACATGCTTGTGCTAATGTGCTTTTGACTTTTTTTCCTCTGTATGAACGAACATAATTAGTATTCAAAACTTCGAAGAGTTTTGTTTTTATGACCACAATGGTCGACACGTGGCACCTCACTTAAGGGATGTGGGTGGTCACGTCAGCGAAGATTAAGTCAAAAGTGGCATTGGGAGTCAAAACTGTCAAAGATCCAATACATAGGGGGCTGTTTTGTATTTTAATTAGTAATGGGGCCAAAATCGCAACTTTTAAAAAGATAGGGGACCAAAAGTGCAATTAAGCTTATTTTGTATTACTTCATATTTTATAAAAGGATTTAAAACTATATGTTATTGATACTGTGAATGAAAAATTGAGTAAAATATGCGGTCACATTTTAATTATATTACGTAGGTCATTAATACCATTTTTTTGCACTTTATGTGTTAGGTTTTAGTTGTTTAACTACTAACATAGAGTGAATGAGAATGTAATTCAAATTTCTCTCTTCAGAGGAGAGTATAATTGATTTCAATATGTTTTTTTTAAACAATGAGACATCACATAAGATATTCAACTTAACAATGTGGATATTATCAATTGTGTAATCTACAGTAAATTATGTTTTTTTGACAAGATGAACAATATTACTCCCTAAAAAAACAATATAGTTTACTGTAAATAAGTAAGCCTTTAATAAATAAGCTTAATAGCAGTTTTCGCCCTCTAACTTTCACGAAGTTGCGATTTTGGCTCCCTAAGAAAAAAACTATAAAATCACCCCCTAAGTTTTGCATGTGGCAGTTTTGGCCCCCAAGACCAATTTGACTCGGTCTACGCTGACGTGACACCATAAGTGACGTGCCACATGTTATTTTCTTTTTTACCAAAAATTGATATTGGGGTGCCAAAACTGCCACAGTTGCAAAACTTATGGGGTGGTCTTGTAGTTTTTTTTAGGGGGTTAAAACTGCTATTAATTAGCCTAATAAATATCCAAAAGTTTATACGTGGAAACACAAAAAATAGAAAATGTAAAAAATAATGGGCTTGAGCCCAGCCGCAAAGTAATGCACATATAACAACCTGCTTAAGATTATCATAGTTGTAGGCAAAGCGTTCAGCGAACAGCGGTAGCAGTGGAGGATCTTCTTCTTTAGGTATCACACACTCTCCTCAAATGCTATTATTATTCATCTCTTATGTCATATATTTTTTTTTTTTTTTCAGTAGTAGAAACTAAACATTCTGCTAAGTTTTTCTTTTTTGGTACCATGCAAAAGATTTCTTATAGTATGACATATCAATGAATTTGGTAATTAGGCTTTTGGCAATAGCTTATTATAGCGGCTAGTTTGCAGAATATAAACTCTTGCGAGTAAAATAGAGCTGTTTACTCACACAGTTCTCTCAAGTGTTTATAAACTTTTTTAGGGCAAATACATATTATATGTTTGTACCAAGTTAGTTTTCTAATTTATTTTTAACAAATTGGTTATTTTAGTCAGTAAAAGCATAAGTCGTTAACATTTTTCTTTTTACTACATTTATAGCAATTTTTAAGATGTTATTTGAAGTAGCATTGATATTTATAGCTTATAGTGCATCAATTTTTTTTTCTCATTTTTATTGTTGTTATTTTAATTAAAAAAATTAAATATTAATTAACATATTTCTTATGTCATTATATATTTACTAGTTAGTTCAACTTTTAATTTTACTAAACACTTCAAATTCAATTTCTAGTTTATTTCCTATCTGCTATTACCTATCTTATTCAATATCCACTATAAGTTTGCTATAAGCTAGCTTATCCTATGCATACTACTTTTTACTGAACAAATATCAATATCAATACTATATGCAGCCATTGAAGCATGCTTAGAGTAATTAATTTATTCAAAAGGAGTAGATGCAGAAGATGTCGGAGATTTAAATTCATAAACAAGTGCAGTTGTTGGTGTTCATATTTAGACTCTAAGTCACATGATCATGCCAAGAAGAATATAAATCAAAACTCAAATAGTAAGAGTTGTAAAGAGATTCCAAAAGTGCTGCTCCCTGAAGACCTGTTGTTTGATATCTTCAGTTTGGTTCCTCTTAATTGCATAATTAACTCTACAAGATATGTTTGCAAAACATGGGGTACTTCTATTCGAAGCTCCGATTTTGCTAAAGTGTACCAACGCAATGGGCGTTCTAAACTTGGTCTTTACGTTGAAAAGCGCATGGAAGAAAGTAGTTCCTATTTCTTGGATATTAAAGATGATATGAGTGGTCAATTTGAAAGGATTGATTTGGGAACACCCCAAACAATGGGAGATTTAATCAGTACTTGTGATGGCATATTGCTACTTTCGAATCGTTGTAGACAAAATTTCGTCGTGAACCCCATCCTCAAATGTTGGCTTAGGATTCCTCTTTTTCCGATTTCACATGAACGAATAGTATTCAGAGATCAATTTATTATAGCTCGTGTTCCTTGCACTGACAAATTCAAGTTGTTCTCTCTAGTTATCCATGTGGTTTCAGGTGCTTTTTGGTATGTTTTCTATGCACTTAGAATTGGAATTGATAACTCGTGGAAAGAAATAGCTAGAAAAGAAGCTCCCCTTAAGGGGTTCTCTTTTCAGCGACCAATTTATAGTGGAGGCAATGATCTTTACTGGATAACAAATGAGGAAGTGATTGTGATGGATGTTGATAAGGAAATTATTGTACGAGAATATTCATTTCCCCCTGTGTCAACGCTTGGTCGTCCGCCTCTGAAGTCTTTATGGATGGGAAATTGTCTTTCTTGCATTGTGTATAAAGATCATTTTCAGAAAAGATATCAAATCTACACTTTGGATTTTGATTCAGGAGAATGGTCTCTTTATCATGAGATGGGACCTTTCAATTATGTTGCTGCTAGTGGTAACCAGCTTAATATTATGAGTGCGATATTTCGTTTGTGGATCAACGATCAAATTATCATTCGAGTAGCTATACGTCCAATAAGAAATATGTTGACAAACGAGAAAAACATACATTTTAGTTACAATGTCAAGACCAAACAATTGACAAAGATTGAGGGCATTGCCTCGGGTGATTTTGAAGTATGGCTTCACACTAACAGTCTTTTTTCATTTCCAAGTACTCCGACATAGCTAGTTTTGTGGTATAATATATTTAGCAGTATTATTTATAGCTGTCTTGTTTGAAAAACAAGTATTTATGTTTCTATTAAATTATTTAAGTTTCATGGCAACTTCTCAAGTATTATCTTGAAAAGAAGATTAATGAATGGTAAGAATCATATTTATACTTCAGTGAGTCTTTTTAATATTATGACTTTATAATTCTTGATAGAAATTAGAAGAGGGTGTGAGCAACTCATTATGCCTTGCTTTCTCTATTTGGTTTTTGTCAGAAATATCTCCTGAATTTCTATATTCTCATCCTTCACTTTCATCTGATACATAAAGAGTATATGCAGAATTTTATTTGGCCTTTAAATGTGTAATTTGATTCCACTGCAATATTTATTCTTTGACCCTTTTTAATAAATCATCATCATTTGTCAAGGTTTCTTGTGTGAAAGTTATTCATCGAATTCATGCACATGAAGGCCTTGATGCTCAGTTCAATAGAACTTAGCATGCTTGTGCTAATGTGCTTTTAACTTTTTTTCCTCTGTATGAACATAATTAGTATTCAAAACTTCCAAGAGTTTTGTTTTTATGACCACAAAGCTTCAAGAGTATATGGGATACTATAATGAGTAATGTATGGTATACTAGAGGCTTAATTTCATATTTCTAAAAATGTTCATACGTATGTTTTGTGATCTGGTTATTTCTTTGGACTACAGCATAGAAAAACACAGTTATGTGTAGATTTGAGAAAAATAAGACTGATAAGCTCAAACTTACAAATTTGGATTCCCTCCTGTATTTGAGGATTTCATTTTAGAGACAATGATTGCAGTTACATCCCCTCTTCCGCAATGCATCGCGAAGATGACTGATAACATTGTGTGGCATGTCTTCCCCTCTAAAACTGAGGAATGCATCATAGGTAAAACCACGTGACTGGTCTCCATATTTTGCCATAGACATAGTGAACAGAAAGAACATAACACACTTGAGAATGTAAAACAAAGTAGAGCACTGAAGTATGAACTATTTTTGAAACTTCATGGAAGACCCTGTTACTTAATTTGTTTACGTTGACAAATAAAGGGCCATTGTGATATATACAAAAGACGAAAATATGAATTGGAAGATGTGCATCTCAATTGTGCTTATATTTTATAATGGCTTGCCTAAAACGTAAATATTAGAATTCTCTCACGGAAAATATCTATATCATCTGCTACATACTATCCGAGAAACGGGATAGAGTAGAATTCGTTAGTAGTAGCAGATATCAACATATGTGAATCTCTTGCTCGCAAAAATGGTGGTGCCCAGATACCAGAGAAATGCTTTTGTTGCACAATCCTAACGGGATTTTCAAAACACCAACTTTGATGTGTAGATCTCGTGTAGCCTATTGAAAAGCACATGTGCGCCTTTGGTAGTGTCCCACGCCATAAGTTCTTCTAAACGCATGCAGCCGTGCACCATAGGAGATCCAACAGATACTCGCACTTCTGGTCTCTTGAAACGGGAGCATGTGAAGGTTCATTGGTGACTGACAGGAGTAGTAGGCATGAGATGTCGACCACAATGATCGACATCTCATCCTATATGTAGAGAAAGTTGTTGGTTTCGCTATACCACCACTCGGCAAAGACAGATAAGGAGCCCCTCTCCATCGTCGTGTAGCTGAACCACAATTGAGACCCCAAACCATAGTTGTCGAAGGAGGCCAATAACCGTTTTTAATTAGTAGTCTTACTTAACACATTATTTTTTGTTGCCTCCAAGTCTAAAGTGGGAAAGCTCAGTTTTGCTTCTCGTAGTCGATTGAAAATTCCTTCAACATATATTTTCATTCCTACCTCGGATCTTAGGAATGAAAATGTAACCCATTTACCTCTTGTAAAAGCAGCAAGCATGGTTGTGTCTATATCTACAGAAGGAAAGCTACTTTGTGCTTCACAAAGTCCTGACCTCATTCCAAACAAGAATATTTTCATCAATATTTCTTGTACTTTGTGTCCCCAAACTTTTCTTATGAGCAGAGGTTGAAGGTTCTCCTATATACGCATCTATAGGTGGCTTCATTAATTCATCCTTATGGTTTAAGTTTGGAGGTTGAGGCTCATTTTTATCATCATCATCATATAATTTCTTGATAGTTCTTAGCATCCATGCCAAGTTAGAGTTTTCATCTAGTGGTTTTCCTTTTAATGCATCCTTAACCTCGTTTGACATCTGCCTCAAAGACGCCATTCGATCTTGTAATTTGTCTTTAATGGCATTGTCTTCCACATCTATGCTTTCCGCAAATATCCCATCAACATTTCGTCAAGAGCTAACTCCTCTATCATCCTTATTTGATCCTTCATAGGATCTTTTGTAAGGACTACAGTATTAGGTAAGTTTGAGTACCTTGTTGGGTCAGGACACATGAATTGAACACGTTCTTCCATGTTGGTAGTTCCTTGTTTGTACACAAAAACTCCCCATGCACTTAGTGTCACTCACACTGGACGAGGCTTCATATGAAACATGCACTTGATTCCATTCATGGGTAAGAAATAATGCATCAAGGTCTAGCCACTCCTCATCATTGAACAAGAGTCGTAGATCACAAACTAAAACATGATTTGGTTCAATTCTGAACTTGTAATAGCCTTTGTGAGGGAGACATTGACCGTTGATAACCAAGTGAAGCTCAACAAGTTGCCGATGAGATCTTCTTTTCTTCCCAACGACACTTTGGAACGAACACCAATGCTAAAGCAACATTGGGGAACTTCCCATGAACCTCAGCAACATGGAATCCCTCCTATACACCTATAATCCAAACATTCTGGAGCCTTGGTAATAGGCATCACAATTTGTAATCCACGCCTCTCTTTTTTCACCTGTCATATTGAAAAAACAAAAAAATTGGTCACGTCAGTATAGGTGTGTAGCATCAAAAACCTCTACATACGGACAATTATTTCCATGGTCAATAGTTTGTCATAGCTACAATTACACCTCCGTTACTTTGTTAATTAGTCATTTTAGCTAAATTCTACTACAAGTACAACATCGACATTTTAGTCCAAAATTGTGTTGAACATGTGTGTAATTAATAAATTTAGAACAACCTATGAAGAGGTTATGTACCTGATCCCATAGCATGTCTGATGTCTCTCTAGTCAAGTGGATGCAATCTCTTGCATCGATTTTTCGAATAGTGCATGGCAACTCTGAAATATGTTCAAGCTTCACACAACCATGAACATTCAGAATGCTCAAGTTGGTACATTCAGGAATTTTTTGAAGCATATTGCAACCACTGACATCAAGTTTTGTCAAGTGATCAGACTCTTTAATGCATGCAGGGAGGGAGACCAAATTGTTATCTGAAGCAATCAATTTTTCTAATTTTGGAAAATATATGAGAATTTCCTGAATATCTTCATCTGACAAACCGCTATTTCCAAAATGCATCGCTTTTACTGTTGAACTTTCATTGGCTTCTTGTCTATCAGGTAGAAATCTTCTGAAAGATTCACCAAGTTTAGAAAATCCTCCAAATTTAAAAGCAACAACATTTGGTAATGTGAATATGCTACTTGGTAGATATTTGAGATTCTTGCTATATGGCATCTCTATTGAAACAAGTCCAATAAGATTATCAATGGAATTTGGCAGCTTCTTAATAGGGGTATTTTTCATATAAATCTTCAATGGTTTATTCATCTTGTTCACTATATCTGGGAAGTGTTTATGTTTTACACACAAATTAAGGTCAAGGACTTCCAGAGATGGTAAAAACATTCTTTGCACAAAACTTTCAAGTTTGATGCTTCCCAAAGCACTTAAGATGACAAGATGTTTGAGAAATCCAATGGATTCATGAACTGTTGTTAGATTCTTACGATTCTCAAGTCGCAATTTGATAGAGCAGAGCCAATAACAAAGAAGAAATCAATAGAAACTAGAGAATAGTGGTGAATATTATTAAGTAGATGGAATAAAGAAAAGAGTTACAAGTTCCAGAGCAAAGCTCCTCAGCAAAGTCTCTTGCTGCCGGCCCTAAAAGGCTACTAACAAATAATCTAATTGCTTACCTAGAACTCCCTCTACAGATTTACTTATATAGAATACTACCAAGGATATATTATCAAATAATATCTTTATTATATATTTCTAATATAAATATCTTTACTAATATTTATTTAGAGAATATCTTCTTACTCTCTATTGGGCTAAGGCCTATATCTAGTTTCCTATCACAATTCTCTCAAATTTTCAACTTTGCACAGATCAGGCATTGTTTTGGTGATAGATTTGATTATTTGAGAAATTCATTAACAAGCTCTTCAATATTAGATGTTGCGCTGAATTCATCAAGCTAGTATCTCTTCAAAATATTCTATTCTTCCCCCTTTGAAGCAGCAAGCTATATCTAGGAAAACACTCTGAGCATACGGCTGCAACACATCATAGCTTACTTTTAGCACATCTTGAATCCCTTTACGAGGAATCCTCTCATAATCTTTCAACGCATGCTCCCAAGCTTTTAAACTTTTTCTAGTAGCCAAATTGGAGCCTATTACTTTTAAAGCCAATGGAAGACCTTTTGCATAACCAACCGCACGAGAAGACGTGGCTTCATATCCTGTTTCAGGATTGCTTTTTCCAAAGGCATTTCGACAAAACAACTCAAGAGAATGTTGATCACTAAGTTCAGTCATTTCATAAATACTTTGAACTACAAAAGAATGAGTACCTACAAGCAAACCTTTGTCCCTTGTAGTTATAATGACCGTACTACCTGGACCAAACCAATCACTTCCTCCTGCCAAATTTCCTATTTGTTCCATCTCATCAACATCATCAAGAACCAACAGAACCTTTTTCCTTCCAAGCTTGTATTTTATTTCATAGATTCCTTTACTTATCTTCCCAGCTCGGTTTCTGGCTGCTCAAACATCTCTGGTAAAAGTGTCTGGTGTAAATCTTCTGGGCCGTTGATTTTGTTTGATTTCTCTCTAACATTGGCAATAAAACTTGCAGCTTCAAATTGGTGCACAATTTTGTTATACAATGCTTTGGCAAGTTCTGTTTTTCCTATTCCACCGAGTCCGCATATACCCAACATACATATAGTGTCGTCATTAGGCTTCATGTCCAGAAGTGATTTGACCTCTTCTATGTGTTGATCAAGTCCAACGGGATTCTCACCAACAAGTGAAGGTTTAGGGGGCTATCTTAGCATGAACCTTTTCAACAATCTCTCTAATATGATCGATTTCGAACCTGTAGAAATTCAACACACTGTTTCTTAATCTTGTGCACATTTTTTATGAAAAATAAAAGAAAAAATACAAGTACTGCAAAAAATGCAATTTTTTTATGTATTTTTGACGTTCTTTTAGGTGTAAGAATTGCACTGATATATCTATTTATAACTTGGGATGAATAATCATGTTAAACAATTATAGATTTATTTCACCTAAAATATAGGTTCAAACAAAGTACATACATAAGAACAAAGTTGTAGTTACATACCAATTGTGGATATGGTGACCTTTCAAGTCTGCAGCTTCAGACAATGCTGCTTTACATGCTTTTATATTTTCTGAATCTTTTCCGAACCTATTCTCATGAGCAACCATGGCTTCCCCATAACTATTTCTTTCGTTTCGTACATCCGATAGATCAGCACAGTAAAAAATTGGGAAAGTAGTTTGTTTATTGTTTCTTTTCATGCATTTGATGATCTTCACTAGTTCACCAAGGCACCACCTCGAAGATGCATAATTCTCCGAAAAAACAATAACTGAGATCTTAGATTCTTCAATGGCTTTTAAAAGTGCAGGTGATATATCTTCCCCTATTCTCAGATTCTTATCATCAAAGAATGGATTGATTCCCCTCTTCCGCAATGCATCGCGAAGATAACCGATAAAATTGTGCCGCGTATCTTCCCCTCTGAAACTAAGGAAAACATCATAGGTAAAACCACGTGATTGGTCTCCATATTTTCCATAGACATGGTGAACAGAAAAGAACAAAACGGAAGACACTTGAGAGAGGGAGGGAGAGATGAGAATTTTTATTTAGTAACAGAACAGTCTCGACGAATCAAGCAGCTGGGTACCATGAAATATGAACTATATATGAAGTTTCTTGGAACATTTATATGATATCTTGTACAAAAAACGAAAATCTGAACTAGAAGATTGTGCTTCTTAAACATGCTTATATAGTTATATATGGTGTGCGTAAAACGTGAGTTTTTTTTTTTGTTTGTTTAAAACTTTCAAAAGGTACGCTTATTGAGTTATTTATTGATGTACTATTTCAGCTAATTTAAAACTTAAATTAGTAGACTGCCACAATATTAAAATTTGCATCAATATTCTATTCATTCTCATTATCAGTCAGTTCAGATCTGTTATGTTCAAATTTTCAACTACAGACGCACGTCAATAGTATATTTGCATATGATATGAGTGCAAGAAAAAAAAAAAAAAAAAAAAAAGTCTTTATATTTACACTTTTTTTTGTTTCACACATAGAACATGTTTTGTTTTAGTCCTTCTCTCTGCCTCCAATGCAAAAGCACATGTTATCATTGCTGGCTGGCACAAGAGATGAGAATGTCACACCATTTTTTTCTCAGGTCAACACTTGCCATATAAGCATTTATGGTAAATGCTGCGAAAACCAATATTTTGAAAGGGAAAGAAAAACTAGAGATCAGAAATGCTTATACTGAGACTTCAGAAGTTCATCAAAAACAAAATACCAAAATGTTTGATTCACGTAAAACTAAAACAAACCACAAATGCAAAAGGAAATTAGCAGAAAAGAAGTAAAACACGCCGCAGTTGTTTCCTTTTCTATTGATCAGGAACTTGGTTTGTCCTTCAAGTACTTTCAGTTTCGGTATCACTATCAGTATCCGTATCACTATCTGTGTCTGTGTCTTCACTTTCACTGTCACTTTCTTCCAAATATTTCAGGTAATAGATACATATCAATGCAGCCGCAGCCATAATCATCTGCATATGCATACAATGGAGCATTCGCCTTCGCTCTTCTTCATTGCCATCATTTCCACCACGTTTTTTATTCGAACTAAACACGCTATTTGTCATACTTGAAAGCCTGCAATGTTTCGCATACGACAGTTCTTGAATATATTTTATCCACACAGATACAAGAACCAATAATCACAAACACTACTACTACTTGGCTTGCTGCATAAATTGGAGGAATAATATGATGAGAAATTCTAATATGGACCACCTTAACAAGTGGTCCACCGTGGACTAGTATTACAAAATGTTTAAAAATTAAAACTACAAAACAACAAAAGAGGTTGTCTCTTGATAATGGTTCTTATTTTTACGATTGAAATAATGACTTAATTGATACTGATTTGATTAAAACAATGGAAAATAAATAGATAGCCGGTATTAAACCGACATCGTTTAAGTCACCGTCTTAGCCGTAAATATGAGAAATGATGAATTTTAACTTTTAATTTTTGAATAGTATCATCAACCGCTATGAAATTTCTATAATTTTTTAGTGGTTCACGGTGGACCACCGAAGAACTCACTGTTATATACCAACTTGTATTCACATTTTTTGTACACAAGTCACAGAAAAACTAACTGAAATCATCATATTAAAATTGACATATTATTAGACAAATTTGTACAATAACAGGAAAACTAACTGAAAGCATTATATTATAATTTTATTGAAGAAAAAAGAAAACAGAAATTATAGTATATGTGCAATGCATCAATAATGATAAGTTCTTTTTTTTTTTTTTTTGAGGGATCAATAATGATAAGTTCATCTTGCATTCATGTAAATTATTCTACAACATGGTGAAAAATGATGGAATAATGAATTGATAAATAATTAGAGCATGTTAAAAGTAGTGTAATCGGAGTAGTATTACCGTGGACGTGGGAAAACCAGCGACGGAGGAAAGCGCGCGATTAAGGATTGGAGTGAGCAGTTATGTTGTGGTGAAGTGGTGTGTAGAGTCATTTATAGCATATGTAATCAAACTCTTTTTTTTTTTTTTTTTTTGAGTATAAAACAAAATAGTGTTGTTTGACTAAAGATTTAGCGTTTTTGTTATTTTGTTATTTTAAAGATATAATTTGTCAATTAAACTCTTTCTTAGTTATTCTTATCTTTTTCGATAAAACCAATTAATCTTATGTATTTGGAAAACTAAAGTTTGAATTTTTCTAAATAAAGTTTGTTTCTTTTTAAACAAAGTTTGTTTTTTGTTATCTTCAACATTCAAATTTATCTATACTATATGTTAAGAGAATAGGGGATTTCGGACCGTATTTTTTGTTATTCTAATTATATTTTTAAACAATCTTTTTCTATAATAATGTTATATTGATGGTGTTATTAAAAAAGATGAGAATTTTTGTTATGTTATTGTTGTCATTGAAAAAAAAATATGGTTTGTTGAGTTTGTTACATTTGAAAGTCACAAATATCTATACTTATAATTTTAGTTTATATCAAAAATTTATATAAAAAATCGTTTGTAATTTACACGCAAAATTTATATAAAATATAGTTGATAATCTACACAAGTTAGCGCAATAAAAATAGCAGAAAGACGGACACATGAGTGTCTGTCTTTCCGCTAGTGTCACATGCTTCCTCCGTTCCTTTTTAAGTGTCTTTTTAGAAAATTAACACCAAAATAGCGACGTGTATTTTTGCACATTTTCTTCCTATTATACCCTCATTTTAATCCATCAATAAATTACTTTTTTTTGCACGCTCTCTCTCTCATAACAAACATTTGTTAATTTTCTAAATATTGTGCATATCTTTTTAGTTATTTTAAGTCAATATAAAAATTATATTGATGAAAAAATTTCTTCTTCATTGTCATCTTGTTATTGTTCTTGTATTTTACCAAATAAGTCTTCAACTATTGCTCCCTCTTCACCTTTCATCAGCAGTTTCAATGAGTCTTCCACTTTTTCTTCCTTTTGAACATTAATGGAGTCTTTTATTTTTCTTCTCTCAAATATGTTATTTTACTTTGCACTTGAAATTTTTGTTTAAAAAAAACAAACTTTATTCTAAATAGATAGCATTAATTAGTTTTATTGAATAAAAGATAAGAACAATTGACAAAGGATGTAATCGACAAATCGTATCCTTAAAATACCAAAAAAACGGTTAAATAATGAAAAATTCACCCTCTAAAGAAGTAGTTATCAAGCTTAGTGATCATATATATGTCCATATCTAGAAATTCAAAGATGTCATTTTTGTCTATGAAGTCGGATAAGTGCCGTGGACTTCATGGCTTTTATTCAAGCTTCTATCACCCTTTTTGGTCTTTGTGTGGTTAGGAAACTCATCGGATTTATTGTTCCTAGTTAGATTCGGGCACGCTCCTTTAGGACCAGCCTAAACTAGGACTTTAGGCCTTTAAATTTTTGAGTATACAGCAACCAAATGAATTGAGTAATAAAAAACTTTAATTGAGAAGATAATCCCATGAGATTGGTCTAAAGAAATGGGGAGCTTCAGCCACCATGAAATGCAAGTATTCCTTAGGAAGATTCATGTAGAGCAACCAATCACCATTCCTTTTAGGACTAGGCATTGGCATAACGTAGCCCGCATCACCACCACAAGGAATATGATAAGATCCAACCACGGGCTTCCCCCATCCGAAATCTACCTTCGACTCTGAAAACCTTTGCCCAGAAGACACCACAAATGTCGGTCCATCTGCTCCACCAGTTACTCCGCAATAAATCCTTGCCAATCCCGGAACCGGTCGATGCTCTTCCACCCAATCAATTAGTCCCAAGAAATGTTCTTCCGTGTCCGCAACCTCCACAAACTCATGAACTTGCTCTGTCACCCAACATAACGACTTTTCAACAAGTTCTTCTATTAATCTACAACTATAGGGAGTTGAAAGCACATTCCCAAAATACGAACTCATAAACTCTTCTTTGTTTTTGTCACCGTTGCTTAATCTCTTTCTTCCGTCAACCACAATCCCCATTTTTGCAACAACATTTTCACTATTGGTTGAAGCGGCTGATGCAACCATTTTCCACAAGAAAGCAGAAAACGATTCAAGTTTTGAGCGCTTAACGCTTCCACTATTATTTGTGTTGGCTAGTAACTGCATGGTGTTGAGTTCTTCGCTTGTTACGTAGTACATGCGACTTATTAGTGGGTTGGTTTTAATATCTAATTCGGGCTTGGATTCAGGTGGTGGAGGTAGATCCGAGA
This sequence comes from Medicago truncatula, assembly GCF_003473485.1. NCBI lineage: Eukaryota > Viridiplantae > Streptophyta > Magnoliopsida > Fabales > Fabaceae > Medicago > Medicago truncatula. The sequence goes on from NC_053046.1 coordinate 40,770,585, forward strand.
TGGGGATGTACATGTCATAGAGTGAAGGATGGATGGAAGGTGGGTGTCTTGGGGTCAGAAGGGACCTTTGAAAACAAGGTTGTGTTGTTGGGATCAAAGACTTGTTATTGCTCGATCGGGCTATCTCGGCCCATGATACAAGAAACATGTTTGCAGAATAGGCGTCGGCTATTCGATGGTCAAAATTGCACGCCACTACTAACCCACCACATTTCATCCAAGTTGCCTGCACAGTTACAAGATGATAATAATTCTTTCACTATTCTAATAATCCCTTGAGATCAAAATGTTTTTGTAAATATGAACAAATATTAAAAACTTTCACCTGAACAGCAAGTACACCATATTTCTTCTTTGGAACAAGCTTCCCTTCAATGGTTTCCTCTGGCTTATACAAATCGAGAGATTGCAACTCAACATCAGCAACAGCTTCAACAAAATCCACACCACGGTTATTGCAAAGTAGCTCAGGTTCACCCATGGAGTTAGTAACCATTTCACCAGCAAATACGTAGTAAGAAACAAGAGCTTCAGCTAAGGAATTTTTCAAGCACCCCACAATAGTGTTATTGGTGGTGCCAATAGTAATCATAGGATTTTTGTAGCAAAAGAACACACCAATACTAACAGGGGGAAGTAGTAAATCAAGATTTGATAGTGCTAGCCTATGTTCTTGCATTGCTTTGGTAGCTGCAACTACCTCCTCGTTAGTAATATTGACACTGAATTCTACTTTTCCAATATTCATTTTAGTGATTAGATGTGAGAATAATCAAAATGGAAAACGTATCACCACTAGTTGATTTTGCCTTACTTGGTGAAAAATTTAGAAGGGTAGCATCCATGTATTTATTCGCTATGTGATATTTTTGGTAGGTGGTATTCTTTATTTTATCATTATTATTCAGATTCAAAGTCAATCTTTTTTTTTTTTTTTGTGTGATTGTAGATTAATCAAAGTCAATCTTGTGAAAATGATTTATTTTATATATGGGATATTTTTTGGGAGCTTGTAGGATACTTAAATAAGTTGAATTGTCTTGGTAACCAAAATTGGAACACAAGAGATACTACAACTTAATACAGCAGCTTAAGTGAAGCCATCCTAATCCTCTTGTTTTGTCCTGCACTTCGTCTATGCAATAGCCGGCAAAATGTGATCACTGCAACAATTATAATGACTAATGAGAGATTTTTTTTTTTTTTTAACCCATATCAATATTGATATGAAATTATGATAAGATACATCAGTTATTGTTGGTTTAACTTTGTTTTATATATTGAATTGGAAGAAGTAACTTGGTGAGGCTTACGTTACCCTCTCTTGTTTAGAGGGTAATTTATCCTCTCATAATATCAACCAATCAAAATGTAATATACATAAGTAACATTAAATGTCAAATAAATGAGTAGATTTTTTCTAAAAATAAATGAGTTAATCTTAATTATTATTTTTTTGAAGGAGAGTTAATCTTAATGATAAGGTAACTTTTAACACTTTTAATTTTTATTTAATTTTTTTTTTAAACAAAAAATGATTTAATTTTTTTTTATATTAAGGTGTTCAATCTTAATTAATTTACATTACAAGACTTATAACAAATAAAAATTTTACATCAAATTTCTTTCATCTGGATGTCCTTAAATTCATCATTTACATTCATAAATTTTCTTTCATTCCAGAACTCCGAACGTGAGAACAAAAACATCTCCTTCTTTCAAATTTCTTCTTCTTTATTCTTCCATATTGATCAATTTTTGTTTCTTTTTCATTCTTCTTCACGTTTTGATTGTTCAATTTTGTCGTTCCAAATTGCCGCAATTTCCAATTATCGTGAGAATTGTCGTTGTTTCTAGAACCGCGTCAGGTATCGTGACTTATTTTTTTTATTTAAGGAGTCAACCTACTAAAATATGTTAACACGCATAGACTTGTCTCACTATCAGCAAAAGCCTTTTAAGTCCAAATAAAAGAACAAAAGCCTCATCACATAACCATTTCAGCAGCAACCAAAAAAATGCTAGCAAACTCCCACAACATCACAGCGGCAACACCTGCTAGCAGCCCTCAAAGTACAACGGATGATTTACTCAATTGTTATAATTAACTACCTCACAACCAAGAAAAATCAAGTCATCATACCTGACGTTGTACTGGAAATAACGGTAATTCTCACGATATTTGAAATCATGACGATCTCACGAAAATTGAAAAATGCGGCAGTTGGGAACGACAAAATTGAACAATCAAAATGGGAGGAATAAATTTTATGAATATAACTAATAAATTTAAGGACATTTAGATGAAAGAAATTTGATGTGAAATTTTAATTGTTCTAAGTCAGTCATGTAGTGTAAATTAATTAAGATTGAAAACCTAAATATAATTAAGGCAATATTACATTATGGGTCCTTTATCTTATTTATCTGTAACACTTTAGTCCTTTGTCTTTATTTTTTCCCGTTTAGGTCTTTTATCTCTCTTAAAAGCACATATACATATTTTTTCGCATTTTTTTATTAAAAAAAACATAATTTTGTTTTTAAAAATATATTTTTATTAAAACTGAAAAAAAAAATCCAAAAATATGATGAAAATGTTCATCATCTTCATCTTCTTCCTTTGAATCTTCATCATCTTCCTTAAATAAAAAAAAAGAATTGGCAAAATTACACTTTTAGTCCCTTAACTTAATTTCAGGTAACAGTTTGGTCCTTTATCTTTTTTTCATTTCAATTTGGTCCTTTTTGTCCATTTTCATATGGTCCTTCAGTCTTCAAATCTATGATCCTCGTCTATGTTTGCATAAGAATATTAGATTTGAAGCTTGAAAATGTATATGAAAATGGACAAAAAGGATCAAATTGAAATGAAAAAAAAGATAAAGGACCAAACTGTTACCTGAAATTAAATTAAAGGACTAAAAGTATAATTTTGCCAAAAAAATTGTACTAAAATATATCTCCAAATATCGTGAATTAATGTTATATTCACCTCAAATCTTATTTTAAACACAAAAATCAAAATCTTAATTTCACAAATGTTGCAAGGCGGATGGTGGAGACTTAGTCACCGGCGGGGTTAGGCTTTACGAAAGTTAATATTTTTCTGAAAACAACAAAATTGATATGCAAAGCTGCTATCAATTTTGGGGTTATTTTTATGTCGGGCTTGAATATTGAGTTAGAAAATAATAATAATAATAATAATAATAATAATAATAATAATAATATACAGCTTTCACAATTTATATAACTATTTTTTTTGTGATGAAACTAAATCTCTTTTTCTATAGGGGTTTGATTTTTGTGTTTAAAAGAAAATTTGAGGTGAATATAACATTAATTCATGATATTTGGAGATATATTTGTGTATAAATTTTTTTGATTCAATGAAGATGATGAAGATTCAAAGGAAGAAGATGAAGATGATGAACATCTTCATCATATTTCTGGATTTGTTTCATTTTTAATAAAAAGATATTTTAAAAAATAAAATTATGTATTTTTTTTAATAAAAAAAAAAAATGAGAAAAAGGATGTATATGTGCTTTTATAAGAGATAAAAGACCTAAGTGAAAAAAAATAAAGATAAAGGACCCAAGTGTAACAAATAAATAAAATAAAGGATCTCTAATGTAATCATGTCTATAATTAAATAAAAATTAAAAGTATTAAAAGTTACCTTATGATTATAATTGATTCTTTTTTTAGAAAAAAATTGACTCATTTATGACATTTAATGTTGCCAATGTATATTACATTTTGATTGGTTGATATCATGAGAGGGTAAAATACCCTCTAAATAAGAGAGGGTAATCTAGAAAAAACCAGTATCTTCCAAATAATAAAGTTATCAAAATCGTTGTATAAAAATTGAGAAATGTTCTCTCTTGTGAACCGTCATTTAAAATCTTAATTTCTTCTCCTTCATCCACTAAAGAGAGGTGGTTTAAAATAAATTTTTTAACCCCAAATCACCCTTCTATAAGCCTGTTTAAAATTGTGGTGGATCTCCCTCCCACCGCATGTCTACAAGAAGCAACAATTTTGAGCTTCTTAAAATTCACGTTTAATATGCTTAGGACGCGATAATATGTTGCTAAACTCCAATCCAAACAAATACTAAATCGTTTTTCTCTTTCAATTTTATTTAAATAAGTGATTTTCAAATCAATTTAGGTTTTTCTTTCGTGATTTCGTCTTCTTGATGAGACATTATTTTGTTTGTCATCTTTGTGTAGTGTTGTTTGTCTTTCCCATCTTTTTCAAGTGTTTGTTCAGTTCATATTGTCAAATTAGCTTCGATCAAGTGCAGATCTAACCATGATTTTGACGTCGTCAACGTTGCGGATCTGAATGCATGAGTATTCCAGAGACTTTAATATATTCATATATGTAGGCTTATGTATTTTGTCGTTTTATGTTATTAACATGGATGTTATGAGTTTGTTCGCAGATTCAACCTTTTTATTTTTAATAAATTTGTATTGTATTGAGGTACTCTATCAATTTAAATGAATATCGTTTATTTTAAAATAAAAATAAATAAATGTTCGCCCGTCATCAAAGTCACCTGAATAATTTGTATCACCTCTTCTAAAATAAATGAATAATACTCACCGAAGTCA